>NC_143558.1:70662500-71287500 GCF_054136105.1 Typopeltis vanoorti | reverse complement strand
GAAGTTCCTGGCCAGTCGTGGAAGGCACTTAGTTTGTCCGTCGTAGCGTTCGTATTTGGGCCAAGCTATGTCCGTGTTCTAGGATAGCTGTGATGTTGTCGTACGACGGAGGTACTAAATTGAGCCGTCCATTCAAGGCGACGTTACCGTGCCACCTCCCATATTTCCCTCGGAGATTCTACTCACACAGATCTATGGAAGATATCCTCCAAAGCGACTATATTTGAAGGCCTTGATGATTAGACAAGGCGGGAACAAGTTTTAAGAATTCAAGGACAGAAATGGTAATGTAGACTTTTGAAATACTAATTCCAGTTGTAAGAAGAGAGTGAATTTCCTGTGTGAACGTTTAAATTGGACTGAAGTTAAAGAACTGTAAGAGTAGCCTACAACTAGATACGTGTCCGAAACAGTGTTAAGAATTGTTTGCCCAAGAGGCCGAATAGATACAAGATTATGTTAAACTAAAAGTGTAATTGTGCTGATGTGTTCACTGATAGCCACGTGTATCCGAATGGCTTAATGATAATCTATGAATTTTACTTTATGATTGTATTTAAGGTTATTAAGATTTATTATGTGTGATAAGTACAAGTTAATTAGAGCTCTTGATCTGAGTTGAGTGCAACCATATTATCCTGTTTTGAAATGTATTATAGCGTATCACCTTAAAGCTCATTAAATTGTTTCATTCATGTACTTGCCTGATCTGCCTATATTATATGAATTCAAAACTACCGCTCATAAAAATAACAACGAACCAGGCGGGATAAACCCATGAGTACTAATGCAATAAGTAAGCCGTGACTGTAAGAAAGAAAAGGACAAGCGGGGGGAGATAAATTTATGCTTGATCATTAACTCTCTGAAAGGGTCACCCTGAACAAGAATCCTTTCTACCCAAGTATTAGCTGGTGCAGTATAAATATAAATGTGTTAATACTTATAGGGTGAATTTCTTCAGATTGTTTGTTTAGGACATAAAGAGGCCAACAGGACTGCAAAGCACTGAAGGAAAGAATGTTTGATTGCAGAGTTTAAATCATAAGGGATAAATATGTATAAGTAAGGTACGGTGTTAGATGAGTTTTGAATTTAAAAAAGATAGAATACTGGATTAGTTAAGAAAGGGTAGATAAAAGGTAAACAACTAATTAAGTAAAAAAAAAAAATAGCAAACAAGATAAGTAAAGGGCAATAACACAAATGACGGAGGCGAGAGGATAGTAAAGATAAGAACAAGAAACCTCACAACAATATCAGCTGAATTGGATATTCCTTTGACCAAGCTATGTAATTTGAGTCTCAGAACATGGAAGATTCCATAAGAATGGAAAGAATGTATGGTAATCCCATTGCATATGGATGGTGAAAAGACCAAAGTATCCAACTATTGATCAATCAGTATCTCAGGACTGGTGGTGAAGATTTTGGAAATATTAGTTAGAGCTCACGTTCAGAAATTGGTTAACAGTGAATTTCCACTTTGCAATGAACAGCATGGGTTTACTAAGTGAAGGTCATGTTTTAGGAACTTGCTTACATTCTATAATAATGTTACAATGAACTAGATGAGGGGAATAGATATACCATAATTTTGGATTTTGCTAAGGATTTTGAACAGAATACAGCATAGAAAACTGTACTGTTGCATAAATCGGAGAATGTGGGTTTGGATTATAAGATATTTGCATGGCTGACAGATATCAAAAAGTAGTATAGCATGAGAGTCTGCAAGATTTAAGGTAACAAGTGGTGTACCACAAGGATCAGTCCTTGGTTCACTGTTATTCAATCTGTACATTAATGATCAGATGACTCAGTCAGTCATGTTTTGACACAGCAGCCACCCAAAAACAAAGTTAGAATCAACATAAAGAAATATTTTGAGAAAATAAACTTCTTTCTCAATTTCTTAGTTTTAAATCCATTAATAGCCAAATTCTGTATATTCCATTAGTGGGTAAGAAATATATAACTAAGTAAGTTTCTATGGTTTAGCAGCTGTGTTATATTTTATTAAACTTAATAGTTATCTAGATTACCAAAACAAGCCATTAGGAAAAAGAAAACCAGGACGTCCTCTTAAAAGATTCAACGATGACTTCTACGACTGGAACAGGCAACGTTAGGCCTAAATCCTTGATATGTATGATGATGATAACATTAATGATATTGGGAAGGATTTGACAAGCGACATACAGCTACTTGCTGATGATGGAAAGATAGGAAAGGTAATCAGGAATGGTGCTGATATGCAGTACTTGCAGAATGATTTGAATTGTGGAGATGGGGAAAATGGGTGTCAAGTTCAATGTCAGTAAATATGAAATCATTCACTTCGGCATGATTAGATATCCAATGTCGTATTATATTGCTAGAATAAACTGATGAAGCTAGGGATGTTGTGTTGGTAGATAGGAATTGAAGTTCAGGGGCCATGCAGCAAAGGTTGCAAATACAACTCAGAAGATAATCACAATGCTGAAAAGCTTTGGAATATGTCATGTAAAGATAGTCATTTTGCATCTTTACGAGGCCTTGATAACACCTAACTTGGACTGTTGTGAATAGTCTGGTCTCCTGGTTTCCATTGTGATTCTAATACAGTGGAGAACGTGAAAAATGATACCAAGATCGTGGAATACTGATTATGAAGACAGATTGAGAATTTATAGGCTGCAGACACTAGCAAACAGGAGAAAGAGGGGTGATATGATTGAGATATACTTCTGAAAGGGTGATAAAGGATTTCAGATGATAGAATTTTTCACTTTACGGAGGGAGTGTGAAAAGGACATCCTTGGAAGCTGAGAATGAATTTGGCTAAGAAGTTGGGGAGGGGGGTGTCAAGGTTAGATTCTTCTCTCATAGTACATGATTGGAATGGATTGCCACTGAATGCAGTAAGTGCAAGCAGTGTGAATGAATTCAGGAATAAGTATGATAGCTGGTGTGTGTGTGTGTGTGTGTGTGTAGTATGTGGCCTCCCTTGATGAGTTTCTGATTCCCTGGAGGTCTCTCTTAATAATTTTCAGTTCTGATGCTTACATTATGTCTTGAATCACTCTTACGAAGAATAGTGTTTTTTTTTCAGTGCTTTACAAATTGAGGATAAGAACAATCAAAATCATAATATTTTTATGTTTTTCAATTATCATGATCATCAATTTTCCTAATATGTACCACCACCACTAAAATAGTGGGTTTAGTGAATTCAGATTGGCTCCAAAACACAGGCAGATGGAGAATGTTAGTCATGTTGATTATTATTAATCAACTATCAACAATTATTCCTCCAAATATCTTAACCTAGTCAGATCTTCGCTTGGACATACTCTAAGCACAGTCAACCGGTTAATCCCATATTTGGTCAATTTAATTGGTTAGTTCATCCTGTCCATAGGTTATAGGCATTAGTGAAACATGGCTTACAGAAGATGATCCAGTTAGTGGGACAGAATGTGAATGGGGTATATTTGTGTTCAATGAGGATAAAGAGAAAAGAATCGAGAGAGAAGAGTTACTGATAAACTGCAACCAAAGAGAGTAGAAGTTAATATACGCTATTTAATCAAGTCTAAAGCTCTGGGTTAATCCCAAAGGAATGGAAAGAGGGGAAAATAGTTCCATTGCATAAAGGAAGCTCTGAGACTGATGTAGCAAATTACCGACTGATCAGCATATCAAGAGTCATTGTCAAGGTGCCAGAGATGTTGATCAAGAGGTAAATACAGGTATGGATAGACAGAAATGGGATACTGTATAGGGGCAACACGGTTTTATAAAAGGTAAATAGTGCCTCAGTAACTTGTTCACATTTTATAATACAGTGACAGCTGAGAAAGATAAAAGGTAATGGATTTACAGGCATACTGCTGGACTTTGCAAAAGTTTTTGACAGGATAACACATGGGATTGGATATAGGGATAGTGAGGTGAATAAGAGGATGGTTGTTGGAGAGATATTAGGAAGTAGTTTATTCAGGAGCAGTCCAGAAGAAGGCCTGCGACTTGTGATGTACCAGTGGACACTGTTTTTGGGCCACTGCTGTTTAATTTGTAGATTAATGATATAGGAAGGGATCTGAGAGGAACTATTCAGTTTTTTGCTGATAGATCAATAGTTAATACAGATGATAAAATTTTGCTAGCCATGTGCTCGTATGTAATCAATTATGAGCCACCAAATGTGATCTCACCTTCAATATCCACAACAACTCCTTTCTTAAAGAGACAATACCTTTAATCTTAAACACTGATCTTTTCAACTTGATTTTTGACTTATCTTCCAATAAAGAAACACTTATTCTCAACCGTAAGTATGACTCACATTCTCAAAAGCAAAAACCAACAAAGGTAAAACTGGCAATAAACAGATGGGTTGTCAATATATGTGGACCCCAGCAAAAACTTTAGTACTCGTGAAAGGACATGATTATGCTGGTGATGCCTAAAAGAATTGCACATCTGGATTTCCTACATAACACTGCAGTCTAGAATTCTCCTTAGTACTACTCAGAGTTGAACTTCGTTCCTCAAACTTATCTGTAGCTGAAATCAAATTCCTAAAATCCTCAAGACATAACAACATATCATAACAAAAGCTGACAATAAAGTGTTAGTAAAAATGGACACCAACGAGTATAACAAAATACGTGTCTAGAGGCTTAAGTGCTGTGAAGACATCATGTTGGAGGCTTAATGGATTTTTTACAACACTCAAAAATAATTAAAATAGAATTTAATACTTCCTATATTTCGTCCTAGTCACTAGGACATCTACGGGGATTACAAAAACAATTAATGTAACATATACACAAATAACAAACAATACTAAGCCCAACCACGTGGGTGACACTAAAGTCCTATCTAGGTAGAGCGCCCTCTAAGGGCAGTAGTAGGTGGCCTGGAATGTGAGGTGGGAACTCTGGTGATGAGTGTTTCCCAAATCTTCGGCAGCTTAATGCCGAAGTGACACTATATGTATTTAGTGCAACCGTATTTATTGAGATTTGGTTGGTTTTTGAGAGCTGCTGCTGCTTCTAAGAAAAGTCTCTCTTTCTTGAATTTGCTGTGGTGGAGCATGGTGGTTTTCTTCCATGATACCCTGTGGGTGGTGTCCAAAACATGGTCAGCCAAGCCTGAATGGCCATAGTTGTGTTTGAAGATGTAAGACTTGTGTTCCTCTGGATGGATGCTGATCTGCCTGTCTGTCCAAAGTATGCCAGCTTACAGGAACAGGGTACTTTGTAAACTCCAGGCAGAGAGAGAGGAGGGAGCTGATCTTTCGTAGTACGGATAAGGGTAGCAAGTTTGCGGTGTGGCTTATATGCTGTGTGTAGGTTGTACTGTTTTAGTATCTTGGCTATTTTTTCAGATGTGCCTCGGATGTAGAGTATGGTGATGGCATTTTTAAATTCTTGTTGACGAGAAGGACGAGGAATGGGGGAGGAGTTGATTTTTTTTTGATACTGTGATCGCTGTAGCATATGATAATGCATATGGCATTATTAAAACTCTTACCAAGAGAGCCCACAATCTTTGTTCCAGTGGAACCGCCCTCACTACTGAGCTTAACCACATACACAGCACTTTCCTCTCCAATGGCTTCAGCGATCACAGTATCAAAAAAATAATCAACTCCTCCCCCATTCCCCGTCCTTCTCGTCAACAAGAATTTAAAAATGCCATCACCATACCCTACATCCGAGGCACATCCGAAAAAATAGCCAAGATACTAAAACAGCACAACCTACACACAGCATATAAGCCCCACCGCAAACTTGCTACCCTTATCCGTTCTACGAAAGATCAGCTCCCTCCTCTCTCTCTGCCTGGAGTTTACAAAGTACCCTGTTCCTGTAAGCTGGCGTACTTTGGACAGACAGGCAGATCAGCATCCATCTGTCTAGAGGAACACAAGTATTACATCTTCAAACACAACTATGGCCATTCAGGCTTGGCTGACCATGTTTTGGACACCACCCACAGGGTATCATGGAAGAAAACCACCATGCTCCACCACAGCAAATTCAAGAAAGAGAGACTTTTCTTAGAAGCAGCAGCAGCTGTCAAAAACCAACCAAATCTCAATAAATACGGTTGCATTAAGCTTCCGAAGATTTAGGAAACACCCATCACCAGAGTTCCCACCTTACATTCCAGGCCACCTACTACTACCCTTAGAGGGCGCTCTACCTAGATAGGACTTTAGTGTCACCCACGTGGTTGGGCTTAGTATTGTTTGTTATTTGTGTATATGTTACATTAATTGTTTTTGTAATCCCCGTAGATGTCCTAGTGACTAGGACGAAATATAGGAAGTATTAAATTCAATTTTAATTCTTTTTGAGTGTTGTAAAAAATCCATTAAACCTCCAACATGGAGTATAACAAAACATTTTTTCTGCTAGAAATCAAAGACCAATTTGGTAAAACCCCAAGTTTTTATGACCAAAAATAGATAAGGAAGGAGTTCCCATTCAGATCCATGGTTGACTTCATAAACTCCTCCACCTATCGCTGAGCCAAATTCTTATCTCATCTTTGAGGCAACTGTACTGGCCAATCACAAGCCTCTGTGATTGGCCAGTAAAGTTGCATATCAGGAATTTGATAACTCTTCCAATTTTGTATTTTCACAATGCATACGTCACATTTCAGCATCTAAAATCCTAAACACATGTCGAGAAATAAAATGAAACAATTATTCTCTTATATATAACCATAACATTTCTTTAAATGTGATTATTCCAATCATTGCCCTGATTTCTTCTGGGTCACAGTTATTCTTTGGGGAATAGCAATCAGCTAAATATTTAAAATTATTATTCGCACTAAAAATGGTATTATACATTGAATAAATTTCAAAAAATGTGTTTGACAGTGCTACATGGAGCATGGGTGTGTGTGGGGGGGAGGGGGGGGGGAATTAGCTAGTTACAATTGTAAAAAATGTGGAAATGAAATTAAACTTTTGATGTATACACCTATATATATATATATAATTTTTTTTTTTTAATGCTCAACTATGGTGAAAGTATTGCTTCTTCAAAATTGCCACATATCTAAACTAGTCGAAAATACGTACATAACAATGTGCTTCATAACTGTTTATTTCAAATGTAATTAATGAATCTGAAAAACGAAGAAAGTTGAAGGGCAAAGAAATGAAGATAACAATATAAAGATTATACATTATGTAATATAATTCAAGATTTACATATAATTCTCTATAAAGCAAAATCATAAAAGTGGGAACCTTCACACAACCTATGAAGTATTCTTCTATGATTATGAATAAAAAAGAAAACTTAATTTGGAACATAATGGAGGTGGACATTATTTAATTTTTTAAAATTATTTTTATTAAGATTTAAAATTTCGTTAATTCACAAAATAATTATTTTGAATCAAGTTTTTGGAGAATAAAATGTGTTGTCAACTAAACTCAATCAGCACAAATTGATGGTTTTCCAAGATGATAAAATATTTAAGTGAAGAAAGCATGAAAGGATCCCATTTTATCCTGACATTCTATAATTATACAATAAAAGTAGAAGAAAAAATAAAAAATAATTTGTAGGTATTTAGTCAATCTAATACAAGTAAGATTCCAGTTACTGAGCATATGGCAAGGAACTTCGTTTCTTGCATAGGTAACTGAAACACAGCTATGAATGCAAGGTAATATGGTTAAGTATTCATCTCAAACTTGAAGAATTATTGCACCCTGTAATGGATATAATGGCCGATTTGCACTTCTTATCCATGTTCTTTCAAACAGATAATATGCACTGTATCCAGGTTTTGCTGGAAGTGTACATACGTTCTGGCTAGAAGAGAGGTTAATGGTGTGTTTGGAGGGAGAGCTAGTTAAAAGGTACAAAGTGATGAAAGAATTATGAGGTACATTGGCAGGTAGAGGAACAATTTGAATTAGATCATCACTGACAGCCAAAAATTTAGCTTCACTTACATATGGGAAGCTAGTCAGAATTATGGATGTTGAAATATTCAAGGATGATTATCTTGCTTACTGCACAATTAAATTGTATGTATATGATCCTTTCAGAGATAAATAAAAAGGTCAGTATACAGTCCACCACTAGAAGAGCAGTAAAGGCAACAAATTAAGGAAAGGAACTTGAGTCAAAGCAGTATCATATAAAAGACACATAAGGTCTCATAACCTTTGGTGTGGGATATGAGATCTAACAAAAAGTGCATATTCTCAATTGTATGGAAAAATAAGCAAAATATTAAACTGAAAATTATTATAATGGTGTCTCCATTGAGTCAAAAGGCTTACTGCGCAAGATCCTACATAGACACACTAACCATTATTCATACAATACCTATCACACCTCTCCATAAACAACCACCTCTGGAAACACATTCACCACCCACTAAGCAGAAAACATAGTCTTAACACCCTCCCACAAATTTACAGGGATGACCCCCTCGTTCTCTCCCTTCCTACACTGAATAGAAAACGTCATTAGTATCAACCCTATAAAACCCCTTTAATAACGTATATGCTTCTACCATATCTCCTCACTTATGCCTATCGGCTAGTATTTGGAGTCAGCAGACCTTCAATCTTTTCTCATAGGAAACATTCAACAGACCTGCAACAATCTTTGTCGCTCGCCTGTGGATCCTCTCCACCACTTTATCATCATCAACATTCAGGTGACTAGATCTGTGAGCAATAGTCCAGTTGTGGTCTTATTGATGCCATATAAAGTGGAACAATAACTCCCCTATCTCTGCTTGTCAGTGTGTTCTTCAACAACCATGTAATTTGATGTGCCGCTTTGGCAACATTTGCAATAAGTTCTCTGTCCACAATAACTCAAAGTACATTGCCTTGTCAACATTTTGCAGTTCAATTCCATAATTCAATTTGGTTCTTTAGGGAATAGCAATCAGCTAAATATTTCAAACTATTGTTAGTGCTAAAAATGGTCTTATAAATAGGCAAATTTCAAAAAATAAGTTCAACAGTGTTGCACGGAAGGGGAGAGAGTTTAGCCACCAAAAGCAAAATACAAATTTTAATTCTATCGCAAAAAAATGTGGAAATAAAATTTCACTTTTGATGTATGCATCCTCCCGAAGTGCATCACCTTACACTTAGCCAAGTTAAACTTACAGCCATTTACTTTTATTCATATCGGCAGAATATTTAAGTCATCCTATCGCTCTTCCCAATTTTGCATAATCAGCAAACTAGATATTTCCTGTCAAATTACTTCCAATATCATTAATGTACAAATTAAACAACAGAGAACCAAGTACTGAGCCCTCAGTACTTGGTTCTCTGTCTAGGTACACCACTAGTCACCTGCTTGTGTCCATCATCCACCCTCTACTTCAAATCACTAGCTTTGGATCCATTCCTATTTGCTGCAATTTATGCATCAGAGTTTCATGTAGAATTCTATCAAATGCCTTTGCAAAGTCCAGCACTTAAGGATTTTCTTTATCTAACGCACTGTTACTTTATTATAGAAAGTTACTAAGACAAGACCTGTCCTTCACAAAGCCACATTACCCCTTATAAAGTATCATGTCCACTCAGTCCTGAATTCTAATTTTTATAAAACGTTAACCACCACTCCTGATATACTGATTGTCCTATAATTTGATACCTCTGTCTTAGAGCTTCCCTTATGAAGTGGAATTATTTCCCCCTCTTTCCACTCTATTGGACTTTATCAGAACCAATGCTTAAATTAAATAGCTTGGTCAGAGGAGGTGCTAATTCTCTTGTACATTCATATGGGCCGATATGCCACCTAACCCTATGGCAGCATTAGCATTAAAGTTCTGTAATATACTAAGTACTTCTATTTCTTCTATCTCTAGACTCTAATCAGTCATGACACATGTGGCATTGAAATATCACAACCAAGACGATACACTTTTACACTAAGTAACTGAACTATTTGATTTGCTTTTGTTACTTCTCTACACCTTTTAACACCTATAAGATTAACACCTTTAAATTCATCTTCCAGTTATTTCTCCTTTTACTTGCTACATAGCAAAAGAACTCCTTAGGATTTCTTTTTGACTCATCAGCTAGCTTCCTCTCATAATTAGCTTTGGCCTTCCTTACAATACAGGTCATCCTCTTTGCCTGTACCTTGTACTGCTCATGGGTATACTAATCACCTTTTCCTTTATACTTCCTCCACAACCTTTTCTTTACTGCAACTCTGCTTAATAATATGATTCATCCATCTTACTCCTCATGACTCTGGGTATATGCTCTGATACTGCTTTCCTTAAATGCCCTTGGACAATCTCCCACACACCATCAACACCTCACCTCCTTCAAATTCTCATGCTATAGCACTGCTGAAAGCTGACTTTTCAGATTGTCATAATCACCAACCTTGTAATCCCACATATACCCCCCCCCCCTTCTTAACAGAAAATTTAGCACTGCTTACACTCTTCCAAGTCAAGACCACATGATGTTCTCTTATGATATGACCAGATCCAATACTCTCGAACCTCTTATTCCTTCCATTACATGCCATCTCATGTAATTATCTCTTAACAACTGTATAAACTCCATTTCCTTCCTTCCTTGTGACCATTCCTTCTCTCAATATATGTCCCGATAATAATTACTCAACCTTCACTCATCAGACAAATTCTCCTATGCATATCATCTACACCAGTGGTCGCCAAAGTGGTCAATATAACATTGTTAGGGGTCGACAGAAAAATATAAGACGTCAATCTACAGGTAACATTTAATTCGGTTAACTTGGATTACCTCCATCCTGAATGGCAATGCAATTAAGAGTGAATCATGGGAACAGTAACATGAATAGGACCTGTAAGATGGAGAAAGGTCATGAAAATAGTTACGGAAGCCAATCAAGTAGGCCAAAATAAAGTATTTACCAATAAACTGATGTCGGTGGATCCCGCCCGGCAACGAAGCACACCCTTCACATTGACAATGTTAGTAAATTGTAATTAGTCTTATTTTCATATATGTGAGGAAGATTGTATTATTGTTATCTAAATTAAATTTTATATATTATTTATCCCTCCTATTGAATATGTAATGTTAAGAAGGACGTCAAAAACAAAAACGTATCCCTTTGACGTTAAGCCAATATAATAATATATACTATATTATACATATAATAAACACTGTAACTATAAAATAAACAATCTAAAAACTCACATAAGCATCTTTTTTGCTTGTCCTATTACAATTACGTAATAGTAAAATAGAGGGGGTCGACGGTCAAAGATGTTTGGCGACCCCTGATCTACACTCTCCTTTATACCCTTGGATTATAGCAGCAACCAATTGCATATTTCATCCTGATGATCTCTCTCATACCAAATTGCCTCAAATTAACTGTCCTCTGCATACTTGTCATCTTGAGGAACTTTTTTTATTTTATTTTTGTTTCAACTCTTCGTCTATCATTAGCACTCCTCCCCCATTCTGTCACCCTCTGTCTTCCCTGAAAATAATACTGTAACCATTACATTCTGTCCCTGTAACTATATCACAGTTAGTCAACCGAGTCTCACTAATTTCTATAATTTTTGGCTAAGTTCTACTAATGCCAAAAATTCTTTACACTTATTCTGAATACTTCCCGCATTAGTATACATAAATTGCGATACTTCCTCCTATAACCTCTGTGAATTAGCCCACTGCATATATATAGTTTATTTTTCTAAGAACATTTAATCCCATATTGACAGCAATAATTGACCTTAATACTATTAACAGTGGACTATCATCTGCCTCCCTAGCAAATTTCATTTCTCTATTTTTAACCATTTTCTTTATCCTTTATCAACAAATGTTCTTAATGCCATGCACACAATCCGTTTAATTGCAACCCAACATTTAAAAAATTCCTTCCTTTAATCACTCTCATCTCATAAAATGAATACTGATTTTCATTTCTTTAAGTTGATAAAACTACATAAAGGAAAAAAAAAATGTTGGGGAAATCATGAAAAACTGCAATGGTACACTACTGAAATTATGGTTCTTATACTACTAAAACAGCAGTCAAAGTAATGGAGTATGGGAATTGCATAACATACTGCTTAAAAAAAAGGCAGTATTTTCACAGGATTACAAATCCTAACCAATACACGTTTTCTTAATATATAAGGATTCATCAGTTTGCAATTAAGTGACATGTTTTTGATTGTTTTATACAGAATATAATCAAATGACAAAATTCCTCTGTAAGCATGTGTTTAATAAAACTATGAACATTGCCACATGATATGTTGCATATATAATGGAAGGTTAACAAAGTTATTCAATTAAGTTAATCAAAATATGTATTAATATATACAAAACTAATTTTTATGAATTTCATTTTGGGAGAAATAATTATGTTTTAAAAATAGTATTTGTACCAACAGCTGTGGTTAAAGAACCACATGCCGTTTATGCTACAGTCTGATCATGACTGATATGCATATTATCAGAGCAGAATTTACTAGCAAAATATGAGTAGGCAGAAAGTAATAACTGCTTGACATAATACCTTTCCTTAATTATGGAACCACAAATGGACAATTTGTAACCACACTATATAGCATTTTTAGATTAATAAGTAAAATGACAAAACATGGCAATGCTTACTTGTGTTATTTAAAAGAAGGCTGTTTCGAAGATTGAATGATATTTTTCTAGAGGTGTAAATCTAATTTGCTAGGTTAAGTTGATATTTTGAAAACAGGCATTTTCAGAGATTCTGTCAATCAGCACTATATTCCTTTTGAAAGTGTTTTCATCAATTAGACGTATAATATCTAATGTAGTTACTCACTGCATTCAAACAAATACAAAGTAACATATTATGAAATAGCTTTTTGAAGATGTATTTTGAATAACTTATCTTCATAGAAATTCAAAGGATAATTATTTTAATGCAATCGAAAACGGGACAGCAGAAATGATTTCTTACATAAAGCATTTTTTTTTTGAAAAGAAAATGATGTTTTATACATACATGTATTTCATTAGTCTGAGTAAGTCTAGTGCTTTCTTTCTGCAAAAAACGATAAGTGAAATGAACAGCTATTTCATTCCTAGAATAACTATATTCTACAAGCATGTAGTCCTATAGTTGACAGGGAGAGGACTCATTTCTGCAAGTACTTGGAAATAATGGCTTTCCGATGTCATAAAGAGATTTATATTGATAAAGGCAAGCAACACTCAAAAGAACAAAACAGTAATGTATTCAGAGGACAGTATATCTTTTTCTAGAACATGTTTTTGAAAGAATTCTATTAAATTTTACCGCTCTAAAATCTTTCTTTCTTAATCTTTTCCTCTTTTACCTTTACGGTGTCGAGGATTTCTATTCCTTATAACCGCAAACTACTATACAAGAATAAGGTAGTTGGCCCTATGTGTCCCGGGGTATCCTAGGTCTGTAGAAGCATTATGTTCTCAAGGCCAGCTTGTCTGCTTGCAGGAGGAAAACCCCAGATAAACTGGGGAGAAAAACTCTGCAGTCCACACCCAAGACTGGCTAACTTGGTTAGGTCTGAGACAGATCCTAAGCTCCTCATGTCAGCGATGGGAATCAAACCCAGGACATTCCTTTCCCAGATATATGGTTGCGAAGTGCATAGCCACTCAGCTAACCACGCGGCCTATAAAATCTTGAGTTTGCTTAAATATCTATCTACACCCTCCTCTCCATAGAATTGACTTCTGTCAATTCTATGGAGAGGAAGATACAATTCAAAGGATACTAAGTGCATACCTTTGATGGGAGGATGTGTATATAAGTACATATATGCACTACATGCATACATATACACATCCTCCTGTCCTAGAGAAACTAAAGCTAACACTAAGAAATGGGAATGTTCTTTAATTTCTATAAATGGCAGAAATTAGCAGTATTTTTATTTTTTATATGGTTCATGCCCACGAAAGGGTGTTATTTTTGTGAACTTAAGTTACATTCATACTGTGTGTGGACTGAGGATTTTTTAATTAATTTTTTTTTTTTTTGCATTATTTTTTATTTCTTAACTGGAAACACAGAAACCCTGCTGTAGAGACCAAACATGCAACTTTTTCAAGTCTTTTTCAACAATTTCTCCAATAAGTGGGATAGTGGTCTCACATCATGCAATGAAATTCATCTCCCATCTAAAGATCCACCCAAATCCTGCTTTGGGTGGATCTTTATATCCACATATATGACAAATATCCACCCAAAGCGGGATTCAAACCCACATCTGCTGGTTAAGAATGGATACGCTAAACCACTTGGCCAACCAGGCTAGCAATTATGTACTGCACATTAATTAATTTGTACTGTAAATGGATTATTTTTTAAAAAGATGATTAAATAGCAATATTTTGAACAAATAATAGCAAGCAAATGTTTACATTATGAAATTTCTTCCTTGGACATAAGTAGCAAAAACCAGATCTTACATTTATATCCTTTGCTTTAGCGTTACACGGTGATCAGCATTTATTTCAGTAAAATTACGGAGACTACAATAATGTTAGAAATAATTTCTTTAAATTTCCTGACGTTTTGACTTTATACACATATACAAAGAAACTATATTGCATTTCAAACAGTAAGCCAAAGTGACAATGATTTGATTAACTATTATTCTACTGGCCTGACCTCTAGTGGAAAAAAAAAAAACACATCAAAGATATATTCTATTTTTATATCATCATCAGAGAACAAATTTATATAGATAATTCCTTACATTTATATGCCATTTCATTATTTTTGCTATAAGAAGTAATTTTCTCTTGTTCTGCAATGTATCAACATATGACTGTTATTGGACGTTACGTAATGCTATATAATTATTTCTGGAAAATAAGCCTGACAATTTTTCACAACATACAATTATGTTTGCAGTGTGGCTTAATCCCTAGTATCATTCTGTCTTAATACTTTATCAATTTTGTATTAGCACTGAGATATAAATGAGCTGTATTATATAATTAAAGTGGCTAAAACTAGCCTAAAACAGTAAAAGTGTTAGATGCTTTTAATATAGTATGTATACATTCCTGAAGATTCCATTAATGTAAAGATCAAAATGCAGAAGATAAATATGTTTAATATTATACTAATTCCACTGATAAAGAATTAAACAATTTGTCAAATTTAATTAAAATTACGATTATCTCCCATTGGCTTGAATAGAGTTGTGGGAAACTGTCAGGAGAAGACTCATTCGACAGGACTGATAGCCTGGCACCCTAAAAGCCATTATCAATAAAAACAGATTAGCTCAGTTAAACTGGTGCGAAGAGCATCCAAATAGATTCCTGATCAGTGGAAAAGTGTAATATTTTCTGACAAGAAAAATTTTAACCTGCAGGGAACTGACGGCAGACAGTTTCAAGACAATCAAGGGAAAAATTCAACCCTGAATGTGTGGTTCAGTCAAATTCTCAGCCAATCAGATGATCTGGGGCTGCATTTTGGTGTTGGTTGCTTGCATTTCACAAAATGCTCAGTGAATGCACAAGTGTACCTGAAAACTTTAGAAGAATTGCTGTGCACCATCAGAAAGCACTTTACTGTAACAATTGAACTGCATCTTTCAGGATGACTCTACCCCTTATCATAGGGCAAAAAAAGGTGTAAGTAATGCTATTATAACTCTAAAATGTACCATATGAATTGAGTTTAGCATTTTAATAAGCTTTAATTTTTCTTGCAGGTTAATAAGCGGCTCAATGAACGATTCAGCAACTACAGTGGCCAAGAAACAGCCCAGATCTCAACCCCACTGAGAATTTGTGGTACCAAATGGAGCCTGAATTAAAAAAAAAAATAAGTCATTATAAGTGTACGAAACCACAAATTGACAGTTGCATCCATCAGGAAATTGATTATGTCAAAGACTTGTTGATGCCAAGCTGTAATAAATGCAAGAGGAAGGCCCACAAAGTACTAAACAGCAAAACAGGGAATTTTTTAGCATTAATTGTTAGCGAAACTGTGTAGTTGAACTAAATTTTGATATACTGGTATTTGTTTATCCAGTGAAAATATCACTGTCCACTCAACTTTGAAATATTTGCAAATTTATCAAGTTTGTTGTCATTTCCTAATTATGTCACATTTTGTACGAAGAAGAGTCAAATATTAATAAAAAAAAAATAAAAATGTTATATTACCTTCCTTATTTGTGACAATTATTGTATTATCCCTTTTCAAATAGGCATTCAAATTTAATTACCAAAAAAAAACATGGTTACAGCAGGTGTAATAGATAGCCAAAGTAACCACACATCTGAAAAAGAATATTTATTTACATAATCTACCATGTAACTGACCTACAAAATAAGAACTCTTTAATTAATCGACCCCATGTCAACAAACTTCTGGTACAGTACCATGTAACTCTACTTCAACTATCAGAACGGCAAATTGCCTTCCCAATGTGGTAGTTAAACAGTAGATTACTGAATTACTGCATTATCTGCTTTATCCAGAAGTTAAAGAGTATTAGTTGATAATTACCATATTTTTCCGTGTATAACATAAACTCTACTTTTTCCAACCCAAAATTAAGAAATCAATATTTTAAATGTCTCCACTGTCTAATCATACACTCAGGAGGTCCAAACTGTCCCTCTGAAGCTTTATTTTCATGTTCTTTTGCGTAATTGATGACTTTTAACTTGAATTTTGAAGAATACGACAATCGTTTTTTTTTATTTTTTTTCCAGACATTTTTATGGGCTAGTGCTCAAAATATTGTTAATGCATTAACTTACCCTGCCAATGAGTTGCAGAAGTATGAATGCTTTCAGAGTTCTGATTGGTTAATCAGAATCAGCCATTAATGACGTCAATCAGAGTTAACAAAGGCTAGTGATTGGCGGAAGCCTGTTCATGGAGACAAGGTACTAGCAGTTTCAGCACGGCAACCGCAGGTCTCTCAACCGGTTACCACCCGTGTATAAATTTGTTCTCTAAAAATTTTAGAAAAAAGTATCGTCTTATACACGAAAAAATACGGTAATATACACACTAATTTAGATGTTTGGTTTTGGACTATACCATGGACGGATTTCAATTAAAGTAATATAAAATAGATTACTTCAGAATTGGTCATGATTGAACGCACAATGAATCATCACTTTCAATAAAATATAGACAGTTGATTTTTTTTAATTAGCCATTTTTTTGCATCTATTCATCAACCCTTACTGAATTAAAATCTAATCTAATAAAGATTCCATTCCTTACTGAATGGAATCTTCCATTCAACTTGCTAGATGAGAAGATAATCAGTATCTGTTATAACAGACCTACACTTTAGATAATTTTGGAAACCTCACTGTAGAGACAACAAACAATTCCCCCCCATCGCACTTCTGGGCATTGAAGTATGAAGTTTCCTTTTTCAGCATTAGAAAATAGTGAAAGAAAATGTATACACACTACATTAAAGCAACTAGCACAGTACTATTGCAGGCTACTGTAATACAACCATAAGTTACAATTATGAATCTTTTTACAATTGCTTCTCTACATTATTATTATTTATTTATTTTTTTCCAGTTTTGGTTTTGCAACCACATATGATCAGCACTTGCGATGTGCCTGATGAGAAATTGATATTTACGTTAAAAAAAAAGTAAACTATTTGAGATTAATGTACTTACCAGATATTATATAATTGTATGTAATATCTATTGTTTATTGTAAAGACATTTTCCTTTTGCTGACAATGTGTCAGTCATTGACTTCTTGTTTGCCGCTTAGTTCAATAAGTATACATGCTCACAGAGGAGACTGATGGATAACTGACATAGAAAGAGAGCGCATTCAGCTCTGAGGTAACAAGAGAGAGAGAAAAAATGTAAAATTTCAGAATGCAGACCAGATCATTCTCTTTTAAAAGTAAATTTTGGAAAAACGTGACAATTGCAATGTATTAATAAAAGATTCCAAAAAGGAAAATCTTATTAAGGTGAATGAAAAATTTAACTGAAAAGCTGACACTATCAACAAGTGAACAAGGAGATATTAAATAGCTGTTCTATTTTAACATTTGAAGAAACACTAAATGGATATATTTTTCTTCTCTTTGAAGGACACCGGTGATACCGATGAATTATTTTCTAAGAACAAGTGATGGAATTGGAGAAATCTGAAATTGTAAAGTTTCAGATTTCTACAATTCCATCACTAACATTAATAAAGAGCTCTACTTTGATACATTCTTGTTTATATAGTAAAAGAAACCTTTTCCCACCTCTGGTATTGAATTTGTGCTTGTAATTACATTGCCTGAGGCATTCAGTGAAACAGCGAGGATGAATGGAAAAATCTATGCTAAGTAAGGCAGCACTGCTTCATCCCATGAAGTTAAGTTTTATATTTTGAGAAAAGGTCTGATAAAAGAAATGAATAATATTGGTTTTGTAGGAGTCTGTGAAAAACATGAATGTTCGGTCTGGTAGACTGATTAAATACATGTTGAACAAACCAATGAGTCAGTGAGTGAATGACAATGCTCTAAAATCTCAAAAAGTATAGTTTTATTTAGGACTAAGATCAAAATAGTTTAACAGTCACTAATTTACCATGTATATAGTTTTTAGAAGAGCCCCTATGGCTCAGTCAGTACAGACGAAGCCTTTTGGTTGGAAAGACCTGGATTCAATTCCTGTCCATGATGTGAGGAACCTTTATCTGGTATCTTTCGACTAAAGATGAAGCCAGTCTCATACAGAGGTAGAGGGTTTTTTCAGACAGAAACTCTGGTTTTTCGTCCCTCAGAGCAGGCAAACCAGGCCTGTGAACACACACGGCCCAAGTCATTGTGCCTATCAGATTTAACTTATGTAAATTTACTTAACATTGTGTGAAAACGGCATCTGTAAGGATACATTAATTGTGTACACAACACACAAAAACAAGCACATGTCTTCAAACACTACATAATGTATAAAACTATAACTTACCTAGCCTGAATTAATAATAAATTCATCACATCAGCCAATGAAATTGTTATTTCTGACCCAATTATTAAACCTCATAATTAATTTAGATCATTCTTATTTATATTTGGTTGTTTCATGAATGAAGGTCTCACAAGCCGCCCCCCCCCCCCCCCCCCCCCACAACACAGACCTAACAAATACATGCTCTTATTCTGATGAAAGAGTTGTGTGCCTTTCCAATTGATCCTATGGAATATCTGCATATGATCAATTAGATTTTCTTGATCAGAAAACCTGTTTTCCCCACAGTGGATGTAATGGATTTTTTTTATTTTTTAAATCCAGTTTCATATATATGAAATTGCTTCATATAATACCAAATATAAACAAGTATGATGAAAGCAAAATTTCTGAGATTTGGTCAGCACACACGACTATAACAACAATTCTATCAAAAATAATGAAGATCACACCAATTACTAGCAAACAGGTTTACATCAGTAATAAAATGTTAACTAGTCTAGTATTTTTTAAGAATGAGTACATTAATATAAAGTGGTAGAACTAATTACAAGGTTTAATAAGTGGAGATCAAAAACAGGAATTTCTGACCCCACCAAGATATGAAGCTAGCAAATTAGTATTAGCTATTATGTAGCCTAAAACAGTGAAGTGTTAGGTGCTTTAATATAGTGTGTATACATTCCTGAAGTTTCCATTAATGTAAAGATCAAAATGCAGAAGATAAATATGTTTATATTTGCCTGATAAAAGATTAAACAATTTGTCAAGCTTAACTTAAAATCACAATTATCTCAAAATGGTACATGGCCACACAGGTGTGTCTTGAATACTCTTGCAGTCATTGTGAAAAACAGCGCGAAGATGAAAAGTTAGTTCAGCAGTTGTTCATATGCTCCCAAGTAGAGGCAGGTCGGTGAGTTATCTCACATATAACATACATATAGAAGAGATAAAAAAAACAATGCCTATGAGAAAGTAACTGGATTGAATCTGTAGAGAAATAAATTAACAAGACTGCTACTCCTTGAGACACCATTGAGAATTTTTAGGAAGATTTTAAGAGCATCATCCCAAATCTGGAAAAGTATTCTGAAGTGAGGTGGATTTAGGATTTACAATGTTAGATGTTGTACAGAAAAGAAGTAATGTTTTGAGTAGGAAAGAGAACCTAGTTTTTTGGAGGTAGTTGGGGGTTTAATGGAATATTATCAGCACTGAGAAACAATTAAAACTAAAGACATATTTCGGTGATTACACCACATTTTTTTTTATTATTCAGTTCTATAAAACACTTAAATAATAGTTCCATACAAGTTTTGTAAATTGTAGGATTTACATCTTCAGGGGTAAATAGTATAACTTAAAGTTTAAACAAGAGAATTAATAAATACAAATCAAAACTGTCTGGCTATTCATAAAACTCAAATAACAGAATGCAGATATATAACGTTATCCACGTTGAACAATACTGGACGATGTCACGTGTGCTTGTTCTCGTTCATACAGTCCGAGCTCAGATTGAGGTAGATTTTTTATTAGAGCTGACCACACTTGATGGAGAATTAAACCTTGATTTTTATTGCATTGGGTTGGGTTTTTTTAGCATATTAGCAGCTTCTTTAAATTTTCTTATATAACTGTTGTTTTCTATGTATGACATCATCGTTTTTTTGCAGAGTACATCGTGTCCAGTGGAAGTGGTATGGAAAGCAAGACCCGTTTTTTGTTCCCTTTTGTACCGTACGTCTTTTTGGTGTTCAGCCATGCGTATTTCTCCAGATCTTCCTGTCTGTCTGAATAATAAAAAAATGTGGTGTAATCACCGAAATATGTCTTTTGAACCAATTAGCCACAGAAGTCTATGCCTGCAATTAAAACTAATTTTTAATGCTTCCAATAGTTGTGATATTCTGATCTTGTGTAGAGCTTTGGGTATTAACAAAGATGGCAGGTGAAGTGTGGTCTTCCTTTGATGATGCAAGATAGAACAACATTTTGGGAGCCATGAAGTTCACTGGGTTGAAAGAACAAATAATATCCACTGAATAGTCTGGAATTTTAAGGATTTTTTTTCCCCCAACCTCTAATTTTATGAGATATCCAAACTCCACAAGCTTGCTCTATTATGGATAATACTGATTTGCCCCACATACAAACTAGCTTCATATTTAGTTAAACACACTTACTACTAGCAATATCTCACCACATACCAAAAACTACTACTATGTATAATAATTTTACAACTCAGCCGAATTGGTATGGTCTGCTTTAATTCACTTCCCACCCTCCCCATACACATCACAAAAGGCTGCAAAAGTCTACAGCAAATCAGTGCTGTGTATGTTGGTAGGGGTCAAGAGAGAAGTAATTTATTGAGGTTCTTTTTCAAGGGAATACTTCATAAATAGACAGCACTGCAAATCCAAGGTAGCCAGAATTAAAGATGAATAAGAGTAACAGACTTGACAAATCAGCAAAGCAGCTGCAAAAGGATGTTAGGCAGCTGTTGCTCTTGTTAATGTAGATTTATCAGAAACAGGGCCATGATGGATACAGTTCTACTGAACAGTACCCATGGAAATATCACTGGAAGAAAATGAAATTGCCATCTATACAAAAGATGCTGGAGAGAAACTGATGAGAGATGGTCATCAATTAGTCAAAATACCCTTTCTGAAGAGCAAAGAATTTTTAGGTCTTAGGGGCACCAAAAATGTAAGAGAAATATTCTAAGGTTGGGCATATCTGTAATTTGTTCAGAGTTAGTTAGCTGGAAAGCTGAAAGTGATGTCTTCTGTTAAAAAGGATGCCAAGTTTTTTATAGTCGAGTATGCTAGAGAAACGATGTGGTTATGCTAGGAAAACAAAGTGTCAGTATTAGTGTGTTAAGGCTTAATTGCTGTGCAGAATTCATGTTGGAGGTTCAATGGAATATTATCAGCACTGAGAAAGGATTAAAACTAATTTTTAATGCTTCCAATATTTTGTCTTAGTTACAGAGGAGACATCTTCAAGGATTACAAAAATCTTTTTGTAACAACACACACAAATATAATCCAATGATAAGTGAAACAAGCGAGTGAAACTAAAGTCCTATCCAGGTGGTGCGCCCTCTATGGACATTTGCAGGAGGCCTAGGATGTAAAGAGGGATCCCTGATAATTAATGTTTCCCAAATTTTGGAAAGTTTTATGCAACCATATTTGTTTTAAATTAGGCTGATTCCTGAGTGCAGATGCAGGATCAAAAAAACATTCTTTCTTTTTTGAATTTACTATAGTGGAGCATGGTGTTTTTTTTCAGAAGATTCTGTCCAAAACATGGTATGCAAGGCTATATTGACCATAATCGTGATTGAGATGTATGACTTGCGTTCTTCTACCAGATAGTTGCTGATCTGCCTGTCTGTCCGAAGTAAGCCAGCGTACAGGAACAAGGTACTCTACATATACCAGGCACTGAAAGAGGAGGGAGCTGATCTTTGGTGGAAAGGATAAGGTAGTAAGTTTATGATGCGGCTTAAAAACTGTATGGAGGTTGCACTTTTTTAGTGACCTGGCTATTTTTTCTGATGTGCCATGGATGTAAGGTATAGTAATGGCATTTATGAAGAGATGGTCGGGGAATGGGGAAGGAAGGACTTCATTATTTTTAAAATTTTGCAGTCATTACAGCTATTGGAAAGGAAGGTGTTGTGTATGTGTTTGAGTTGTGTTGACAGGGCGGTTTCACTGGAACGAAGATTGTGAGCTCTATTGGTTAGAGTTTTAACAATGCCATATTGTTGAGAGGGGTTGTGGTGAGAGAGTTTGTGAATGTATCTGCCTGTATGAGTAGGTTTTCTATGTTCAGAGAAAGAAAGGTTACCATTAGGAAGACGTTTACTAAGGTGTCTAGGAAGGATAAACTATTGTTATTTTCCTTTTCCATTGTAAACTGGATTCTTGGATGTAGGCTATTGAGGTGACTGAGGAAGGGGTCTAATGTGTCTGGGCCATGAGGCCAAATAGAGAACACATCACCTACATATCTTAGCCAGATAGCAGGTATTAGAGGAGAAGTTTTTGGCTTGTTTTTCAAAATTTTCCATGTAAAAATTGGCAAGAGGGGTGAGAGGGGGCGATGGCAGTTCACTCTGTTTGTAGATTTTGTTCTTCCAAGAAAAATAACCAGAATTGATGGCAAAGGAAAAACGTTCCATTAAATCTCCAACATGAACTAAGTGTCAATTCCAGCAGTGAGATGATCTGATTACGAGTGCTCAGCTAAGCATTATCAAAGGTAAGAGGAATGGGAAAAGAATTAAAGTCATTTTTTGGGAAGAAATAAAAAAAAACAAATTTGAATTTTTGGAAGCATTAAAGGTGCTCAGGTGATTAACACCCTATCAATCAAAGGACAGTATGGAGATCAGTGCACAGTGCATACATGATCTTGAAGTTTGAGATGTTTGAACATCACAAGGTTTGTCATATAACCAGGAGGAATGGAGAGTGTTATCATCAGTAAGCATTTGAATAGGGTTTAAGGTTGGGTGAAATAACAGTGTCCTGTGGAACACCTACATTAATATGAAAACTGAAGAGACAAAGTGAGAAGCCCTCTCTCAATGCTAAGAACTATCAAATACCTCAGAAATGTCAAGTGCAACTGCACAAGAAACATGTGCAGTTGCCCATACATTATCCACCAAGTGTCCGTGTCCAGAGGTGGATAATGTATACAAGGAAATCTGCTGCTGATCAGAATTGACAGAATCCATTCTGATAGTCACTAATTAGCTGACAGTTAATGAGTTTTCTCGTTACTTTAGAAAGCAGCAATTAGAGAACAATAAGTCAAAAGTTCAATGTTAGGCACTTATCTCATTTTTTAAATTTATTTTTGAATAGGCTTGCTTCCATTATATTTATAATATAGCAAAAGGATGATAGATTGATAGATAATAGATCACTTAAAGATAGATCTCTTGGTCACATCTGAAAGTATTGGATAAGAATGATACCAAGAGACCTATCTTTAAGTGATGTTGCCATCTGAGTGTGTGTGTGTGTGTGTGTGTGTGTGTGTGTGTGTGTGTGTGTGTGTGTGAGAGAGAGAGAGAGAGAGAGAGAGAAATTACATTTGAAACTATAATTGCAGCCACTCAGGTCTTGCTGACATGCTTTGGGCAATCACAGGATTCAGTGATAATAAATAAAGCTTCCTTATTTCACAAGAGCAAATATAAATTTGAAATTCTTCCACAAATCTGCATCTTCACTAAAGAAGCACCATAATTTCACCATATACAATCTTGTCATAAATATTGTTACAACTCCCCCCCCCACCCACACACACCACTACAATGCCGACAGAATTGCACAAGCCTGGTTCCATTAGTGGTGCTATGCGCAGCCAATAATCACGTGTTTATCAGTAGAAAGAGAGTTGTCTAGCTGGATGGTTTAACACAGAATAGGCAGATGATAATAAAGTAATAGCACTTCACAAGGTTGAAATGCAGCAGCTACCTGTTATTTTCACAACATGCTAAAAACTCAGAATCAATAGGATGTTTGTATATCAGATTATTAACCATTACGACAATACATAACACATATCTGACTGCCAAAGAACAGGTCGACCATGCTGCATTAGGAAGCAACAGCTTGTGAGAGCTGTGAAGGCATATTTTCGCTGTAATACTGTGAGAATGCGGAAAGTGATGTCATGAGAGCTTATCGTTGTTCTACTGGACACTTCCCAACACCAGAGCTTACACGTTAGAGTGTAATAAAATCAAAGGCACTTCTCTGGCGGCAAACAAAAAACACAAAGATGAGAAGATTTTCACCACCAAAATGATCAGGTATATGCCCGGGATAGTCGCACAGCATGACATACCACCCAGCATCAGTGGTTTGGTTGGGGGGTGACATATCTAGGGTATCCAAGGTACATTTCTATGAGAAAGGGGTCAAATCTCGACCAAAGTGTATTAACACACTGTGTTGGAACCTGTTGCATGGTCTCTGTATAATGGCTTGTTTCACATTAAGCAGTGGATCTTCCAACAGGACTTAGGCCTTGCACAGAAGGTGAGGACTACATAAGAGTGGTTGGAGGCAAATGTATCTGACCACACATCAGAATAGGCTGCAAGAAACAGCACTACCAACCTGAAGGTGGATTTGGAGCTAGCAGTAGTAGTGTTCCCATTGGATGATGTGTGTGTGTGTGTCACCATTGATATGTGGTCTCATAAACTTCGGTTTATGAGACCACATATCAATGTGTTATATACATGTTATACATGTGGATCGTATGTGCTTAAAGCTGCAAATGATTTACTGATAGATTAAAGGTTCATGCACTGTCCTAGTTTTGTGACAGTAATTATGGCTAGACTAGGTAATGGATGTATGACACCACTACAGATCTGGAAAATTTATCCTCATGCATTCCATCCTCCAGTCAAGAAACACTATGCTGATGCTCTCTAGGTGGCTGTACAGAAGTATAGGCTTTTCTACTCCCTGCTGCAGTCTTATGATGTGACTACACCTGTAGCGCTACACTAGTACCGTATTTTTCGATAGATAATGTGCGTGTTAACTATACAAAAAAGTCTAAATTCGTTAAAAATTAACATGCGCAGTATAAATTTTGAAAGGTATGAGAGGTAAATCAAATTCAAATCCAAAAAATTCTTCATCAGACTCAATATTTAAAGAATCAATTGCATTAAAAATTTCGTTTGGTATTTCTTCAGCTTCATAATCATTGTCACCAGATACCACTGAATTTGGTGCTTTAATGAAACCATTTCTAACACAGTTTTCACTTACAGTAGCCCAACTTTATACAATCCACGTAACTATATCTTTATATGACGTTCTTTTCATCTGCCCTGTTTTGTTATATCCATGAATGCCATTCATCATCCAGTCTTCCCACTCAGCCTGCAAATTGTTTTTGAATGGTTTATTTACTGCAAGATCAAGGGGTTGGAGTTTTTTTTTGTTAAACCACCTGGAATGATGGCCAATTTGGAATACTTACAATTGTTTTAACTTCTGCTGTCATGTGTGCCCTACACGAATCCAACACTAACAAAGATTTTGGGTTGAAAATGCCATTTTTCTCTTTCGCCACACATTCTCCAAACAAAATTTCATAACCAAGGAATTTATTCAACCTTTATCATTAGCAGTAACAATAATATCCTTGGAATTAGTTTGGAACAGTCTTTCTTTTGAAAATCACCATCAGTGGCAGTTTGGAATCATCTGCAGTTACGCAGAGAACCACAGTAAAGTTAGACCTTTCGTGCCGTGTTGTAGCAACTGAAACCTCTTTTGCTCCCTTCAGATTCAAAGTCCTAGAACTAGGCATGTCAAAATTTACAGGAACCTCATCAACCCCACACAAGTTTTCTCTCAGAAACAAATGAAATTTAGCTACTTTCGCTTCCCAGTTGCACGGCAAATTTTGACCAACACTAGTGGAGGAGCACATACTTAAATTGTTTCTCTTTATAAATCCAAAAACCCAAGATGGGTTGGCCTTGAAATCCTTTATATTATCATTTTGCGCAATTTTTTTCAATTCCTGCAACACACGGATTGTAGATATTCTCATACCTTTAGCTCTTTTACTAACAACCCAATCAAACAGTTTTTTCTTTCTGTATGGTTGGCCACAAGCACCTTCTAAACCTCATAGCACGTTTCCTCATATGTAAACATTTCAGGACTGTTTCAGCCTTTCGCCATTCACGAACGCTACTTTCTCCAACACTTAACAATCTACCAGCTTCAAGATTCCCTTTTTCCCTCACTACTTCTACCACTTCAAGCTTGAACTGCGCTGTGTAGGATTTTTTCCGAGAAGTACTTCTGTCTTCCATGTCGACCACTGCTACTAGCAACACTAATGTTTTTAAAGAATTCCTCCGTTCTCTGTCTATACTTCCTAACTCTACCACTAGTTGGCGCATGTGCGTTATACATTAGGTGTGCATTATCTATCAAAAAATACGGTATATTTTTGACCTGATGATGCTAATTTGATGTTAATAAAATACAGAAAATAACAATTAAAGCTTAAAAAACACTACTTACCTACATCTATGATGAAGGTAAATATGGTTAATTTCTCTCAAAATGAACTTGAGTCTCAAGTCCTGCAATTCAGCAAAACTGACCAACAGAGCATATGAATGCTGTTTAGAAGCTGTTCAAAATATCTTAATACATTTGCAGGATTCAACAGTCTTACATGAGGTTGGTAACAAGAGAGTGCTGCTATAAAGAGTTGGAAACTGACAATGAACATGAAGAACAGTTGATGGAAGAAGAGCTCTCAAATAAAGACCTCAAAGTTAGAAGCACATGAAATGTAGGAGAGAAATGTTTGAACAAGCAGCAGCCAAGCTGCAAAATAAAGTTTACAGTGAAAAAAATGGCACAGGTTTATATGTCTTATTAATAAGGCCATTTCAGGATTTAACGATTTCAGGAACATGGAAAGGCTTCAGCAAGAAAAGAAGGCAAACAAAGTAGGATATAATTTACAAATTTTAAGTTTTAAATTTCAGGTCCCCTCCTGCTGTTACTTCATCCCCTGAATATAAGCCACGACCTTCCACAAGTTATGCATGTGGTAAACAATCAGAATGCTTTTGTTGCAATTCCTGAATTTGAAGATTTTGTTGTTGAAGAATAACTTAGCATCCTCCAGTGAATAATACAGTTAATAAAGCAGCAATTTTGAAGAAATACTTTTACCCTGTGTTTGCAGCTGATTATTTACTAGTGCACAGAAGCAATGCACATTTGTTTCATTATTACAGTATAGTAGCATACACAGCATATTTATGTTATAATTTTTACACTGTATTATTTCACTATAAAAAAAAAGTAAACTGTTAATATCTCCTTATGGTTCATATACACCCTCTATCCAAAAAGAAATCGAACTTTTGATAGAAAATAAAACAGAGGCCAATTATAATTATTCAAATCATTTATTTCAATCAATATACTCTCCCTCAGCTTCAATACAGCATTTGGCATGGTCAATTAATTCGTTAAATGAGTTTTTATATTGGTTTTTGGGATATTGTTGAGGTTCATGGTTACAGCTGCTTGAACGTTTTCAATGGTGTCGTATCGCTTTCATTTCATCGGCAAATGAAGTCAAGGGAAGAGAAAGAAGTCACAGGGTGCTAAATCAGGTGAATACGGAGAGTGATCCAGCACACAAACTTGGTTTTTTGCTCAAAAACTGTATCACAATGTTCGAACGATGAGATGGTGCATTATAGTGCAAAAGTGTTAAGCTGCCTGCATCACGATATTCATGCCGTACACGACGAATTCTCGCTATCAATCATTTCAAAACTTCGAGATAAAACTGACCATTGACCGTTTTGTAAGGCAGAATGAATTCTTTGTGGATAATGCCCTTGGAATTGTAGAAACAAATCAGCACTGTCTTTACTTTTGACTTCTGCAAGCGACTTTTTTCAGATGCTCCTCTTCTGATGGTCTCCACTCAGCACTCTGGTGCTTTGTTTTGGGCTCATACTCAAAACCACATTTTGTCACCAGTAACGATCGTTTCAAGGAAATTTGAATCTTTATGAGCAGTTTTAATGAGATCCTTGCAGTGTTCAATTCGATAGTTTTTTCGTTGTCGGTCAACTTGTGGGGAACAAATCACGAATTCAATTTACGAAGGCCAAAACTCTCGGTCGAAATGTTGTTCACAGTTGATTTTGGAATCCCCAATTCATCTTCAATCAATCTCATGGACGATTTCGGGTTTTCTTTGATGAAATCACGCACTTTTTGGATGTTAACTTCACTCAGTCCAGTTTTTGGACAAGCCCAGCTTTTCATCGTCCTCAAGCGTCTCATGACCACTTTGAAATCGCTTAAACCACTCGTAAAAATGAGTATGGGATAAGCATTCATCACCGTATGTTTTTGAAGCATTTTGACGCGTTTCGGTAAAAGTTTTATCAAGTTTAACACAAAAGTCAATCGCAGCTCTCATTTTCTGACTGTTCCTCAAAACACACTGTCACTCAGCTTCTAATGAAACAAATGTCATAAACAGTTGATACAACACTAATGAAGGTTGCCGCTTTCAACAACAAAAGGATACAACATGTGGTGCCACTAGTTTCTTCTATTTTCGAAAAGTTCGGTTTCTTTTTGGACAGAGGGTGTAGTAATTTCCAACTTATTACAGGGACATCATAACAGAATAATAAGTCAAGGACTGACTGTACACCTCTGAATCAAAAAATTAGAATAATTGAAGAAAATGTGTTGAATAATTTACAATTCTAATTTATTGCATAGAAAATAATTACCATATATGAATTAGCATCATCTAAATCCACGTACTTTTTAGATTAAAAAAGCTATATAAACACAAAAATTAATATAAATTATAAGAAAACTAATTTGAAAACATTCACAAAATGTTTTCAAATTTCATGGTTCAAAATATTAGAATACCACAAATTTTTCAAATTGGTTTTGAGGAGAGCATAGAAATAGCATATATTTCAGTATGCTGACTCGTGTCTGAGGAATCGTTTGTGCGTGGATTTCAGTTAATCATTTGCTAAACATGGGTTGAACGAGTGACATATTGGAAGCTACGAAGTTTAGTATGGTGTCTCTACACAAAGAAGGCCAAACTCAACAGTTTACAGCTAAGGAATTGAAATGTTCTCAAGCAAGCACGAGTAGAGTATTGAGACAGTATTCTAATAACCGAAGTTTTCCAAAAATAATCACTGTAATAGCAGTCGAAAGGTAGTAACTATATCAATAGATATAAGAGGAGACTGAATAATATCGCGAAGAAAAACTGCTTCTGAAGTGCAAGATATTTTCACAGGAGATGACTTCACAATTGAGTTTTAAATCACATGTGCTGAAGACAAAGCCACTTATGACTTCCAAGCAAAAGGCAGCTAGAGTGTGATGTTGTAAGCAAAGACTGTTGTGGAGTCCAGATGACTGGAAAAAGGTATTTTTTAGCAATGAAAATATGATTCATCGCTAAAGTGTGTCCCATGGTCATTCAAGGAATATATATTTGGCATCTTAAGCAAGACGCATTTGATGAAGAATGCATGAAATGTTCTGAAATTTGCAACCTCTGTATTAATTGTATTACTGCAGATGGTCTAGGGAGGTTGTGAATTGTGTACAAAAGAGTCAATTCCAAAGTGTACCAAGAAATTCTTGAGCACTTTATGTTACCAGGTTCGGAAGATTTATGTGATGCTGATTTCCTTTTTCAGCAAGATTCAGCTTCTTATCATACTTCGAAGACAATATTAAATGGCCCAAAGAAAGGCAAATCAGTGTACTACATTTGCTGGCATATAAGCCCCTTTTTTGTACACATTTTTTAGGAAAAAAAACTTTATCACTGAATATTATAATGAATTTACAGTATTTCAAATATAAAGTAATAAAGAGATCTACTTTCAACAAATACCTAATCTAACTAGAAAAGAGTACCCACCTTTTAATCTTCTTCGTCAAAACCCAGAAATTCATCTCCAGAGCTAAGTGAAGAGACACTTGAAACCTCTTCTAAATCAGAATCTGAGTCCTCATACAACAAAGTGTTCTCTGTACAATCCTGTGCATTACTAATACCACACTTCTTAAATGATTTAACCACTGTCTCAGTTTTCACAGCATCCCTCCTCCATCCATCCAGCCTTTTGCATGAACATGTACAAACACTCTTTTAAGCAGTTTTTCTTTGGGTAGCGTCTTCCTTTTAAAAATCAATAGTGGCAGTAATTTTGTCCCATCAGCACAGCAGGATAAAACAACAGTGTAGCGAGTTTTTTGTGCCCCGAAGTTTTAATAGTAACACTTTTTTGTGCCCTTGGAATCTACTACGTAACTTGGAACAGAGAAAATTTCCAGAAATGAAAGCAATAAAAAACTGAGTATTGGCATATAAGACACAACCTGTTTTTCAGACCTATTTTCAAAGGAAAAAAGTGCATCTTATATGCCAGCAAACTCACCAGATTTAAATCACAGTGTGAGAATTTGCAGGGAATTATGAAGTCTTCAAGAAGCTGACCCAAGAAACAAAAATGCAGTTGTTTCTAGTTTGCTGACCATGTGGCAAGTTTTGATAAAAAGGACTGAACCGCAAATAAATAACATGACCAACTGTTTATGAACAGTCATAAAAGCTAAGAGGGATGCAATAAAGTACTAATTATCTTGTTGTTTCACTTTGACTGTAATTTTTTTGCATTTATTTTCACATTATTATAATATCTTAAACCATGCTAAAAAATCATTCTAATTTTGCGAATCTTATCAAATAATTTACCACACACACACACACACACGTACGTGCAGGGTTCAACTAGACTTGCAACACTTGCAGACGCAAACTTGACTGACTTGTCTGTTTGCTTACTTGGGAAATGAATAAAAAAAACCAGGTTTATATTTAAAATAGCTTGGTATCTTTAACATATATTTAACATTATACCCAAGGTAAAAAACTTTCTACACACACACACATATATATATATATATATATATATATATATATTAATAATTTCAAACAGTTTTCTTATAAATTATATTACATTTTTATGTGTTTACATGGTCATATAATCTATACGTGGATTTAGATCATGCTAATTCATATTTGGTAATAAATATTTTCTATACATTTCTATGATTATTTGCAGTAAATTAGAACTACAAATCATTCACCACATTTTTTTTGGTTATTCTAATTTTTTGATTCAGAGGAGTAATCTTCATCTAAGGCAATGGATAGGGCAAAGCTGATGCCAATAACTTCCTTATTCCAGATCTTTATCAAGGAAATCTATTACAGATATTTGTTCATCATCCCAAACGTATCTCATAATTCTGGGCTTTGTCTTTTCTCAAACCAATTTTGAGATCCACACAGCTCCAAAATATTTTCTACTTCTGTTCTTGTCCTGTGCTTTAAGATGAAAGAGATAAGAAAAATCATTTAATCTGGATATAAAACTTATTTTTAGTTCTGATGATAGTGATCCAACTATTAACTGAAGGATTGTACTACAGATTTGTATAATTTAAATAAATATAATACTGCAATTAACTGATTTAAAAATTATTATTTAGTATAATTTTCACCTGAATGTCACAGGCATATTCAGTACAAAGCTGATAGAACAATAACCGACAATTCCAAAAGGTGCTACTTAAGTAGCCAATGTAAGATAACTGAAAAAGGTCATTAATTTTCCTAACTTATTAAAAAATAATAAAATAAAATAAATAAATAACATATATATATATATATATATATGTATATATGCCATCAACACTAGACATAGAATTCATTGGAATAAGACAAGAGTCCTTCACAAAAGTTGGTTCCTCATGGAATGGCTTTATAAAGAAATGCAAAACTTACTTCACTCTCCTAACTTAAACAGATCCAATGGTTTACAGCTATCCCCCTTTTGTGGGAGATAGTACTTTTTAAATCAGCTAATCTTTCCTAACTTTTAATTTATTTATTTACATATTTTTGAATTGTGTGTGTGTATAATATATGCAGATATTTTATTTAATTATTTATTATTTTTTAATAAGTTAGGAAATTTAATGACCTTTTTTTAGTTATCTTACATTGGCTACTTAGGTGGTGCCTTTTGGAATTGTCAGTTATTGTTCTATCAGCTCTGTACAGAAGATGATGATGATTATTATTATCACGGGCAACTCCAAGGAGTCCTTAGACTCATCAAGGGATGCCCTAAACATCATCTCAAGAACAACTATTCGGCATTTGCACATACTTTGCTTTGAATTCATTTACAGTCATGGCACCCACAACAAACTCTAGCAGCTTATTCCACTCATTCACCAAGTAAAAACCTAGTTCTAACACCCTTGCTAACTACACTCTTGCTCAGTTTCCATGGATGGCTATAAGTTCTCCCATCACAAGAACAACTACAATTATAAGTTTTCCCATCACAAGAACAATTTTCCTTTGAATTAATCTTGTAAAAACCTTTCAGTAATTTGAATGTCTCAATCATATCACCCCTTTCCCGCCTATCAACCAATTTCTGTAACCCACAGATCTTCAACCTCTTCTTGCAAGGTCATTCCATAAACCAGCTATAATCTTGGTCACTCGCCTCTGGATTCTCTCTACCTCCTCCCCATCAAGAAGAAACCCAGGGGCTCCACATCTGGGCACAGTAGTCAAGATGGGGTTTTATCAATGCTCGATAAAGAGGAACAATAACTTGCTTATCTCTGCTCGTCAAAGTATTCTTCAGTAACCAAGTGATCTGATTTAGCCACTTTTGCTATGTATCCCCTAAACTTCAACTCCCCATCCACCAACACACCCAAATCTCTGGCTTCTTCAATCTCCTAGAGTACAGTTCCACCGATGTGATATACTGCTGCTAATTTTTTCACCCAAAAATGCATAACCTTGCACTTTGCTATATTAAAATGACATCCATTCTCATTACCCCAGACTGCCAATCTATCCAAATCATCCTGCAAAATTTTGACATGATGTGCATTCACCATTGCTCTACCCAACTTTGCATCATCAGCAAATTAATGAACAGTTCCTCTCAGATCCTTTCCTATATCATTAATGAACAAATTAAATAGCAGTGGTCCAAGAACAGAACTCTGCAGCACACCACTAGTAATAGCCTTCTTTTGGACTCCACTTGAATAAACTACTCTCTGATATCTCTCCATCAACCACCCTCCTATCCATTTCACCAACCCTATATCCATCACCATGTGCTGCAGTTTACTGATTAGAATTCCATGTGGTATCCTGTCAAAGGCCTTAGAAAAGTCCAGCAGTATCACTGTAAATCCATTACCCTTATCCAGTTCAGCCATCACTGTATTATAAAACGTGAGCAAGTTACTGAGGCATGATCTACCCTTCACAAAACCATGCTGTCCTGCATACAGTAACCCATTTTCATCTATCCATTCCTGCATTTTGCTCTTTACTAATATTTCCTAAACCTTGACAACGATTCCTGATATGCTGATATCGGTTGGAAATTTGCAACAGCAGTCTTGGAACCTCCTTTATGGAATGGAACTATCTTTCCTTTAATAATCTGCTTTTGCTTTTCTTACCATAGTTACCCTCCTGGCCTGTGTTTTTGTACTGTTTGTGTGTCTGCAGGTCACCTTTCTCCTTAAATTCCATCCACAATTGTTTCTTTTTTTGCAGCTCAAGCGAAATGGTGTTATTCATCCATTTAACTCCCACTTGATTTACTTTCTGGATTCTAGATATGCAGTCAGCCATTACCTTCCTCAAATGCTCCTTAACCACTTCCCATGCACTATCAACATCCAGCGTTTACAGTTTAACACACCATGGCACTGATCCAAGCAATCTCCTAAGCTTGTCATACTTACCAGCCTGTGGTAATTCCACATGTACCATATCTTAATTGAAAATTCCACATATTTAGCCACTTCCGAGGTCAAGACTTTATGATGACTCTCACCAATTGGTGGCAATATGGTCATATTCATAATAGTCAATTTCTTAGATGCAATTACTAGGTCAAGCACTCTCGAACGCCTAGTATGTTCCATTACATGATGTTTCAGGTAGTTATCCCTTAGTAACTGCATAAAATATTCATTTCTTTCCTCCCATTTGTTGTCTCCTCCCTCCAATCAATGTTACCATAGTTGAAATCCCCATAATAATTACCTGTCCACCACTCATTGAGTCTATTTGCCTATGCATACTGTCTCCATCATCTATTCCATAGCCTGGTCCATAGCAGCACCCAACTGTAAATTTTGTTCTGCTGATCTCAGTCTCACACCAGATAGCCTCATATGTGCTATTTTCACTATCCTGAAGTTGAACTGCTATTTTCTTTGGCTGCAGTTCATCAGCTATCATCAATAACACTCCTGCCTGATTCTTTTCTCTCTGTCTTTCCTGAACATATTATACCCTTAACATTCTATCCCACTAACTATATCATCTTCTGTTAGCCATGTCTCACTAATGCCAATAACCTGTGGCCAGGAAGAACTAACCAAGGCCAAATTCCTCCCCCTTATTCCGAATACTCCTGGCATTAGCGTACACGAAGTGCAGAAGTCCCCTAGCCCCACCCCTATTTTGACACCTTATACTAACTATTCCATTTTGGTTTGTTATCCTTTGTCCTAACTCAGGCATGTTATACACATTCTTACCCTCAACTGCCTCACTGATGTCTGCATGTCCACTTAACAGCATCCCCACCCACCCTAAAAGCTCCAGTTTCCCCAATTCTGCAACAATTTGTCCAGTCTCCGAACACCAAATCCATTCAGATGCAAACCATTCTTCTTGTATAAGTCCTTTCGCCAGACAAACTCACTCCACACCACTACTCTTGTATAACCTATGCATAGTCATTCGCAATTATGGTCCCCCTTCTCAACTGTACTCTGTCATACCACGGCAACAGACTAACTATCTTAACTCTCTCGCTCTCTCCTTTTGCTATTACCGCTGGTAACAGAAAAGATAGGGAGCTAACAGAGGAACTAGAGAAGTACCATGTGTTGATAATGAGAAAAAGTCCAGAGATGATATCCTTTTATTAAGACACATTAAATACTATGTATTTAACGTCTTTGCAATGAGAGACACAGCTTGGTTGCGCGGAGTGATACATAGGGCGAAGCGGCAGCTGGAGCAATTACAAAAATGTCTACTGAGTGGATCAGCTAACAAAAAGAAGCAAGTACGTGATAAGATAAATTTCAAGTCCTCTCTCATAGCAAATTTTTCACCTTTTAAATCATTCCTTCCAGCCACTACTATCATTTCTTTCACCTTCCTTATGCTTCTGTGCTTTAATAGCCTCACTTACATTATTAATTTTCGGATCCGGAAAGCACGATTTTGTCAAACTCTCATCTATTACACCATATAACACTCGCTCTTTAAGTTTTCTTTCACTCTCGATCATGTTCTCATTTATCTTATCACGTACTTGCTTCTTTTTGTTAGCTGATCCACTCAGCAGACATTTTTGTAATTGCTCCAGCTTCTGCTTCGCCCTATGTATCACTCCGTGCAACCAAGCTGTGTCTCTCATTGCAAAGACGTTAAATACGTAGTATTTAATGTGTCTTAATAAAAGGATATCATCTCTGGACTTTTTCTCATTATCAACACATGGTACTTCTCTAGTTCCTCTGTTAGCTCCCTTTCTTTTCTGTTGATACTTACTGCTATAGCCTGTTTTTAATATTCTTAAAGTTGTAATACTGGACTGATCACTGTTTGCCTTGTTTCTCTTGCAAAACAGCAAGTCGGCGAAGAAAGTCAGTGGTGATTTGGAAGCCAATGACTTTCTTTGCTTTGGTGCCATGTGCTGCGCTATGTATTTAACACGTCTTATCGAAATACTAAACTAACTCTATTTAAAATCAACTTTTTAAGCTAAACTAATTAACTCTGCATACCTGTGATACTCAGGCGAAAATTATACTAACAAATAATTTTTTTACGTGAGTTAATTCGGGTATTATAATTATTTAAATATGCCTACTCACAGTAATTCCTTATTGAAACATAGTTGTATCACGTTCCTATTCTCATATTCCATTGATATTTATCCTGCAGTTTGGGAATTAACCATACATATATCCTATTTGTAGAAATCTGTAACAATGAATTGCTACTCTAGCTGGAAACCTTTCAACAGAAAAACAACTACCAGTATACATTCCACAACTTTTGATCTACAGGATATCTCATGTCACTCACTTTGGACAAATGCCATGGAAAATATGGAGAAATTCAAGTGGCAATCTGATATCTCTAAGGCATTTGAAGGAGTTTGGAGAGAGGCATATTAACTGGTAAGAGCGGTCTTCTTTAGTGATACTATTTATTATGAAATAGGTGAACCTATAACCAAATTACAACAGGGATTAGAAATATCAAATTTCATTAAGCTCCATCAAGCTAGAGAGGATTAATCATTTCAAATCGCTTTAATGGCTTGATTATAATAACAACAAAAGAGGTGAGAGGATTCATTTCAAATAATTTTGCAATAATTTTAAATAAAGATAGAATTATGTGGGTCAAAGAAAAGGAACTTTCAGAAAAATCAATTAGGCAAATGAAAATGGCTATCAGTTTACTGATAGTAAGTGTTAAGTTTCTTTGGCATGACGAGATTTCCAGCAGCATATTATGTTAATGGAGTTATGCCACAAGAAACTGATGAGGTATCTTGACATAATGGTGGATAGGAATTTGAAGTTCAAAGGTCACATTGCAAAAGTTGCAAATACAACTATATGAAAAATCCAATATAAAAAAATTGGCATCTCTTATCCTCTTCCTTAAGGACCAGCCACTTACTCTAGACCTATCTGGAGTATATCAGGTCCCTTGTAGTTGCAAACTGTCTTACTATGGCCAAACAGGCAGGACAGCTAATATCAGGATATCTGAACATAAGCATTATATCCATTTCCACCAATACAGCCACTCGGGACTTGCTGACCATGCTTTGGACATCAGCCACAAAATACATTGGAAGAAAGTTACTTTACTACACTGCAGCAAGTATAAATATGAGAGATTATTCCTGGAATCAGCCTCAGCTCTAAAAAAACTCCCCAAACCTCAACAAATTTGGATGCATGAGACTGCCCCAAATATGGGAAGCTTGCATTCTTAGAACATCAGCGCAAACAGCCAAGACTACTACCCAATTTAGCCTACTAGGTGGCACCTATCAGGACTCTAGGACCGACTTCAGTTGTTGCCTTCAGCCATATTTGTTTAGTGTTAGTGCCTGTGTGCACATATCATTTTTATGTTCCCTGAAGATGGTAATACAACATTACCGAAATATAGGAAGTATTAATTAAAGTTTTTTAATTAATATTATAGTATACGTTATCTTCCCCCTAAAAAATCTGATAGCTATGTATCATCAACGTATAATTTCTTAATCTTACCCTCTTTTACCTTTACTGTGTCGAGAGTTTATATTCCTTATAATAGCAACTGTTATACAAGGATAAGGTGGTTTTTGCCCTATGCCTGTAGAAGCACTATGTTCTCAATGCTGGTTTACATGCATGAGGGATGACCCCCCCCCCCCCCAGATCAACTGGGGAGAAAAAACCCTGTACTCCACAGCCAAGACTGGCTAACTTGGCTATGCCTGAGAAAGATCCTAAGCTCTTCACCTCAGCAATGGAAATCGAACCCAGGACACTGCTTTCCCAGGCATATGCCTGCGAAGTGCATAGCCACTCAGATAACCACATGGTATAAATAAATTATTGGGGGGGGGGGGGGGAGTAAAATCCTAAGGAGAAACACTACCAAAAGACAGACTGTTAGGCTATGTCTGAAGGGAAAAAAAAACATTGATTTTTGCAGTCAATTATGAAACATGGGAAGTACTTGCAAAGATTGATAACTCCAAGATAGATAACAAAAAATTAAAGCAGTTGATGAAAAAAATTTATATGCTACAGAATTTTCACTATAGTGTTCACTAAGAAATGGAATACTGGCACCAGCAAATACAAAAGAAAATTAAAAATTAATAAGGAAATTGTTGGTTCATAGAGAAGAGCATGGTATGCTTGTACTGAAGTCTTAACAGTGAAGAGAAAGGGAGAGCACTTTCCTCCTCATGGAATAATTACAGAAGTAGTGTAATTATACCATGAGGAAAGTGCTCTTATGTAAAACTGTTTTTTCCAAAGAACTTGTGTTTACAGATAATGCATGTTCTGCAAGACCAGATTGTTTTAGTTCAATGTATTTCATGTTATTCTGATTTTCTTTGCAATAAACAGCTGATCTACTGGACAGGGCAAAGGCAAACCACAGGTGCAAGGGATCAGATAAACATCAAGGAAGTTCAATGGAGAAAACCTGTCCTGTGTCAAATCTAGAAAAGAAAATCTTGTAGAGAGGACAGAACCACAATTAAAGACCAATGCACCTAAGCATCTTTTGATACTTTCAGAATTCCATAAGGAATGGTGATATAATTGATCTCTCAGGGAAGCATGAAAATCTAGAGGGATCATCCCTATGTGGCAGATAACGGAACATCTCCCAGATATGAATGCTTGGAGGGAAATGAAATACTTCCTTGACCAACAGATAACAGCATCTGTTACCCATGTTAGGGGCAGTTGAAAGAACAATTAAGGTTGGCCAGATGAGTGCCTGATGCATGGAATGCAAAAACAAAAAACAATTGGTGAATAGGAAATAAGAAATGTGGTGCAAAGGAAAAGTACATGCCAGCTTGGACATCACTCTGATATACAAGTTCTGTACACCCAACTGAACAATCAGTGTTGGATTGATAAGTCAACTATCACAAGTATAAAACCAGCAAGAGTAGGAATGTGGAATGTCCATACTTAATGGGGTCCTAGAAAGATACTTACTTTGCAAGGAGATGGAGCGATACTGATCTGACATCCTTGGATTAGTGAAGATGCACTGTTCACAGTCAGGGGAGGTGACAAATAATAATAATATTATTTGTATTATGGGCTACCCAATGGAGTCCACAGACTCACTGAGGGAGGTCCTAAACATAATGCCAAGCACTATTCAACATTTGCGCAGTATCTATCATACCTTACTTTGAACTCATTCATAGTCATCGCACCTACAACAGACTCTGGGAACCTTTTTAATTATTCACTCCTATTCACTCATTCACCACGTCCAAGCAAAAATTCTAGTCCTTACACCCCTGGTAACTACATTTTTGCTATTTCCAAGGATAGATCCTAGAACTCCCACCACCAAGACATGTTTTGAACAATTTCCTCTGTATTAATCTTGTAAAAACACTTCAATAATTTGTATGTCTCAATCAGATAATCCCTTTTCTGCCTATCAACCAATTTCTGTAACTCACTCATCTTCATTATCTGTCATCAAAAGGTTCATTCCACAGAGTAGAGTTCCCCAAATTTTTCTTATGACAGAACATTTCACAAATCCTGAAATTTTAACAGAACACCTTGGTTAGAGTCGAGCATTAAAGTTAAGCAAATACTATCACCGCAGCAGGCTGTATCACACTGCAAAAATGCGACACTACAGGTGTGCCAGGCCGCAACATATCGACCTTGCTTGTGACCGCACGTTTCTTAGAATAGATTCCTCCATACTTCACTTGCGCTCAGGTGTCGACAACAGTGGCTGTGTCAAGGCCAGCGTGTGCTGGCCTTAACAGCACAATCCACACGCAAAATGAGGAGCGCCTGATTTTCAAACATGTTTTGAACTGTCGTAGCATTTAAAATTCCAGGCTCATATTAATTTTGATAATTTTTCACAGAACACTGGTGTTCCGTGAAACACAGTTTGGGAAACCCTGCCACAGAGCAAGTTTATACCTGCTACCATCTTTGACACTTGCCTCTGGATCCTCTCCACGTCATCACCAAGAAATCCAGGTGACTAAATCTGTGCACAAGATGGGATTTTATTAATGCTCAATAAAGAGGTAATAACCTGCTTGTCTCTATTCGTCAGGGTATTCTTAAGTAACCAAGTAATCCAATGAGCTGCTTTAGCCACTTTTCCAACATGCCCTCTAAACTCTCTATCCACTAACACATCCAAATCTCTGGCCTTGTCAATTTCCTGGAGTAGAGTTCCATCAATGTGGTACATAGCTGATAATCATTTTGCTCCAAAATGCATAACTCCACACTTTACTACATTAATAAGACATCCCCTTAGCCCAGACTGTCAGTCTGTCCAAATCATCCTGCAAACATCAACGGTATTAACTATTGCTCTACCCCATTTTTCATATTGGCAAACATCTGGATAGTTCCTCTCAGACCCTTTCCCATATTGTTGATGAACATAAATAGTAGGTGGCTCTAGAACAGAGCCTTGTGGTATCCACATCTCTCTCTATCAACCATCCTCTTATCCATCTCCATATGCTGCAATTTATTGATTAGAATTCCATGTGATACTGTGTCAAATGCCATTGCAAAGTACACCAGTATCAATGTAAACCCATTACCTTTATTCTACTCAGTTGTCAGTGTATTATAAAACATGAGCAAATTAACCGAGGCAAGACCTACCCTTCACAAAACCATGTTGCCCCATACATACAGATATGAAATATCATCAACAAATAATGTAAACAGTAAGGCACATGAAGAGAACTCTGCAGTATGCCATCACATCTTCTGAGATGTTGCTTTCATATAATTACTAAGGCTAGTTTTGTTACATAACTTTCACCCACCCAAGGTAGTAAAACTTATCGTACATTAATATCAAAGATGTTTTGTGTGTGTGTGTGTGTGTGTGTGTGTGTGATGAGGGGGGGGGGTGTAATACATAATCTAGAAATCAAATAAGGAAATTTCTTCAAGCTGCTCCAGGCCTCCAATAAGAGGAGTGGTGGTCTCGTAAAGGGTGATGAAATTCATTTCCCACCTAAAGACATTCTGAAATATCTATGCACATGGGGATTTATGTTGGTTGAAAAGCAGACATACTATCCACTTGGTCAAACCAGACTGGTGAATTTAAATGTCAAACAACCGTCTTTGCTACAGTACAGAATTTGAAATTCTAAACAGAAGGCACTTTTGTGTAGTTTGACATTAGCAATATATGTTCTAGTTGTGGGGTTATACACTTGAGTGTTAAAGTTGTAATATTCAGTGCATGTGGACAATGGTCATTTGTGACTAGCATGCCCAGTAAATTGGATAAAATTCGCATTAAATAACTCTGCTGATGCCACAGAACAGCATCAGCGATGCCAGCTTCATGCATATATGCTAACAATTATGCTGCACATCAATATTCAATGTACATAATTTTTATTGGAAAGGAAGACAAGATATATCTTGTTTTCCTTTCCACACAGATTCCATAGTTAATAACAGATAGGGCCTGTGAACATTTATGAAACTAGAATCTCATTGTAGCCAGAATTTCAATTTTATTTTCAGTTCCAACATCCGATGCTTAATGTCTTAACATGAAAAGATTCATTGTAAATGATGCTATAAATATTATTATAAAAAGCACAGGATAAATGATCAGTTAATATGGATGTGCTCAGAACCCAACACTAAACCAGTCAATATACTGACAGACTCCTCTCTTAGCTTCATTTGCCATTCCATCTCTAGATCTGAAAGTCCACTGACATTTATGGGATACCCTTTTAATTATTTAACAAATTGAGGGATGTTATCCTATTAGCAATTTCATACACTGCTGAACAGCCTTTGAGTATACATATCAGGAAATTTATGAGGATGATTCCATAAGATGGAAATTATAGGCTAAACTAAGTCACATGGATTACAGATTATAATTCTGACAAACAAAACGCAATGTTCTGGAAGATGTGGGGCATCTAAGCTCAGCTAGTTTTTTGTTTATCTGTAACTTTGATGTTACAGATAAACAAAAATAATTGTGTTAAATTTACCTGTTGTGAAAATGGCAGGGAGATAATTGGAGAGAAAAAACCTTTCTGCATATATCATCGAATTATTATTACACAATACTCTTTCAACAACATCCCACATTATGACACCAACGTATGGGATTTAGTGCAATGTAGCATGTGTTTAATGTATTCATTGCCGAGAGTGAATTGTTTGTGGTATGAAAGCGAGAATGGAGAGAATATTTGTTGGAAATGTTTTGTAAATGTAAGAAATGAGTCATATCAAGAGTGAAAGAATGAAGTGTTGTGGAGAATATAGCGGAAGCAGCAAATGATACTGTACATAATACAAATGAGATTTGAAGGAAGTGGTTGAATGTAATAATGCAGTTGAGGAGATGCCAGTGCAGAGAGAAATCACACTCACACGAACTCCTTTACAGGATAAAACATGAGCTCGAATGAGTGGAGAAATGATTGGAGGTGGTACAGAAGAACAGAGAATGAAAGAGTGAATAGGAAAATTATAAAAGTACGAGAAACTGGTAAAAAAAAAAAAAAAAAAAGATATAGTATTATATGGGGACTCGATAAGAGATATTCTTAATGAGAAAGTGACAAAAGCATGTTTTCCAGGTGTAAAGATAACAGATGCTAGTGAAGTTTACAGAAGAAAGAAGCAAACAAGTTAATTGTTTTGGCAGGCACAAATGATTTGAAAGGCAGGATATATGCAAAAAGAGAAAATATAAAAGAAGCGAAAATGAAGAGTAAGAAAGTAAAGATTGCGAGTCTGCTAGCTGGGATCGCATCGAGAAAAAGGATGATGATTAAGGAAGAATGGTGTGCAGTTTATAGATGTTCATCTTCTTCCTCTTTATAACGTTTTTATCCTGCTTGGTGCAGCATCCACTATGATTATCTGACTGTGGGAAAACCCTAACCGGCTTGTTGCAGAGTTTTTCATTGGAGGGGGAAAACTATATAACTAAACATGTGTGTTCACAGGATCAGCTTGCCTGTTCTGGAGGATGAAAATTTCATGTTTTCAGGTGAAAAAATTTAACTTACGGATGAGACTGGCTAACTCACCTTTAGTCGAAAGAGACCAGATAAAGTTCCTCATGACATGGACGGGAATTGAATCCAGGTCTTTAGACCAAAGGACTGTACAAAAATTGCTTTTGAGTAAGGTCCTTGGAGAAAGTATTGTTCAGTGAGAGTTTGGAAATGCAAAACCAGAGAAACTAGAGCTATTAGGGTACACACAATCAAGCTACCCTGGGACAAATGAGTGTGACATCCTTTCTTGCATTAATAATTCTAATCTTTAGAGGTACCTGTGGCATAATTAATTAATAATGGAACATATAGACCAGAAACAACTTTAATTAAATAAAGGTACATATATTTCATACTGACAGTAACAGTACATCCTCAGTGTAGAACAAATAGTTAAAGGAATGGAATAAAAAGTACAGAACAGTTGGTGGATCACCAAATAAATTGTTGTCGCGTGCCAGAAGATTAATTACTAAAATATTATCAAATAATTCTTTAAAGATAATTATTTCATTGATGGTTGCATAAAATAAGAGTCTGACAAACTTTTGGGAGAGAGAGACAGTCATTTCGATTTAAATTCAGCCAATGTAAGAGGGCTTCGCAACTTTACTTTAAAAAGGCGTTCATATTTAAACCTTTCTTGCAGGCTACTCTCTCTCAAGTTCCAACCACAACTTGAGGTACAACAGATTCAGATGGTGATATGTAGTTGGGCACATTTGCCTTCAACCACTGTGTGTGGTCCTTGTCCTGCATGTTGGGGCAGAGTCGTGTTGAAGACCCACTGCCTAACGTGAAACAAGGTGTTGTTGAGGGACCACACCAGTTTCCACAATGGTCTTTTCATACACTATACCAGAAGTTTTGATCTCTTTCTCACAGAAATGCAACTTGGATACTTCCGATACATCATCCCCACCAAACAATCACTGATAAGGGGTGATAATCAGATATGGTAAGTGGGATCGAGTGTAACGGAAATACTATTTTTAGGAATGACAGAAGAGAGAAGTGCTACTAATGATATCATCTGACTTAAGTCCAGTAGAAATAGTTAGGGTAGAAATACAAGAAAACAATGATGGTAACAATGTCCCATGTAGTGATGAGTTTGAGTCTATTTGGTGTGAAGTGGAAGTTAACAGAATGAAATATATGGTGAGGTGTTGCTACAGACCTGGCAGCTCAGTTGTAGGAGATGAAGCAATGCATCATCAATTTAGCCTTATGGGTATTAAGTGAAGGATCATTATGTGAGACTTTATTTTTCAAACATTGATCAAGTAGAAAAGAAATCTCATGATCAGAAAGAACAGGAATTTAGTGAATTGTTGCGAGATAACTTTCTCAAGTAACATGTGAAAGAAGGGACTCGAGGTCAAAGAGTTTTGGATTTGCTCATAGCGTCAGAAGAGATCTCTGTCAAGAATATGGCTATTTTACCACCAATTGGTGACAGTGATCATGCTGTTCTTTCTTGGGAAGAAACTACTTGTATTGAAGCTCCGATTAAATCAGGCTACATGCTGAATTACAAAGCTAGAAATTATGATCAACTTAGAAGAATACTATCTTTGGTCCCATGATATCAATTACTGAATGGAAAAAATGTCAGCAATGCATGGATATCTTTGAAAAAGTGCTTGAATGAGGCAGTATCTGAATGTATCCCTAGTGTTCGAAAATAAATAGGTTGGGAGTGAAATGGATGTGCAGCCTTATTAAGCTAGAGATGCATAACAAGAAGATGATGTGGAAAGAATATTGTGAGAGGAGTTATGAAATATATAAAGCTCAGGCCAGAAAAGTAACGAATATTGTGAGTAAAGCTAAAACAGAGTATGAAAAGAAATTGGCCATGCAACCTAAGGAAATCCAAAAGAATTTTATCGTTATGCAGCAAACAAAAGAAAGAATGAATGTGGAAGAATAACTTTACTGAACGCAGATGGCACACGAGTGTCGGAAGCTAAGGAGATAGTTCAGTTAATGAGTGCTCACTTTGCTAAGATATATCAACTAGGTATATGTAGCATGATGCACAGTGCTACTGCTACGTTGGATGAAGAGTTCATGCAAATGAGGTTGAAGAGCTCCTGCATAACCTGGATAAGAATTTGTCAATAGGGACAGATGGAATATCTGCCCATTTGCTAAAAGAAGGTTCAGCTGAATTGGCTAGGCCTTTTGCCCATTTGTATAACTTGAGTCTCAGCTCAGGAATGGAAAGAATGTATGATAGTTCCATTGCACAAGGGCGGTGCAAAAACTGATGTGTTGACCTACCGACCTATTAGTATCTCTGGTGTGGTAGTGAAGATTATAGAGAAGTTGGTAAGAACTAGCATACAGAAATGGGTAGACAAGCATTCTATATTCTGCAGTCAACAGCATGGGTTTACTAAAGGAAGGAAATGTTTTAGCAATCTGCTCATATTTTATAACAATGTTACGGCCGAATTGGATAAAGGGAATGGATATACTATGATAATGTTGGATTTTTCTAAGGCATTTGATAGGATACCACATGATATGCTGTTGTGTAAACTGGAGAATATAGGATTGGAACATAATCTATTGACTTGGATCAGGGGATGGTTGAGAGACAGATATCAAAAAATGGTATACAGTCAGTGTGAATCCACCAGATTTAAGGTAACCAGTGGTGTACCTCAGGGTTCAGTCCCTGGGCCATTATTGTTTAATCTATACATCAATGTCTATCATCAGATTTGCAATTGTTTGCTGATGATGCGAAGATAAAGAAGGCAATCAGGGATGCAATCACTGATATTCATCATCATCATCAAATTCCTGCCATGTATTCTCAAGGAGAGCGTACAGAATATGATAGTACTACATGAAAAATTTACATCATTACTAATTTCCTATTTACAATTTTCCTCCAAACCAGTCTGTCACTTGTCAAGACTCCAACATTATCAGATCTTACATTTCTATCGTCAAAGCACTTTGTGCTGTATCAATCGACCTATATCTTGGTCTTCCTCTAGGTCGTTTTCCTGCCAACCTGGCACTGTTTTGCTGATCTTTCCTCGCCCATTCTGTTTAAGGGACCATAACACGGGATGCTGACAATATCAAGTTCTTTCCAAATATCCTCGTCTTTAATATGATATTGCCATTGATGCCATCTGTTCATGCCTCTAATAGTCTGCAGTCTCTAGTCTTTGGTTGAGTGTTTTACTTTTGAACCAGCTCTCAGATCCATAAGTTAAAACTGGTTTGAACACTGTCTTGTATACAGCTAATTTAGTGTTCCGACTAATTTCTCTCTTATTGTACATGAATTTGTTCAATTGACTTCCTACTATACCAGCTTTGCTGATTCTGTTGTCTTGGTCTTCCTCTAGGTCGTTTTCCTGCCAACCTGGCACTGTTTTGCTGATCTTTCCTCGCCCATTCTGTTTAAGTGACCATACCACCTGAGATCAGCTCTGCTAACACATTCCGGGATGCTGACAATATCAAGTTCTTTCCAAATATCCTCGTCTTTAATACGATATTGCCATTGATGCCATCTGTTCATGCCTCTAATAGTCTGCAGTCTCTAGTCTTTGGTCGAGTGTTTTACTTTTGAACCAGCTCTCAGATCCATAAGTTAAAACTGGTTTGAACACTGTCTTGTATACAGCTAATTTAGTGTTCCGACTAATTTCTCTCTTATTGTACATGAATTTGTTCAATTGACTTCCTACCATACCAGCTTTGCTGATTCTGTTGTCTAATTCTATATTTAATTTACCATCTTCACTAAAATTCGTGCCTAAGTAGCTGAAATGTTTTACTTGTTCCACAGGTTCTCCATTCACAACGATTCTGCCTATTTTCATTGTCTTTGTCTTTTTATTGCTGACCTTCATACCCTATCTATTACAACAGTTATTCAATTTAGTCAGTGAATCTTGCAGACTAGAAGCGGATTTATTTAGAAGTATAACATCATCCGCATAAAGCAAAGAGCTGACAATAACATCTCCAATTTCGATAACATGCTTAATACCACTTTCCTTCATAATGTGATCCATATAGATAATGAATAACAGAGGGGATAATGTACATCCTTGTCTCACACCAGATTTAACATTAAACCATCTTCCTGTACTTCCTTCAATTCTAACTGCTGACTTACAACTCAAATAAAGACTAAGTATTGCTTGATATAATGTCCCATTAGCACCATATAATTGTAGCATATTGAATAGCTTCTCTCTTGGCACCTTGTCATATGCCTTTTCCAAAACTTAAATATCTTTGTTATATTCCCATGATTTCTCCACTATTTGTCATATGCCTATTTAGAGATATCAGATTGCCACTTGAATTTCTCCATATTTTCCATGGCATTTGTCCAAAGTAAGTGACATAAGATATCTTGAAGATCTGATCCTCAGAGACTATTTGACCTGAATCCAGCTTGTTCTTCATCAAGGTTTTCTTCCACAATTCTTCTCAACCGTTTCTCAAGTATACTTGCATATATCTTACCAGGAAAAATCAGTAGGGAAATACCTCTGTAATTCTCACATTCAGTTTTATTTCCCTTTTTATACATGGGTACTATGAGAGCTCTACTCCAATAATCAGGAATTCGTCCCTCTGAACTATGCAGTGCAGCCACTGTAAGACTTTTATACCACCATACTTCAGCATTTCTCGTCGAATATCATCTACTCCTGCTGCCTTTCCACATTTCAAGCCTTTGATGGCTTTTTCGACTTCAAGTATGGATATGTATTCCTGACTGCATACCTGGTCAGTGTTTTTTACCACTGTGCTGTCCTCACTACTTGTTTCATTTAGCAGTTTTTCAAAGTAATTACTCCATACTTCAAGGATATCTTTTTCTCCCATTTTCATGTCACCTTTATTTTTTTCCTCCATTCCTAAGCTTCAACAACCTCCAGAATATTTTGCCACCTTCTTGCCTTCTTGATATTTATTTTCTATGTTCTTGCCAAAGTCCTCCCATGATTTTTTTTTAGCTAGTTTTACACAGTGTTTAGCTTTCTTACATTTGTCTCTGTATTCTCTAAGAGCACAAGCTGACTTATTTCCCAGGAACTTTTGATATGCTTTCTTCCTTTCCTTCACTGCCTCTTTAACTTCCTGTGTCCACCATGGAGTTCTGATTTTTCTATCCTTGCAGACAACTTCACCACATGCCTCTCTAGCTGAATCAATCAGGGTTTTCTTCAAGGTTTGCCACTGAATCTCCAAGGTTTGGTTTCTGTTCTCAAACTCTTTCATTTTTTCTTCAATAATCTTTGTGTATTTTAGTTCTACAGTTCACATCTGAGAGCTGCTCAACTTTTATTCGCTTTAAAACTTTCTTACATGTTATTCTTTTCAATATGAAATTCAATTTTATCCTGCTCAAGACTAAATAGTGATCACCTCCAATCTCAAATCCTCTGTACACTCTGGTGTCTTGCACCAGGGAGAAAACATCACTATCAACAATGACATAGTCAATGAAACTTTTCTTATTCCTTGCCTTTTCTCTCCATGTGAATTTGTGCACATTTTTATGTTGGAACATAGTTTTAGTAATAACCAGTCCATGTCCTGAGCAGAAATCCAACAGGTATTTGAAATTGGAAGTGACCACCCAAAATATTTTTGTATGTCTGACAATCATTTCCTACTCTGCTATTTATATCCCCAACAAGGACCAACTTTTCCTTTGTCATTGTGTCAGTTGCTTTTTCTAAAGCGTCAAAAAATTCCTCCACTTCTACCTTAGTAGAACCTTCTGTGAGACCATAGGCACAAATAATAAGTCTCATTGTCCAGTTCCCCATTCTCATATTTGCCCACATTACTCTACTTGAGACTGCCTACCATTGAAGAAGTTACCCTCGTATTTTGTGTTGAATACTATGGCTACTCTTTTTTTCCCTTGATTGTCACTGCCTGAATATAACATTTTGTATTTATTGCTCAGAAAGATCTTTCTGAGCGACTGATATTCGGCAATTACAAAATGATTTGAATAGATCTGGGCAAACGAAAATGGCTGTCAGTTTAATGTTAGTAAGTGCAAAGTTATGCACTTTGGCATGATTAGAGTTCCATTGGCATATTATATTAGCGGGGTGATTCTGCAAGAAACTGAAGAGGCAAGGGATCTTGGTGTATAAGAATTTAAAGTTCAAAGGTCACATAGCAAAAGTTGCAAATACAACTCAGAGGATAATTGCTATGTTGAAGTGAACCTTGATATGTAAGGATAAGGAAGTAATTTTGCCTCTTTATAAGGCTTTGATAAGACCACATACTGTGGACAGATTTGGTCTCCCAGGTTGCGAGGGTATAAAGAAGCTGTGAAAGTGTGTAAAGAAGTGTTACAAAGATTATATCCAGATTATGGGATTTAGATTATGAGGACAGACTGAAAGTATGTGGATTACAGACTCTGGTTAACAGGAGAAAGAGAGGTCTATAAATTTTTGAATGGGTGTTATAGCATTTCAGATGAAATTTTTTGTTATATGGAAGGCAGGGGGAAAGAACACAGGGCATCCGTGGAAGTTAAGGTTGTTTTCAGTCAAGAAAGGATTATGAGCTAAGTTTTTCTCCCAGAGAGCAGTGACTGAGTGGAATTATTTGTCCTTATGGGTAGTAAGTGCATCTAGTGGAAATGAATTAAAGAGAAGGTATTATAGCCTCCCTCGATGAGGCCTTGACTCCCTGGAGATCTCAGATAATAATAATAACCTCTCTGAATCCTGGGTGCTATGGCACATGCTGTGCAATCATCTAGGGCATAAACCCGATCATTTTTGCAGGTTAAACGACTCTTCAATGGTGAAAACCTGCTGATCTGTGTAGAAGATATCTCTCTGTCTTTTGTTTGTGTACGACCAGAGAAGTGCCTTTGATTTTGTCACCCTCTGCCACATAAGTTGTTGTGTTAGGAAGTGTCTAGTAGAATAACGATAGGCTCTCACTCCTATAGATCATCGGTTAGTACAAGTGACATGACTTTCTGCATTCTCACAGGATTACGGCAGAGAAGTGTCTTCACAGCCCACACAAGCTGCTGCATCCTAATGCAGTGTGACCAACCTGTTCTTTGGTAGTCAGATATGCCTTTTGTATTGTTATAATGGTTAATAGTCAGACGCACAAACATCCTACTGATTCTGAGTGTTTTCAGCGTGTTGAAAATAACAGGTGGCTGCATTCCAACTCCAATTGTGTAATGCTATTACAGCTACATGGTTCTCATGATCTCCCACTGCATATTAACCCATAGCTAAACAATTCTCTCTCTCGCTCTCTCTACTGATAAACATGCAAATGTTGGCTGTGTACAGAGCCACTAATGGAACCGGACTCACGCAATTCAGGCAGTGTGAAAGTTTTAACAGTATTTATGGGATGACTGTATAAACAGAAAATTTGTGTATGTTGTTACTTGTGGATGTCAAACCTGAATATTTATACAAGGGAGTAGAATTTTATTTCAGCTTTTGAAAGGGGAAATCCTTAGGAAAAAAAATTTTGTCCAGTGAATGATAATGGTCTCTGGAGAAACAGTCACAATCATGAGTTAAATCAACTCTATTCTATATAGAGTTAATTACAGAACCCAAAATATCTAGTTTAATCAAGTTCCCTAATTTGCCGTTGGCAGCATGTCTTTTGTATGGAAAATGAGTGTTCATAACAATAGTATAAATGGTATTTGGAAGTTTTTCCCCCCCCCCCCCCCATAATTCAGGCAAAAACTTTGTTTGCTTATACTTGGATCAAGGATTAAACTTAATTTATTATAGTCTAACCAAGTGGGAAAAAACTTCCAATATCTTTCTCTAAATTCAGAATAATTTAATAATAAGGTGAAACACCTTCTGGCAACTTGTATAGGTAAATATGACTTCTCCAAGGCTTCCACCTTAGTATCACCACCTCTGGGTCTGGCTCCTACTGACAAGTCCTCAATAAAGGTCGAAACCAGTCTGGGTAGTAGCCCTTCCTTTAATTCATAGCATTATGCATGTCTGCAAGGAGATGTCTTTAAGTATCTCCCATAATGCAATGCACAAGGAGTGATGAGAGCTTGGTCCACCTTTACGAGTTGCCTCAGTCCTGAAGATACTTCAGGCACAAAATTTGTTTGTTTACACTTGGATAAAGGATTAAACTAAATTTATTATTGTAAACGGTAAAATGTTAAATTTTTGGTAAAAGACAAAAAGGATAGTTAAGAACGAGATGGATATATACCATTAAGGAAGCAACCAATTCATTAATCAAGACTCAAGTTTGGACTGAAGAGCCATGGAGAAGAATGATTTGATTTATTTTGATTTCAGAAAAGTGTGACAGTGTTCTTCCACATTAGAACCAAAGGATTAATATATCACAAATGTATATTACTGATAACTTGGCGAGATGAACAGGAAAATTTGCTGGGAGGTTAATAATGATTTATTTGGGGGGGGGGGGATAATCTAAGAGCCAGATGGTTAAGAGCAATTTATTTATTTATTTTAAATATATAAATTATTTAACATAATCTGGAAACCTTTTAGGGTCTCCAAAGCATGGTTTCAGCATTTAATATTGGGTTGGCAAATAAGTTCGTTCGGTTTTTCAGAGTGGAATGAAACACATTTTATTTAATATATATAATACATACTAGTCAGTTATATATTGACCTTCTATATCACTGCCCTCTTGCCATCTGTCCACCAACTTCATTATGCCGCATTCATAAAACTCCTGAGGTTTACTGATCCAGGTGTCTTTTGACAGCCTCCTCATTAGCGAAGGTTTTCCCGTTCAGAGAATTCTGCAACGATCGGAATAAGTGGTAATTGGAAGGTGTCAGGTTCAATGAATACGGAGGATGCGCAAAACACCCAATCAAGATGTAAGATGTAACAATTTAACAATGTTAACGACGTGTGGAGTCTGGCATTGTCGTGGTGCAAGACAACTCCTTTCCAATTTGCCAATTCAGGACGTTTTGTGCTAACTGCCCAGGCCTGTCGCATTAACTGTGAGCAATAGACAGTTGAATCAATCGTTCTGCCTGACGGTAACGCCTCGTAGTGGACAACACCTTTATAATCCCACCACGCAGAGAACGTGATCCTCTTTGGGTGCAATTCCACTTTCGAGGTTGTTTGTGGTGGTTCGCTCTTGTGCCCCCATGACTTTTTTTAATGTACCACGTTATCGTACACGACCCATTTCTCATCTTCCGTAATCATCCGCTTCAAAAATGGGCAGTTTTCTTGGCAACGTCGCAGCGAATCACAGATGGATATGTGAACAGTCATATTGGTCTCAGTCAATTCAAACGGCACCCAAATACTGAGTTTTGAAACATATCCCAGCTTGTGCAAATGGTTTTCAACGCTTGTATGGGATATGTTCAGTACTGCAGCAATCCCCCGCACTGTTTGCGACTTTTGTTGATGTCCAGAACAGAATTTGGCAAACCACTTCTGGCATACGCGTTCTGTTAAGGCACCATCCCCATATACGCTGCATGTTTTTTTTATGGGCCTCCGCAGCTCGCTTGCCTTTTTTGAAATAAAAAAAAAACCAAATATGCCAGTAATGTATATTATTTCCTTCCATTTCTAAAAATGTTACACACACGCACCTGAAGTAGGCTGAACGAAAATTCACTGAAAGGTTATGTGAAATGTCGCCTTTCAACTGCGCAACAATAGCGACAGGCGAAGCAGCGTAAACTTGTACTAACGCATAAACTGAACAAATTTATTTGCCAACCCAATATATCACTAATGATGTGGATTCGAATATTAAGAGTAAAATATTTCTCTTTGTTGATAATATCAAACAGGGCAAGCATAGAAGTAAATTGCTAAGGTGATATGAGTTCTTTACAAGATCTTCAAAGAACAAAAGATCAAAAGGAAGTGATGTCTAAAATTAATGAGGAGCAATATATGTGATTGGTGACAAGGTTATAAACATTGGTGTAAGATGAATAGATGTGATTCAGAAATTAGAAAATCTAAAGAATGGGGTATTTTTGGCTAACAGGTAATTTACATTTAGGAATCCTACTGATAAGATAAGACAAATAACGAAGTTCAGAAGAAAGGGGTTTATTAAAAGTGCCAATGACCATGAGAGCATTTATTGTTGTGTGTGTATAAATATGTATATAATGTATGTATAATAAATTGAGCAAATGAAACTAAACTAGAATATATGAAACCTATATACATATATATATCAGGGGGAATCTTATGTTACATGCTTCAGTTTGGTTGCAAACATGAGTGATGATTCAATATATGGGTCACATGCCATTTGACTACTTCTCAGCATTTAATTAGTTGGTCTCAAATTGTGGCAGTGAATTTATTTTTCCTTCTGGGATCTTCTCTCACAAACATAAAATCAAGTCCATTATATTTAAGTTTCCTGGGGGAAGGATGACAGTAACCATGTTCCTATATATTATTATGACTTTTGTTGATAATAAATGTGAATATAATGTGAGGGAAAAGAAAAAACTGTAGGTATATTATAATGAATAATCACAAAATATTAAAAAAAGAAATAAGAGGAAGTAGTTACAACCTAAATACAGAAATTTGAATTGAAAGACTAAAGTGCTAGCAATTCACTTTATAAATGTTTATCTGTTAGAATTCTTATGAACTGTTTAACTGAAGCAATGTACAGAAGATTAATTTTTATTTAAATAAAGGCAGTTCAGATGATCATTCACTAGTAGCTAAAATATTAATTTCAATAAATAAATTATTCAGTCTGAAGAATGTGAATTGAAATTTCTGTGCGAGAAGCAGAAAAAGAATAAAATAAGAAGAGCATGGTAAGGTGGTGGTGGGGGAAACCTTTGTAGTTAGTCTTTAAAAAAAAAAATATGCTGTGTGCCAACAATCCCAATTACATGACCTATGTAGTTTATGTCAAGGTTATATGGAAATCCAATTTATGAAACTTAGCAGTTCAATCTTTTAACATTAAAGTAATTTATCCATTAATAATAATATATATATATATATATATTTTTTTTTTTTTCTACTGGAAATATAAAAAAATAAACATGAAAACGAGAACTTTCAGATAGGATAATGAGTGGAAAATAGTTTAAATTTATAAAGTAGAAAAGTAGTTTTCAAGTCAATTAGCAGATACTAATACTACTCATTAGATATTCAGTACACACACGCACACACATGATACTTAGAGAATGCCTTTATATTTGTTATCTGAATAGACAAAATTAACTAGTTGTGGAGGTTGTACATTACCCATTATTAATAATTACTGATAAAGTCAGTTAATATATAAATTTAAACACTTACCTCCACTGCTCACTGATAGTACTTTCTTAGTCACACTTTGGTAGAACCCTCGAGTTCAAAAACTGGTGTAGATACAGGATAGCAAACGTAATATATAATATTCATGATTGTTATTCAGCTGGGTGCATAGTATAACATTTTTTTTTTATAATTCTTTAAAATTATTAGATGCCTGATATGAAAAATATTTTAAGTTAAAAACTGCTTGATTATATAAACACCCTAAAAATATTTTCTAGTTACTAAAGTAACAAAGTGCCCTCTCCATTAAATGCTTGAATGCCCTGATACATTATTAGAAAGAAAAGTAAGAAGCATAATTACAATAGCACCAAATACTACATTATTCTTGAGCGCTGAGATATATTTATTCCTTAAATTTCATGTTCAAAAAATTTTTCTGTTTCAGAGTACAAAAGTTTCCAAAAATATTTGTTAGATTTACAACCGTGCTAAATGAAAGTCTATAAAAGAATCAGTGCCTATTTCGATATGAAGAAAAGCATTGGGCTATATATATTTACACATATAAAAAGAGAAAGAGCATGCTTCTATTTATATAAATAACTGAATTTGTAATGTTGATGATGCTAGCAATGGTTTAAAGGGTAAAGTTGTATGTTTGATGCAAAGTTGAAAAGGGAAATACATAATGAATGCTGTATTATCAGAACAACTTGAATAGATCAGTATAAGATTAGAGACCTAGACTACATATTAGACTGGCAAGACTGTGCATCCAAAAACTCACAAAGCAAGGGATTTAGATTTGAGAGTGAACAAGAGAGAAAAAATGCATAGTCCATATCTTAAAGAAAATACAAAGCAACAATGAAATGTTGAAAAGGATGATGTCAATTGTGAATAAGTTACTGTTTTTCTTTTTAAGTATTTGAGTCTACACTTTGAAGGACTACTGTGCTCAGATCTGCTATGCAAAGATGATATATTGAGACTATACATTATGGTGTGTGGATTGCAAGTATGATAAAGATTTGAAAAAGGAATAGAAATAAGATAAGTTGGAGGAATTTCTGCAGGACTCTGAAAATATATTTTCAATCTAGGGAGAAGGAGGCATGAAGAGACATCTCTGAAAATTGAAAACTATATTCAGCATGGAGTAAGGAGCAATTCTTTTCATGATGAGTGAACGTAATACGTTGCTGAAGAGACCCATGCTTCCCACAGGTCTTGAGACTCAGAGATGTGCATATACTACTAATTAATTTTGTTTGCTTTTGCTTGACAAGTCCTTTTTCTTACAGAAGTGAGACATTGGAATAGTTCTCTTGATGGCAACAATGCAATCAAAAATTGTTCCTGCCAAAGATCAAACAAAATTTTTTATGTTTGAAATGGCATGCACTTCTTGCAGTTCAGAATAAAGTGTGATATTTTCTTACTTGTTACAAAGTCTCATATCTATAAATATAATATCCATGTGCAACCAAAACATGAATATTTCAAAAATTATTCCTCAAAAAGAAGACCATTTTCTTTTAAAGAAAACGAGCACTGTCTCCACTTCTAGTAATTATTACTCACGTAGCGACATTAAGCTGCAAAAGAGATTCTTTATGAAAAGAAAACTTAATCTCTAAAGATAATTAGGAAGTTTGTCAAAGTAAGAACAAAAATTAGAGCTGATTAGAGCTTGGAACTGATACTTTACTAGTGGAACAATAGCATTTTCGGAGTGTAAGTATGCATTTATATACACATGCAGCAAAAATAAAAAGCTACCTTTTAGGGATTTCTTTTTTTAAAGTAGTGTATAAATGTGTAAAAAGTCATCACTACAATAGATCCATGATATGGTTCAAATAAATAGCAAAACTGCCAAAAAAAATTCAACACCATACCTTATCAACATTATTAGAGTACTACAATGTTAAAGTTCATCTCCAACACTTGAAAATAATTTATTTTACATATTTCATGACATTAATATAAATATGTTAATTATATCAATATAATATTAATATAATTAATATATTTCATGACAATTATATAAAATAAGCTATTATAGCAAATATTAAAGGAGTATAAATTCTACTACTTTTTTTTTTTATTCTATTTCATTTTTTTTTCCACTTTATTATTTACTGAAACATATGGATTTAAATTATAATACAAACTTTCCCACAAAGTTATCAGTTACGGAAACCTAGTAGAAATGTTAGAAAAGAATTACCCAGGTATTATAATATAATAATAAAAATTTTTATAATTAAAAATAATACAATAATTTATGTGTTGTCTACATACGAGGGTGGTCTGAAAAGTTCTCGCCCTTGACCATAAATGACAACACACTCAACAAGATTTTTTTCCCCTAAGTTGTACATCTGTCATAAGCATCCATGTGAAATTGCAAGTCATTCTATCAAGTAGTATGTTTTATACAGCTGTCTGAAATAAAACTATTGTCTGTATCCCTTGAAATGGATAAAATTGAGTATCGTGCGGCTAAAAAATTCTTTGTAAAAGAAGGTTTAACGGCAAAAGAAATTCATTCAAAGTTCGTAAAAGTTTATGGACACTCTTCTCCTTCATTTTCGACAATTAATAAATGGGCTGCCGAGTTTAAATGTGGCTGTACCAGCCTTGAAGATCATACATATAAAGACGGCCAAAAAGCGCAACAACACCAGAAATCATTGATCAAGTGCACGATATATATTGGATGACTGGTGAGTCAAAGTGCATGAAATTGCTGAGAGGTTATAGGCATTTCAAAAGGATGTGTAGGATATATTTTGCATGAAGATTTGCAAATGAAAAAGCTTTGTGCAAGATGGGTTCCAAGCTTGCTCACAGCAGATCAAAAACACACTCACATGAAAATCTCTGAACAGTGCTTGGAGCATTTTAACAAGAATAAAACTGATTTTGTGTGTTGATTTATTACTATGGATGAGACTTGGATTCACAATTACCAACCAGAATCCAAACAGCATTAATAAACAAATAAACAAAATATTAATAAACATATGAGATTGGTAATAAATTTAATCATGTAGTACAGTCACTGAGGGTAGGTATCCGGAAATTGATCATTTTTTGACATCGAGATATACCAAATAATTTTTTTTTTTGAAAGGGGATTTTCAATTACACCTTTTCTATATACTTCATAAATATATCCCTTCATTCTCATAGAGCTTATCAACATAAGCAATTCACTATTTAGTTGAAACAATGCAAAATTCATTTTAGAGGAAAACCACATTTAATTGTTTAGTTATATAAGGGGGACAGGAAAGTAATCAATTATTTTTAATACTTCATTTTTAGCCAATTGTATTTTTTTAAATAACAAATAAATTATTAATTTTTATTTTTATTTGAATATTAGAATTACTTTTTTATTTAAAAATCTTTTTTTTTTTAAATTTCAGATTATTTTTTTTTTAATATGGCAGACTTTAAAGTTGAAGAGCACCATTTACACCATTGTATGCTGTTTTTTTGTTTCACCAAGGAAAGAATGCGACCGAGGCTACCAAAATCATTTGCTCAACTTATGGAGACGTATTGAAGATTAACAAATGTCGGCGATGGTTAGGAGATTTGCAGAAAAAAATTTCCATCTCACTGATCATCCTCGATCTGGAAGACCTCTTACTCTAGATGACAATGCTCTTAAGACTCTCGTTGAATCAGATCCAAAACAAACCATACAAGAATTAGCAGAGAAACTTAATTCATCCTGGTCAACTGTCCAAGAGCACTTAGATAGGAGTGGTAAGGTTCTTAAACAGGGTGTATGGGTACTGCATGAACTGTCAGACAACAATAAAGCACAGAGATGGACGATTTGTAATTCATTGTTGACCAGACAACAAAATGACCCCTTTTTGGAATGAGTCGTAACTGGTGATGAAAACTGGGTTCTGTATAAGAATATTAAATGCAAAAAACAGTGGCTTTCGCCAAATCAAACTCCAATTCCAAAACCTAAAGATGGACTTCATCCACAAAAGGTTCTGTTGTGCGTTTGGTGGGATATTCATGGATTTATTATTTAAGAACTCATGGAACAAGGTAAGACTATCACAGCAGCCATCTACTGTGAACAATTAGAGTGACTACATCAAGCATTGTTAATCAAACGTCCTGCACTTGTCAATCGAAAAGGGGTAATTTTGCAACAAGATAATACAAAACCACATTCTGCAAGAATGACTCAAGAAAAAATTAGGCAGTTAGGATGGGAACTTCTACCACATCCTACATATTCGCTGGATATTGCCCCTAGTGACTATCACTTATTCAGGTCCTTAGAACACAGCATAAGAATAACCTTCCGTTCGCAAGATGATGTCCAAAGGAGTTTATATAATTTTTTGCCTCCAAAGAAAAAACATTTTTCAAAAAAGGAATTCTAAACTTAGTAGATCGTTGGAATAAGGTTATAATTAATGATGGTGGTTATATAATTGAATAATGTTATTTTTTTCTTTAATAAAATTTATATTAAAAATGTAGTTCAAAAAATTGATTACTTTCCGGTCCCCCTTATATTATTTGTCAGTTCATTACTTTAAACTAAAATTACACTGAAGTACTATTGTCAGTGTCTCTACTTTTATCACCCTTTTTTGTTTTTTCACATTACTTTCACTATATTTTCTTTCATTAAAAAGCAAGGGTTAATGTCACAATTTGAATTACCATCTCTGGTACAATCATAGGCAGAAGAGGGAAGGGGTATGAAATACATATTTGGTAAAGGAATTTTATAGGACATATGTATATGTTAGTATCAGTATATGGTAGAAAGGGAGAGAAGGAACCATGAGACATTAATGTAAAACGAATAAGAGTTCAGTCAAAAGAAGAAGAATGCTACCACAAAGAGTACAACACGAGGTTATCTCTAAAAACCGTTACTTTAGACATTAATATGAGTACGAGTTGCTCAGTCGTGAAAATAGTTCAGATTACACTTGGATAAAGGATTAAACCAAGAATATAATTTCTTAGTATCTTTAATTTATAGTATAACCAAGTGGAAAAACATCCAACAACTACCTCTAATCCAGAGTATTTTAATAATAAGGTGTGACACCTTTTGACTATTTGTATATAGAAATATGATTTCAGCATTACTTCAACCTTGTATCACTTCTGGGTATAGTTCCCAATGATGAGAACTCAATAAATGTTGAAACTGGTCTGGGTAGTACCCCTTCCCATAATTCATAGCATTATACATGTCTGTAAGGATATGTGCTTTATATTATGGGATACTAAAGCAAGTGGCGTGAAGTCATTAGCTTCTTTATAAGAGTTGTGAAAATAGTTCGGGTACAAACTTTGTTTGCTTACACTTTGATAAAGGATTAAACTAAGAATATAATTTCTCGACATCTTTAAACTTCAGATATTAAGATATGATGTAAATAAATAAGTGCCACCATAGCACAACTGGAAGAAAGATGGGGACAGTGTGTTGTCCTTCAACTGGAAAAGACCTGATTTTGATTCTTGTCGTGATGACAGAAATCTTTATACAGCCTTTTCAGATGAAGGAAAGCAGCAGATTTCTTTTTTTTTCTCCCAATTTACAAATAAAAAAATACTATTAGTGGGCAGTAGATGGTATTGTGTGTTGGTGGCTAATGGCAGTGTTAGAGTGCTCTCCGACAATGAGTCCTTGGATGTGTAATGTAACAATAATAATTAATAGAGTTGTAGAATCATATCTCCTAGCACAGTCCTGGACTAATGTAATTACAATATAGTATATGAATATGAGGGAGAATAATCATTTATTTCAATGCATTTTTTTAAACTGTCCTGTAAATGTTCTGTTGAGATGTATATCATCTTCAACTGCTTTGGTCAATCAATGACCACAGCATGTCCTCCAGTGAAAATAAAAATAATAAAAACAATCAAAAATTCCATATATTAGTAACACTACACTTTCAGATATTATCCATTACAGCAGTTAATAGTTTCTCTACAATCCTGTCATTTTATATTTTTGTCTAAGAATCCAAGTATCTTCATTCAATTAAATTTCTTCTTTTTTCCAGATGCTATGTGAGTAATGTATGAACTAATCCAGATCCTTAGGACTTTAAAGCCTTCATTTCTTCATGTTGGAGGCTTAAATTATATGGAGGCATTAATGAAGGACAAAGCCTTCATTTTTGTTGAGATCTGGTTGGCTGATTATTCATTAAACAGAATTCCTTGAAACTTGTACCATGTTTTGGTCCAGTACAAGGACTGGGTGACTTTCCAATCAATCCAGTGGCACATCATATTTGAAGTACTTGATCAGAAATGCCTGATTTTCTATTATGAAGGAACCTAATGTGTCGTTTGTCCTTTTCATTTTGGGACTACATGATCTGTTTCACTGATATAGAATCAGTTACAGGTGCAATCGATCTGGTATACACGGGTGGACAAGATCTTGGAGGAAGGAGAAGAGCTGAGCTTTTTTATTGGCAGTTTAAAAGTTGTATTTTTACAGTATATTGTCTATTCTTTCATATATTCCCCATATAGCCTTACTGTAATTTTTATTCTTTTTAGTTGTATTTATGTGATGATTATATGGTTTATTTATTTATTTTTTTTTTTTTAATTTTTAGTAGTCTTTTTATTTTACATATGTTTTGCTGATTACTATTTCAAATTCATTTTTCAGAGTCTCCTCCTCAGAGCAAATTATTAAGGTTCTATTTTTGGGAGTACTAATAATACCTACTTTCAGTATAGGGTGCTGGTGGTATGTGGGTTTGTTTATTTACTGGCTTGAGCACATGTGCAGGTTCATGGTAAAGAGTGAAGGATAGACAGCCTTCAAGAAGATTATAACGAATTAAAGCTGCCAAGAAATTATATTCTAGGTTTAATCCTTTATCATGAAGATATTTCATGCATAAAGCTTGTGCATGAAGTATCGTCACGACTGTGCTACTTGTATATATAGAGGCTAATGCCTTCACATATTGCTTTAGTATCCCATAATGCAAAGCACCTGACCATTTGGACATGTATAATGCAATGCATTATGGAAAGGCCACTACCTAGACTGGTATTGACTAAAGGCCAAAAGATCCATCTCTGATCCAGAGAATTTTAATAATAAGGTAATATACCCATTCACTACTTATATATGAGAAATTATGTCTTCTGCATTACTTCAGCTTTGAATACTAAGAATATCTCATAATATATATGAAAGTGTATCCACAAGTGTATGAAAATTATAATTTGCATATAAAAACCCAAAATTTTTGTGTATATAGTTTCTACACTAATTTTATATTATTTTAATCCCTATTTCCTCCTTCCACTAAACAGGTTAAAATATACTGTTACAAATATGATAGGTTTTTTTTTTTTTTAATGCTGCATGCTTTGCTTTCAAAATTAAAATACTGCATCATTTTCATATGAAAAAAATTTCACAACTTATTAGAAGGTGTGATTCTGTGACTCTGTAGCAGAATTCAAATTAATGCCCTTTGATTAAAAAAAGAAATGAGTTCGCTTCTTGTTGTGAAGAAACAAATTTTATATGAACTCTTTCTTCCAGAAACAGATTTTTCATTGGATGGAGGCAAATTCACCCTAGTAGACGTGCAATTATGTGTACTAGCCATGTATAACTGATGGATTATGGTGTAGATGGAAGTTTAACAATGTCCCTCTCTTGAGTCTTTGGACTCCCTGGAGGTGTCATGTAATAATAACAATTGAAAATAAAAAAATATTATGCAGCCACCAAATTAATTAAGAATAGAAAACACATAGTACTATCACTTCAATGACTTACAGTTACAACTAGATAAAATATGACTACTCAAACATTCTAAACGTATAATATTTTATACTGCAATATTGTAACAAGTTAATTGCAAATATAATCCCTTAAATAAAGAAAAATAAATTCAACATTCAAAACACAAAGCAAAGAGATGCAATTATCAACATTTTCTTAAAACATCTCCCCCCCCCCCAAAAAAAACAACTTATGTTGCAATTCAGTCGTAATCACTGCACCCCTCATATAAAATCAGAAACTCTACATTTCAGATTTTGTACTTTTGTAACCCAAACACCTAGAGATGGAGAGTTTTTTGCTGAGTCAGAGTTACTTGTGAAGAAATTATATTTTTGTTTTTAATCAGTGCAAAAGTGAAAAAGAAGAAAAATTTGCACATGAAATGTCTTCATGCATAATTTTTTTAGGCCCTTTTTATACTCCTTTTTTACTTAGCAACAAATTGCTGCAATATTACATAATACATCAGTTCCTTCTGTGTATTATGTACTATTGCAGCAATTTGTGGCTAATTTGTCCAAAAAGGGGTGGATTTCATGGAACTTGGTTAACACCAGGCAGAAAGAGAACAATGGAAGTTTTATCTTCTACCGGTGAACCAGTGACCACTAATTAACTGATGGATCTCCAAGAGGTTAAGAATGAGAAATTAGAGTTCATAATATAAATCAATGACTGTATGATGTATTTTTATCTCTGACTGCCACGGAACATTTTTAGAAAATCATGGCTTGAATAGCTATTGGAGGATAGGTAAAAAACTGAGTAAATGAAGGCACTCATTTCAGTTAAGATTAAGATAGTACAAATCTGAGAGAGTGGCCAGAGGAGCTCAATCTGTAAGATGGGGAAAAAAAAAGTGGATAATTATGGTCAGACATCTATACTGTATTTATAAGGCAAGCTAGTTAAGAAGAGGTCCAGGATGGTGGGAAAATTATGAGGATTATTTTACAACTGCTTGCAAAGATTGTTAAGATGGAAAAGGAGAACTAGTTTGAGACATGGATTACCTTCCTAGGACATGCCTGTCTCTTGGGAAGATCATCTCAGTCTGGATAAATAGACTGTATAAAATCAACTTTGAGACAGGTAAGCATGGTGGTCTGAATTAAAGCAGTCAGGAAATCTTGAGCTAGAGCACATCACACAGTATGGGATTCCAGGTTTATTAACCTTAATGCAAGAAATATCCAATCTGACAACAGCACATATGCTAAGAAAATGTAATCATTGAGGATGTTTGTTGGGGTTTGGCTAAAAATAACAGATTGGGCTTGATGCCTGTATATAGTGGTATGCATGATTGTTTTTACTGATATCACAGATGATGGAGAAATGGACGAGGAAGTGCTTTTTTTTTTTTTATTTGATGAAGTTTTGGTATTATTTGACTTTTCTAGGGTACTTTTTTTTTATTTCTTTCTGTAGTTATTTTTAAAACAGGGACAAACAGACTTCTGCACATAATTTCCAACATAGCCACTGTCTGGACCCCCCCCCCACCTGCTGCTATGCTGTATCTTTCAAAAGTAATTTAATCTGCAGGAACAGCCTTAATGGCACACAATTCTTGTTGCAATGTTCTAAATACACTGGTGTCCAAAACCTAAGGACGAACATTATTTATGAAGATTACAACCACAAATTCAGACAAATCAGCTTGTGGTAATTTGTATAACTGATGACTTCAAGATGAAAGCAGGTACACATGCAAATTTCCGAATCATGAACAAAGGGGCCATGTGGCAGTGCTCAGTAGGATAAAAGGCAAAATGCTGTGCTATGCAGACTGTGAAGGAAAGAAGTTGCGAATTTGGAAGTCTTATAATGTCTCAGAGACATAATTTAGATGATTTCACACAGGAAAGAATTATTGGAAAAGTTTGAAGGCCACAGAATTAGATAATGCCAGAGTCTCACATTAGCATTGTATCTAGAATTAGCAAACTACTGGAATGTGTTCCAGATGTTTGCTAAGAGGTTGCCCTAACTCTACCAAGGAGCATGAAAAAAGATTTTTAGCTATAACAGCAAAACATAATCAACACAAAATGGTAAGTCAGCTTGCAGGTCAGCTGCACTGAAACAGAGGTACATGGATATCTTGACAAATTGTAGCAAGACACCTGCAACAAGTAGGCCCATACGCCTGTAAGTCTGCATTCCTTTATCTACAGCTCATTGTAGAACACGATGGTGATGTATTCATAAAAATTGGATAAGACACCAATGAGCCAATGTACTCTTTACAGATGAGCAAAGTTAGTTGTTGTGCGAAATGTGATAATTTCAATTTATCAATAAACTTATTCTGGCATATATTCTCTTGCAGATATATGAACAAATGCTTCTATGTACACAACATCAAAAAGATACTTCAATGAAACTTTTGTGGCATATCCTAGCCAAATATAGTTTACTTTCTGAACCAGCTAAAACTCTTTCTTATTCAGAGTAATTTAATAATGTGATACCATTTTTCTATCTGTATGTGAAAATATGCCACCAATTTATCCCTCAGTATCTCCATGAATATAGCTGATAAGACCTGATATAAAAGTCAAAACTAGTCTGGGTAGCAGCCTTTCCCACAATGCACAGCTATATGTATATCCTCAAGGAAATTTGATATGCATTATGAGATGCTAGGCAATTCATTGTGAAGACAACTGCCTTCAAGAAGCCTAGTTGTGAAGATAATTCATGAACAAGCTTCATTCTTCTTATTCTTAAGATCAAAGATAAAAACATTTCTTGCGAATCATAAATTACTTCTTGATAATTACAGCTGAATTACAACTCTTATTGACCGTAATCATCAATTGGTGGAAAAAAAGATGTATAGAACGAACAGATAACAGTTTGTCAAGTGCAACCTCACCAAAAGTTAGGAATTACTAAGGCTAACAGCAGATGACATAGTTAAAGGGAGAGAATGTGATGGATTTAGTATTTTTAGAGAGGACAGAGTAAGCAGATATGGGGGTAAATACAGGGTGTTCGGGATAAATTTGACAGTTTCGTAAGGAAAAAGAAAATCTTCTTTGTATCTATTAAATTTAATGAATTGACAAAAAAACATTACAGGCAGAGTTAATTACAATACTATCAACAAGATTTACTCAAAATAACCACCATTAGCATCGATCACAGCTTCAATTCTGCTTCGGAACCTCGAACAAGCTGATGCTACAGTCTCCCTGGGAAGGGCCGCAAAAACTGTTTTAATTTTATCCATTAACTGGGCTTTTGTATTACTGGAAGTGCGATTGGTGTCTTTTTCAACTGCGCCCCATACAAAATAATCCATGGGGTTAAGGTCTGGGGAGTTTGGAGGCCAAACATTTGGACTGGTGAAGTCATAGAAATTTTCAGACAACCATTTTTGACTTTTCCCAGAGGTGTGGCAAGGGGCCGAATCCTGCTGCCATACATACGGCCTACCATTGGCTACCCTTGTTATCCAGGGCTTGACTACAGTTAGCAACTCCACGAACAAAGCCCGAATTCCAATGCCAGGGTTCTTCAACACCTGTTCCTGCAGATTTGCGAGGAATTCTGCTGTACGAACGCAATCAGATCGTCTGCTAGGGATCTTTCTTCTTGCTACATCCTCGTAGTCACCATTGCAAGTCTCTAGTTCATGCCTGATTGTTTTTACTGTATTCAGGGAGCATTGGGCAGCAGTCGTAATATCCTTATTTTGATGGCGGGCACGAATCATCATGATACAAGTTATTCTCTTCCATGATTCAGGTGGGTTCCAGCTATCCATCCTTTCTGACATCTTGTATATGAATGAAGAAGGGTCCAAACTTTTAAATAAAGAGAAGTGTGTGTTAATACATGTAACTTACGGAAAAATATAATTAATTATAAATATGTCAAATTTATCCCGAACACCCTGTACATTCTGATGCATGTAACATACTTATTGTATGCAAAGTACATAACATTTGTTTATAATTCGAAAATTCAAAACCTTCATAGTGTCTATGGATTTCAATGGTTGGGAAAAAACCAATAACTTTGACATTTGTCAGCGAAACTAAGTTTTTAACATTTCAAACTATAAAAGATTGTTCAATAGTTTTTTTTTTTACACACGCACAAAGTAAGTAAACTATATTTAAATTAAGGGGATATTAAATCCCACATTGTTTTAAAACTGAATAAGAAACTCAAAGATTGGAATCAGAGGGTTTCATGCCAAATATAGTAAACTATAAAAAAATATCGGCGATTACTAGCGTGAGCTTGGACTTCTTGCATTAACTCACGCTAGTAATCGCCGATATTTTTATAGTTTACTATATTCAGCATGAAACTCTCTGATTCCAATCTTTGAGTTTCTTATTCAGTTTTAAAACAATGTGGGATTTAATATCCCCTTAATTTACATAATGTTTTTATCGCCGAAATGAAGCCTATTGGCTCTTTATATTTACGTAAGTAAACTATATTTTTAATTTTCTGATGTGAGAGTACCACTCCACTTAGCAGATTTCTATTGAATATAAACACATGAAATGATTACACATAGCAGAACTTGGGCAATTTTATAATGTGGGACCAAGAACTATAGCATTAGCAACAGCTGTATGCATGATAAAAGCCCAGTTTGCTTGCAGTACTTCAAATAAAACTTATAATTATAATTTGGTTTCTACCGATTTTTAAAGCAGACTTTTTTCTTTTATTTTTCTGATTATGCAAGATCCTTTCTTTTGTAGATTACAATTTCTATTCTTATAAATAACGGCATTATTTACTTGAAAATATGAAAATTTTTATAAAAAAAATGTGCTGTTATTTAATGGTAAAAATCAGCTATACAATACTCCAGAGAAGTTAGATTTAAGGTACAGAACTTAACTTAAGCTATAAAACTTGATGTAACACTTAGCTAACATACACAGATGAAGTTAAATAATGCACAGCTATGTCATGACACACAGGGATGCTACATCTTCAAGTACTTGATAAGTACTCTCAGAAGAATGAAATGTTAGATATTGTCAGCACTCCAATACTGTCAATATCTAACATTTCATTCTTCTAAGGCACTTGTGACTGTATCAATCTACCTGGACCGTGGTCTTCTTCTGGATCTTTTATAGCCATCAAACAACTGTTTTGCTAATCTTTCCTCTCCCATTCTATTTGTGACCATACCACATTAGACTACTCCTGCTCACAGATCCTTGAATGCAAGCAATGTGAACTTTTTCTATTCTTCATTTTTATGATTTGCTACTGATGCCATCTATTTGGGTCCATAACTTTTCTAAGAACTCTCTTATTTGTGGTCTCTAATAAAGTTAGATCAAGTGTTTTATATCTAACCTAACTCTCAGATGTTAGGTTATATTATGCTATGTATGGTATTTTACATTAGCATCCCAAAGAAGAACAAATCAATCACCAATAGATAGGTATCAGAATATCTTGAAACTATTGCAGATACATTAAGAAAGAAACAATAAGTAAAGCAAGTTTTAATGGAAACTTGTATTTATGAATTCAGCATTTTTTTTTTTTTTTTTGGCAAACCACCACAATAACAAGAAACATGCTCCTTGTATACTTCTCAAAAACATTTCTGTAACTATCTAGAACTTACAATCTTTACTGATGCAAAACAGTAAATATACACTAAACTATTCATGCTATTCTCTTCAACTGACCTGACTAATTATTGGGTGTTCATCCTGAGGTGGCATATTGTATGCATTGTGCTATTAGTACTTCTGAAAGATAAGTTATTTTTTTCCATAATTTAGTTAATAATATTAGGTTAACTGTTCTTCTCCTCTTCCTTCATGGATTACACATTTACTTGTTCCAGCTTCACTGATCTTTCCATCTTGCATCAGGTATTCCTTTCTCTTTCCCTTCGGTCTATATTTATCCACTTCTTTTGGTAGCCAATATTATTCCTTGATATTTTCATTTACACTGTAAATACCTAGCTCTCTTTTGATATCTTCATTTTTTTTTATATGGTTAACACACTGTAGTTTGTTTTATATGGGTGTGTGAGTGATTCAGCTTAGTTTGCGAGTAAGCATTTTTTTTTTTCTTCTTTAAATACGATACTGTCAATATGGCACAAATGCATGGTAGAGCAATGGGAGCAAAAATGTCATTGTTAGTAGATTTGAATTTACATGATTTTGTACAGTGTAGTGTGGGTGAGATATATATATATTTGTCGCAAAAGTGAGTGACTGCATATTAAGGTTTTGAGAGTGAATGCCAGTTGGGTGCCAAGAACGAAGCGAATATGAGTAGACAATACCAACGGTAGAATGGTAAATGTTAATGTCAGGAGAAATGTTCAATATGCATCGCAGAAATACAGAACATGGACATAAAAAAGGAAATAGAACAATTGCACGTTATCTTTCACAAAATCAAAAAGTTGCAGAAACAACAAAAGATTAGCAGGGCTGAGAACAGAATGAAGCAGGTAAGAATCGAGATCATTGAACTAATGAGAAAAAAATAAGACAGGGAGACTATAATGAAAATATAACAAAATTATGTTCCCTTAAGCCACACAGATGCAGAAAGGTAAGGAGAAAGAAGTAACTGTCTTGACCGGCACATTATATCATGGAGGTGAAAATTATTCGATGAGGGAGGATGTGAAGAAGTTGTTGGACGATGCAAAATCAAAGACGCCAAGTGAGAAGGCGAAGATTGTAAGTCTCCTGCCATGCAATGATACAGGCGAATTGAGGACGAGGGCATCAGTAGAAAATGAATCAACATGCAGGTTGTGCAGAAGGATTGACGTAGCATTTGAAAACCTGTAGATAGAGTTTAAAGGAAAGAAAGATTTGTATAATGATGACAGACTGCAATAAATGATTTTGGTGTTAAGCACCTAGAGAAAGCTTTCTCTATCATGAAAACTTAAGAAATCTAAGGTGGGTGCAGGTGAGTGTGTGAAAGCACCCATGCAGCAAGTGAGTGTGAGAGAGTGACCAACAGGTGCAGAAACCAGTTTCTCAAACAAAAATATTAAAGAGGGTAGTCAATTCAGGAAATAAAGGTGGTCACTGGCTTAAAGGGATGCTGCAGTTTCTATATACTAATGCCAGAACTATTAGGAACAAGAGGAATAAGTCTTTGGCATTGGTGAGACTTGGCTAACAACAGATGATGTAGTTACAGGAATAGAATGTGAAGGGTTTAGTATCTTCACGAAGGATAGAGTAGATAGGATGACAACAGATGAATTGCAGCCAAAAAGAATAGGAGATAGGCAAAAAGGTGGATGTTTAATGGAAGCAGTCTGGAGTGAGATCAAGGCCAATAAGACAAAATAGACAGTTGGTTGCTACCATAGGTCTGGTGCATCTAAAGATGATCTCAAAGATATACTTCAACAAATTAGTATAATGAGTGAAGGTCGTGTGATTATTATGGAAGACTTCAACCATGTATATACAGACTTGAAGGAAGAAAGATCACATGATAAGAAGGAAATGGAATTTATACACCGCTGAGAAATTACGTGAGGAAGCATGTGATGGAGGGAACTTGAAGATCCAGAGTATTAGACATGGTCACAGGATCAGAACAGCTATCTGTAACTAAGGTGGCCATGAGGTCTTATTCAGGAGATTATAAAAAAATTAGGAATATTCTGTCAAGAAGAGGTATATAAAATGGAAGAAGGTAGGTGATTATGACAAATTTAGGAGAAAGCTTGAAGCTGTGCCATGGCATAAAACCCTGCAAGGATGTTAGCAGTGCATGAGAGATACTTAAGGAATATCTAGAGGAAACAATATTAAATTATATACCTAAAGGTAAGGAGGGTTAATTAGGTAGGGGTTAGATGAGTAATATCATTATGCATGACAGCAGAAAAAGAAAATGCTGTGGAAGGTATATAAAGAGAAAGTTGACCAGCAAACTCATGAACAGTACAAATGGTCAGGCAAGAAAGGTAACAAGTCTGGTAAAGAAGGCGAAATGAGAATATAAGAAGAAATTAGCAAAACAGGCAAAAGGAAATTTCAAAGAGTTTTTTCTTTACGTGACAAGTACAAGGAAAAACGACTATGGAAAGATAGCTTTAATGAGTGCAGATGGTAGTGCGGTAACAGAGGCAGACAAAATTACTGAGCCAATAATGAGTGACCATTTTGCAAGGTATATCATCCAAGTGAAGATATTATGGCACATAGGATGTATTTTCAGGTAATAGGGACTGATGGGAGAACAGAGGTCAATGAATTGGAGGTACTTAGGATACTGCCGAATCTGAATGCAAATACAACTGCAGGAATTATCAGCTCACATTTTAAGAGAATATGTAAGAGAAATTGCAATGACTGACTAGGCTGTTTAAGTCTCAGCTCTGGCAAAGTCCCAAGTTAGTGAAAGGAGGTCAAAATTTCTTTGAATGAAGGAGGATCTAAGTCTCTGGTAGCAAATTATAGACCAATCAATCAGTATCTCAAGAGTAAGTAAAAGTACTAGAAAAGTTGATCAAAAGAGAATTCAGTAATGGGTGGATAAAAATATGGTACTTTGTGAGGAAAGGGGAGGGGGAGGGGGCTCATGCCTTTAGTAATTTACTAAATTTTTATAACAGGGCGACAGGTGAGATGGATAAAGAGAATGGCTATGAGATGACACTGCTGGATTTTGCAAAGGCATTTGATAGGATTCCACATGGAATGGTATTGTTCAAACTGCAATAAATGGGGAGTCAGTTGCACACCCTCTGTCCAAAAAGAAACCGAACTTTTCAAAAATAGAAGAAACTAGTTGTGCCACCCGTTGTATCTTTTTGTTGTTGAAAGCAGTAGCCTTCGTTACTGTTGTGTTAAATGTTTATGACATTTGTTTCATTGGACACCGAGTTATAGTGCCAAGAGTGACAGTGTGTTTTGACGAATGATCGGAAAATGAGTTTCAAACGGAGAGCTGCAATTGACTTTTGTGTTAAACTTGATAAAACCTTTACTGAAATGCGTCAAATGCTTCAAAAAGCATACGGTGATGAATGTTTATCCCGTACTCACGTTTACAAGTGGTTTGAGTGAATTGAGGATTCCAAAATCAACTGTGCACAACATTTTGACCGAGAGTTTGAGCCTTTGTAAATTGAATTCGTGATCTGTTCCCCACAAGTTGCCCGTCGACCAAAAAATTTATCAAATTGAACACTGCAAGGACCTCGTTAAAACTCATAAGGACTCAAACTTCCTTGAAACGATCATTACTGGTGATGAAACAGGGTGTTTCGAGTATGAGCCCGAACAAAGCGCCAGAGTGCCGAAAGGAGACCACCAGAACAGGGGCATCTGAAAAAAAAAGTTGCTTAGAGAAGTCAAAAGTAAAGATAATGCTGATTTGTTTCTACGAATCCAACGGCATTATCCACAAAGAATTTCTTCTGCCTGGACAAACGGTCAATGGTGAGTTTTATCTCGAAGTTTTGAAGCGATTGATAGCGAGAATTCGTCTCATACGGCATGAATATCATGATGCAGACAGCTGTTCATCTTTGCACGTTAATGCACCATCTCATCATTCAAACATCGTGAGACAGTTTTTGAGCAAAAACCAAGTTTGTGTGCTGGATCACTCTCCGTATTCACCTGATTTAGCACCCTGTGACTTCTTTCTCTTCCCCCGACTTCATTTGCCGACGAAATGCAAGCGATACAGCATTGAAAACATTTGAGCAGCAGTAACCATGACCCTCAACAGTATCCCAAAAACCGATATAAAAAACTCATTTAACGAATTTATTGATCGTGCCAAATGCTGTATATTGATTGATATAAATAATTTGAATAATTCTAATTAGCCTGTGTTTTATTTTCTATCAAGAGTTTGGTTTCTTTTTGTACAGAGTGTGTAAGTGCTTTGTCTGTTAATGGTTTCAAGGAGAAGTATGCTAGATATTGTGTTGATAGTTTGGATTTCCCATGATGGGTCTTAGAACTCCATGGAGATGCCCATGCAATAATAATAGCGCACGCACACACACCTCATTAACTATTATGTAGAATTTATGCATATTATACAAATTATATTCCTGAATCTAAATATCATTTTCACTATTAACTCACTGAATGTATTTATGTCTGTGAATGCCTTTGGGTGGTAGGTGAATTTCAGTGCCTGGTGAGAGAATGTCATAGCTTATTAGAGTACTAAAGTGACATGAAAAAGTAGTATAGTCTCTTAAAGCAGGGTTTCTCGATTATCTCATTCTTATTCACAGTATTAATGTACTACATAGTTTATTATTATTATTATTATTTATAATAATGTGAATCTGTCTGTCATAAGCTAACTAGGAGTATATAGTGCAAGATGTATGTATTCAATTACCTTCTTCTTTAGCCTCTTTCCATTGACCACTGGATATAGCCCCAACCCCCTCTTCTCTCCAACTTTCCAGTTCATTGTTAATTAACTAGCATCTCATGTCAAACCTTTGTAGATCATCCCTCTTGTTCGTTTGTAACCTTTGCTTCTCCTGGTATCCACTCAGTGCTTAATTTTGTCCACATTTCACCTGGCAGTCTACTAATATGGTCAGCCTATCTCTATTTGCATGCTTTTACAATACTTCACAATAACTTGTTCTCCAGTCATCTCTCCTATTATTTCCCTTTTTGTTCTATGAAGCATCTTCAGCATCTATCCAAGGTTTTTTGAGCCTGCCTTTCTGCTTTTTAGTCATTGCCAACATCTAATTTCCACAGGTAAACAATGGAGAAATGCACACATTAAACGGCTTTCTTTTTAAGTATTCTGGCAAACCTCCTGCTTATGTCTGAAATCTGTTTCTTTGAGTGATGATTCTCCTTATTTCTTTATCCATAAAACTAATTAATCGACTGAGGTACATATATTCCCTCAACTATTTCAATAGCATTATCTGCTCATTTTAGTTTCATTTGATATGAATTTGTCATCGGTTTTGTTTAAGTTATATTAATGTTTAAACCTTTTTTCCTGCTTTACTTTCAGGGTAATTTAGAATTTCCTGAGCATCTTAAGTTTTCACTAAGAGAACAATGTCATCTGCAAAACATAAGTGACTGAGATTTTTTTCCCTATTCATTATAAGGAATAATTCAATATCTACCATTGAATTATAATGAATACTAAACAGCAATAATTCATCTAACTTAAAATACAGTTGTTTATAGTTAAAACTTTATTATTCAAGCAGTGGAAGGTTTGACAGATCATAGTTAAAAGTTATGGATAATACAACTTAAGTATAAGTATCTAATGTATTAGTTAAAACTATAAGCAAGCAAAAATTTGTCCATTTACAGCATACATAAAATTCAACTCTTGTTTTTCAAGGTTAACTGTGCTTCCTTGGAATCTGTAGTTCCACAGCAGATATAAAACATTCCAAGTAAATCAGAATATACTAGCTTAATTTTTTTTTATCCAAATGCAATATACAACTGAATAAAAGCACTGTTTTCTGAAAATTTGATGGCTCCCTTAAATAATAAACACTTCTGTAGCTGTGCCTAATTTTTAAATGAGGCGGGATATGGTAATTATTTAACAACTTTTGCAGATCTTATTACCAGTTTCTGAAGGTTTTTTTTTTTTTGTGCTTCTTGTAATCAAATTGCCTGAGGTAAGAATATTTAAACTAAGGTGAGGTTGATTGAAACACTGCATAATCCCTTGGAAGTCTTATATTTTGGAAAAGATCTAATAAAGAACTGACTCCAAAGAGAATATAACAGCTTAATTTTTTTTTTATCCAAGTTCTTACCCCCCCCCCCTTCCAAGTGTAATACACAACTGAATAAAAGCACTGATTTCTGAAAATTTGATGGCTCTCTTAAATAATAACCACTTCTGTAACTGTTCATAATTTTTAAATGAGTAAGGACATGATAATTATTCAACAGCTTTTGCAGATCCTATTACCAGTTTCTGCAATAATGGTAACTAATGAAGCTAGAGAACTACAGTAATCTACTATTTATCTGACCCATCAATTATCAGAAGGATGAGTTCTGATAAACAAAAGATTGAATAATTGAAGTATAATTACATGCTACTCTATGTCTCAATAGAAGTCAGTTGAGATTGTAAAAATAGTCTTTATAATTATGTCTATTTATATATTATAATTATGAATCTTTTTACAATTGCTTCTCTACGTTACTTTTTATTGTTTTGGTTTCGAAAACACGTAGGATCAGCACTTGTGATGTTCCTGATAAAAAACTGATATCTATGTTAAAGAAAGAAAAAAAAAGAAGTCAAGTATGTGCGAGATTTACTATATTTACCAGATTCTGATAGCTGTAATAATTTCGATTGTTCTTTATTATATTATAATTTATAATTATTAAGTGCACAGTGATATCTGTCATTCACCATAGAGGCATTCTCCTTATGCTAAAGATGACGTGTCAGCTATTACTGATTTCTCTCTTGCTACTTAGTTGAACAAGTGCACAAGTTTACCAAGGAGGTTGATATGTTATTGACAGGTGACAGAGCATTCAGTTATAGGTTAATGAAAAAAAAAGTAAAAGGAGAGAAAATGGAAATTTGAGACTGCAGACCAGAGAATTCCATTTAAGATAAAAAAAACCTTGACAGCTGGAACAGAGGATTCCAAAAAGGGAAGCAAGGTAAATAAATCCTTTAACTGGATAAATCGACATTATTCAACAAACGAATAGTAATAAAAGCAGATATTAAAGAGATGCCCTGTTCTAACGTTCAAATGCTAAATGGAAAGTTTTGTCCTTTGTACAGTAGAAAAAGGAACCGTTTTTCTCTGGTAAAAAATTGGTGATTTGTGCTTCTTTTAATCAAATTGCCTGAGTTAAGAATATTTAAACTAACAATGAGGTTGAATGAAATACTGCATAGTCCCTTGGAAGTTAAGAAGTCATATTTTTGGAAAAGATCTGATCAAGAACTGACTCCAATGAACATTTATTATACACACATATTCACAAGAATATAACAATTTTATTACTGCAAATATTTCAACCAAAACTAACTGATCATCATAAGCATAATCACAAGGTGAGGCTACAACAAAGAATGTTAATCCTATTTATAAAGATGGGCCAAGTGTCATATTGGATGTCACTATGTTTCAATTACAATTTCAAAAATAAGCAATCTGAAATAAAATTAAAGAAAAATAATGAATGGGTGGAAGGGGCATGTAAAGTGCACAGCTTTCCATTTATGAGAAGACTTTCCCAAATCTTGGCAATAGAGAAAGTCATTCTGACTAATAACTAAATTTGACTCAGAATGAATAATGAACTTTTGTTTGTAAGAATTTGTTGTGATCAGTCTAGTAGACTGATTAAGCTCATGTAAAACAAACTATTAACGGAATTAGTCAGTAAGAGAATTAAGTTATCCTTTTAAGAGCTATTAATTTTAATTTTATTTTACATGGATATAGTAGTTTTTAGTTTCATTAAATATATATATATATATTTTTTAATTGGTTATAGGTATGAGTATCAATTCCTGGATTCTAAAATAATGAAGTCCTTGCACCAATTAAACTGAACTCTTGTAAATTTACTTAGTACTACGTGAAAACAGCAAGTGCAACTCTAAGGATGCACAAAGTGCATAACACAACAGACAAAAACACAGGTAATTTTTAAAAAACTGCCACAGTCTCTTTGCAAACATAAAAATATGCAAGGGTCAGTTAATCAAAGGATCAATCCTCAGAAGGTTGAAGAAATTGTACATTACTGTATTAGATATTATTCTCTCACATTGCATCAATACCTCTACGAATGGTACTATATTTGTAATAACAATTTCAGAGGCCCTGCAAAACTAGCTGAATAATTAACATGTTTATGATGAAAGACAGCATTACTCCTAGAAATCTTAGTTTATGATAAGTGCAAATTTGTATACACTTGATCAATGTTGTCATGCTTTTAGGTAAATTACCTAATGCAAGCAGTTCGTTACCTTCAAATTTGGGTATGAAAAGAACACTGGTAAACCAAAAGTCGAGTAATTATTCTGTACTATTCTATGATTTTAAATTTTGCCATAGATTAATTTATATTGTTTCATTAATTATTGTAATTATGTTGTTTACCCAATCTAACTCTTTTCATTAACTGCTAGTAGCTTTTGTTATGAACAGGACACTTGACTATAAAATAAGAGCATTTTCAATCATGATCAAGTACATTATTAGGGTAAGTTGATGAGTAAAATGACAATGTTTTGGATAAAAATAAAGAAAACTGAATAAAAACTGCATGAGCATATGAGTTAAGATTACATCACCTAATCAATGACATGGGGTGTCACATACATGAAATGGGGGGAGATGGCCTCAACCAACTTCATATAAAACAAATTAATGCACCACTATGGAAAAGCCTTTACTAATGATTTTCCAAAATGAGATTTAAACAAAATGAAATTCAGAGAAGTCCTCTAGAACAATAACTAGTCATGGAGATGGATCTAGTAAAATGGATAACAGGATGGTTAATGGACAAGCATCCAAGAGTATAATGTCAGAGCAGAATCAATAAGGTAGGTAACTGATGGATTGCCAAAGGGTTTTATAAATGGTCTATTGGTGTTTAATTTTTTATTAATAATACTGAATAACCAAAGAGTTATATTCAGTTGTTTGTTGATTATTGCAGGATGATCCAAAGATGGCCACTATGGGCAGAGAATAATGGTTACCACTTCAATATTGCAAAGTGAAAAAGTTATGCACTTTTGGCTGATTGTAAGCTGCATGTTAAAATTATATGTATTATCAATTTCTTGTATTACAAGAATTTCAAGAGGCCAGGATTGAGGGATGATGACAGAAACATAGTATGTTCCTGAACATATACAAGTAAACAAAATAGCACAAATGATCTCTGGATGGTGAAAAATACAGACAAAGAGGAATAAGGATGTTCTCTCTCTTTATAAGGTCAAAATCAGATTATAAGAAGAGTGTAGGAAGCAGTGTTAAATTGTGAATGAAGATATTTTGTATGTTTTAATACTTCATTCACATTTAACATAATCCACCATAAGCAACACTTGTAAATATTATTTGATGTTAATCTCTTGCTCGTAAATTAATATTCATATAATTACTTTGAGTTTATTTATTACTGTTTAATTATATAATTTTGATATATGTATTAGTAATGAAAGAACTCTGTGTTAAAATGTCATTCAATTTATTTTATTTATTCCTGTGTTAATATTATAAGAAGCTGTGCAAATATATTATAAGAATTAGTATTTATCATATTTAAATGTATATTATATGAATTGTAAAATATCCTTTTATTTTGTTTCTGTATGCAAGAGTGATTTTATGTAATTCTTCTGATTGAATTTGATTGGCTGCTGGAGGAGAAACGGAGCTTGTTTTTAGTCAGCGCGTGTTTAGAACGTGAAAATGCAATGTATATGGGGAGAAGCCAGTAGATGTAAGCTGAACTGGTTAGAACCAGATTTTGGCAGGAAGAATGAACGTATTTAATTGGAAAACGAAAGTAAAGAGGAGGAGAAGCGTTCAGGACAGCAAGAAAGAAGTAATGGGTGGCAGTAAGGGGATTTAGAAATGCTGTAAATCGATTAAGGAATGGGAATTAATAGGCAATTTGGAATATTTCTAGGGAATTCTAAAATTACGACGAATTCCAATTGTTTTGAGGAAGAATAGTGCAAAGGTGAATTTAATGCATAGAAGAAAATAAGGAATAAGTAGATTACTTAAAATGAGTGTGTCAAGACTTGTGAAACTCTATGTTTAATATTTCAGTTATTATAGTGAAGATTTCTTTTGAATAGTGTTACTTCCAAAGTAATAGTTAACTACAGTTTCAAGTGTGCCTTTAGTAAATCCAGTGTGCAAAAGGTGTAACCGGTAAGAGCAGTCCTTTTTGTATTTCATAGTGAAGAAATAAAAGAGTTAGCTCCGCCTGATATATCTTAACATTAACTGTGGCGTTCTACTAAAAAATAGCCGAAGTATGGAGCCTTAAAGTGTTTCCCCCTTGAAATGATAACTGCCTCATAATTGAATTAAATGTTTGCTGACTAAGAGAGAATTAGAAATTTCTATCTTAAGAATAATTACTGTAAAATTCTGGAACATTGAACTGTGTGAACCATTTTCAATTTTTTGGAAGAATATAGAATTGACAGCTGAATGTTTAATGCCTAATGTTTTATGTTTGTTATGAGTATTTGAACTAAGTAGATGTATAAAAGAATTGAATTATCTCATTGAATAGAGACAAGTTGAGATAATAGTATTTAAGCGTTGGAGAATAAGATCTGTAAATTTAACTTCAATCTTTAAACCAAACCGAGAGGCTACTAGTGTCTCAGATATTTTGAACATTGTTCAATTAGATTATCTTGCTTGGAAAATTATGCTTAAATGTACATGTTCTATAACCCTCTATTAAATGTTTAGTTTATTGAATTCAATTTGTTTTTTGCCTGATTTTTCTTCATTGCACCGCTCATAAAACTTATTCGAACCTTGCAGAAGCATTAAATGATAATATTAACCTCGGCCTGTATAAAGTGAGATTGCAAAATTTGGTTGATGATTGATTCCTCTGTATTATATAGACTAATCTGAATATAGGGTGGTGCAGTATAATATAAATTTCCTTATATTCATATCAGTATCAATCAGCATCTAACAAAATAAAAATGGAATTTAAAGAAATAAGGATAAGTCCATCAAACCAACATAAATGAATCAATTAGCAAGATGGACGACACAACAGCAGGCAATAGGAAATACTAGAGTTCCTTGACTATGTGACTAGTAAGAGGGAGAAGCTATGAATAAATAATCTTAACAAGTGATGAGGGTGACAGAAGAAGACAAAATAGTTGAGTAACTGAGTGAACCACTTGACAAGGGTATATCATCCAAGTGAGGTTAATGCTGTCACGTGACAGAAGCTAATGTGGAAAGAGTGGTGGATGATTGAAGGTTTTTCTGGTGTTGCAGAATCTCAATGTAAAGATGGCTGAGGGATTAGAGGCTCAGGAAATCAGCTCATATGTTATGAGAACGTGCAAGGAAACTGGTAATACCTCTGACCATGCTGTTTAAATGTCTCAGTTCCGGTAGAGTTCCAAGGAATCGGAAATAGCGAAATAATTCATTTGCTTAAGGAAGTTCTCAGCCTGTAGTAGCATATTCTAGACCAATCACTGTCTTAGGAGTGGTGGTAAAAGTACTGGAAAAATTGGTATTCAATAATGGGTACATAAAAATATGACACACTATGAGGGGCAACATGGATTTGTGAAAGGTCAATCGTGCCTTAGAAATTTACTTTTAATAATAGAGTGACAGTTGGGTTGGATAAAGGAAATGGCCATATAATGATTCTGCTAGAATTTGCAAAGAAATTTGACAGAATACCAGAAGGAACGCTTACACTAATTAGAACAAATGGGGACGGATGTGATAATAGTTATGCAGATACGGGGGGGAGCTGCCAGACAGGTATCAAAAAGTGGTATCTTCTTCTGCAGCTTCTCCCACTCAAGTGGGATCACTGCTAATGATAATCAGCCTCCTCCACACTTTCCTGTCTTGGACTGTCACCGCATCCAAGTTCTTCATCCTCAAGTCTTCTTCTACCAGCTCCCTCCATCTCTTCTTTGGCTGCCCATGCTTCTGCCTTCCTTGCACATCCAGCTGCATGACCTTTCTTCCTGCATACTCTTCCTCCCTCCTCATCACATGACCAAACCATCTCAAAATGGCCTCCTGTATCTTTGCTTCTAAGTTCGTAACTTTCACCGTTCCCCTTACATAGTCATTTCTCAGACGATCCTTTCTGGACACACCGCACATCCACCTCCGTTACCTCCATCCTGCTGATGTTATTTTTCCTCAGGGCTACAGTATCTATAGCATACGTCATATCTGGTTTCACTACTGTCCTGTAGATTTTTCCTTTTAGATAGATCAGTGCACTCTTATCGCATAGAACTCCAACAATCTCTCTCCACTTCTTCCATCCTGCATCCCACCTCCTTCTCAGCTCCTCCATCTTCTTCCACTGATGAACCTAAGTATCTAAAGTCTCTCACCTTCCTGATGACATTTCCTTCCAGCTCCAGATCTGTTTCCTGGCCGCCACCGACTGCGCAACACATATACTCTGTCTTACTTCTGCTCAGTCTCATACCTCTCTCTTCCAGTACTTTTCTCCATCTTTCCAGTTTAGTTCCCGCTTCTTCTCTTGAATCTGTATACAACATTGTCCAAGGCGCATCTTCTCTCACCTCCTCTGTTACCACCTCCATCACAATATTAAACAGAAATGGACTTAATGCTGACCCTTGATGCAAGCCAACTATTACTTGAAAACTTTCTGTCTGTCCAAGACAGGTCCGAATACTTGTCTTCACATTTCTGTACATTTCCCGCACCAGCCTGACATATTTCTCCAGAACCTTCTTCTCCCTTAGACACCTCCAGACTTCTTGCCTTGGCACTCTATCGTATGCTTTCTCCAGATCAAGAAATTCCAGATGTAGCTCCCTTTGTTTCTCTCGATACTTTTCCATCATCTGCCGTAACCCAAAGATAGTATCTGTTGTTGATTTACCAGGCATGAAGCCAAATTGTTCCTTTGCAATCTCCACCTCCTTCCTCAATCTACCATCAAGAACCCTTTCTAGGATTTTCATTGTGTGGAACATCAACTTTATTCCTCTGTAATTTTTACAGTCTTGTGCATCCCCTTTACCATTGTTGATGGGGACAAGAGTACTCTCTCTTCATTCCTCGGGTATATTTTCCTGTTAGCAAAATTTCATGAACAGGTCCCACAGCAAGTCAATTCCCTCTTCCCCCAGTGCCTTCTATGCCTCCACTAGAATTCTGTTGGGGCCCACCAATTTTCCACTCCTCATCCTCTTCATGGTCTCCGTCACTTCCACTCTACTGATGTTCTGCACCATCCCCTCAGAAGGCTGCCCATCTTGTCTGCGAGTCTTTGCATTTTCCTCATTCAAAAGTCCCTCAAAGTATATTTTCCATCTGTTTCTTATGTCCACATCCCTCCATAATACTCTTCCTTCAGCGTCTTTGATCTGCCTCACATGTAAGATGTCCTTTGCTGCTTTATTTCTACATTTCGCTAGTTGGTAAATTTTTCTCTGTCCTTTCTTTGTTTCTAATTGATCATACAGATCTTGATATGCCATGGCCTTCGCCTGTGCCACAACTCTCTTGGCTTCTTGCTTTCTCTCTCTGTACACCTCTCTGTCCTCTTCCACTCTTGACTTATCTGTCACTGCCACTTGTACATTATTATTCCACCATCAACCATCATTCAGCTCTCTAATCTTTCCAGATGTCTCACCAAGCACCTTGATTGCACAGCTCAGGTTTACTTTTGAATTATGTTTCCACCAATATTGTACACTTTCCAGTCCATCCGAAATCCTCTCTAACACCCTCTCCCTAAAATGATTCCTCACACTCTCCTCGTTTAAGCGAAACCACTTAATTGTCTTCATCCCATGGCATCCAGAGGTTCTTATCTTCGATCTTATTTTAAAGTCTGTGCACAGCAGTCCGTGTTGCTGTGCTACTTGATCTGTTGGAATTACTTTACAATTTGTCACAACCTTAAGATGTTTTCTTCTAGTCAAAATGTAGTCAATTTGTGAACTGTTGTTACCACTCCTAAATGTTATCAAATGTTCTTCCCTCTTGTAGAAAAACAAGTTCACAATTGCCAGATCAAACGCTACTGCAAAGTCCACAACCCTCTCTCCTTCCTGGTTCATCATTCCCACTCCGTGGCCACCATGCACCCTTTCACAGTCTCTATTTTGTCTCCCTGTGTGTCCGTTCAAGTCTCCTCTGACAATCACGATCTCATTTTCTTCCAGTTCCCTCATTTCTTCATCTAACACGAACCAGAACTCATCTTTCTCCTCTGTTGCACAACCAACTTGCTGGGCATATGCACATAATACGACCACTAGCTCTTCTTCAAGTCCCAATTTCATTCACATGATCCTGTCGTTCCTTCTACCCACTTCCAGTACTTCGCCCTTCATTCTGCCACACACCACAATTCCTACACCATTTCTTGCCTCGTTATTCGCTCCAGAGTAGAACAATTTATATCCATCTCCCAGTTCCTTTGCCTTTCCCCCCTTCCACCTTGTATCAAACATGAATCAAAAAGTGGTATATGGAGGCAAAAATAGTTGATGCAGATTGATCGATCTGAGTCACCTGCTTCACAAGATTGATCCATACTCCATTCAGTAGAGGAGAGAATAAGAACTTGGTTTTTGTTGCTATTGGAATAACAGTCCATAGAAAGATGACCAACTGCTTGCTGAAGTTGTCTTTCAATTACCCTCATGTTATGAGAGTGACAGTAAATTGAAGTCATCAACATATAGAGCATTGCATACAGTAGGATGAAACTGTTCAGTGACTGAGTTTACTTGCCACACTTAAAACAGACACTTGGAGAATACCCTGTTTTGGAGAATATGGCAGAGATAGCACACTTCTGACACACACTTGGAAAGCTCACCTGGACAGAAAGTTTTTAATAAATACAGGAAGGTGTCCTCTGATATCAAGATAACAGAGGGTCTTTATTTATACCATATCTCCCAGGCTGTGTCAAAAGCTTTTTCCATGTCACAGAAAATTGAAACTGATGTTCTTGCTTCAAGAATGCATCTCTTATACAAGTTTCTAAAAGGACCAAAGATGAAAGAGGTCTACAAGTCACAGCATATTGGACAGCAGGTCATTGTTTTCTAGATACCAGAAGTCTAGTATTAACCATTTTCTCCAATATTTTCCAAAGGAGCTGGTCAGATCAATAGATTGATAATTACTTGCCTGCATTGAATCCTTTCCTGATTTTGGGATAGCAATACAACTGACTTATGCCCGGAAACTCTTCCTCTGCAAGTATTCTGTTGTATAGTAAGAGAAAGAGGTCCATAGAAGGTAATGGAAAAGGTTATATCATTTAATAATCAATGTCATCAGACCCAACTGAGCTAGATGAGACAGTAAAAGAATTCTTTTTAATGCCTCCTTAACAAATGGCCAATCATATGGTTCAACTCCCTTGGTAGAAAAATTTAGCAGCTGTTTCTCTGGTTGCTCTTTCAATATTAAAAATTCAGGATGTGAAGCTGTTATTGAGATTCTAGCAATTTCTCCCGAATTGTCTATATAATAGCTTTGGGATCAGCAGCAACAGAACCACTATGGTCCAAGGCAGACAAACAGTGTGTTCTGTGTCTACCTTTCTTTTCCAAATTTTATCCCATACAATTTTTGCACTGGTTGTTTAATTTACTGATGAATTAAACTGGATCCAAGATTGTTTTTAAATCTGACATCTCACATAATGTGCTCTGGCCCGAGTATGCTTAAAACCTATTAAGTTTGATGTGATGGGGTATCTATGAAATACACTACATGCTGTGTGTGTTGGTCTTTTTTTGGCTGCCAGGCATTCTGGTTTCCACCAAGGCTTTGAATAGAATGGAAATCAAGATGACATTTTTGGAATTGAGGGTGTTGCAATATGGACAATGCAATCTATTACATACTTTACTGCTTCATTGATAGATAGATATTTGACCAACTATCAGCATTAAATTTTACAAGATGAAAAAAAGTACTCCAGTCAGCATGATCCATTTCTCATATGGACATCCATGTAGGAGAACACGGTTTGTGTGAAGACATTGTGCAAATAACAGGAAAATGATCACTTCCACTAATATTTCGTTCAGCATCCCACGTGAGCAGTGGAAAAATGGCAGGAAAGTAGATTGTAGAATATGAGCAGGTAGGGATATGGAAGAAAATATTGCATCTATTATTCGAAAGAGAAAGGTCATTATTGTTGAAAATTCGTTCAATCATACGACCTTGTCCATTTGTGTTGCCACTACCCCACAAGTATGGGTTAAGGCACTTGCACGATAAGGTTATCAAAATCTATTTCATTTAGCTCAGCACCCTGTGATAACTAAACAGAACATACTGTAATAAGAAATCCAACAGATAAGCAAATCATTGTTGTTTTCAAAGCAGTATTAAAATGGATATGATGGAAACGAGTACGATTGCCCACTAGGGCAGCTACTCTTCCATGAGCATTACCATTGCCAGTTCTGTCCTTGCGTACAACAGCGAACTTCCTTCAAGTAGGGTGCTCACTGGATCTTAAATACGATTCCTATAGACAGAAACAGACATGTTTGTGTTTCCACAAGTAAAATGTTGATGTCAATATTCTGGTGAAACCCATGACTGTTCTATTGTAAAAAATTTCCTATTGTTTTGGTTTTGTGGACTTGTTCAGTTTTTGGTAGGTCGAGGGCTTACCTTTGTCAGGTTTATATTTATCAACTGATTTGGAAAATTATGGAGTACAGTGTCTATCTCTTCTTCTGGTAAAATATACAATACATCTAATGTCAGGATCAGCTGGAAAATTTAATTTACTTTCAACAGATACCGAAGTCTTCGTTTTTTCTGTTGGGGGTGTCAGATAGATTATCTTTAAGTGATATCCTTGCCATAAATTTTTTCAAAAGTGTGTTCTCACCGAATGGAACCATTTCCGATTTGTTGAGTGCATCATTCCAGTTGTTTCTGGAATGATGCACTCGCATTCATGAAGTTCCGATATAGTGAAATTATCAAATGGTGGAATAAACGTGTTTTTAATACTGTTGACATTTTCTTTGCTGCCACTTTCTCAGCATAAGAGGATCTCAGAACAGATGTGGTGACTAACTTCCCTTTTTTCATCCTGATATGATATATATTGTTCTGTTTTAATTTTTTGTATTTCTTTTTTCCACTTTGACATGTATGAGAATAAACTAGGTGATCTCCTTCTAAAAGCTGACAAATTTGGCTTTCTTTGCAGAACAAGATTTGTTATTATGCTCTTTACTATCATAATATGGGTGCATGTGGTAGAGTCATGATAGGTGTTTTGGGCATGCCTGATTTAAAGCATCTTAGTGGATTAGAGATGTACCATCTAACAGGAGAGTTGAGATACCTCTGTTTTTACAGATGTTTCAGGCTTAGATGTATCAAAAGTAAGGATGATGTTCCTGGTCAGAACGGATAACCATCCCTACATATCAGGATGAGCTTCGCACCTGCCACTCCCTGATATTTAAGCTCTAAACATATATGTTCCTTGGGAATATCAAGAAGACCCCCATTCTACTATCACTTCTCAAGAAGAATTGAGTAATACTATGATCAGTATTCTACTCACTGATGTTTCCACAAGGATATCACCAGAATATAATTTCTTAACAGTATTGAGAGATCCTGCCAGTCCTTCTAAACCCTTTTGAATAAAGAAGAGTGACATTTTACCTATTGGCTTTTCAGCCATTGCATGAATGAGCAGAAGAGACAATAGACTATTTGTACTGGTATCACATTTTTTGTTTCTTACTTCTGTTACAAAATGAAGCATGTGTAAAAGCCGCAGAGGCGGTCTTGAAAGAACTCTCAAAAAATGGACTTTCACATGTGTTTAAGAAGTGGACACAACGTTGGGACAAATGCATCGCATCTCACGGTAGTTACTTCGAAAAAAACCATGTAAATGATGACGATTAAAGATAATCTGTTTTCTGTATAAATTTAGTCTTATAACTTACTGAACAGCCTCCATATCTACGGTATCAGAACTTGGTTGGGACCTTGTTAAGAACTCTAAAACATTTGAGGATGAAGAATTCATGTTCAAAGGGTTTTTGGTTTGGTGCCAGAGCTCCCCGCCCACCACAGAGCCACACATGGACTAGCAAAGAATTAATGTGCTTAGGAGTGGAACACCAGGGCTACCCCTGAATATTGTACTAGAGTCACAACATGCTTTGGATCCCGACTTGGACCACAGGACGAGAGACTTTCTGCAAAGCCGGTGACCCTTGCAAGCAAGCCCACTAACCAGTTGATTCTGGCAGGGCTATCCATGACTATTTCTTATCGAAGAAGAGGTCAAAGTACAATCACTGGGAGGCCCCCCACCAGGCACAGGTACCCCCACACACACATGAAGGGGAAGAGATATATGGACAAGGAATGAGAAGCCTGACTAATTCACAAATATATAGTACAACATTCATAAGCGAAATACAGTACAAGCTAGCTATTCAGACCTGTTCTTTGATGATTGGTGGTTAGTGCAAAAGGGAAGAACACCATCCTGTTTAAAGCTCAGCTATTTGTATGTATGATTATGGCTGCCATTTAAGTGTATCCCCACCCCCAGAGTAAACCTTCCCACCAGTCCATGTCTGAGCTTCTCAGTTCAAAGCTATGATCCAGTAAATATTTGAAAATTTTGATGGGCTTGGCATCAAATTTTGTTTGTCTACAGAAGGCAGCAATACATGCAATTAAGATATTTTTATGGGAAAAGATGAATCCACACACAAACTGCTTGGAAAGAAGTCAATGGGCATTCCTATGGGCAAGGAGCATCATGCCATGTAATGGGTTGTGTGTTTGTAGCTGGTATAAATTGGAGGAATATGATGTTCCCAAATCAGTGTAAGTGTGTCTGGGTGAAATTGCTGCATGAAGGGAACTGATGGAGTTTGAAAGAGGCGTTGTGAAAGAATGCCATGGTGCTATCTGTTCTGCAAATTGTTGACAAATTGGACCATCCCAGGTCAACAATCAGTAATACCATACTGAGATGGAAGTGCAGGGAGCCAACAGCAAGTGCTACCCACAGTGGATAACCCACCACACATAACCATAGGGTGTAATAGGTAAAAACCGCCATTCATTGGTTGACACTTTGAATGCAAAATTTGAGACAAACCAGAACATGAATCTGCATAAAAATATTCTGAACCAATGCTCGCAACATGGGTTTCCATGGTAGAACCACAATACGCAAGCCCACATTAACCGAACCAACAAGCATTGTCTTCAGCAGTGCAAAGAGTGTGCATGGTAGGATATACATGCTTGGAAAGCTGTGTTATAGAATGACGAATCATGCTACACCCTGTAATGTGCAGATGGATGGGTGTAACAAATGTCTCTTCCCAGAGGGCATAACCTTAACTATGAAATGTAGAGATGGCAGTATGATTGTATGGTCCTGTTTGTGGTCCACAAACATTGTCATAAGGCTGTTGAAGTAAATACATAGTTTGTGGACATGAACGTCACCACACTTGACTGGATGAAGTAGAGCAACAGGTGAAGTTGAAGGACATCCAGCTCATAACAGTCCAGGACCTCATTACATGCCTACAGGAAGAATCGTCAAAAATCCACAATATGCCATGTAGGACTGCTGCAATCATCACAATGAAAGGAGGTCCTATATCTTAAAGTGGGCATCATAGCTGTTTGTTCCCCACACTATGAGGTGAATGGAACATTACAGAGCAATCCAGTCTATATTTAAGTTGTTAGTCAGCAGTTAGAATTGAAAGAAATACAAGAAGATGGTTTGACATAAAACCAGGGATAAGACAAGGATGCACATTATGAAACAAAGTGCATTAGGCCTGATATTAGAATTGGACACGTCAAACTTAGCCTTTTGTTTTATGCAGATGATGTTGTACTCGTAAACACATCTAGTGCAAGTCTCCAGGATTCACCAACTAGATTGAATAACAGCTGTAATAAATTTATCATGAAAATCAGCAATAAAAAGACCAGAAACTATGAAAATAGGCAGGAGCATAGAAAATTTCAGCTGCATTCTGAATGGAGATCCTATACAACAAGTAAAATACTTCAGCTATTTAGGCATAGTTTTTAGTGAAGATGGCAGGTTAAATCTGGAAATATACAACAGAATGCCAAGATGGCAGGAAAGAGACCCAGAGGAAGACCAAGGTCTAAGTGGATTCATGAGACCTGCCTTAGAAAAACAAAATGTCAGATAATGTGAGATATTGTCATATATCAGAATGCTTACAAGTAATAGATTAATTTGGAGGAAAATTGTGGGATAGGAGATTAATAATAGTGTTAACTTAATCATTTAGTGCTGCCATAGTAACCTGAACACCCCTTTGGGGTATATACCAGGCAATTGATGCTGATGATGACTATGGTGTCTGTTGACTTCTTTCCAAGCCGTGTATTGTTGAGCCAATGCACATTTATAGCAAATGCTGTTATAGCAAACTCACTCAGCAAATTTTCAGCTAAACCTTTATAACATGTCATTACTAGATATTTCAGAGAAATGTGTGGACACATAATACTTTAAAAAAATGATTTAACAAGTGTAACAGAAATCAGAATTTATTAACAACTCCTATATATTTCACTCAATGTAACATGATCAAAATATTAACACAAGAATGAGTTAAACAGGGTCCGTGCGTTTAGCCTAGTGGATGTGCACTTCACAACCATATGCTTAGGGAAGGAGTGTCCTAGGTTTGATTCTCGTCGCCGACGTGAGGAGCTGAAGGCTCAGCCATTGCCAAGTTAGCCGGTCTTGGGAGTGGACAGTAGGATTTTTCCCCTAGTTTATCCTGGGGGTTTTCATCCCGCAAAGCAGGCAAACCGGCCTTGAGAATTCAACATTACAGACATAGGATACACAGGGGGATTAGGGCTGACCACTTTATCCCATGGACGGTTTGAGGTCCGATGATTAACTAACCCTCGATACCGCAAGGTAAAAGAAGGATAAGGAAGATGAGATGAGTGAAACAGGAGTAAACTGTTAGTTCCAGGGAACCAGACATGGTTATGTAATTTAAAATTAATAAAAATAAAGAACTTGTAGATAGGCATGCAGTTTGTTCAATTAAGATTAGGTGAATGATGCTGCATTGTGCATGTTTCTATTAGATGTTTAGAACCAAAAGCGATCAGACCTTACTTCTCACATCATCGACATTAGACACAGAGTTCACTGAGATCAGAGAAAGATGTTAAACTGCAACAGATTTGAATTAGATTGCCTATTCCTTGAAACTTGCAAAACCATGCATTATCAAGCTACTCTTAACCAAATAGACTACAAGCCTATTTCCAAATTTTGGGAAGTAATCGGCATAATTTTTTCATAAACACTTAATTTTGAATTACACAGCTATACCTAGTTCACTGGAATTTTGTTAGTGTTTTCTCCTGTTCACTTAGCTGCAACAAGACATGAAGTACACTCATGCTGTTTGACTCATTCTTAAGTAATAAATTAGAATGTTTTAACCAATTCTTTAGGTCTCTCCCTGATCAATGCTCATGTTACAGTGATCAAAATATACAGAAGTTGTGAATGAATTCTAATCTCCCTCACATGTGTTGAGCCATTTTTTAAAATATTTATCAACAATGCCATTCTAAACGAACTTCATTATAGCAAACTATTCCTTAGTCTTGCAAGACTGCTATAGTGACAGCTACCTACAATGATTTGAAAGAAATTAATACATACTTATTATTTTCCTAGAAGTTAATAATCAAATCTGATTATTCATCAGAATTACACATGAATTTACATGGTGATTTATTTATTGTTACTTCTAATAAGCAAAACAGCTAAATAAATACACAAACTTACACACTGTATCCAATAAATATAAAAAATTTAATGGCAGTCAGATGTTTTTTAAACTTATGATTCCTTTAAACCTTAACAAAAGCTAAAATGGCTTCTCTACTATGTGTTCATATTGCATTTAAGCAAGATTCCAGTCTTATTCTATGTGACAACGTGACTTGTAAGGACTGGCTAATCTGCAAAGCCCAACTTCTCAGACTATAAATAAGAAATGCAATCCTGATGTTCAGCAATACACACAGTGTCGATATGGTTCTGTAAGAAGACACCTCACACAGAAGTTGGGAATGAATTCTAAGGAATTTTGTATAAGCTTACATACAACACTGGACCGAGTTTTAAGAAAAGGAGTAAGAATTTGAAATTGTCTTGGTAACTTTTTCTCTAAGTCTCAATAAGCAGTTCAGGTTCTAGATAACAGAATTTCTTCAAACCATCAGAGCCAAATGCATGAAGATAATTTAAAGGATCTTCTTCTCTGCATAGGAATACCAGATATTGTTATCACTCGGACTAATGAGGGAAAAACAGGTAGTTATACATGATAAATTAGATTATAATGGGAAGTTCTTTCCTTTTGAGATATTACACTGTTTATTGACAAGCTAAGAGTACACACTTAATAAGATTTAACTTCATATTTATATGAGAAAGTTACTTCATGAAAAAAGGAAACAAAAAAAAAAAAAAAAAAAAAAAAAAAAAAAAAAAAAAAAAAAAAGAATACATATCCTAATGGGTATGTATTCATTTTTTTCTGTCTCGGGCATAATTGCCTGAGTATTATCTGGTCTCATACAAACCATCTATGAACTTTGGAATACTATCCATAAATTTTGCATGCAGCATCTGTTTCCTGATTATAAACAAACACTGCTACGAAACTTTTATTTTCATGTTCTTTGTAAAAGTTCCCCAAAAAATTTCAATAATAAAAAATATATTTGGAATAAACAACAGTTCAATAAACATTTTACAGTATCTTCCTCAAAGAATTGTTTTTACAATGAATGTTTTCTCCAAGTATTTAAAAAAAGCATCAACGGGGTCTTTATTTCATAGTCCCTTATATGTAGAAGGGACTATGAAATGACACATGGTACTAACATGTTACAAATTCTTCAGTGTTTGTGCATATGGTAATAAAAATTTCCTATTTACTATGCTACTCACAGTTCTGGGATTGTTAATCCTCAGCATGACAAGGTCAGAAAAGATTAAAATCAGTAACTTTTGCTTACCTCATTCTGAGATGTCATTTCTAATTTTAGCTCTCGCTCTCGCACACAAGGTGATTAAAATTAAAGTTCACATTTCAAAAGACTAACTAGGTAACTACTCATGAGAACGATTTAATATTTTACATGAAGATGTATGCAGCAATAGAATTTTATTTTGTGCAAAAACCAACATTAGTTCTAAAAATTGCCACTATGACATGTAACACTGCAATACCACAGTGGGTAATTCAAAATGTTACAAAATAGGGTACACATGGTGCACTGTGTCGTTACATAACAACATTTTCAATATGTCATCCTCCATTGTCGACAACGTGCTGAAATCGTATGTTTAACCATGGTGTGAAGAGTTTCACTCAGTGTTATGGATGTGACATGTAATGCTAGTCTTGAGGCCCACTAAGTCGACTGTGTGTCCATGATAGACAAGGTCTCTGAGATGCCCCCCCCCCCAGTCAAAAGTCATCACAGGGGGTTCACATCCAGCGAGCATGCTGACCACATTGTATGAAAATGGCAGCTGATGATTTTGTCCTTAGTAAAATGTATCTGAGGTAATTAATCGCTTGACAGGAGTAGCGACATGAGAAGGGACACCATTCTGTATAAAAACTGTTCAATCCAGGCACTGATGCTGTTGAAATCACCTGAATGGCTAAGACAGATACATATTGCTGGCCATAACAGTGCAGTTAACAGACCAGCAGGAATGAGCTCTTTGAAAAATAAATGTCCAATAATGAATTCCACTGTAAAACCACACCAAAAGGTGACCTTCAGGGAATGAAGCAGAATCTATTGCATGATGTGTGGGTTTGAAGTTGCCCAAATTCTGCAGTTGTGCATATTCACAGCTGTCCAGATGGAAGTGAGGCCATAAACATTTTCAGTCCAGAAAATGTTTATGGCCAATCACTATCCGGTTCAGTCCTAGCAAGAAACTGCAAGGCAAATGTTTCCTTGTGTATCCCAGTCAGGATTAAGCAACTGCTGAAATCTTGTAAGGATAACAGCACAGAATTTTCCTTATAACTTTATGAACCATGCTTAGGGTTATTTGCCTAAAGACCATGCAAAACAGCATGTGCTGCTTCCTATAACATTTGCCATCCTTTCTTCCTCGAATGCTGTGGCTACTTTCTCCGCAGTCTGCTGTTCGATGGGCATCAGTCTTCTGCCAAGTTTTATATCTAAAGAACTGGTCTCTTCAAATTTCTGGATCATCCTGTGTAAACCATTTTGCAGTCATAGGACCTGTTTTTAATGTTCTGAACTTTCGCAACGCTGTCAAGGCACAGCTGTTATCTTGGTAAAATAACTTCACGAGAAGTGTGCAATCCTGCAGTAATGGTGACATTGTTCTTTAACACATTGTCTGCTCACAGGCAATGAACTGACACATTCTGCAGGTACCTGCTTTTTTAGAAGCTTCTTTCAAAGCAATACTTCATTGGGGACATGTCTATTTGCATAAATGGTACTGTCGCAGTGTTTCACTGCATACCATGAATATCATAAGTAATTTACACGTATTGCCCTACTGCAACTTTAAGAACTAATGTTGTTTTTTGTGCAAAATAACATTCCATTTCCACTGAATAGTTACCCATTTATGAACTTTTGAAATGTGAATTTTAATTATATTCAGCATGTATATACACATACGAAGGGTTTCCGAAAGGCAAGGTAACACTTTTTTTTCCCCCTCTTGAGGATGTTCAATAATAAGAAGTTAAAATTATACACCAAGAAATAGGTGAATATGCACTTCTCCATAAAGTCACCAAATTCGTTCATGTACTTGTCCCAATGATAGATCAGTTTATCAATACCAGTACTGAAGCAGTCCATGCCCACAACTAGTAACCAACAGTGCACTGCCTAATGAACTTCCTCATCTGTAGTGAAATGCCACCTGGAAAGGTGTTTCTTGAGTGGGTCGAACAAATGGAAATCTGGGCTGTAGGGAGGATGTGGCAGAGTTTCCCAACAATTACAGTGTAACTACTCATGGGTGATGTGTGTGAAGTAGTGTTATCGTGCACAAAAACCACGCAGCTTGTCAAGAGTCCTGGTCCTTTGCATCAAATGTTGGCTTTTGGTTTGTCCAATGTTGTACAGTAAAGTTCTGCATTGATTGTTCCTTCCTTCGGCAAGAAGTTCATCAACAGAATGCCTTGGGAATCCTAGAATATTGTGACTATGACTTTTCACATAGTGGGAACAGTTTTGAATTTGTTTTTTATGCACAGGAGATTATGGATGTTTCCAGGACATGGAATCTTCTTTGCTCTCTGGGATAAAGTGATGAATTCACATTTCGTTTTCTGTGATGATCTGAGTGAGAAAATAGTCACCTCTGTTGCTGTATTGCAACACATTCACTAGACATATTCCCCATGCATGTTGCCTTGTGCTCCTCTCATAAACTGTTGGGGCACCCAGTGGGAGAGTACCTTTTGAAAGCCAAGGATATCATCAACAATTACTAAACAGTGGACTTACTCAAGTTCCCAACTCGAGATTTTATGCAGTTTCACTTGCCAGTCTTGTAGAACGATCCCCTTATTATGTTGCCTTCTGTCTTGCTTGCCAGATGCCGATCTTCAATGTCACCATGACCTGCCTTAAATTTATTGCACCAAAAACACACCTGCTTCTTTGACATCACCTTTTTTGCCATATATAGCAACCAGTTCATGGTAAATGTCAGTTGGTGAAGTCCCTTTTGCCTGCAAAAACTAATAACTTCATGGATACCTGTTTTGGACCACACTTGCATGGTAGTAGCTGCCATCTTGCAACTGGAATTGGTTCTGAGGGGAGAGTAGTGCCACATTGTAATGGTAGCCTTCTTGAAAGTTATTAATGGGTCTATCTATCCACCGTGTTTTATTTCATTTCCTTTCACCATTATTAAGAAAATGTGTTACGTTACTTTCTGGAAAGTACTTGTTTGTGTGTGCGTGAGCGCGCACACACAGTATATTCCAATCAGTGTTACTTATATACATAGTGATGCACAGAAAAGTGCACACAACCTCAGCCCAAGTAACTTAAAAAAAGAATTGTGCAGAACATTAGAAACCTTTAAGTAGCACTATTCAAAATCCTGAGTAAACAAAGTAATTACATACTGTTTATGATAACAGCATATTTACTGACATCCAGTGGTGAGATATGGAAATTTTAAAAAAGGGCTCGCATCGTCAAGCAAAACCAACAACAACAACAAAAAAAAAGCCTAACTTAGCCCTTATAATACTTATATTGCGACTTTGTAGAGCTTCTGACAGATATAATTCCTGCAGGATATCAATCATTAATGCTAGATCTTTTAAATATTCCAAATTGAAAAGTCAGTTTAGAAAGCCCTTATATTTATCATTTGATGCAAAATGCTCGATTAAAGCAGGGTAATTTCTCCACAAATCAAGAGCCGTTCGTAAACTGCAAGCTGCCCATCGTGGTTCAAACACACGGCCGATCTTCAAAATTTCGATACCAAGGTCTTTTGCAATCGCATTTAATTCTTGTTGATTTTTTGGTGATTGATGATAAAAAGCATATAATTTATCCATAACTATTTCAAAATGATTTATTTCTTTAATGTTTTTTTATCGAATCATCTAATGCTAATTGTAAATGAGCAAAATGCCAAATCACAACATTGGGAAATTTTTGTAGAAGTTTGATTGCAACACCTGATTTGTTTACTAACATTACACTAGCTGAATCAGAACAAAATGCAATGAAATGATTTTTATATAGTTATCAGAAAATCCATATGAATTTAAAGTAGCATGTATAATTCCACAGTAGTATTTTCTAGTTCTACAAGATTATTAAACAAGAACAAGGGACTCGCAAATTTGAGAAAAATTTAACAAAGGGGTCCCGCGAGCCCCTTATAGCTCACCACTGCTGACATCACACTGTCCCTACTCCTCCTCAACGAATGGTCAGTGATTAACTAATGCCAGTGGGTTTATTCAGCTGAAAATCATCAGATGCAATATGAGAGATAAATGTGAAGATTAAGACCGATCTGGCTCTCTTAAAACCAGTAAATTTCTATCAAGATTCTGAAAATTTTAATGAACTAATGCCAAAGGGTTTATTCAATCGAAACTCATCAGATTCAAAATGGGCGATAAAAGTAATGAATTAAGTCTGACCTGCCTGTCTTAAAATTAGTAAAATTCTATCAAGATTCCGAAATTTCAGAAAATCTCATTCTCTAGAGCCATACTGTGTGACCAGTATGGCTCTCTAGATACGAGAGTCCATGACAGTTCTGTGCACGGCAGAAGGCGAATCCATTCCGATAATAAGATAACCAATGCGTTTCAAGGGAGGAGTGTTTATTATATTATTATACGTTGGAAAATTAGCTTTTCTTTCATGGAAATTCTAGTTTATAAAGTGTGGTAACTATTTTGCTTGTACAACAGTTGAAAAATTTTACATATAAAGCATGTTGGTGACGAATTCGTATACATTGCCTTATTCCTTTCTCCCCTTCAACATTAAGCGACTCTTCTTGGCAGTGTGTTAGCGATGGCCCTTGCTTCTGTGGTCACACAGTATAACGGAACATGATGTGAAAATGAATATTTATTCAGTCCACACAGTAGCATAACTGACGATAAAGTTTATTGTAATAAACAAGAATATTGAAACAAGTTAGTCTAAAAGGGTTGGCATTAAGACAAAGCTAGTGGGGTGTCATGTCTATGCCTTTTCAGTAAACACTACAGTTTAAATCACTAAAGATACAATTTTCAAAACATGGTTTAGCGAGGCCTAATTTGCAAAACCATATTTCCAAAATACTGATTATTGAATCAAAATTACCATATGAAGCCCCATGAATTCAATCATACTGTCCATGTGACATGATTAAAACAATATTGCTCTTTAATGTTTCTATCACTCATTCCAATTCTGATGAAGCTAGCTAATACATGAAGATGAAGTATTAGCTTTAATAATAGGTACTCGATATATCATTCACTATGTCTTATCCACCCCATCAAAAAGACTCATTGCATCTCAGAGTCATCGGATTTTCCCAAAGTATGGAAAATGCTTAAGCCACGGACTTCCAAATATACCTTTACCTCCCTTCTGCAATAGGTCTGCCTAAGGTGGGTATCTAATTTAAATTATGATAATCCTCCGTATAAAAGATTGGAAACAGAATATTTGTAATAGAGATGTTAACATCCTAAATCATAACTTCCTAATGAAGATAATGTACAAAAGATAATTTACCTACTGGCTCCTTAAAATGACACAATTTTGATCTAGAAACTAATAATACATTGGTGCCTTTAATAAGAATGATTTAAAAGTATTTAGAATATTAAAGATCAAATGACATAAAAAAAAAAAATGTGTGTCTGTTGTACACTATGGTTTTATAAATAAATTTAAAATGGTGTAGATTCTTCAATGCAAAAACTAATACTGATATAAACAATTCCTGGTTCAGCAAAATAATCTTATAATAAAATCCTATATGATTTGCAGGGTTTTATCTTTTTTTTTTAATTTCATGTTTTGCCAAGTTTTATTAATGAATTGCCAAGTTTTACTTTAACAAAGTAAGGTTTTTCAAGAAAATTGAAACTTATTTTCTGTGAACTTGTGAAGTAAATTGACAAGATTAAACCTTAAAATACAAACTTATTTATTACTGACCATTTACAAAAACAAACTTAGAGCCTACCAGTTTCGCCAGCAAACTGTCTGGCTTTTCAAGGCGTTTACGGAGACATAAAAAACGTTGTAAACCAACTGGTAGCTAAGGTTACACGTTCGCGTGACAGAGAGGACTTATTATTCTTATTCATTATCATGCACGCGTGTTTGTTGTAAACGTGTAATGTAATTACTGGCTAGCTATAGTTCAGATTGATTTAGAGAGGGGATCAGGTTTTTCCACAAACTGTTTAGGATTGCATACTGATTTCTGTTGAGGTTTCCACCGGTTATTAACACTATTTTGGCTTCCTTGAATAAACGATGTCTGTAGTCATCATCCAGATATGGCATGGAGCTGTTTTGCCACTCTATCGTGTGGTTAGATGTACAGAAATGATGTGCTAAGCCAGAAGAGATACTTCTGTAATGGTTAACATCACCAACATGTTCTTTCTGTCTGATTTCTAAAGTCTGTGAAGTTTGTCCGATGTAGGCAAGACCACAGGAGCAAGGAATGTAACATACTCCTGGATATTTGGAAAGGCACCTTATCTTTTGGGGATCCTAAAACTTGTTTGATGCTGGTGGTTGGTTTGAAGACCACTCTGATGTTGCAGGCACTTAGTATTCTGGCTATTTGAAAAGAAATTGACTTGATGAAAGGGATCGCTAGAGTAGAAATATGCTGGGAGCGTGATTCTTCTTGTCTGGGGGTTGTCACCGTATAGATATTTTTTGATGATGTTTTGAGGATATCCATTTGGTGATAATGTGTTGGTTATTAGTGAGAGTTAAGTCTGTGTAACCTCCTCTTCTGATATAAACTTTCTGGCCCTATATTTCAACATGTGGATAATGCTCAGTTTGTTTGTGTGCCTTGTGATGGTTTGAAGTATAATGAAGATATCTTCCAGTATCTGTGGGCTTTCTGTAAATAGATAATTTGACACTATTTGATTGTTTCTTTATCAAGATTTCTAAAAAATGCAGTTGGTTGTTGTTTTCCACTTCCAGAGTGAATTTTATCTTGTTATGTATTAAGTTGATTTTAGGTTTTCTAAGCTGTCTTGCCATATAATGAAGATTCGTCAACATATCTCCACCATGTAGATGGTCTACGGGAGATTGTGGAGAGAATTTCTTTTTCAAGTTTTTCCATGAAAAGGTCTGCACAATATGGTGATAGTGGGCTTCCCATTGCTAGGCCTTCTAACAATTTAGAATATACCATATGGAATCAATTAGATCAAATGATACAACATAGTTATGAAAAAACTTTCAAACTTTATAAGGACAAACAAATTAGGAAATTCAATGAACTTTGCAAGAAAAAATATCGGACACAAAACCACCTCCCGGACGACAAAGTAATTTTTAATTTGTCAAATCATAGTCTCACAAAAAATGAATCTGACATTCTCAAAAAAGGTTTTAACTTTGTAATTACACCCAAACACATTCCTAAAACGGATTCCATGTGTGGAATTGAAAAAGGCCTATATCCACTACTGCAAAACGTAGCCAACACTATTAGATTCAAAAGTACGATAATCCTAGCCAATGCCAAACAACCTATTCTCAACACGTCTCCTTATGATAGAAAGGCAATTCTCAACTTGAAGAAAAACAAAGATATCATTATTACAAATGTTGATAAGGGAAATTCTACAGTTATCCTTAACTCTAAAGATTATTATGATAAGTTATTACTATCAGACAACTCCACCTATAAGATTCTAGACAGAGACCCCACAATAAAAAATCATAATGAAACAAACCAACTAATCATAAATTGTAACATTTGGCCAGAAGAAGTGAAGTGAACACCAAAATCCTCACATCCTATCACTCCAAGACTATATGGGACACCTAAAATACATAAACAAGATATACCTCTCCGTGCAATTGTTGATGGAAGATGATCACCATCCTACCTTTTGGCAAAGCATCTTGCAAACTTATTAAATAATAAAATGAGATCAACAGAATCCTACATCAAGAATAGTCAACATTTTGTAAATAAACTCCAAGCCATTAAGATTGCACCAACAGACATGCTTGACAGCTAGATGTTGTATCCCTTTTCACCAGTGTATCAGTAGAAGAGGTAATAAACATCATCCAAGATCTCTTTCCTCTAGACACCACACAGATGTTTAGACACTGCCTTCAATCTAATTTCTTCAAGGTTAACAACACTATATACCAACAATGGGAAGGCCACTATCATCATCTTGTGCAGACCTTTTCATGGAAAAACTTGAAAAAGAAATTCCCTCCACAATCTCCCCTAGACCATCTACATGGTGGAGATATGTTGACGATATCTTCATTATATGGCAAGACAGCTTAGTAAACTTAAACTGTTTGTGGATAAAATCAACTCAATACATAACATTTATTCAAGGAAGCCACAATACTGTTAATAACTGGTGGAAACCTCAACAGAAATCAGGGTGCAATCCTAAACAGTTTGTGGAAAAACCTGATCCTCTCTCTAAATCAATCTGAACTACAGCTAGCCAGTAATCACATTACACATTTACAACAAACACGCATGTGTGATAATGAATAAGAACAATAAGTCCTCTCTGTCACGCAAATGTGTAACCTTAGCTACAAGTTGGTTTACGTTTTTTATGTTCCTTTCATTATGCATTTACTAGTTTTTATGTCTCCGTAAACGCCTTGAAAAAGCCAGACAGTTTGCTGCCGAAACTGGTAGGTTTCGTAAGTTTGTTTTTGTAAATGGTCAGTAATAAATAAGTTTGTATTTTAATTATAAAACGACCAAATATGTTTAGTTTAAAAAGATTAAACCTTTTGCTCACTAGAAAATTATTCTGTTAAGTATTAACAAATTAATTTTCAATTACTGCTCCTACACCACATCACTAAACATGCCTTATCAGGATCACACAATTTTGATCAGAAGAATAAAACTGGGAAAACTGGAGTGACAGAGGGAACTTAACTCTGTAGCAGAGATTTCAAACTTTCTTTTATGAAGTCAAGAAATTACAAAAGATGAAGAAATAAATCAATTTCATCAGAAAGAAAAGTTTTGCCAAACCCATTAATAGGAATTAATCTACTTCTTAATCTAACTCCAACTACCACTACTTTACTGCACATACACACACACAGATACATCAGAATAGTTTAGATTTTGCTACGTCCAACAACAGAAGAGTGCTGTCACAGACTTGAAAGACCATGCCTGTCCAAAGGCTAGAGGAAAGCATTATGATAAAATACAAATACGATAGCCTTTAAGTAGGAACAAAACACTTGTAGAGGACCTCTTTACAAGCATGGTACAAAACAAGTGACAATAGATGCAAACTCATTCAGTGCTCATACCCATGTGTTAAACTTTTAGTGTCATTTTGTTTACATAACTTAAGAGAAACACTTTATTTCAAATTAAATGTCATGTAGCAGAGATTTCACACTGTCCTAAGAAGAATGTCTTATAATACACAGGGCCAGTCTGAAGCTTAGAGTCATCATCATCATCATCAAATTCCTGCCATGTACCCTCGAGGGGTGTACAGGATATGACAGTACTACATGAAAAAATTACATCATTACTATCTTCCTATCTACAATTTTCCTCCAAATCAGTCTGTCACTTGTCAAGACTCCAACATTATCAGATCTTATATTTCTATCGTCTAAGGCACTTTGTACCGTATAAATCCACCTATAACTTGGTCTTCCTCTGGGTCGTTTTCCTGCCAACCTGGCAGAGAACACTTGTTTTGCTAATCTTTCCTCTCCCATTCTATTTAAGTGACCATACCACCTGAGATTAGCTCTGCTAATGCATTCCTGGATGCTGACAATGTCAAGTTCTTTCCTAATGTCCTCATTTTTAATTGATATTGCCATTGATGCCATCTGTTCACGCCTATAATCTTTCTCAGGACTCTCAATCTGCGGTCTCTAGTCTTTGGTCAAGTGTTTTACTTCTGACCCAGCTCTCAGATCCATAAGTTAAAACTGGTTTGAACACTGTCAGTATACAGCTAATTTAGTGTTCCGACTAATTTCTCTCTTATTCCATATGAATTTATTCAATTGACTTCCTACCATACCAGCTTTGCTGATTCTGTTGTCTATTTCTTTATTTAATTTACCATCTTCAGTAAAAATCGTGCCTAAGTAGCTGAAATGTTTTACTTGTTCCACAGGTTCTCCATTCACAACACAGTTGACATTTTCAATGATTCTGCCTATTTTCATTGTCTTTGTCTTTTTATTGCTGAGCTTCATACCATATCTATTACAACAGCTATTCAATTTAGTCAGAGAATCTTGCAGACTTCTAGCGGATTTATTTAGAAGTATAACATCATCCGCATAAAGCAAAGAGCTGACATTAACATCTCCAATTTTGATATCAAGTTTAATACCACTTTCCTTCATAATGTGATCCATATAGATAATGAATAACAGAGGGGATAATGTACATCCTTGTCTCACACCAGATTTAACATCAAACCATCTTCCTGTACTTCCTTCAATTCTAACTGCTGACTTACAACTCAAATAAAGACTAAGTATTGCTTGATATCATGCCCTATTGACACCATATAACTGTAGCATATTGAATAGCTTCTCTCTTGGTACCTTGTCATATGCCTTTTCCAAATCGACAAAACTTAAATACAGATATTTGTTATATTCCCATGCTTTCTCGACTATTTGTCATAAAGTGAAGATCTGATCCTGATAGCCTGTATTTGGACTGAATCCAGCTTGTTCTTCAAAAAGCTTTTCTTCCACAATTCTTTTCAACCGTTTCTCAAATATACTTGCATAGATCTTGCCAGGAACACTCAGTAGGGAAATACCTCTGTAATTCTCACATTCAGTTTTATTTCCCTTTTTATATATGGGTACTAGAGCTCTACTCCAATCATCGGGAATTCGTCCCTCTGTCCAGGCTTTCTGAACTATGAGTGCAGCCACTGTAAGACTTTTATACCACCATACTTCAGCATTTCTGGTCGAATATCATCTACTCCTGCTGCCTTTCCACATTTCAAGCCTTTGATGGCTTTTTCTACTTCAAGTATGGATATGTATTCCTGACTGCATGCCTGGTCAGTGTTTTTTATCACTATGCTGTCATCACTGCTTGTTTCATTTAGCAGTTTTTCAAAGTAATTACTCCATACTTCAAGGATATCTTTTTCTCCTGTTTTCATGTCACCTTTATCATCTCTAACTCCTTTTACAGCACTCTTTCCTCTATTCCTAAGCTTTTTCAACAACCTCCAGAATATTTTGCCACCTTCTTGATATTTATTTTCTATATTCTTGCCAAAGTCCTCCCATGACTTTTATTTAGCTAGTTTTACACACTGTTTAGCTTTCTTACATTTGTCTCTGTATTCTGTAAGAGTAAAAGCTGACTTATTTGCCAGGAACTTTTGATATGCTTTCTTCTTTACCTTCACTGCCTCTTTAACTTCCTGTGTCCACCAGGGAGTTCTGATTTTTTTATCCTTGCACACAACCTCACCACACGCCTCTCTGGCAGAATCAATCAACGTTTTCTTCAGAGTTTGCCACTGAATCTTCAAGGTTTGATTCCTGTTCTCAAACTCTTTCATTTTCTTTTCAATAATCTTTCTGTATTTTAGTCTACAGTTCACATCTGAGAGCTGCTCAACTTTTATTCGCTTTAAAACTTTCTTACATGTTATTCTTTTCAATATGAAATTCAATTTTATCCTGATCAAGACTAAATAGTGATCACCAATCTCAAATCCTCTGTACACTCTGGTGTCCTGCACCAGGGAGAAAAACATCACTATCAACAATAACATAGTCAATGAGACTTTTCTTATTCCTAGCCTCTTCTCTCCATGTGAATTTGTGCACATTTTTATGTTGGAACATGGTGTTAGTAATAACCAGTCCATGTCCTGAGCAGAAATCCAACAGATATTTGCCATTATTATTAGCTTTGCTCTTTTCTCCAAATTTTCCCAAAATATTTTTGTATGTCTCACAATCATTTCCTACTCTGCTATTTAGATCCCCAACAAGGACCAACTTTTCCTTTTTCATTGTGTCAGTTGCTTTTTCTAAAGCGTCAAAAAATTCCTCCACTTCTACCTTGGTAGAACCTTCTGTGGGACCATAAGCACAAATAAGTCTCATTGTCCAGTTCCCCATTCTCATATTTGCCCACATCACTCTACTTGAGACTGACTGCCATTCAAGAAGATTAGCCTCGTATTTTGTGTTGAATACTATGGCTACTCCTTTTCCTTGATTGTCATTGGCTGAATATAACATTTTGTATTTATTGCTCAGAAAGATCTCACCAGTTTTGGTCTTTTTTGTTTCAGTCACCCCTATTATGTCGATCTGGTACTTATCTAATTCCTCAGCTAGCACCATTTCTTTGCCATTCAGGCTTCTTACGTTGATAGTACCAATCTTTAACTCTGGTGATGTTGAGTTGGGGTTTGTTTTCAGATTTGTTCCAGTAGCTGACTTTTCGCTGTTCACCCTGGTTCCCTGGCGAAAACAACGGGGGCCTTGTTTAACCGGGCAACACCCCAGCCGGCATGAAAATTTGTCATGTTGTACCATCATTTTTTTATTTTGGTTTAACCAATAAGAATACAATTTGGTCGGGCTAAATCCCAAATTGCCAGCCCATCCTCGTTCGTTCAGTATCAAAGTAGATACCCAACAGGGTGCACCACGAGAAGGTGAGGATTGGACATTAGGTCAGAAGCCCTGGTTGGTTCTCCGCATTCCTTTAAAGGCCATGTGGAGGTCTCCTCTCAGTTATACAGCTTTGACCCTTAAGCACCATAAAAAAAAAATTCTTTGCAAATTAAAAATACATTACTGATACAAATAAGCATCAAGTGATAAGGGTCTCATAAAATATTACAAGTGCACAGGTTTGAATCATAACATGACAGCTCCCCCATCTTTCATTTTAGTAATTTAAAATTCATTGCTACGAAAATCTCAAATCTTCTTTCACTACGCGTTATTCCCGCTTCCTATGCAGGGTCCATGTGTTACTTAGATGCGACTTCTTGTTAGTACCACTCCCAACTGACCTGTCGCCTAGCCTGCCACTGGGCGGGGGGGATATATTTTTGTAGTAGCGTATGCTCACAGGGCCTGTTTGTGGGATGAGAAATGCCAGATAAACTGGCAGAAAAAACTATTGCCAGCACCCAAGACTGGCTAACTTGGCTATGACTGAGGAAGATCCTCAAATTCCTCACGTCTCCAACGGGAATCGAAACTGTGACACTCTTTCCCCAATCATATGGTTGCGAAGCGCAAAGCCACTAGGCTACCAAATCTCAAATAATTAACTCAAAAACATGTACACTACTGCAGTTTTTCAAAGCCTTTACAGATACCAGAATCAACATCAATTTTCAGTTATATTTTCATAAAATGATAACTCAAGGTAAATGAAAAAGATGTCTTAATGTGGTTATACCACTTTTTGATATCTGTCACTCAGACATCCTCTTATCCGTGCTAACATTCTATAATCCAAACCCATATTCTCCAATTTATGCAACAGTCTACCATTCTGTATTCTGTCCAGAGCCTCAGCAAAATCCAAAAGAATCACGGTGTATCCATTCCCCTTGTCTAGTTCAACATTGTTATAGAATGTGAGCAAGTTGCTAAAACATGACCTTTCCTTAGTAAACCCATGTTGATCATTGCAAAGTAGAGATTCACTGTCAACCCATTTCTGAATGCAAGACATAACCAATTTTTCCAAAATCTTCACAACCACTCCTGATATACTAAAGGGTCAAAAGTTGGACATATCGGTCTTTGCACGACCATTGTGCAATGGAATTACCATACATTCTTTCCATTCCTGCAGAATCTTCCCTGTTCTGAGACTCTTTAAACAGCCTGATTAAAGGAATAGCCAATTCAGCTGAACACTCTTTTAGCACACATGCTGATATCCCACTAGTTCCTATTGCTGAATTCTTATTCAGTTTGTGCAACAGCTTTATACCTCATCCTCACACACCTGAGTTTCTTCATCCAGTGAAGTAGCAGTGAGCTCAATGTTGTGTACACCAGGTTGATAGCTCTAACAAAATGGACACTTAGTTGAACAACCTCTTCTGCATCTGTAACCCTCATGCCATCTGCATTTAGAAAAGTTATTCTTTCTTTCAATTGCAGCATATCGAGAGAATTTTTGTGAGTTATCTTTAGCACACAGAGCCAGTTTCTTTTCATACTCAGACTTTGCTTTCCATACAACAGTTGCGACTATTCTAGCCTGCTGCTTATGACTTTCATAACTGATATCATTCTTATGCACATGGTATTCCTTCCACATCACCCTTTCTTACTTAATAAGATTACACATCCATTTGACTCCTAACCTATTTATTCTCAGGACACACTCTGATATTGCATCATTTAAGTATTGTTTAAATGCTTCCCATGCACTATCAATCTTCCCATCCATCAACCGATCCCGTCCCGCTGAACTCAATATACTCCTTAGTTGGTCATAATTTCTTGCGGTGTAGTTCTGCATGTAACCTTTTATGAATGGCATATTCATAAACTAAGTCACTTCCCAAGTGAGTAGCGCATGATCAATATCACCAACTGGAGACAGAATAGTTATGTCTTCAACTGAAATGCCCTCTGACACTATAATCAAATCTAACATTCTTTGACCTCGAGTTCCTTCTGTCATATGCTGCTTGAGGAAGTTGTCCCATAGCAGCTTAATATGTGCATTTTCATTCTTCTCATCAGATTCTACTGCTAATAAATCAATATTTGGATAATTAAAGTATCCCATTATGATTACTCTTTTCGCACTCATCTTGCCTATTTGGTGATGCATTTCTTCATCACTAGCAACCAATCCACCAGGTCTGTAACACCCAATATGTATTGATCTTTTTAGATTCCACCTCACACTAGATGGTTCGATCTGTCACATGAAATACCGTTAGTAGTAGCAGTACTACAATCATAGGTCTCAACTCTAACTGGATTCAAGTCATCCGATATCATTAGCAAGCACCCTCCCTCCTCTCCTATCCTGCTCTATCCTTCATAAGGATAGTGCAGGATAAGTTGTATGTCTCAATACCAGTTAGTATGTCTGATAGTCAGGAATATTCGCCCCTGATATATATATATGTGTGTGTGTGTGTGTGTGTGTGTGTGTCTAAAAATCCCACAAAAGAAATCTAAATTTCATACAAAAAAATTTCACTGATTTTATCAACATTAGAGGTCTTATTCACATATCAATTATGTTCACCAACCACCCAAAACTGATGTTATCCATCAGTGAACCACAACTGGCATCATCCACAACATCCCACCTCAACATGCATTTGTCTGGATGATATCCAATGACAAAGGTTAACAGATCTGGAATCCCCTTTATATGATGACTTGACTGATCTTTGACCATTTTCCTGATGTCCTTCTGGTGAAATTTCAGAGGAGACATACTGTGGATAGTTTGGGAAATTGTGAGGGGATCTGCCCTGGTCATCTATATGAGAGATTTAGTCAAAAACTGATACCAACAGATCTGCGTTATTTTTAAGAGATGTTGGCAATGTACACATTATAATAGTGCAACATGGAAGAAGAGAAGTTGCCTTGGCAAGAAATCAGAAAACTTGACTGCCATTTGAATAGGAGACAAGCTTAGTGCGTTTGGCTTGGGTTTGTTTTATTGCAGTTATGAGCCGTGGCATAAGCTGAATAAGAGGTGGAGTTTTGGACTGGAGTGATTAGAGAGATGCTGATTTTATGGTGTTGACTGTTTTCATGCAATTGTTAGAGAACAAGGGTCAAAAACCTTTAGTGGAATGGGGAATAAAAACACTCATCCTAGGTGAGGGATGTGTTATTCAATCAGAAGAGTGGAAGCAATAATCAGACATGAGAACAAAACAGAACTTTCCCATGGTCAACATAACTGACACCACTGTAGTGCCACAAGATATGACACTGAGAATGATCAGAAGAACAACATGTAGAGAATGATACATGCAAGCTTATGATAAGGTTTGTCAAGAGGAGAGCAAACATCATTGGTGAAGAGTAACTGGTTAAGAAAAGGTCGAAAGTGCTGGGACGATGAGGAGGATATGAATCCTGGTTTGTTGGCAAACAATTTGTATAAAATCATTATATGATGGCAAACAGTTCAGCATCTTTTCCAGCTTAGTCTGTAAAATTAGAGAAGGGAAGCCAATCTGAATAGTGGACATCAATCACTGAGGAAGATTATCTTACTCTTTGCATAACTTAGAAGCTTAGAGTCAAGGCAATAAATTAAAACATAAAAGCAATGGCCATCAAATAGGAGCCAAACTCACTGGTAGAGGACCTCTTTACAAGCATATTTGTATGCAGCAATACCATCTAACAAAATTCAGAAATACATTGATATATCGAAATATAAAGGAGCAAACAAAAGCATAAAAGTTACACCTATTACTTATTCCCTTATCCCAGTAGGGAGGGCCTAAGGAAAACCGATACTAAACAAGTGGCACTGGATGTAAACTCATTCAGTGCTTATATCCATGTGTGTAAGGAGATTATACATTGTCCCAAAGGACAAGATAAAAAAAAAAAAACCTTCTTTCATATGGAAAGAAGTTCTCCATCTATTTAAATGGAAAGAAATGTATGCAATTGACATATCAACTTTAAATTTACAAGATTGATAAGTCGGTAAAATTTCAACCATGTCTGATATATCAGAGCAAAATAATTTTATAAAAAAAATTTGTTAATGTTTATTAAATCTGTACATAATTCAGTATTACAAAAGCAAAATTTCTGTTCAATTCCTTTACCTTTGGAGAGAGAGATTTTCTTTTGATGATTTCTTTTCTACACTATGTCGCCTATTTACACTTTCTTATTCCAGTAATATCTGTCTAACTATCAATCATACACTCTGAAAATCAGCCCATATACCACCTATTCCAAAGAAAAGTGACAAATCTTTACCTTCAAATTACTGTCCAATTTTTCTAACCTCAATTCTTTTTCAAGTAATGGAACGAACTTTCAACACACGACTCCTACGCTACTTTGAAGATTCATCTAATAAATGACCAACAGCGTGGATTCCATTTCTGCTGATCAATATGGCATCTCTGGACAAATACCATGGAAAAATTTAGCAAATATCAAGTTGTTGCCCTGGATATTTCCTAGGCTTTTGACTGAGTGTGGCACAAAGATCTATTAAGTAAACTCCTATCATTCAGTCTGCACTGACTTCTGCAATTGGGTAGGGAGCTTTCTAAATGGATGCTCACTTTGCATCCATGCGTGATGGTAAATGGCTCCTTTATAATTAATGCTAGGGCCCCCACAAGGTTCTATTCTTTTGTCCATCCTCTTCTTTCTCTCTCTACTCCAGCTGACAGCCAATCTAGGAGAAGTGCAATGTGCAGATTACAGCACACTGAACTTCTTCCTTTTTGTTTAATTAACCTTGTAAAGCACAAATCATCATAACCATGCAGAAATCTACCCTCTATTACCTTAAATTCTGATCTTTAGATGCGAGCAAAATGCAGCTCTGTACTATTTCCCACACAAAAAAAAGAACATTGCAACCCTTCCAAATCTTACCCTTGAAAATACCCCAATCTATATTCAAAATGAGATTTGGACATTTTCTTAGAATAACTTTAACCTCAAATCTCTCCTAGGACAAACATATCATAAATATTGCCTCATCTGCATCCAAAAAATAAGGTTTTCCTCTTTCTCTCGAGGTATAAATTAGCTACCAACAGCCCCTAATCCTATAAAAATCACAAATCAGCCCGACCATTGAATACTGCTCTTATATCTGGGGTGTCCCCAAAAGTTACCTAAAAATACTGGATTCTATACAGGAAAAGGGCAGTTAGATTGACTGATAACCCCTCCTGCTAATATACTTCACTCACTTTAAAATAGGCATTTAGTCTCTGCAGCCTGCATCTTTTATAAATACTTCTATAGCTGGCCACAGTTCATCAGAAAACCATACCCTCTTGTAAATCTATCCAATCACAAGCAGCAACCAACCAATATCCACTTACAGTTCAACTCCAAACTAGCACGACAAATTTCTCCTATTCATTCACCCATTTCTTAAGTAATACCACAATTCACAGCTTTTCAAGTCAAATGTGAACAAGTTCCTTATTAATCCATGATACTTGTATGCTATAGGTTGGCCAACCTCTGGTGGATGGATTCTCCATAAAAAAAAACATCTCAAATATTTTCAATCTGACAATCTACAAAGATCTTGGTCTACCTCTGGGTCTTTCCTTTCTATTTAAGTGACAATATTAGTAGTTTACATCTTCTCACACATTCTTAATTGCCCATAATGTTCTGCACCTTATTTATTATGTTGCTTAATACTATCAAACTTAAGATGAATTTTAAATGTGAATGTCACATTCCTTTCTAACATTTTCATTTTTAGATTCTACTAGTGATGCCATCTGATCATTAATCTAATTTTCCATGGATTTTGTCTTTAACTGTTTTATATCCAATCCAATTTTCAGATTTACAAATTATAATTGGTCTAAGCATTGTTTTTAGTTTACTGTTCTTGATCATTTCTCTCTTAGAACCTAACATATTTATTCAACTGGTTCCCAGTTGAATACATGAATACATATATTCCTATTTTATTTTTCCATCTGCACTTAAAATTGTTACTAAAGAGTAAAACGTTTTAGTTTGTTCTTCCAGTTCTCCGCTGAGAATGGAGTTCATGTTTTCCCATGTTCAATTGCACAATTCGACTCCTTCCACATCCCAAATTTCTTACAATAGTTATTCAATTTAGTTAAAATAAAGTCCTGATTATAAATACAAACTTAATTTTGAAATTTACCAGAGCTTATGAGAAGATAACCTTCAATGGAGTGGCATGGACTTGTAGAAATTAAAAGTTTTGATTAAGGTTCCGCTGGCTGGGCACCTGTCTCAAACTGCTGGTTCTCATCAAAGACCAAAAAATCTTCTGTTCAATACCACAGTAATTCCATGGTACTGAATAGAGCATTTTTGCACACAAGGTTTCTACCCAAATCCGTTATAATACATCGACTTCTCACAATCTTAGTGCCACTTGGTAAATCTAAAGCACCCAAAGCAAACTATCTTACTGTACCTGTTATTCATATACTCAATATTATCACAAAGGAAGATTGAGAGATATTTCAATGAAGAAAAGGTTAGACAATACTATGATAATCTGTTTGTTGTTTCCATGATTGATAATAATAATTTTCAACATATCCTAACATATTTTGTATTTATGGTAGTAATTGTTATTTCTGAATGCTTTTATCTTTACTATTGGTTATCCTGAATGTTACCCCTCCCCCCATATCTAACTATAGCTTGCCAATTCCCTGCTGAACAAAATATGGTGTATCATTGCTCTCTCTCTATATTTGGGATTTATAATGAACTGGTGTTTAATACCACTCTTCCCTTATGATGGAGAAATTTACTTCATTTTATACACTAATAACATTTAAAATGTTTATATCATAGTGAAAAAAAAAAAGTTTGTTTTGTTGTTCTGAAATTCAGTATTTTTTTAAATCCAATTTTGTGGAGAGGAGCGATAATCATTACTATATCCACTCTCTTTGGCTTTACCATTGTGGTCAGGTTGGTTTTCCAAGAGCCACAGGCATAACATCTATTTAACCATTTAATATATATCCAACTATGAAAGAAGTTGTAAAGTGCTTGCAGCCAACCGGATATAGATCTACTCAATCAACAGTCAAGTAAATTCTTTATATTTATGGTCAGGTTAATTTTCATAGGACTGATGCATTTATTTATTTATTTTTAATGTGTATTACCACATGCTAGTCATTATTAGCTGACAATGAGTCGGAACTATGATTGTGGAGTGGTATATGCTGTAGATGAACTACTTCGATCAGCATGGTGACTTAAGTTGATGTGTTTCAGTCGCTGAAACATGTTCCTTCCATTCGACATCAGAATATAGCTGTGTCTGCTGCAAGTGGGCGTCGCGTCCTACACACAATGCAAAACATTTTATAAATTTGCACATTCAGTAAAAGACTATGTATATTAAATTAACTATAATACACACTAGTAATTCTTGCAGCTGTTTGAATCTTAAAACACAATATACATTTTAATGTAATGGGATTGTCTTGGAATATTTTACTTAAGTGAATTTTTTTTGAGGATTAACTAATCATCTCAGCAATTTCCTATCTAAAACTGGATGATTTTCAAGTTAAAGTTCAGTGATTTAATTTATAACTCAGAAGCTGGTATCAAAAACTTACCAATTTTTAATAAGAACTTGGCAAAAGGAAATTAACACTTAGTCTTTAAATAACATCCTTATGAAATATATTTGTATTAAAAAAATATCTATGCAACATTAGACAGTTTTCTGGTAATATTAAAATTAACAATGTTATTTCAAAATAATTTATTTTTTGTTATCAATCTATCTCATCTGTTATTAAGTCAATTAAAAGGGAAAAAAAATCAAGAATAATGAAATAGAATCTTTGCCACACATGAATCCCTTTTGGCTAACACATTTCATCTCCAACTTATCTGAAAAATTAACAACTAAAGCTACCCTTGAAAACAATAAAATATATTTTAATGCTCATATGAGATTATGTTATTACTATAAACATTATGTTACTTAACTTCAAATAATCTTCTTCATGCATTAGATGTAGTGACCAAGGCTTCATCTTCTTTAAAAGTATCTTTTAATATTTTTTCTATGTCTTCCTGTTCTTCTCTTAATCTTTGGTTTCCAACTACAGGCTTGTTTTATTATTCTATCTTCACACATGTTCAATCCATTTTATTCTTCGGGTTGCTACCCAATGTTTATTGCTTGTATTTCAGTTTTCTCATATCTGTATTTTTTATTTTATCTAATCTCATTTTATTTACTATTTTTCTTAATACATTCATTTCACCTGTGTTAAACATTTGTCTTGTTTCTGCATCATATGTCATAATAGGCCTGATTGCTGCTTTATAAATTCTGGTTTTTGTCTTTACTCTAAGATGTTTATTTTTCCATATTGTTTTGTTCAAGCATCTTGATATTCTTGCAGCTTGTTCTCTGTCTTCTAGATGTGGCCTTCTTTCCCAGTTCAGTTGTATATCTAAATAGTTGTAATGTGTTATTTGTTCAATAATATTACCTTCCAATTCTAAGTTGCATCTTTGTGGTTCTTGTGATATTGTCATACATTTTGTTTTAGTTTTTGATATCTTCATATTATACAATTTTGCAGTTATTAAATGTATGTAGTAATATGTATGTAGCTGAGTTTCATTTTCTGCAATTAATAATTATTAATTAACTTAAGGAATTCACAATGTACACTAGAATATAAATTAAAATATATATATATTTCCAATATTTTGGCAACGTGACGTTTCCATCTTCAAAGGAAATTAAAACAAATACACGTGCACGCAGCCACTACACACAGTAAATGAGGAACAAAGAGACGAAGCTATTGTTTCTCCTAAAAGAACTGATGGTGCCCCATAGTGGGCCATGTAGGTATTCTTGGCTGTTGGGCTGAAGGTCTCCTGATGTAAGTCTCCCAAATTTGCGACAGTCTCATGCAACCAAATTTGTTGAGGTTTGGCATTGAATGTGGGATCCGCCACCTTCCGAACCACATCGCTAACAATATCAGACTGGATGCAGCTTGTATTCTCACCAAAGCAAGACCACCAAAAACCAACATATCCAATTGTGAATATAAAGCTCTGCAGGAAAAGAAGAAATACAAATATTAATCACCAAAGCGGATAAGGGAAACTCCACTGTAGTACTCGACCATACGGAATACACAGGTAAGCTTAATGCTCTATTATTAGATCGGGCTACTTACCTCCGCACTGAATACAATCCCACCAACTCACAAATTAGAAAACTCCATAGCCTCCTTAAGAAGGTCACTTCTTGGCCTGTAGACATCATTAACAAATTAAAACCGTTTAACTCCATACCCCCCCCTCCTTTATATAGACTCCCACAAATACATAATGATAACGTGCCATTACGTCCCACAGTGGATGGCATTGATTCCCCCCAGATACAAATTAGCTGAACATTTGGACAAAGCGCTCACATACTGGCAACACACCATCACACATAAAAAAACTCAGCAGACTTCAAAGCGAGTGAATAAAACCGTACACTCCAACATACTGACATAATGGTCAGTTTTGCCGTGTCTTCCTTATTCACAAATGTCCCACTCAAGGAAACCTTAGAGCTAATCCAAGCTAATCCCATCTCGATATCTCAGCCCAATTTCAGTTCACAGTGAACTCGGGCTATTTCGTTTGGCAGGGAAAATTCTACAAACAATTAGAGGGGACAGCCATGGGTTCACCACTCTTCCCACCTTTGGCCAACTTCTTTATGGAGACTTTTGAAGAGAAAGCCTTAAACTCTGCCCTACAAAAACCAACCATATGGCTTCGCTATGTTGATGATGTGTTCGCTATTTGGCCACATGGGTCTGATACACTCCACTCCTTCTTAACACACCCCAGAATCAAGTTCACCCTGGAAAAAGAGTAAAACAGCCTCCCTTTCCTAGACACACTAGTCACCCGCCAGCCCGATGGAACCTTGGTTTTTTTTCTTTCTGTTTATAAAAAACTCGCCCATACAGGCAGATACATTCACCAACAATCCTCCCCCCCCCCCCCCCCTCACAACCATATGGAGTTGTTAAGACACTATACAACAGGGTTAAACTAATCTGTTCAAATGACAATGCCCTAACCACTGAACTAAATCACATCCTCAACCAATGGCTACTCCCCCCCCCCAAAAAATAAATAAAAAAATATTGAAACCAGTAAACCACAACCCTTCACAACAAGGATTACTCTAAATCCATCACCATTCCCATCCGAGGCACCTCCGAAAAAATTACCAAAATCTTAAAAAAACATGACGACCTCTTTGTTACAGCCCATATAGAAAATTGGCATCCCTTATCCGCAACACTAAAGACCAACCACTTTCCCTAGACCTACCTGGTGTATACCAGGTCCCTTGCAGTTGTAAGCTATCCTACTTTGGCCAAACAGGCAGCACAGCAAATATCAGAACAAAAGGACTACATCTGTTTTCACCAGTATGGCAACTCTGGTCTTGCAGACCATGCTCTGGATACATGCCACAGAATACAGTGGAAGATAGCCAAAATAATACACTGCAGCAAGTTCAAATTTGAAAGACTTTTCATGGAATCAGCCTCAGTCCTAAGAAACATGCCAAACCTCAACAAATTTGGTTGCATGAGACTGCCCCAAATTTGGGAGACTTACATCAGGAGACCTTCAGCCCAACGGCCAAGAATACCTACATAGCCCGCTATGGGGCACCATCAGGACTTTTAGATGAAACAATAGCTTCCTCACTTACTGTGTGTAGTGCCTGTATGCACACGTCTTTATTTTAAGTTCCTATGAAGATGGCAACGTGACATTGCCGAAATATATATTAAAGTTTATTTAATTTATATTCTAGTGTACGTTGTGAATTTCTTAAGTTAATTAATAATCATGTATAAGCCTTTCTATGACAATTACTATCATCTGCATAACATTATTCTGTTGTTTATTTTCATTCCTGCATTTTATTAACTTTTTATATTATTTCATCCATTATTATATTGAATATTGTTGGATTTAGTCTCCTTGTCTAATGTCATTACTAATTTGTATCTCTTTACTTATTTTTCCTTGTGTTTTTATTATACATCTATTATTATCATATATTTCTTTAATTATTTGTATTATGTTTTCTGCTACTTTTCTTCTCTGCAATATTTCTATTACATCTTGAATTAATATTCTGTGAAATGCTTTTTCCAGGTCTATAAAGCATATAAACGGTTTCTTATTGTATTCTACTATTTTCTCTATCAATTGTCTGAGTATGAATATTGCACCTGTACATGATCTATCTTCTCTGAAACCTTGTTGTTCATCTAATAGATTATTTTATTATTTAGGATTCTTGTTAGTATTTTTAATGAGGTATTTAATAAATTTATCCCTGTATAATTTTCTGTTTTTTTTATCTCCTTTTTTAAATATTGGCATGTTATACTTTTCTTCCATTCTACCAGTATCTTTTTTTTTGTATTTATTATTTGGTTGTATAATATATTTAAACTCTGAATTATAATTTCTTTACCATTTTTCCATTTTACCACTTCAAATAATACTTTTAAAAAATTAAGTGATATAAGGAAAGTTGTAAAAATAAAAAGTATATGATAGCAAAGCTTGCACCAAACTACATCATATTAAATATAAATGCCAATGGCAGCTTATTATATGCAAAAAATGCCTAAGATGGTGCAATACATATGCTGGAGATGAAAACAATGCACTATTAGAAATGTAAATTACTACACATGTACTATATAATTAAAAATAATAAATAAAATCATATATTACAACTGCACTTCAGTCATTACTTTTTTCAGAACTCCGTAGTTCGGTCAGTAGTATTAAATGCCACTTGGACAGAAAACTGGGTGCAAATCCAATCTAGGAAAAGAACTTTTACAAGAGTTTTTCAAGTGATGGATGCATTAACTAGCCTTATAAGAAGGGACTGATTACCATATCATGACAGTAGTAACATTTATATGAAGCAAACTAACTTCTCTAAGAGAGGCCTATGGGCCAAGCAAGTTAAAATGGTAGCAAATGATTTTTATAAAATGTTTTTTAAATAATACATTACAAATGCAAATTCATGTTTTCTTGATGGTCTATTGTGTATTAATTCTTAACATCTAATGGATGTTGTTTATACTTGATTATAAATGGTTGCTTTAAATATCTACTCTGTTGTTCATTTACAATTATTTGATAAATATAGTTGTATATTATCATTCCTTAGTTATTACACTAGCTTCTGTTTGCAAAGTGGTTACACATCTCACTCCAACATGGATAGTTTGTAAGTAGAATTACTAGTGCATGCAGCCTATTCATACTGGATTGAGATTATTAATTACCTATGGTCATCATCAATTTCTCGGCATGTATCCTCAAGAAGACACAGGACACATACACACACACATATATAAAAGTATAGATGAATTTCTTACCAACAAATTTCTCCAAAATTAATTTATTTTGTGATGTTGCCAATATTGTAAACTCTCACAGCATATCTTATGTTGGAATCTTTGGAGAAGGCGGGAGGAGGGAGGGGTATTTAAATTGTAATATGCATCAATCAATACATAGTAAAGCAAAACTTAGTAGACTGAAGCCTCAAGTCCTAGGTACAAAAAGCAATTTATGGATGCTAGTAGGAAGCCTAGGTTGTAACATGAAATACCTTTTTTTCTGTGTTAGGAGTGCGACATGTCCTTACTAATTATTTAAATTGCTTTGAAGGATGGCTGCAGGTTCTAATAAAAATCTCACACCTGAGCATGCTGTCAGGAAACAGTAGTTTTTTTCCTCCCATTTTATTCTTTGTGTTAAGTCCAATGCAAGACCCAAATGTCCTAACACTAATTAATAAAGATGAATTTTTATGTTCTTCTAAGGGGATGCTAGCTGAGCTCACAATCTGCATGCTAACTGGCAGGATCCAAATCAGAAAGGAAACTGATTATAGAGTAGGTCAAGAAATGGGTGGCGAGAGATTATGTATATTTTGATCGAACTGTAGCCATTATATAAGGTGTTGCATATATGTACTTGAGTTGAGTGATGGGAGATATTTCACTGGAACAGAGACTGAAAGCAGTATTAGTTTTAATTATATGATACTGCTAGAGGTGATGAATTCGTGAATGTATCTGCCCATATGAGCAGATTTTCTGTATACTGTCAAAGCAAAGTTATCATTTAAAAGAGGTGTTATTAAGGTGTTGAAAAAGGCTACTGTCAATCTCTTTTCCCATAGCCAAATGGATTCTCAGATATATATATATATATATATATATATATATATATGAACTGTTGTGGGATGTAAGACTAAAAGGGCAAACTGAGTATATATATCTTAGAGAGAGAGAATGCTTAAGTGGAGTTGGTTCAAGAAAATGCTTTTTAAAACTAGATAAAATTTGACATTGAGAGTGAGGGAGGAGAACCCATTGTATTATCCTGTATGTGCATAACCAAAGAAAGTAACTCACACTGATGGTAGAAGAGAAATAGAGATATGTGTTGTTTGAGGGAAAAAAAAACATTTTTTTAAGCAGTAAAGTGTTAAAGAAAAAAAATGAAGATAAAAATGATATCACAGCTGACATAGTATCAGAATGATTTATAAAATTAAATTTGATAAAACTTGGATAAAATAGACTGAATTTTTAACGGAAAAAGAGTGTGTGTGTGGGGGGGGGTAAGAGATTCTGCTAAATGTTTACATAATTTTATTTAACTGGTCAAAGATTACTAGGTTTGCAGACTTTAGATAACTCGCATCTCTTGGGGGAGGGGAGAAGGGAACTAAAAGGAAATTTTTTTTTGTCTGGGTAATTCTTTAATTTTAAAATTGAGATTCCGTAGGATCATAACCTAAAGTAACCTAAGTAGAGCAGTCTGACCATAACATCTATTTTATGGTATATTCACTGATATTGAGGACTACAGTAGCATTATTATTGTCTGCTCTAGTGATAATATTTTGGTTCTTCCATAGACTTGACAGTATAGTTAGCTTGAAGAGATAAATTATGGGGGCAAAGCTCCCACTGTTGGTCAGCAATATCTGAAACCAAACAGTAGACAGCACACTTTCTACATAAAAACAACAGAGCTTATGATGGTACTTGCCTGGAGCAAAGTTCTGGCCAAGTACCAGATTGAAATTGCTGATTCAAATGTGTAACTCCTACTGGAATAGCAAGAATTGTCAATCTTCACTTAAAGAAAGATGTTCTCATTATACTTGCTTGCTAAAAGGGGATAATAGTTTAGCAATTTTTTTGAAATTTAAATCTAAGAGGTAAGTTGAACAGGTAGATTACTGTTATTATATGAAACCTCCAAGGAGCCATCAGGGGAGCTATACACAACTTCATCATCTTTCCTACTTAATCTTCTACTCACAATGAGACACCAGACAAAAAAAAATGCGAGAGAGGGAGAGTATGAGTGATACGACCGCTCAAATGAATCTGAGAAGGTGAATAAAAATTTAAAATTCCTAACCAACAAGACTGTTACAGTTAAGCTATATATCCATGGCTGACTAACATAGCAGGTTAGATAGACAGAATGAGAAGATTTAACAGATGACAAGTCCTTTCTAAGATTCACTTCAAATATGATTAAATATGCCATCTGTTTACTCTAGCCATTCATTCTTAATTTTACTTTAACAATGTGATTTGTAGTCTAAAATTAACAATGAACATAAATTCTTAAAGTAAAATTAGGAATCAACTGTTATTTCTAACAAATCTCAGATCAATAAAGGTAAATTATTTTAAACACAGTCAAGTTTTTTAGGGCTTAGGTTAATTTTGCTCACATTCCATATAAATTTATTAAACCAGTGTTCTACTATGCCAGTTTACATTATTGTATTATTTCCAATATTTTAATTCACATCTTCAAATGTGATGTCAAAACACATCTAAATAAATAAAAGCAATTATATTTCTGATCCTTTATCCAAGCATAAGCAAACGCGGTTTGTATTTTTGTATGAAGTATCTTCATGACTGGTCTACCTGTATATAAAAAGCACATTTCCCTTCAGCCATGCATATTGCAATACATTAGAGGAGGAGATCACTACTCAGACAAGTTCTGACCTTCATTCAAGGAATTATCAGGAGGAGATAGACACAGGAAGATGCAGGCTAAATCATTTAACCAGAATAACCTCATATTTTAATCCTTTACAGTTGTTGTTTGGTTTCTTATGTTTTTGAACAACTCATCAATAACAGTATTGTTTCAGTTAAGTTCCAAGTTTATAAATTTTAATCACTCAATCATTGGTCAAAACCTCAAAAAAAATTTTTTTTTCAAAACCAGCGAGTTCAAACACAGGAGTGCTCCTTAGCAAAATAAGCATGCTATGCATATTGACTTCATGAATAAGCTTTGTCTAGTGTAATTTACTTTGTAAACAAATGAAAAAAGCATCCTATAACTATCTTTAATCCAGAGTATTTATAATACTCTAGATTAGATATTAAAATTCTCAGTAATTTTGCAGTCGCTTTCAAAGTAGCTCTGTTTGTTACGTTGGCTGTTACTGTAGAATTGCTACTACATCATTTTTTTTTTTATAAACTAAATGCAGAAATTAGCGTTTTGAGATTATAACAATTCTCTAGAATGCTAGGAATTAAAATTCCAGAAGAGGTAAGGCTGAGGTTTTAAAAGAAGACAGCCAAGGGAGAGGGGTGCTGATAAGACATATACCTTCAAGCAGTGGAAGGAAATATTTAGTTTTAATTAAAAATGTGGAAACCAGGGATAATCTATTAGAGTTTTATTCCAAGGTAGCATAATATTTGTAATGGTAGAAAGCAAGTGAGAAAGTAAAAAGACAGATTTCTAATGGAATACACAGAAAGCATCAATGAAATGCTTAGACATTCACCATAAAATCAGTAACACAAAAACAGTATCTCGAGTGAAATTCCCAACTGGTTTTCTGGTGAGGTCACTTTCATAATGGACACCAAATTCTGTCTACATCAGTATGAGTTTGGTGATGCATCCAAGGATGCATAGACAGTGAATACATTGTAGCTCATATGACCACTTAGGCTACAATTGCCCCAAAGCTAAATTTTTCAACTGTGCAGGGATCAGATATTGTCAGTCAATTTCCCAAACCTGCCAGACCTCCAAAAATTCACAACATTGCATTATTACATTTCCCTTTAGAACTTTTGCTAAAGGAGCAAAAATACCAGTAAAACCTGTTAGGAACAAAAAGCAACTCCAGATGTGGAAAAGCAGGATACATATATACTTTGCAGGTCTAGCAAAGAAGAGTTCCTAGAGATTTTCCAATTCAGCCTAGCAAACAGGACACGTTTAAACAAACCACAGTTGGCAAGAATAAGAATAACAAACTAACCCAAAGTTCAAGAAAAGCAGGAAGCACCTTCTCTGTCAATCACGGAAAGGCCACCAGTAATTAAAACTAACAGTAACAAAATAAATGCAACAACTGAGCAGACAGAAGACAAATGTAAATGGAACCTTTCTAATAGAAATCAGAAGAGGAAATGAAAAAGCAAGCATGCCATAAGAAAACTTCACGTCTCTACACAAGATCGTCGAAAAGGAAAGATGAACTGATAATAATAATGAAGGGCATAAGCAAAAGAAATATGAGTATGTTTTTTCATTTACATTAAAAAAAAAAAAAAACAGCTTCCAACTCAAAGAACAGTAAGCCACGAAAAGTGAAATAATAGCAAGAGAGCAGGATACACAACAAACTGACAACATTAGATTCATCCAAAATTGAGAGGTTAACAGACACACCTCAATAATCATATCACCCTTGTAAACCAAGGTTAGCACAGTGCAGTGAAATAAGAAGCAATATGGAAACTTATGGTACATCATAACATTAGGTTGCTGTTTTCCTCCAAGAGACTTACTTTTGCAGGATATAGTCTTAAGAGATAGACACACACTTCTTACTAGAACTTTGGAAGGTCTAACATAGGTGGAACACAGGATTGCATTCTTGCTCCCCAACTTTCCATAATATCCAAAGAGATGAATGAAATCTTGTCAACAAAATGAAAATACTGTGAGTGTGTAATACTAGGATTCATAAATTATATTCTCAACCAAGCAGAAGATATACAAGACAATTCTTCCAGAAATTGAGACCATACTTATATGTTGGCTGCTATATTATCAGAGACTGGGATTGTATTGAAAACTTCAGACTAAACAGAACAAGAAGCAACTTCAGATGTGGAAAAGCAGGATACATATATATAAGTATTCTAAGAATACTTAACTAAGAGATACAGTGAAGATTCACAATCATAATTTCCAGGCTTGTATTTACATAAGTCAATGTCAGTGACTGATATTAATCCAATTTATCTGCCTCCTTAATTCAGACTAACATGTCAGATCAAAATCAAGTCCTGCTTAAATTCCACTACAAGGAACAAGCAGAGAATGGTTCTGCCCATGGAGACCTCTGCAAGATTTCCAATCAATCTTTACAACCAGATCCACTTTGAAACTGGAATGATGTTACTTGAAGGTAGGATACATGATCAAGATTCAAAGCAGCACTAAAACAGAAAGGCAATTACAACCCATGCATAATAACAAAAGATGGTTCACAGCAAATAATTGCAATGATAGAATGTAGAGACATCACCAGAAACATCAGCAAAGATAGAATTTGAAAGGCAGAAACAAGAAATAACACTTATCAACATGTCAGCTGTTCTTCAACAAGGGGTTCACCAAATATGCAAAGGACTCTCATCCAAATCTGCATGGATGGTGTAGAAATGTCCACCACACAAGACAACAGTATGGTGTGAAATTACAACGCTATGAAACATTAATGCCTTTCTTGTTCATATCCAAAATGGCTTCACAGATCCATTACAGCAGGCAAAGTTACTATAGTTTATGAAGAATGCCAGACAAGAAAATCCTAAAGACCAAGGTGTTCTAGGAATGGAACTTTACAGCAAGATCTGGAATTTAATGCTTCTCGTTTCTCTCTACAGGGCACAAGCCAAATGCACCTGAAGCAAGCCATGCCATCCTCATTCTAAAACCTAATAGAAATCATACCATAACAACTGGAGAACAATTTCACTAATGCTGTCCACAACACTTTTTTTTTTTTTCTTTCCATTATTAACAGGCTCAAAGCAGGAATGAGATTACAAATTTATGTAGTTCCAGGCTGTGCAGCGGGTATTTTAATCTGTTCCTGCTATGTGATCTACACTATCTAGTTAATATGAAAAAACATCCAAGGAATACCACCAGTGGGGGTCCTATTTTAGCATCTGACAATGTCTGACATCCTTTTCTGTTCAACACCAAATTGAGATCAGCAAAAAGGTTGTTAGGAAGGTGGTACTACCTTCCTATCTAATGGTTCCTAATCAGGCCAAGTAGAAATTTAGAAAGAAGTAAAGGTTGCTCTAAGAGGAAATGACTATTTGCATGCTGGGTAAAGATAACAATTCCCTTTAACCATGATTGAAAATAATAAAGTAACAGCATATGCAGATGATGTGATAGGCACTTTGAGGGATCACTCAATATACAGTAGACCCCTACTTTACAACCTGCTACAGTTTTTATGACTGAAGCATATTGCGATGTAAAAATCCAACAGCAGGATAAAAAAACAAATCACCTTGCTATGAGAAAACGTTTATTTCAATACTACCTCTTGACACCTCATTTAAAACTTTTAAAAATGAAAATTAAAAAATAAATGTGGACTGCTTTAATTATATATATTCAAAATGAAAGTCCAGATGAAGTCAGGTTTTGATCCTATAAAATATCAATCTAAAGTGAATCCACCTTAAAATGCTTGTATTACTTTTCAGAGATGTGCCATTCCAGTCCAAGTAACCAACTAATACTTGTCTTTAAAGTACTTTGAATTTAGAAACAAAAATTAATCACTTGGGGTGCTTAAGGGTCAAAGCTGTATAACTGAGAGGAAAGCTCCACATAGCCTAAAGGAATGTGGAGACCCGACCACGGCTTCTGACCTAATGTCCAATCCTCACCTTCTCGTGGTACACCCTATTGGGTATTGTTGGATCCTACTTCTTCTAAATCTTTTTCTTGGATCCGACATGTTAATCACTATGATATTCTTAAACAATTGATAAGTTGATTTCTAATTCAAATATAAAGAAAATTTATATTTAAAGACTACACTACTTTATATCTGAATTAGTTCAAGAATAGAAGATAAACCAACTCTCAACTATCCTTCCTTTATATGTTGTTATTATATATACTGGCCGAGAATATTTAACTTACTTAATTTACCCGCTTTGGTTCGAATGTTTTATGAAGCGGTAAAAGAGATTCAGGCAAAACACAACATTAGATTAACAAAACAAACATTTAATTTTATAATCACAAATTATACACTTAAGATCAAAATACTAAATAAGTTATTATAAACACTTCAGCCTTTCTGATAATACTGTCATACAAATTCAGACAATGGTAAATCTGTTATCTCTAATACAGTCTTCACACAGTTCACTTAACACTTAATAAAGCTTAACGTCATAAAATTCCTTAGTGATCATTCGCATTAACATCTCATAGTTTTTTTTTAGTTTCAAATACAATTTATTGGTGGCAATACTTTTTCACAAGCTTACACTTTTAAATCTACGCTTCAGCTAACCTCCGCAACAGTTACTGTTAGTATAGGGATATTGTAGGAAGAAACACACTCATATCTCTACATAGGAATATTAATGGTTGGAATATTCTTACTGACAATATTCCTTCTTCATATACTTATGTGCGAACACTTTTTGTAACTGTATACACTTTAATCAATTAACGGCACTCATTTAAAAAAAATCTTCTTAGAAATAACTGGTTTAATTAATGGTCACAATACACACAATCAAACGTTCTTGCATAGATCAAACTGCTTGCACTACATTTGACATCACTTAACTAATTCAGTGTTCTACTAACAACTCTTGTACTAAGGTAACACACAATAATTCCTTAACTTGAAGTTTAATATGCACAGTTGCCTACTCCTTCGACATCAATTTAATCCTTTAGGTACCATAATTCTTAACACTGCTATCATTAAACTCAACTTTGTTGCCTCTATTTATTCTCTAGTTACTTCGTGCTATGCTTCAAGTTTCCGTGTGTCCTTGAAAGGTCGGCCCTGAAATTAAATCTCAACTCAAGTATTGCTAGTCTATTTAGTAGTCACTCAGCTGTTTTCAGTAGCAATAATTGTTATTCTACAACTTATTAGCTAACCGCCTCTCGACTAGTAGACTTTATTTAGCTGCTTGAGTGACTTGCCGACTCGCTATTATCGCACTGTGATTCCCGAATGCTCTGATTCCAACCTAATGCCAATCCCTCTCTTATAAATCTCTAATGCTCTCCCTTTTCCAGCGTTCCTCGCTTTTTATATCCATTCTTCCCACCTAAATTGTTCACGTGATTTCTTTCTAAAACTCTTTTCAATAAACGTTCTCACGTGGTGTTCCAAAAACGTGCTAGCTCACTTACATACGTTTCCATGACAACCAAACAAAATATAATAAAATTGAGGTATTGCATAACGCTAAACTTCTACAAACAGGAACAAAATAAGAATATTTACATTTCAATTAATGTGCAATTAAATTATCAAATATAAATTCTATATTAACATAGAAATAAGCTAAATAGCTTGATAATATTTTAACACAGTTTTTCTACTATTAATACATATATTCTTGATTAAATAATTAAATATTAGATAAAATTAAAGGTAGTTATATGAATATTAAATTGTAAAATAAGTTGTTTACATTAAATAATATTTACAAGTCTAGACTTTGTGATGGAAGATCATGTTGGACTCTGAACCAAATAATAATTACTCTAATCTCTATATAATCAGAATCCAACAGTATCTACCTGGATACTGAATGAACAAGGATGGGCTGGCAATTTGGGATTTATCAGACCAAATTGTATTCTTATTGGTTAAACCAAAATACAAAATGGTGGTACAACATGACAAAATTATACGCCGGCTGGGGCGTTGCCTGGTTAAACAAGGCCCCCATCGTTGTTTTCGCCAGGGAACCAGGGCTAACAGAGAAAAGTCAGATACTGGAACAAATCTGAAAACACACCCCAACTCAACATCACCACAGTTAAAGATCGGTACTATCAACATAAAAAGCTTGAATGGCAAAGAAATGGAGCAAGCTGAGGAATTAGATAAGTACCAGATCAACATAATCGGGGTGAATGAAAAAAAAGGGACAAAAACTGGTGAGATCTTTCTGAGCAATAAATACAAAATGTTATATTCAGGCAATGAAAATCAAGGAAAAGAAGGAGTAGTCATAGTATTCAACACAAAATACGAGGCTAATCTTCTTGAATGGCAGGCAGTCTCAAGTAGAGTAATGTGAACAAATATGAGAATGGGGAAAACTGGACAATGAGACTTATTATTTGTGCCTATGGTCCCACAGAAGGTTCTACTAAGGTAGAAGTGGAGGAATTTTTGAGGCTTTAGAAAAAGCAACTGACACAATGGAAAAGGAAAAGTTGGTCTTTGTTGGGGATCTAAATAGCAGAGTGGGAAATGATTGTCAGACATACAAAAATATTTTGGGAAAATTTGGAGAAAAGAGCAAAGCTAATAATAATGGCAAATATATGTTGGATTTCTGCTCAGGACATGGACTAACACCATGTTCCAATATAAAAATGTGCACAAATTCACATGGAGAGAAGAGGCAAGAGATAAGAAAAGTCTCATTAACTATGTTATTGTTGATAGTGATGTTTTCTCCCTGGTGCAGGACACCAGAGTGTACAGAGGATTTGAAATTGGAAGTGATCACTATTTAGTCTTGAGCAGGATAAAATTGAATTTCGTATTGAAAAGAATAACATGTAAGAAAATTTTAAAGCGAATAAAAGTTGAGCAGTTCTCAGATGTGGACTGTAGACTAAAATACACAAAGATTATTTAAGAAAAAATGAAGGAGATTGAGAACAGGAACCAAACCTTGGAGATTCAGTGGCAAACCTTGAAGAAAACCGACTGATTCAGCCAGAGAGCATTTGGTGAGGTTATCTGCAAGGATAGAAAAATCAGAACTCCATGGTGGACACAGGAAGTAAAAGAAGAAAGCATATCAAAAGTTCCTGGGAATAAGTCAGCTTGTGCTCTTAGAGAATACAGAGACAAATGTAAGAAAGCTAAACACTGTGTAAAATTAGCTAAACACAAGTCATGAAGGACTTTGGCAAGAACATAGAAAATAAATATCAAGAAGATGGCAAAATATTCTGGGGATTGTTGAAGAAGCTTAGAAATGGAAGAAAGAGCGCTGTAAAATGAGTTAGAGATGATAAAGGTGACATGAAAACAGGAGAAAAAGATATCTCTGAAGTATGGAGTAATTACTTTGAAAAATCGCTAAATGAAACAAGCAGTGATAGCACAGTGGTAAAAAAACACGCAACAGGCATACAGTCAGGAATACATATCCATACTTGAAGTAGAAAAAGCCATCAAAGGCTTGAAATGTGGAAAGGCAGCAGGAGTAGATGATATTCGACCAGAAATGCTGAAGTACGGTGGTAGAAAAGTCTTATAGTGGCTGCACTGCATAGTTCATAAAGCCTGGACAGACGGACAAATTCCCGATGATTGGAGTAGAGCTCTAATAGTACCCATATATAAAAAGTGAAATAAAACTGAATGTGAGAATTGCAGAGGTATTTCCCTAATGAGTGTTCCTGGCAAGATCTATACAAGTATACTTGAGAAACAGTTGAGAAGAATTGTGGAAGAAAAGCTTGGTGAAAAACAAGTGGATTCAAGCCAAATAGAGGCTGTCAGGATCAGATCTTCACTTCATGACAAATAGTTGAGAAATCATGGGAATATAACAAATATCTGTATTTAAGTTTTGTCGATTTGGAAAAGGCATATGACAAGGAGCCAAGAGAGAAGCTATTCAATATGCTACAGTTATATGGTGTCAATAGGGCATGATATCAAGCAATACTTAGTCTTTATTTGAGTTGTAGGTCAGCAGTTAGAATTGAAGGAAGTACAGGAAGATGGTTTAATGTTAAATCTGGTGTGAGACAAGGATGTACATTATCCCCTCTGTTATTCATTATCTACATGGATCACATTATAAAGGAAAGTGGTATTAAATGTGATATCAAAATTGGAGATGTTGATGTCAGCTCTTTGCAGATGATGTTATACTTCTAAATAAATCCGCTACTAGTCTGCAACATTCACTGACTAAATTGAATATCTGTTGTAATAGATATGGTATGAACATTTCAGCTATTTAGGCATGATTTTTAGCGAAGATGGTAAATTAAATATAGAAATAGACAACAGAATCAACAAGGTATGGTAGGAAGTCAATTGAATAAATTCATATGGAATAAGAGAGAAATTAGTCGGAACACTAAATTAGCTGTATACAAGACAGTGTTCAAACCAGTTTTAACTTACGGATCTGAGAGCTGGGTCAGAAGTAAAACACTTGACCAAAGACTAGAGACTGCAGATATGAGAGTCCTGAGAAAGATTAGAGGTGTGAACAGATGGCATCAATGGCTATATCATATTAAAAATGAGGATATTAGGAAAGAACTTGACATTGTCAGCATCCTGGAATGCGTTAGCAGAGCTAATCTCAGGTGGTATGGTCACTTAAACAGAATGGGAGAGGAAAGATTAGCAAAACAAGTGTTTTCTGCCAGGTTGGCAGGAAAATGTCCCAGAGGAAGGCCAAGATATAGGTGGATTGATACGGTACAAAGTGCCTTAGACGATAGAAATATAAGATCTGGTAATGTTGGAGTCTTGACAAGTAACAGACTGATTTGGAGGAAAATTGTAGATAGGAAGTTAGTAATGATGTAAATTTTTCATGTAGTACTATCATATCCTGTATACCCCTTGAGTGTACTTGGCAGGAATTTGATGATGCTGATTAATCACTTATGGCTAGAGTCACAGAACCAGAAGTTCATTCTCTGATTCACAAGATCAATAATGAAACGAGAAACTTTCCATCTGTGTCATACCTATCATATCTCTTCAGCGAGCAAGTGAATGAGGCTAAACAATATTTCTTGCTGCTGATTCAACTAAGTAATGGCTAAAATTTCACTAAACAGTAGCCAAATTCTTCATGATAGTGAACTGAATTTCCTCGCATAAAATGGCATCACAAGATATACGCTGGGGATTTATGGGAAGTGATGCAAGAAATTCTTCACATTTTGTATTGAAAACTGGATAATACAGGTAGAACCCAGCTTACATAAATTCAATTTGCATATGTTTGGACTTACAAATGATCTTTAAAGGAATACAGGAAAATTGTGAATAATAAAAATGTTAATGCACCGATGTTATTCAGATACTCTCTTTTCTGCAAGGCAGACACACACCACATGGTGCACGTATGTGCTTTCCTCAGTCTTATTTTGAACACAATGTTATATTTGTAACATTTAAGTGATGTATATTTTCAGTGTTTGCATGTGCTATGGCAAAGTAATCATGACTGAAAGAACAAAACTAAGTGGAAAAAGGGAACCTATGCATAAATGCTCTTAAACTGATCTAGTGATCAAAATGATAAAGAAATATCATCATCACGAACCATGGGCTCATTGCTGTTGGTGTCTGATGCCTCCTTCACTATCTTCTTCCACCTTTCTTTGTCCAGTGCAGTGTCGCAGTTTCTGTACACCCATTTCACACCAGTCCTTTATGTCGTCTATCCATTCTCTGTATGGTCTCTCTTTTCTGTTTACACCATCCATAATACCAAACATGAATGTCTTTATCTTCTGGTCCTCACACATTCTGCAGATGTGCCAAACAATTGCAGCTTCCAATTTAAAATCTTCTGCATTAGATTCTCCTTTGGTTGTCTTCCAAAAGAGCTCTTCAATTGTGACTTTCTGTACCAATATTCTTAGAATCTTCCTGTAACAAGTTCTGTCAAATGCTAAAATTCCTTTTCTTGTTTCCTTATTTATGATCATACAATATACTGCTAAAGATGCGTGTTTCCAGTACTCATAGTTTTCTTTGCAGGCTGATCACTTTACTTTTCCAGATGTTATCCATGGTCTTCAGATTTGTTCTTCCCTTTGCAATCCTGATCTTTATTTCTTTTTTACAGTCCAAATCATATGTTATTTTGCCTCCCAAACATGTGAATTGTTCCACATTTTCTATATCAATTCTTGTATTTTTTGTTTCATGTTCTTTGACTGTCTTTGCTTTTCACCAAATACTACTGTCTTTGTTTTTTCCAAGTTCATAACAAGTCCAAATCTCTTTCCTTCCTCATTTAACACTTTCAATGTTTTTTTGTAGTTTTCTTTCGTCTTCTTCAGTAATAACAATATCATCTGCAAATCTCAGATTGTTAATTCTCATCCCATGCACTGATATTCCTTCATTTTATCCATTGCTCTTTCTAGATGTGCGATGAAAATGCTTGGTGATATTGGGTCCCCCTGTCTAGTACCTCTACTTGTTTTAAACCATTTCCCCAAATCATCACCTATTCTGACTGCTGCAACTACATCCTTATAAATATCTTTAAATATAGCTATTAGTTTTATGTAAATTCCATAGGATTCTAGCACTTCTGTCACTTTCTGGTCGATACTGTCAAACACCTTCTAAAAATCAACAAAGCATATATGTTTTTTTTTTTTTTTTTTTTCTAGTTTTCTCTGCTATTAACAGCATTATCAAAATCTGTTGAAATGTAGTTCTATCCTAAATCCTGCTTGCTTGTCTGCAAGGTATGCTTCCAATTGTGTTCTCAATCTTTCTGTTAATATCATCATCTTACCAAGATCACTTGGTCAAGGCAATTGTTCTATAATTTTTACATTCTAGCTTATTTCTTTTCTTGTATAATGTCACTAATATCAATTTCACCCACCCATCTGCATTTCCCCTTCTTTCCATACCATATTACATGGTGATTTTCTGTAACAATACTTTCGCCACCATATTTTATCATTTCTCCAGTGATGCTATCATTACAGTACTCGTTGTGTACTGTAATGATAGCATCATTACAGTACACAACACTCATGTAGCCATTCTACTGCTTTTTCTACCTCTCCTCTTAAAATGTCCATATCATACTTGTTACATGGTGGTGATAACTGCTTCAATTCCTCAGTCAGTTTTCCAACGCTATCTGAATCCAGTTTTTCTTCATATAACTCACTACAGTATCTTGTCCACTGTTGTACAATCTTTTCTTTATTCATCCATACTTTTTCATCTTGGTTGCCACTTTCTATTAATGGTTCTAATCATTTTGTACACCTCCCTAGTTTTATGCTCTCCATAGTGCTGTTCTATATTATTGCATTAGGCTTCTAACCATTTCATACTATCCATTCAGACTGCTTTTTTCACTTCATTACACTTTCTTCTACATTGTTCCTCTATTTGTTCTGATGTATCCCTTCTTATCTTCAACATTCTTTTCTCCTGTACTAACTTCAGAGTTTCTTGTCAAATCCACTTCTCTTCTTCTGGTACTGTTTCTTCAACTGCATCTTAGATTCGCATTGTTTTCTTTGTCCACACTTTTAAGTTTATCTTTTAACACTGTTCTGTACCTTCTTCCTATTTCTGCTTCACTTATTCTTGCTGTATATCTTTGTTTCTGATGATGGAGTTCATATTTTCTTTTTAATTTCAACTTGATGTTTGCAAACACTAAACTATGATCCGAGTCTATACCCACCCCTTGAAAAGTTCCACACTGCTGTACAGATGATATCAATCTTCTTTTAATCATAATCATCTCGATCATGTTCTTGGTTTTCCCATCATTTGATTGCCACATCCATTTTCTAGTCCTTTTGTTCGAATCTTGTGTTACAGATCATCACCTCGTGGTCCGCAGCAAATTCTAACATTTTTTCACCTCATTCATTTCTTTCTCTGAAACCATATTTTCCCAAGACGCTTTCCCCAACCATCATTATCTATTCTGACTTTGGCATTCCAATCTCCTTGAATAATTAGTACATCATGCTTTGGTATTGTTTCTATTGTCTCTGTCAGATCTTTGTAAAATAAGTCAATATCATCATCTGTGCTGTCGGATATGGGTGTATATATCTGGACTATTGATATATTAAATGGTTTTGATTGAAATCTTGCTACTATGATTCATTCATTGACTAGTTTGTATCCTAACAGTGCCTCTCTAGCTCTTTTGTTAAGAAGGAAGTCAACTGCTTCGTGCTTGGTGTCATGCCCTGACCATACGACTTTGCATCCATTTATCTCTCCTGATGATGTCCATCACATCTCCACCAGTCCTAATATATCACACTGATATTAAGAAATATGAAGGCAGGCAAATTTCAACAGCCATAGGACATGATCTTGATCTAACAGCACCAACAGTGAATACAACTGTGAAGGAGGCTGCTCATATAAAGGAAGAAGTGAAATCCAACAATAAGAAAAAAACATTCTGGTGTTATTCATGACATGGAAAAACTAACTACGTGGATGGCAGACTAAACTAAGCTTAATGATTCACAAGACAAAAATGTTTTTTTGAAGACATAAAATCAAACTATTATCCACTCTTTCTATCATTTGTGGCAAGTAATGGTTGGTTAATGAGATTTAAGAATTCTGCTGCTTTTCATAATATTAAAGTGTCTGAAGAAGCTGACATACAGTGGCAATACCAAAACAGCTAAGAAATATACTGAGTCTGAGTCAAAATTGATGATTGTCATTACTTTATGCAACAAGCATCTGATGTCCATTTTGAGGAAATGGACATCAGATGTCACACATATTTCTAAAAAGAAAAAAATAATGCAAGGACAAAAGTTCACAATACAGCCTAACTCTTGTTCAGTGGACATGCTTCTGGTTGTCATAAGCTTAAGCCACTGCTAGTCAATCAGGTAGAAAACTCGTGTACTTGAGAATCATCAGTAAGACAATCCTTCCAACATATTATCATTAAAATCCAAAAGCATTAGAAAATATTACGCTTTTTGAAGACTGGTTTATTAATGCATGTTTTGGCCTGAAGGTGACCTGACAAGAAAGTAATATTCAAGAATTTGCTTATTTTCAACAATGTTCCTGATCATCCAGCGCATTTGGAAGATTTTTCATCCAAATATAAAAGTACTCTACCTTCCACCCAATATTAGTGCAGACATCCATGCCCATGGACCAAGGGCAAATTGCCAATTTCTAAGTTTATTTATTACATAGGGTTTTTGTGCAGGAATCTGCAGCAATAGATAGACATTTTGATTTAAAATGTCTGGGATGTTGGGAAGTCCTATAATATTTATCAAGCCATAGAATACATTGCAATGATGGGAGGAGTTTACACAAAGCTATGTGAAATGGTTTGGGAAAATGTTTATCTACAGCAGTTTGTGCACAGTTTTTAGGAAGAATGAAACTTCAGGAAAAAATAAACAAACTGAAGAAATAATAAGGCTGGCTGAACAATTCATGAGGATGAATTGACAAAATAACTCAATGAATTTGAATTAGCAAAAGTTGGTGAAACTGAGCAAGCTGAGAATTTGGAACAAGAAGAGACATTTTGTGAAGAAAGAGATGACAATCACGATCCATGAATTTTTGAATGGCATGATCGGAAAAGATGGATCCTAATCATCATGATTCTCAAACATCCCAAGAGAAACAGCTAACGTTTTAGTCTGTTATCAAGAGATTTAAAAAGAGAAGAAAGAAGCTACCATTTAGTCATCTCTATTAAACATTTCTTAAATTTCTTTTCTATTTTCTCATAATATTTACACAGCATTACACTACTTTGCAATAATAATGAATGAAATCCAATTTGTGTGTGAAATTTGTGAATGACATGCCAGAAATAACCTTTAAACATGTTAATGTACTACTTATACATTTATGCAAAATGAAATCAACATGTGGGATGAGTTTCTGACCTTTGCAAATTAATGTCGCATCATGTTGTACAATCATATGCATTTGTGATTTGAGACAATAGATAGAATACAATTTGTTCAGCTAAATCCCAAATTGCCAGCCCATCCTCATTCCCTCAGTACTCACTGGATACCTACTAACAGGGTGCACCATGTGAATGAGGATTGGACATTATGTTCAGGCTATAATTATCAAGGAAAGGAAGGAGAAGCAATAGCATTCAACACCAAGCATGAAAATAAACTTCTTGATTGGAAGGCAGTTTCAAGTAGAGTTATGTGGGCAAATTTCAAAATGGGGACATGGACAACGAAATGTATTTGTGCCTATGTTCCCACATAAGGTTCTTCTAAGGAAGAAGTGAAGGAATTTTTTTAAGTCATTAGAACAGACAGCTGACATACAGAAAATGGAAAAGGAGGTTCTTGCTGGACATAGGAACATTTGGAGAAAAGGGCAAAGCTAATAATAACGTTAAGTATTTACTGGATTTCTGCTCAGGATACAGACTAGTTGATACTGAACACCATATTTCAACACAAAGATGTGCACAAGCTCACAAGAAGAGAAGATACAAGAGATAAGAAAAGCCTCATTGACTATATCATTGTTGATAGTGCATCACACTCATTCAGGTTACAAGAGTGTACAAAAGATTTGAAATCGGAAGTGATCATTACTTAGTACTAAACAGGATAAAAACGGATTTCACATTGAAAACAACAGTATCTAAGAAAGGTTCTAAAAAGAATTTAAATGGAACAACTTTTACAAGAAAATTGTAGACTCAAATATACAAACATTATTGAAAAAAAAAAAAAAAATGAAATAAATTGAAAACAAGAACCAAAACTTGGAGTCTCAGTGGCAAACTTTGAAGAAGACATTGATTGATTCAGATAGGGAGGTATATGGTGAAGTTGTTTGCAAGGACAGAAAAATAAGAATAGCATGGTGGACACAAGAAGTTAAAGAAATAGTCCTCGAAAAGAAGAAATCATAATAAAAGCATGGGAAGACATTGGTAAGAATATAGAAAATAACTATCAGGTAGGTGGCAAAATGTTCTGGAGGCTATTGAAGAAGCTTAGAAATAGTGGAAAGAGTACTGGAAGGAATCAAAGATGATAAAGGTGACATGCAAACTAAAGATAAGGATGTCCTAGATGTCTGGAGTAATTACATTGAAAGGCTGTTAAATAAACTAAGCAGTGACAGAACCATACTAGAAAATTTTCAAGACGAATGCAAAGAAGAGTATATATATCAATATTTGAAGCAGAAAACACCAGCAAAAATTTGCAATGTGGAAAGGCAGCTGGAGTTGATGATATTCAACCAGAAATGCTCAAGTATGGAGGTATAAACGTTTTGCAGTGGCTGCACTGCATACTTCAGAGGGCCTGGTCAGAAGGTCGAATTCTAATAATTGGAGTAGAGCTCTCATAGTACTCATATATAAAAAAGGAAATAAAACTGAATGTGAGAATTACAGAGGAAATTCTCTCCTAAGCATTCCTGGTAAGTTTATTCAAGCACGCTTGAAAAGGGCTTGAGAAGGATTGTGGAAGAGAAAATTGGAGAAGAACAAGCTGGGTTCTAGCCAAATAGAGGTTGTCAAGATCAGATTTTCAATTTAATAAATAGTTGAGAAATAATGAGAATATGAAAATGATCTGTACTTAAGTTTTGTAGATCTGGAAAAGGTATATGACAAGGTGTCCAGAGAAAAGTTTTTCAAAAATATATAGAATTATATGGGGTGAATGGAACATTATACAGAGGAATACATTGTTTATATTTAAGTTGTCAGTCAGCAGTTTAATTGAAGGAAATATAAGAAGATGGTCTGATGTAAAATTAGGGGTAAGACAAGGATGCACTTCACCTCTACCCTTATTCATCATCTATATGGATCACATTATGAAAAAAAAGTGCATTAGGCTTGATATTAGAATTGGACATTGGAATTTAGCCCTTGCTTTATGCAGATGACGTGGTACTCCTAAACACATCTAGTGCAAATCTCCAGGATTCACTAACTAAATTGAATAACAGCTATAATAAATTTGATGAAAATCATCAATAAAAAGACCAAAACTATGAAAATAGGTAGGAGGATAGAAAACTTCAGGTAGGTTTTACAAGTAAAATATTTCAGCTATTTAGGCACAGTTTTTAGTGAAGATGGCAGGTTAAATCTCGAAATATACAACAGAATAGGTAAAGCTGGTAGCCAACTGAATAAATTTATATGGTATAAGAGAAATTAGCCAAAACACCAATCTAGCAATATACAAGACTGTGGACTGTGTTTAAACCAGTTTTAAGTTATGGATCTGAGAATTGGGCTAGAAATAGAGCACTTGATCAAAAACTAGAGACCACAGATATGAGGGTTATAAGAAAAATTAGGAGAATGAACAGAATCGTTTTAAAAATGAAGATATTAGAAAGGAAATTAGCATTCAAGAATGTGTCAGCAGAGCTAATCTAAGGTGATATGGCCACTTAAATAGAATGGGTGAGGAAAGGTTAGCAAAACAGGTTTGATACCAAGATGGCAGGAAAGAGACCCAGAGGAAGATCAAGGTCTTCAGTTAGAACTGCTTTAGACAAAATGTTAGATATAACAATATTAAAGTGCTCACAAGTAATAGACTAATTTAGAGGAAAATTGTGGATAGGAAATTTAAATTGTGCATTCAGTTAATCTAGATTTTTTTACATCCATGATGACTAATGTCACTTGGGTGTTTCTGGACAAGTTTCACAGAACACCTTTTTTTGCACCAACCAGTTTATGTCTTCATATTAAATTCAAAATCAAATTTAGCTGCTAGAACTTTACTCACTTTTATAGTAAATTGGTTTTACTACAAAATTATCTTCAGAAAATCATTTCAGCATAAGAAAATTCTACATTATATAAAAAGGAAAAGAACTTACCTATTGTTTCATTATGAATTAAAATCTTACTGAGAAATGCTGGTGGTGATAATAATAAGCAAAGTTATCATTAATCCAACTATCCTTATTAAAACTCAACACAAGGACATTTAACATGCCCATGAATGTGTTGCAAGAAATTATGAGCATTACAATCTTTTGCAAAAAAGCTCATTTGAACTTTCTAGTATATATGAATTCTGGCAATTGGAAAAAGAGAATTATTCTGTATGAAATATTGAACAAATCATGTGGATGCTATATGCAGTTTTCTTGTACATTTGATAAAATGTTTTTCAAATTTTATGCAATTATATTTCTGACTGAGATTTCTAATATTCTTCAGATAGTAGAATTAAACAGAGCAGAATTATTCACAAACTTATTTCTTTCACAGCTTAACGTAGTGATTTGGCAATAATCAGATTACATTAACGAATAACCTTACTATTCATGATTTACTTATTCATAGTTTAAATTTTAAAGAATTTCTTGAAGATCACACACACACACAGAGAGAGTGAAAGCAGTTCTGCTTTCACTCTCAATATTTATCAATTCAGGTAGCCTTATGTTTGATACTTTTTGTAATCTTATCATGCTTTTTCACTGTATAATAAAAGGAATACTTACATTGGTATCATAAATGGTAAAGAAATTATTATGACTCAATTTAAACTTTCTATCTACAAGTTTATAGATAACTTCAGAAGAAATAAAATACACATTACCCTCACTATGATAAACTTGTTGGAACAGAGGAATAGTTTGTTACAGTGGATAGTTTAGCTACAGCATTTTTATTTTATTATTTTTTAATGGCATTTTACCTAGGTGAGTATGACTTCCAGTTGACTTTTTAGTGGCATCTTATAATTGTTTGCTAGTCTTACTACTACCTATTCACGAAAATCTGAGTCCTACAGACAGCTGCCTAAATGGCTGGCACTGTCACAAGGTATCGAAGCACAGCTATGTTAAGTGAGAAAAAAAATAAACTAACAATTCAAATTATTTCCAATTATTTTTGGAATCTGAAATGTTATTTTCCACAACAGAGAATGTTTATCAATGCAGTCAACTCTTACTATAGTAAACTCATAAGGATCATACAAATGGTTCATTATAGTAGATAGTTTATGATAGTAAATTTCCTTTAGAATGGCATTGTAATTATTTGGACTTTTTAGTTTGGTATATAGTGAGAACTGATTGTAATGTAATGGACTAAGCAACCAAGAAGATTATGAAATTTGTTATCACATAACTCCATTAGAATATTTTTTGCCGATTTTTCAAATGAAGCGTATCATTTACCTCTTCAGAACAAATGATTAGATACTAATATTTATCCAGAAATGCACACTTTTAGAAATTTCTAGTTTTACATTAAAAAATAAAAAAATCTGGTGACGTGAGTGCAACTAAATCCTATTTTCTCTTCCATGAAGTTTTTATTTGTAGATAGCGCATTTACTTGTGGAACTGCATGAATGATACTAAACAAATAACAATACATAATGACAACATCAATACCAGAATATTTAATTACACCAATAATAAATTCTACCATTTTATAAACACAGATATATTATATGTACATTCAAATCAGTATACTTACTTAGCTTTGGCATGTGTGAGTATGTGTGATTTGAGATTAGTGGACTGCGCGAATTTTTTATTACATCCATCAAACGGACAAACATATGGTCGATCTCCTGTGTGAATTCGGACATGAGTCCGAAGGTTGAAGTCCAAAGAAAAACGCTTCCCACATCCTTCAAATGTGCACTAAAATTTGATGTAATTTTGAAGAGAAAGAGAGAGAATATTATTAATAATTAAAGCTAAATTAACTCAAGTCAGTAATAATTCTTTTCTTCTGTTTCAAGATAGACCCAAATTTTTATAAAATTAATTCAAGAAACATTACAAAATTACTTATGAGTGCAAAAATGTTACTTAAAAAATAAAAATAAAAAACTGCACAGTGAAGTATCAATGGCATTAAATGTTACCAATTAGAAATTATATTATTTTGTAGCAGTCTAAGCCAATACTAACAAAACCACTCCTGTTACTATCAGGTATTATTACATGTATGTACCATTTTTGATTTTTTTTTTTTTTTGCTACTTTATGCCCTAAAATGAAGCTTAAAAGCTGGTATGAACTTTCTGGCTGCATATCACAATGACCGAAAATGAAACAGTGAAAGAGCACCCATATATTTTTAGAATATTTTTCCACCTTTGCTTGCATATACCATTTTTCTGGTATTTTCTATACCAATTAATATTAAAACAGAAAGAGTATAGTGAACTGAGGATGAAAGAGCATTTTATCAAGGAATATGGCAATGTAAATAGACATGTGAATGTCACCATCGGGTTTTTTTTTAAAATCAATTTATATGTTAAAATATTTCGCAATTCTTAACAGCTGCATATTGCTCTACCAACAGAAAAATCAATACTAATTGATTTTAAGGCATGTGCGTTCATGCTTAAAAAGTTTGAGAATCACTATTAGCTAAAAATAAAGTGTTGACAACAGCAATATAATAAAATAGATGGTGAAACCTTAAGGGTAAATATCAGGAATTTGACAATGATGGTGGTGAAAGAGTGAATAAATATATAGGGTTTTTTTTCCATTTAATTCTTATTGTATGTAGCAAAATAGAAATTATATTAATCTTCAATATAAAGTTTATAAACTTCATTATTATTATGTAAAACCTCCAGAGTCCAAAGACTCATCGAGAGAGAGAGTGTGCCAACAGCATTGAATGATTGACCCCTTCCAACTACTAACCAGGCTCAAACTTGCTTAACTTTTTGCAAGCCATTAGTGGCAGAGGCTCTACCAATCTTTGTTAGTAAACTCAACCAACCTTTGCTGGCTTATATAGATTTAAAAAAAAAATTTTTTTTTTAAAGTTAATAACAAACGAAAGTTTAGTTCAAGTTAAATCTTGAGTACTTTAATCTTACACTGTCAAGGCCATTAAACAAAAAACAATTCATTCATTCAAATATTAATCTTTTGATACTAATTACCCAATCTAGTAGTAGCAAAATTGTTTCAAGTGATATTTAACCATATGTTTCAGTTTCAAGCATGGTTTCTTTTCAGAAGACAAACACACACACTAACAGAAAGGTATGCCATAGTGTTAAAAGAAACAGTGTAAAATGTCAAAAAATAAATATAATCACAATCTGTTTCCAGATCAGTCTTCCTTGCTTTTATGGTAAATGGCTACCAGCACCATAAAAATAAAGTTCACTAATTTTCTTGTCTAGGTTAATTTAAAAAGAAACTTATCTATATGAAGTGCATGAATAATTTCAGGACACAAACAATATCACATGTCAGTAAGCTGCAATTACTAAAAGGAACTTGTGAACATCAGTTATTTATAATAAATGTCAGACAGCAAAGGGATTTTGGTCAGGACTCTGGTAGTTCATACTAATGTTACTTCCTTAAACTTATTTATAGAAACTTTCATGGCTCACATATGTAAAAAAAATATAATTTTATTCAAAAACTTTGATATTTTTCATCTGACGTAACATACACCAGTTACTGGTCAGGGAGACAGACCAGTAACTACATTCAAAAGATGAATCATAAGAATGAGTCATGAAGCATGTGCCTACTAGCTCATGTCCCAGTTGCAACTGAGATGCTAGAATTACATTATTAGAGTTCAAACAATTGACTATCCATTAGGAAGCTTTTTGTAATAAACAAATTGCATTACTACCAACAATATACACAAGTCTTTTTATTAATAAAATCTTCATTTTCTTAAAAATATTTGATATTTCCTATCCAGTGATGAAATATGCAGAATGTTAGAATGAATTATTAGATTTATTTTCCCAACATGTATATTTTCTTTATACTGATTCATGTAACCTAAATGTTTTCTCAGATACCCCAATGACATTTGACAACATTGCCACTGCATGTTTTGGAATATCTGTTTCAGCCTTATGTAGTTAGAGTAAATATTAGCCCTAGAATCAACAAAAGCTTTAAATCCTATGTGTTCCAAGCTTTGAAAACAATCCACATATGCAAAATACAGCATTTCAATATTTTGATTTCTTAAATATAATTTCATGTAGTTCCAACTGTTTGTTAATGGTATGTAATAGCCAAAGCTTAGTGTAAAGGAAGGGGAAACTCAATTCCAAACTAAGCTTTGGCTATTACCTAGTTATACAGTGCATGCTTACTAGCGAGACCTGTAGAGACTTGGGAAGGGTTTGTGGATAGTGTAGTATAACAAGCTACTGAAAAGTCCTAACCAGGAGAGCTATGGTTGGGGCTTTCAGTAGTTTTGTTATAGCAGTGCTTACTATGGTGAGAATCAGCTATATAATGCAAAATACTAATATAAAGCATGCTTAAAATATTATACTAGCTAGATATGATTTTAAGTATATGTATTATATGTTGATTTTTAACAACCAATAGGAATTCAAACAAAGAGTACTTTTCTATGTCCGAAAACGAAGGAGCCTAACGCAAAGAACAACTAATTGAAGTATCAGATTTCAGTCACCGAACTCTAATGTTTCTTCAGCTGATATAGCGTAACTGACATTCAGGCAACAGCAGTTTTTTTTTTTTTTTTTAAAGCCCATACATGAGACAAAAGAACCTATATCACATGAGATGAGTGCAGTCTGTGTGGGGTGCACAGTTGAGGATTGAGAAAGAAGAAATCTATTGAAAGTGTTCTTGATGAGATTGTTGGCAGACAACTTATGAGGAAGGTGCAGAGGATAGATGGAATAAATCGATGCTATTCAGATGTACTAAAAAGGAATGTTAGGCAGCAGGAGCTGCTCTCATTTTAACAGTTCCAATAGAAGTAGAGGAATGATATTTGCTAGATGATCACTGGAGCAGTGACTGTGGAAGAGACACAGAACAGAGCTGAAAGAAATGCATAGAGGTTAAGCTGAATTGCTTTTCTTTGCATATTAAGAATTTTTAGGGAATTGTAGATGCACCTCCCCTAAGAATGGGAAAATTTGGGATTTACATAGGGTTATTAGCTGAGTAGGTATAAATTAATATCTAAAATAGCAACTATATATATAGAGAGAGATAATAAAAATGTCTTGGGCAAAATTACCTTAATGATTAATGTTTTGCTGATTGACCAATACTCGTGGTCTTGTATGTGAACATCTAAAGTTAACACTTAGAACTAACTGAAGCCTGACATAGAGCTAGTCAGAAAAAGTGTCTCATACAGGTGTGTGGTGAGGAGCGAACAGAGTGTGTGTGTGTGTGTCAGGAATAGGAATCCATAATTAAGAGAATCCTATATTTGGTTGATATATTTAATTACCTCAAGTCATAGCCAACAGTGAAGGAGCCATACATCAGGACAATCAAATCAGCATACACCAATGCCACAGCCTTCATTTCAATGGAAACATCTCTACTGTGGAAATACAGAGAGGTATAAGACAGGGTGACACAATATCTCCAAAATTATTCACAGCATGCCTAGAAGAAATATTCAAACTTCTTGATTGGGAAGGGAAAGGTCTGAAGATAAATGGAAGATATTTAAGCCATTTACACTTTGCAGATGACATAGTTATCTTTGCTTCAACTGCACATGAATTACAGACTCGTATCCACGAACTCCAAATTGCTAGCAAAACAGCTGGCCTAAAGATAAACCTAAAGAAGACCCAAGTTATGTACAATAGTTATGTCAACCAGAAATAATAAAAATCAATAATGATGAAAATAAACAAGTAGATCATTACATATACTTAGGACAACAGGTATCAGTGGAACAAAATATCACTTTTATTCGCTTTAAAACTTTCTTACATATTCTTCTTTTCAATATGAAATTCAATTTTATCCTGCTCAAGACTAAATAGTGATCACTTAGAATTTCAAATCCTCTGTACACTCTACTGTCCTGCACCAGTGAGAAAACATCACTATCAACAATAACATAGTCAATGAGACTTATTACTAGCTGCTTCTCTTCTGTGAATTTGTGCACATTTTTATGTTGGAACATCGTGTTAGTAATAACCATTCATATCCTGAGCAGAAATCCAACAAGGATTTGTCATTATTATTAGCTTTGCTCTTTTCTCCAAATAGTTTTGTATGTATGACAATCATTTCCTACTCTGCTATTCAGATCCCCAACAAGAACTCACCTTTCCTTTTTCATTGTCCCAGTTGTTTCTCTAAAGCCTCAAAAAATCCCTCCACTTCTACCTTAGTACAATCTTATGTGGGACAATAGGTACAAATAAGTCTCATTGTCCAGTTTCTCATTCTGATATTTGCCTGCCATTCAAGAAGATTATTTATTGTTTAATATTATAGCTACTCCTTTTCCCTGATTGTTATTTCCTATATAAAATCTTGCATTTGTTGCTTAGAAAGATCTCGCTTATTTCTGTTTTCTTTATTTCGGTAACATCCATTATGTTGATAGTGCCAATCTTGATCTCTGATGATGTTGAGTTGGGGTTTGGACTTGTTCCAGTTGTTGACTTGTTGCTGTTCACCCTGGATCCCTGACAAAAACAAAGGGGGGGGGGGGGGGGCTGGTTTAACTGGGCAACACCCTAGCCAGATCATGTTGTTCAATCATTTTGATTTACAGTTTAAGCCATTAAGAATACAATTTGGTTGGCTAAATCCCAAATTGTCAGCCCATCCTCATTCATTCAGTTTCTCGGTAGATACCCAACAGACTAAACCATGAGAAGGTGAGAACAGGACATCAGGTCAAAAGCCCTGGCCAGTTTTCTGAATTACCCAAAACGCCACATGGAGGTCTCCAGTTATCCAGCCTTGACTCTAAAGCTCCCTAAATAAGCAATCACATTGGTTTATTACATGGTTATTGGGTGCAAAACCAACCAACTTATATAAAACAAATTTTTCTGATTAATATATCTTGAATCGAATAGTATTGCATTTAAGATTTTCTATATCATTAAGACAGTTCACAAATTCTAATTTCAGAAGGAAAATTCTATTGAAGAAATTGAAACTTGCATGCTATATACATTGAAAACTATAAAAATGCATTTGCTAGACTTCCTGTCTGACAAGCACCCCTGCGAGGCACAGTCCAGCATGAATGTGTTAAGAATATCTTCATGATGAAGAAAAGGAAATAAATAATAATAATAATAGGCCTTCATCTACTATGCCGCAGAAAACAAAATTCAATCTGTAGCAATAATGAATGATGTGCAATTTATCAACCGAAAAAAGCATGCCACCTAATTCTGGGAAATTAAAAGATGTTAGAAAAAGATAAACAAGACGCAACCAACACTCACTATAGTAGACGTACTGATACCAAAGTAATAGTTTTTATATATATAAAGTGAAACCTGTATGGTATCCATAACTATAGAATAACATGTATACCACAATAAATAACTTTTTTATTATGTAAATATTTTGTCTTATGCATTATAAGACATCACTAGTACAAATAATGAACAAATAAGAATTGAATTCAAAAAACAAGAAACAATAATGTATATTGTGTGGAATTTTTTTTCTTGACTAGTATGTATAAAACTATTACACTTTTTTTATATAATGTTCGTCAAGTAGCTTTATTTTATCGTCCTACGTGTATTCCCTGAAGATGCCAATAGAAAATTGGCGAAACATGTAGGACGATAAAATAAAGCTACTTGAAACATTATATAAAAAAGTGTAATAGTCTAATAATGTACATGTTTAAATTAGAATCCCTCTATGAATGCAGTTGCATGTTCATGATTACTAACTACCAGGCTGAAATTAAAATTACTTAAATTAATAGATAAAACAGATTAAATTAGCAGATAAATTATAATACAACTGAGATAACAATTTCCCACACTTGTGGAATAGTGAGACAGTCATTTCAGTTAAGATTAGGTCTATGAAGTAAGGCTTCAGCACATTCTTTATATAACCATTCATGTTTATGTGGATCTATGTAGTAACTTGGCATTTTGCCACTGGATCCTGTGGTTAGCATTTTTGATTCCATGTTGTGCAAGGCTAGATTTGTGAGGTTTGATAAGGCAGATGCAGTCTTGATGTTCAGAGATACATTTATTTATAGATCTTCCTATCTGTCCATAGTAAGACAAGTTATAATAACATGGTACTTACGAGGACGGTCCAAAAAGTTCTCGGCCTCGACTATAGATGGCAACACTATTGACAAGATTTTTTTTTTTCCTAAGTTGGTACATCTGTCATAAGTATCCATGTGAAACTGCAAGTCATTCTATCAAGTAGCTTGTTTTATACAGCTGTCTGAAGCAAAAGTGTTGTCTGTATCCCTTAAAATGGATAAAATTGAATATCATGCAGTTACAAAATTCTATGTAAAAGAAGGTTAAACGGCAAAAGAAATTCATGCTCAGCTGATAAAATTTATTGGCACTCTTCTCCTTCATTTTCGACAATTAAGAAATGCTGCCGAATTTAAATGTGGCCATACCAGCCTTGAAGATGATCAACGTGAAGGACGTCCAAAAAGTGTAACAACACCAGAAATCGTTAATCAAGTGCACGATATGGTATTGGATGACCGGTGAGTCAAAGTGCATGAAATTGCTGAGACTATAAGCATTTCAAAAGAATGTGTAGGATATATTTTGCATGGAGAATTGCAAATGAAAAAGCTTTGAGCTTGCTCACAGCAGATCAAAAACGCACTTGTACGAAAATCTCTGAACAGTGCTTAAAGCCTTTTAACAAGAATAAAACTGATTTTGAGAGTCAATTTATTACTATGGATGAGACTTGGATTCACCATTACACACGAGAATCCAAACTGCAGTCAAAACAGTGGAAAGAATCTGGTTGTTCAGTGCCAAAGAAGACAGTCTTCTTTGGCACTTATATTTATTCATAATTTTTGCCACGCATTCAGAGATGCCTTTAATATATGGGCTTCTTCTTCTTGTCTGGATTGATTTGTAGAAGAGTGGTTGATTATTTTTTGGGTTGTTATTGGATTATATCCATTTATTAAGGCTGTTTATATGAAAATTTCCAAATCTTGTTTGTTCTGGATACTAATGATTTTATGATGCCATATTTTTGAGATGGATGGAGAGCTTATATGTTATGGATAGAACGACGAGAAAAAGTTGGTTTTTGGTAGACAGAAGTGGAAATGGATCTATCTTGTTTGTGCTGGATGGGTACATCAAGAAAGGAAATACCTGTTGACGTTTCCATTTCTAATGTGAACTTGATACGAGGATGCAGCGTGTTGCTTTTTTATATATAAATGAGTAGAGCTTTTCCATGCAACTCAAAAATGCAAAAACTGCATCGAAGTAGCATAACCACATTGTTGGTTTTGGGTTAAGAGTGAAAATTCTATCTTCTAGGTATTCAAGAAAGAAGTTGAGCGATAAGGGTGAGCCCATTGCTGTTTTTTTCCTGTTTATATATTTTATCTTTCCATGTGAAGTACCCTGATGCGATTGCAAATTTGAATAATTCCACTATGTCAGGTGGAAATTTTTGGGTTAACAATTCTATTGTTCTTTGTGAGGGATATTAGTGAAGAAAGAGACAATGTCAAAGCTCACTAACATATCTGTATCTGCCAGTTTAATGTCTTTTATCCTCTTATGATATCTATGGAATTTTTTATCCAAGAGGTTGAGTGGCCAGTGAGAGGATGGAGAAGGTTAGACACGAATCTTGATATTTTATATGTGGACACAGAATCCACAATAGGTCTGAGTGGGCAGTCACTTTCATGTAATTTTCGTGAACCATATATTCCTGGAGGTCTTGCATGGTACATTTTGAGTCTTATCATTGTTACTTCATCCATTAACTTGAGTTATTTACTTTGGCATATGTGTTATTCTATAGTTAAAGTAACAGTTGTAGTGAATTTCCTTTTTAGCACAGCATTCATATCATGAAGCTTTAGTGAATCAGTGAATTCACTATACCACAGTTTGCTATAGTAAGAGTTAACTATATATATATATATATATATATATATATATTATTGTTCATCTTTACTTGGTAGAAATATAAAAAATTAGTTAAATGATTATATACCAAGAATGAAAAAACAACAAGGTTTAATATTAAGATACAACTAGTTTCATTAAATGATTCAACATCTTCAGGTATCACAGACAAAGAATTATACAAAATATGACAGAGACATGATAAAATTACATCAACAGATCTAGTATAAAAGATAATAGTATGTTTAAAAACAGGAATGCGAGCTTGAGTTCCAATTAAAGTTGACTACGTGTGTGAGCTGCCACGAGTGCGCCAATACTGAACAGTGGCAATGTGTGTGCATCAGAGATTGAAACTAAGGCTGTTGTTAATATGTGATGAATCTAGTGAAATTTCTCTGGATTCGATAATCTTTCTTTCGAGTTCATCATAACACACATGGGTATTAGAAGTTTTTGGCCAGGCTACAAGGTGTTGGCAGCCTTCATCTAAGTTAAAAGTAGTCCACTTTCTCCGATTCTTGCAGATATATTTCTTAAGGATTTTGAAGAAAAAGCAATTAATTCCTCTACTCTTAAACCAAAAATTTGGTATCGTTATATAGATAATATATTCCTCATCTGGGAACACGGTATCAACAACCTCAATTTGTTTCTAGACCATCTCAACAAGTATCATGAAAATATCAATTTTACCTTCGAACTGGAATCCCACAACTGTCTCTCCTTTCTGGATTTAAAACTTATGAGATGCACTGATAATATAAAACTCTCAATAAAACTCAAAACTGACTCACAGACAGATACCTTCATGCTTCTTCCCATCACTACCATCCGCAAAAATCTGGTATTATTTCAACCCTAGCACATCGAGCCAGAGCTTTACTTACAGATGAAACAGAAATTGAAAATGAACTCCATTTTCTTAAAAGGACTTTTGTCAACAATGTTTCTCACTTAAAAAAAAATTGATAAATTTCTCTTTCCATCGCTTTACTGCTACTAAAGATTCTTCTCCCCCTAGAGCTTTTATTTCATTGCCATACATCAATCCCCCCCCCCAAAAAAAACTAGCAAAAATTCTTAAGAAATTCAACATTAGAACTTGCTTCACTACGTTTCCAAAACTTCGCTCCATACTAAGTAAACCTAAAGTGAAACATCTCCCTACTCGGTATCCAGGAGTCTACAAGATTTTGTGTGATTGTGGAAAGTCATTATGGCCAGACAGCTAAATCCATCCTTTTGCATATGGAAGAACACCTGAGAGACATTTCCTACAATAAGACCAGAACCAGCACTCTCTCTAGCCACGTTCTCTTCTCTATTAACTCAGATGAAGGCCGCCAACACCTCGTAGACTGGCCAAAAACTTCTGATATCCATGTGTGTTATGATGAACTCGAAAGAAAGATCACCGAATCCATATTTCAATCTCTCTGATGTACACATTGCCACTGTTCAGTATTGGTGCACTCATGTCAGCTCACGCACATAGTCAACTTTAATTGGAACTCAAGCTCACATTCCTGTTTTTAAATGTACTATTGTCTTTTATACTAGATCTGTTGATGTAATTTCATCATGTATCTTAATATTAAACCTTTTTGTTTTTTCATTCTCGGTATATAGTTAACTAATTTTATATATATATATGTGTGTGTCTGTGTAATTATCAAGAGAGACCAGTTTTTATCTGAGGTCACAATTTCTTCTCTTACATACTATTTTAATGCTGAAAAGGAAATGTAATACCTGGAATGGTTTTTCTCCGGTATGAACAAGCTGGTGCCTCTTAAGTTTGGAACTTTCAACAAATGCTTTTCCACATTCTGCACAAACATGAACCCTAGGCCCATGAGTATGAAGATGCTTCCTCATAGCAGAATTATCACGAAACATCTTTGTACAACCCTAAAAAATTCAAGTATTTTATTAAAATTTATACTCCAAATCATAAGCTTCAATATATATATATATATTAACAGTTAACTGAAAATGAAGCTACTGCAGTTCATCTAGTTATTTTCTGGTAACAATAAGTTCTGAACTTATATATCATATGCACACGTAAAGAAACAAATAGAGCAGCAATGTGTAATGATAATTATGGTTCTTATTTGAAATGATATCAACACTACAAGAACTATTAAACCAATTAACATTTGGTACTATACTTAAGGGGAAAAAAAAACACTGATGCTTCAACCAAAACTTTTTTTGGTTGAAGCATCAGTTATTTAAGTAATGCTAATTACACAGGCCAACACAATTTTTGCTGACTTTTATATGAGACTTCTTATTTACTAATTTGGGTGCGCTGATTTCAAATATCAAACCCATTTTTCTCTATCATGTCAGGTTTTTCCTCTATGGCATTTTCTATTTTTTACAAGCAATTACAAAGATCTAGTGGAAACAATGTTTGAAAATTTCCAACGCCTAGGTTGCAACATGAGCATAAAGCTTCATTTCCTATACAGTCATCTTGATAGATTTCCCGAGAATTTAGGTGCTGTAAGCGATGAACAAGGCGAAAGATTTCATCAAGACTTAAAAACTATGGAAGATCGGTACCAAGGATGATGGGATTCTCACATGATGGCTGACTACTGTTGGAGTATTCAAAGGGATTGCCAAAACAGAACACACAGCAGAAATTGCTACAAACAAAAATTTATTCCCTGAAACTCATGTGTAAGTAAAATTGTTATTTGTTTATAAATATTCTTGTAATTTTTAATGAATATTGTTAAGCAGTTATGTATCTAATTATCGGCCTCTCTCCCAATCAACGCGCCAGTACGTGCCATTGCAGGTTCTTACGCATTTATTTGTTTACTAACAAGCGAGAGTGGTGAGCGCTCCAATTCTGATCTGCGCACCGCTTTGAATAATAGGCTATATCTTCGGGAATTTCTCGATAAAAAGTTAGGAACAGATTATTATTTATTATATCATAATATTATTTTCTGAAAGTACATACTTTCAGAAAATAATATTAAAAAATCGATTTTTTTGATCCTCTAAATAGTACTGCCTCCTTAAAACTATCAAAAACGTACAAATTAGCAAAAGGAAAATGCCATACAGGAAAAACCTGATGTGATAGAGAAAAATGGGTTTGATATTTGAAATCAGCGCACCCAAATTAGTAAAAAACAAGTGTCATATCATAATCAGCAGGAAAAAAAAATTTTTTTGTTGGCCAGTGTTATCACTCATTTTGTTATGGAATGTAAACAATGAGTGCTCAGTTGTATCATGAGGTAACCAATTAGCAACCTAAAAATTGGTAATTAGATTAAATTCTGCCATATCATGTTGCTATCACTAGCCCTGTCCATCCAATATTTTAAAGTGAATCAGAATTCAAAAATGCATTAATGTAGTCATATATGTCTTCTATAAAATATAAAATGCATGAACTTTTTCTCCACAGACTGATAAACACATTAACTTGACAGCATCAATCAGCGTTGTCATCAATTTCCTGTCATCAGTATAATCATGGAATGTCATCAGATTATGATGACATTCCATGATTAAGTTTACATTATAATTAATCTCCTAACAAAAAATTTCCTTTAATTTAGTCTATGACTTGTCAGCACTCCAATACTGTCGTCTCTAACATTTCATTTCTTCTAAGACACTTCTGATTGAATCAATCCACTTAGATCTTGATATTCCTCTGTGTCTTTTTCCTGCCATCTTGGCACAAAACCTGTGTCTTGTTAACCTTTCCTCTATCATTCTATTTAAATAACCATACCTCCTTAGATTAGTTCTGCTCCCACATTATGGAATGCAAACAATGTCAGGTTCCTTCCTAATATGATTCTGCCATTGATGCCATCTGTTCAGGCCCCTAATCTTATCATATACTTTATTTCTAACTCAACTCTCAGACCAATTTGGTCTGAGAGTTGAGTTAGAAAGTTGGGTTATATATAGCTAGTTCAGCGTTTTGGCTAATTTCTCTCTTATTCCAAATAAATTTATTGAACTGGCTCCACCACCAAAACAGCTATGCTTATTCTGTTGTCTATTTCCAGATTTAACTTGCCATTTTCACTAAAAACTATGCCTAAATAATTGAAATATTTTATTTGTTCAATAAGGCTCTCTAAGTTTTTTTAAGCCGATGTTCATACCAAATTTGTTACAGCTGTTATTCAATTTAGTTAGAGAATCCTGGATATGTCAAGTTCCTTTAGAAGTACATCATCATCTGCTGTATGCAGATGATGAGTCTACCATTGGACAAGTCAAACTTAGCAAAGGGCTAAGTTTGACGTGTCCAATTCTAATATCAGGCCTAATGCACTTTCTTTCATAATATGATCCATACAGATGATGAATAAGATAGGAGATAATGTGCATCGTTGTCTTACTCCTGCTTTTACATCAAACCACATTCCTTCAATTCAATGCTAACTTGCAACTTAAATATAGACCATGTATAATGCTCCATTTACCCCACATAACTGTAGTGTTCTGAAAGGTTTTTTTTTATGGGCACATTGTGATATGTGGCTTGGTTGGCCAAGTAGTTAGCACATCCACTTTCCAACAAATAGGCTGCAAGTTTGAATCTCACCATAGGCATGTATTTTTGTGACTGTCTTTACATGGAAGGTGAATTTTATCACTTGGTGTTTGAGACCACCCCACTTACTGGAAGCTTGAAGTGGCTTGTTCTATGTTTAGTCTTCAGAGCAAGGATTCCAGACTAGGTAAATAAATAAATATGCAATTGATGAAAACAGGAAAAACCATCAGACCATCTACAGTCCCAAATATACTATAGTTTTGCAAATAACTTTTCATGGGTGGGTGCAACACAAAAAAAAACATACCTTTTCCAGATCTACAAAACTTAAGTAGAGATGCTTGTCATAATTCAATGGTTTCTCAACTCTGTCATAAAGTGAAAATCTGATCTTGGGGAAACAAAAAAAAAAAAAAAAAATCTTATTATTAATTGGTATTTTCTTGCAGTACAAAGAAGAAATCACCACACAGCTGAAAAATGTACTCACTACTAGAACCAAAGAACCAGAGGTAGATGGAATGAAAGAAGGAAGAGAAGCAGGACAGCAAATGTATGTTGATCAACAGTTGTTCAAGTCCTTACAGTCTTAACTGTCCCATGAAAATACCTACAAAATAAGCATAAGGCAAAAACAGAACATCTACAAAAGAATAAATTAGAATGAATCTGTATATGAGTGCAAGGGTGGGGGATCATCATTCAATCATGTTTCTCTTCTGGGTGTGAACATTCTTTCAAGATTTCAAGATTGCATATGACAGCACTGAAGTTCATTATGGGAATTTATGCCCCAATGAAGAATGATAAAGATTTAAGACACTCATTATGGAAGATACTTAATCATGATCTACAACCAATCAAAATAAGAAGAGCAATGGAGTGCAGTGTGATCAGCCTCGTAACAGATAGTATTTGAAGATTTATACAAAAAGAGTGAGAGCACATGAAAGTAAACAGAACTGGAGTACTCTAGCACTGGTGGATAAATCTGAGGAAAAACTATAGATTCAGCTGAAAATGGTAAAAGGCAAACCATGAGAAGGTAATTTGGTAGAGAAGCCTATGTGTGATCAAATTAAATGTATGCAAATATCAAATGCAACTACTCGAGCTCCTCCAAACCTTTCCATAGTTTGCAGACAAAGGATGATGGCTAGGAGATAAAAATGTCACTTATCTTGTAAACTCCATAGATCAGTTGTTAATGACTGTGCCCTCTGGCTGAAAAATTCCATCTCTGAATCTTCTCCAGAAATACTACAAATCTATCTCTAACAGCTTTTAAAATGAAGATGAGTTAGCCGGTCTCATAGAGATATTCGGGTTTTTGTATGCAAAAAGCTAACTCACACACACTAAAGAAAAGCAGCTAGAGAATATACAACTGAGAGCCATGGTAGACTTTATGGATAGGACTAACCATCTTATTGTAGTATTAATTAGGCTTCTATGAAGCTAAGTTACTTCGCTGTTAGAGGCTATTAAGTTAAATATCTTAAAACCCGTATTTTATGTTATTAAACTAAGACAAAGTTCTATTTATTTTTCTTAAAAAAAAAACTTCAAACTGATTTGGGAGGCAGCTATTTTTTTATACCAGTAATCTTTACAAGGTGAGGGAGCTTTATCAAATCAGCGCTTTCATCAGCATATATTCTAGGGCTCTAATTAAAAATGAAAGTAGCAATTACACTGTATCTCAAATGGAGAAAAAAGGAAATTTTCCTCACTCTCAAACTTCAACTTCTGAGGTATGCATGTCTAGTCCCTTCCCAAAAATAATGTGAAGTGATTTTTCTGTGTAAAGCAGAATAAAGGAGATTACTCTGAAAGCATCCACATACCTCAATGAGACACTAACTTGGAAACAAGGCCTACTACAGGCAACGTTCAGATAAACAGATCTACACATCTCAATTGCAAGCAACACGTTTTTAGATGAGAACATTAGTTTAACTATTAAGTACAAAGATTAAAGTGCAGATAATAGGAGCTATTCAATCTAATTAATAATGATGCATTTTATATAAAAATGCATGCATACCTTATGAGGACAAGCAATTGTTCTCACAACATCATCATTCTGCTTTCGTGGTTTCATTCTGTAAGATAAGACAAAATATTATAATGCATCACTTTATGTTAATAGAATCCGTTCTGATTATAATGAACTAACAGGAAGAAAAGATATATTATACTAGAAGGTTAGTTTAGCAAACTTCCTTATTTCTATGGCTATGGAGTTTTTGGCAACACTTTTTCAGCTTGCTATAGTGAGGAAGTTCTCTACAATGTTATTCTCAACATGCACTTATATTCTCTACAATATAAGTGCATGTTGATAAGTGAGAACAGTAAATTTTATTTATTCTAAATATTCCTATAATGTAGCTTATAAGATTATTATTTTACCTGCAAAACCCAATGAACACTCAATTATTCCCCAGAAATGCCGACTATAATCTTTAATAAGCAATAATGATATAATTATCAAATGATTATTTTTGTAAATTCTATTTTTGGTAAAAATAAAATAAATCAAACGTGAACAGAAATTTTAAGAAGAAAACTTGAATTAATGCCTTAATTCTGATCTGCAATCCATACCTTTTTTCCCTCTCTTTCTTTCTTCCTTCCTCACTTCCAATATCTTGGAGATAATTTGAGAGAGTGATATATTCTAATATAATTTTCCAATAAGTCATTATCATCAAATTCTAGATATTCCAGGCACAATACTATTACATGATTAAGGTAAGGCTATTAGCACTTTCCTACTGAAAACTTTCTTCCAGATTGTTATTTGTCAAAATTTATACTGTCATATCATATCTTTCCAAGCTCTAAGTCACTTCTAATTGCATTAATCCATCTACATCTTGCTGTTCCTCTGTATAGTTTTGCTGTCATCCTAGCATTAAATACCTGTTTTGTTAGCCTTTTCACTATCATTCTGATCATGTAACCATATCACCATGGAGTCAGAACTGTGGGACACCCACACTAACCTTTATACACACAATACCTATTATACCTCTCCTTAAACTCATTCATTATCAGGGTGCTCACAACTAATTTGGGCAATCTATTCCATTCACTCACTACTTCCAAATAAAAAAATCTACTCCACACACCCTTACACAACTTCCAAGGATGACCTCTATTCTCTATTTATCATTACTTTTCTTTTTTTTTTCTTGTGTCAAATCTTATAAAATCCCTTTAATAACTTATAAATTTCTATCATGTCCCCTTCTTTCAACCTATGAAATAAACTTGACAATCTAGACACTGCAATTTATCTTCATAGGGAGTATTCCACAACAGACCTGTCATGTTGTGGAATGCTCCCTATGAATCCTCTCCACAACCTCCTAATCTCCAATAAACCCAGGTGACCAAATCTGCACGCAACAGTCAAAATGTGGCTGAATCATAGTCTTATAAAGAGGGATAATAACCTTTCCATCTTTACTTGTTTCTTTCTACATCAAGTAATCCTTTGAACTATTTTACCAACTTCTGCAATATGCCCTTTGAACTTCACTGTCCACCATCCATCCCATCCCACACACCAAGTTCTTAGACTTATCAATTTCCCACAATCCAGTACTATCAACATGACTGTACGTAACCATTTAAACTCAAAGTGCATAATCTTACATTTGTAACATTAAATTGATGATCATTATCCTTTGCCTTTAATGTAAACTTATTTAACTCAACCTGCAGGATATCTATATCAATTTATCAACTATTACCCTTCCTAGTTTTGCACCATAAGCAAAACAACTGAATATTCCTTCCTTTTCTCTATATCATTATTATATAAATTAAAGCAGTGACCATAGTGCAGAATGGTGGGCACTCAACTAATCACCCTTATTCTTCATAACGATTATCATTTGCTCCAACTTTTGTAATACTTCATCAAACAGTATTCTATCAAATGCCTTTTGCAATGTCTAGCAGTAACATGGTGTAGACATTTCCCTTATCTTACTCTGCTGTCAAGACAGGACCTTTTTTACAAAGCTATACTGCTCAATGTTAAATCTCTCTGTATAAGAAGCTGTGGCCATTTGTTTATCTCTTTAAAGAGATTGATTTTTACACCAAGTGTTAAGTGAATGAATATACAAGAGTTCAATCCTATTGGTGCAATGAGTTTTAACTCTATTATTTTAAAATCTAGGAAAGGATTGACTCCAGAGCAAAAAAAAATAAAAAATAAATATATATATATTTAATGAAACTGTATACATTGTATATAATTAAATTAATGACTACAAAACAATTTGGGTCCAAGGCCTTCTAAATTAAATCTATACTTTAGAGCATCGTTTCCCAAACTTTTCCTACAACGGAACACTTCACAAATCCTGAAAATTTCACAGAAAACCTTGGTTATTTTGTAATGTATTAATTAATAATAAATTGTCATTTTAGCTGATTTTTTATTATAAATTAATAATTAAACATAAACATCATTAAATTAATTTGTGCTGATTTTCATTGACATATCCCATTGTGATCACCAAGGATTTATAATATTATAAGTACTTACAAGTGATTTATATTCTTTTATATTCTATATCTGTTATATTTTTTCATCTTTTATATTCTATTTCATCTTCTAATCTTTTACTGCTTAAGCCTATCACAAATGGTTAAGCAGTAAAAGATTAGAAGATGAAATAGAATATAAAAGAATAAGAGCCATAGCTAAAAGAGAAGTCAGAAAAAGACAGAGAATCATGGAATAAATTTGTTTCTAATTTAGAACATGATTCATATAAAATAAGACCCAATGTATATAAGATTTTGAAACACCTAAATGCAGACACCAAAGAAAACATAAAATTAAACACTGAATTGAAATTAGAAGAATTTCTAAATTACTACACAGAACTGTGGACAGACAAATATTTTAAAAAAGACAACTGGCAAACAATTAACGAAAATGAAAAGGAAATAACTGAAGAAGAATTAGAAATCAGCCTGAAAGAAACAAGAAACAGAAAATCACCTGGAGAAGATAAGCTAGGTTCAGAACTATATAAATACGCAGGAACAAGATTCAAAGGAAGACTCTTATTATTTTTAAATAAAATTTACTCAACTGGTATCCCCCCAATAGAATGGAAAAAAGCAATTGTGATTCCTATCTTTAAGAAAGGTAATAGAGATGACCCTAAAAACTATAGAAGTATCAGTATACTAAATTCATGTTACAAAATATACAGCAGAATCTTAAATAACAAACTAATGAAATATTCCGAAAACTTTATTCTAGAGGTACAAAATGGATTTAGAAAAGGGCGATCATGTATAGACCCAGCCTTCTGCCTAAAATTAATAATAGAGAAAAGAAGAGAATATAATTTAGAAACACATATTGCATTTATTGACTTTGAAAAAGCATTTGACAAAGTTAAAAGAAACATTATTTAACATATTAAAAGAAAGACAAATACCAAATAATATCCTAAAAGCTGTCACAAGTATATATGAAAATAATCAAATACAAATAAGATTAAATCATGAGCTATCATATACAAGAGTGATAAACATACAAGAGAGGTATGATAATATCAACGGAAAAATCAAAAACTATGGCCTTTAAAGGACAAGATCCAGCAAGAACTAAAATAGTATTAGATAACAAGATCTTAGAACAGGTGAATTCATTTAACTACCTAGGATGTATGATCACTTATGAAAATGAAGAAGATATAAACCTAAAAATTGCAAAATATTTAAAAATAACAGGAGTAATTAACTCTAAATTTAAACCAAACCTAGTTCAAAAACAAACCAGGCTAAAAGTATACAATACATTAGCCCTAGCGGTCTTAATGTATGGAAGCGAAATCTGGACAATAAATCAAAAAGACAAACAAAGATTAACAACAGCAGAAATGAAGTTTATGAGAAAAACTGCAAAGTATACCCTATTTGATCACAAAAGAAACGAAGATATTATGAAAGAATTAAACCAAGAACCAATAATTGAAAAAATTAAAAAATATAAACATAGATGGATGGAACACGTTCAAAGAATGAAAACAGAAAGATTACCAAAACAAGCCTTAAAGTACAAGCCATTAGGAAAAAGAAAACCAGGACGTCCTCTTAAACGATGACATCTAAGGCCGGAACAGGCCATACTAGGCCTAAATTCTTGATACGTATGATGATGATGATGACTTGCAAGTGAATGCAGACTTTTTCTCCTGTGTGTTGGTAGTTTTCCTCTCCTTTTGTACATCCTGGAGATCACTTTGTAGGCTGGTGGTGGATGACTCACTATCTGTTGCATCACAAACATCTTCAATAAGAGATTTCTTAATACCAAAATTAAACAAAGTCCATTGTCTCTTATTCATATTAAAATTTAAATCTGCAGGCCTATTACTTTTAAAAAAATCATGGCACTACGGTTTCGAAACTTTCACCCTACAATACGAACTTGCGAAGAAAGTATTCAGTATTACAAGATTTGAGAACCGGATACAGACTACCTTGATCTTCAATTTTAGTGGAAAAATTTTCTTTATACTTCCTTGCTGTTTGGTCACTAACATTTGCAACACAGATGTTATTTCTTTCAGTTTTGAGAACAGAGGATACGTCACCCATTGTTGTAATCAGCTTGCAGGCAATTTTTATGATCGGTCATAAACAGCGGTATTCTCTTTCCCGATTGTTGAAAGATTTCAATGTGTGAAAATTAATAATTCATGAATATTTCCAGCTTTAAAAATATGCCGTTTGGTCACTGACATTTGCTATACAGATGTCATTTCCTTCAGTTTTGAGAACAGAGGATATGCTGCCCACTGTTTTAATCCGCTTGCAGGCAATTTTTATGACTGGGTCATAAACAGCGGTATTCCCTTTCCCAAATGTTGAAAGGTTTCGATGTGTGAAAATTGACGATAAATCATGAATACTTCCACGTTTAAAAATACACCGCTTGGTCACCAACATTTGCCACACAGATGTTATGAGGCGTTCTGGGTCTGAGCTTTTCAACATATTCACGAATTTATTCTCCTCAGAATATTTCCACTATAAAATATTTTATTCATGAAAAATGTTTAGAAAACTACAATGAAAAATACCAAGAGAACTTGTCACAGAACACAGTTTGGGAAACTCTGCTTTAGAGATCTTTATTTTTAAAGGAATATTTTCATTCAATCACTGACTTATTCTATTAATAATTTGTTCTTCAACAACAAATTCCTACAGACAATGGACATTCATTAGAACCAGTTCTTTATTAAGAATTTTCTCAAAATATAAAACTTCCATGGAACTATCCAGTACAGCAATCCCTTGATTAGTGCGCCTAATGCGTTCTTTAAAACAGGCGCACTAATCGAATACAATAACCTATGAGAAAAAGTATAATTCATTCCTCAAATTTCTTTCTTGAACTTTAATTTTTTTATAAAAGAATTAAGGTGTGTCTCAGGGCCTAGTTAAAGGAAAAACCATGAAGCTGAAAGACAATAAAACATAATTAGAATATAAATTTATTATTCTACTTCTTAACAAAAGAATTGAGCTAACATAGTTTGGTGGGCATTTTGTTTCTTTTTTTCATACAACCGACGGTATGGCCCTATTGCCTCTTCTACTCTTCTGCAAATTTTACTGCTTCTCTCTTCATCAGGGTCAGCCTCTAAGCATTGATGCTTAAAAACTTCAATTGTACGAAAAATGTTTTCAAATTGTTTCTGTGAAATCTTTTTTGGCTGACTATCAGTTAAATTTTCTTCATATTCTTCGGGATCTTCCCACTGTGCATCTAAATTTAGCAGGTCGAAATCACTCAATTCTTCAGAATGAGATTTAATTAACTCTTGGATATTATCATTGAAGGGATGAAAGAAATGAAGGAAGTACGAATTGGTCGCTAATACGTGAAATTACATGCTTTATAGATAAAATTTTCCAACTGTTATACAAGCAAAATAGTTACCACTTTAAAAACTACAATGATCATAAAAGAGAAGTTAATTTTATGATGTGTAATAATAAACAACTCATCCCAGAAGATGGATTGATTACCCTATTATCGGAATGGATTCTCCTTTTTGTGACATGCGCAGAAGTGTCTCGAATCTGTGGGCATACTATAGCAGACGACATAACTTTTGGAACATAGTGTACATGGAAGTAGTGTAGTATGCCATTAAAAATAACTTTATAAAATGTTTTAAATCAATAACTAAATTATTTCATTCTGGTGAGTGATTTTTTAAAATAGTTAGCCATAAAAATGTATAGATAGAAAATTTTTAAAATCTGTAACATTTATTTTTAAGATGTATATAGGCGCACTAATCAAATTTGAGTATCGAAAAAAAATGATGCACTAATCAAGGGATTACTGTATTTCTTTATTTAGCATATATTTTTCCATTCATCTTCACTGTTTCACTGAGGATAAATATTAATATCCCAGGCAAAATTAAATACAAAAATGCACAAATCACAAATTCTTCCCCAGAAAAAAAAAAGTCATTTTTGCTACATTATAAACACTGTATCAAAGAGCTTTCCAATAAAGACACTACACTTTACAGTTTTAGATTTCACTAATTCCTGTCATTTGTTTGTAGAAAATAACTGAAATCATCAGTGTTCTTAAGACAGAACTTTCCATTTCTTTGAATAATGAAAAGAGAATGTATTTAATATCTCCTTTTATTTATTATTCATTTGTTGACAGTCTCATTTTTTCAGTCTACAGAGTCACCTTGCTAAGATTCCATTTTTGGAATCTTCTATCAATATATTCTGACTGGCAAGTTTTTCCAAACACTTTCTAAACACAATGTTCTCTATAAATTAGTAAGGCAAGCGATGTGAAGTCATACCACCTTTACCACGAGTTGCCCCAGTCCTGAAAATACTTCAGGCACAAACTATGTTTCCAGCTGAAGTATTTTCGATAAAGGATTAAACCAAGTATAATTTCTTGGTATCTTTAATTTATAGTAAAACCAAGTGAAAAAACTTCCAACAATGTTCTCTAGTCTGCATTCTCAAGTTACCTTGGTACTGAATGGTCTCTCTGTCAGCTGTCAATCTATCTATCTCCTCGGTGAGCATATGCACACTTATACAACTAAGCAGTAAGGGAGAAGTTAGTAATGGCTGATGCTTTGCTGTTAGCAAAAAGTGAATGTCTTTACAACGAATGAACACATAGCAATTGTGAAATAAAATAAAGAACACTGAAATTATCAGATATCTGGAAAGTACAATCTCAAATACCATACTTTTTTTAAATAAATATCAATTTCACACATCACAGGGTTACAAAACCAAAATTAATAAAATAATAACATATAGAGAAACAGTAAAATAGAAAAACAATTGTAAAAAGATTCATAATTATAAACCGACTATTTTTACACCACCATAGAGTATCATATTCTTATTCGCCTATTGCTGGATTTTACCTTTAACTTTTCCAAAACTTTAACCACCACTCCTGAGATGTTAACTGGTCTGTAATTTGCTACTTCTGTCTTAGAGCCACATTTATATAATGGAACTATCTTACCCACTTTTCACTCCCTTGGAACCTTGCAAGAGCTGAGACTTATAATAAACACCATCAGAAGCAATGCCAATTCTCTCACACATTAGTGTAGCATCCAGACTGACATGCCACTAGGTCCCACTGCAGTATTCACATCAATTGTTTCAGTATGGTGAGTGCCTCCTGTTATTCTACTTCAATTTTGACATCAATCTCACTGGCAACTGCAAATTCACCATGTGTTTGATATGCCTTACACATTACAACTAAACAATTCAGTTCCTTGAGCATATTAAGGCATCAGAGAGAGTAGTTAAAGACAAGGTTGAGGATTTTTATGATGGCCAAAATTTTGATTTAGCAATCTACTTACACTTTATGATGAACACGTTGAATAAAGGACGCTCATACACAGTTATATTTTTGCAATGGCATCTAATTGACACATCACAAGTTGGTTCACAGGATAGGAAATATGGGGATGGATAACAGATTGTTCTGGGAGCTAATGAATGTAAACAAACTTTAAATCATCAAATTTTGCATCGTGTTTTCAAACTTTCATTTTTTTCTTGAATAATATGTGTATTAGAATCTAAAATTCAACTATAAAAGAAGCTGCCTGAGTGATTCATTTAAACTTCTTATATAGTTCTTTTCAACATGATATTCAACATTATCCTGCTCAAAATGAAATTATTACTTCGTATTTCAAATCTCCTGTATTGATGTCCTGAACCAGCATAAAAACATTACATTCAACAGTACCACAGTCTGTGAGATTTAATTACTTGTGTTCCCTACATGTGAATTTGTGTACATCTTTATGTTGGAACATAATGTTATCAATGATAAAATTTTCCTTTTTTTTGTGCATCAGCTAACATCTGTAATGCCTCAAAAAATTGCTCCACATCTTCCTTACTTGAATCTTCTATGAATACAAGGGGACAAATATGTCTTAATGTCTGCCCAATATCAGTTTCACTTAATACATATAGAGATGAAATAGTAAAGAAATGGAAGAAAACATAAAACCAGCACTTAGTGGATCACAGAACTATACTTAATACCCTTGTTTGCAGATGACAAAATAATCATAGCAAGAAGTGAAGATGAGCTCCAGAGATCAACATACTTCTTAAATGAAATTGCCTAAAACAAATTTGGAATGCAAATATCAACTGGCAAAACAAAAATTATAGCTTCTAAAGGACCGTATCTAGCAGAAGCCAAATCATGATTGAAAATAAAATTTTAGAACAATTTACAGCTTCAAATACCTCAAATGTGCTATATAATATAGAAAAGAAGCCAAATTGAAATCAAAATTCCTATAGATAACAGGGATGACCAATAATATTTTCAAACCGAACTAAGTTCAAAAGCATAGAAAAATAAGAATTCATGAAGTTTCTGAGACATTCTCTGCTGTATGAAACTGAATTACAGAATTAAAAAATGCAGAAGGAAAAAAAAAAAAATAGAAATAGGAGCAATGAAATTCCTATGAAGGAAATCAGGCTATGCTCTCTCTCTCACACACACAGAGAGAGAAAGAACACTGAAATACATAAGAACTAAAAGTACTCAGTTCAATGCTTAATTAGACTGAAATAAGACAATGTGCCTAAATCCCCATAAGGATGATGATGATAACTACCTATATCTTGTCTACCATTCAAGATTACCTTTTATTTGTTGAATGCTTACTGCGCAGCCACAGATGCGAGACCCATAGACACTTTTGCGCATGTCAGAAGGCAAATCCATTCCGACAATAGGGTAATCACTGCGTTTCATGGGATGAGGGTTTATTCTTATACATCAGAAAATTAGCTTTTCTTTTATGAAAATTCTAGTTTTTAAAGTGGTAACTATTTTGCTTATACAACACTTGGAAAATTTACGTATAAAGCATGTGATTTCGCGTCTTGGTAATGAATTCATATATCGCCTTATTCCTTTCTCTTCTTCAACATGAATCGACACTTCTTGGCACATTGCCAGCCAAAGGTCTGATATCTGTGGTCGGACAGTAGTACTCCTTTTTCAATGATTGTATACAGCATTGGGGTGCTTAAGGGTCAAAGCTGTATAACTGAGAGGAGACTTCCACATAGCCTTTAAAGGAATGCGGAGAACCGACCAGGGCTTCTGACCTAATGTCCAATCCTCACCTTCTCGTGGTGCACCCTGTTGGGCATCTACTTTGATACTGAACGAACGAGGATGGGCTGGCAATTTGGGATTTAGCCGACCAAATTGTATTCTTATTGGTGAAACAAAAATAAAAAAATGATGGTACAACATGACAAAATTTCATGCCGGCTGGGGCGTCGCCCGGTTAAACAAGGCCCCCGTTGTTTTCGCCAGGGAACCAGGGCGAACAGCGAAAAGTCAGCTACTGGAACAAATCTGAAAACAAACCCCAACTCAACATCACCAGAGTTAAAGATCGGTACTATCAACGTAAGAAGCCTGAATGGCAAAGAAATGGTGCTAGCTGAGGAATTAGATAAGTACCAGATCGACATAATAGGGGTGACTGAAACAAAAAAGACCAAAACTGGTGAGATCTTTCTGAGCAATAAATACAAAATGTTATATTCAGCCAATGACAATCAAGGAAAAGGAGTAGACATAGTATTCAACACAAAATACGAGGCTAATCTTCTTGAATGGCAGTCAGTCTCAAGTAGAGTGATGTGGGCAAATATGAGAATGGAGAACTGGACAATGAGACTTATTTGTGCTTATCGTCCCACAGAAGGTTCTACCAAGGTAGAAGTGGAGGAATTTTTTGACGCTTTAGAAAAAGCAACTGACACAATGAAAAAGGAAAAGTTGGTCCTTGTTGGGGATCTAAATAGCAGAGTAGGAAATGATTGTGAGACATACAAAAATATTTTGGGAAAATTTGGAGAAAAGAGCAAAGCTAATAATAATGGCAAATATCTGTTGGATTTCTGCTCAGGACATGAACTGGTTATTACCAACACCATGTTCCAACATAAAAATGTGCATAACTCACATGGAGAGAAGAGGCAAGGAATAAGAAAAGTCTCACTGACTATGTTATTGTTGATAGTGATGTTTTCTCCCTGGTGCAGGACACCAGAGTGTACAGAGGATTTGAAATTGGAAGTGATCACTATTTAGTCTTGAGCAGGATAAAATTGAATGTCATATTGAAAAGAATAACATGTAAGAAAGTTTAAAAGCGAATAAAAGTTGAGCAGCTCTCAGATGTGAACTGTAGACTAAAATACAGAAAGATTATTGAAAAGAAAATGAAAGAGTTTGAAAACAGGAATCAAACCTTGGGGATTCAGTGGCAAACTCTGAAGAAAACACTGATTGATTCTGCCAGAGAGGCTTGTGGTGAGGTTGTCTGCAAGGATAAAAAAATCAGAACTCCCTGTTGGACACAGGAAGTTAAAGAGACAGTGAAGGAAAAGAAGAAAGCATATCAAAAGTTCCTGTCAAATAAGTCAGCTTGTGCTCTTAGAGAATACAGAGACAAATGCAAGAATGCTAAACACTGTGTAAAACTTGCTAAACAAAAGTCATGGGAGGACTTTGGCAAGAATATAGAAAATAAATATCAAGAAGGTGGCAAAATATTCTGGAGGTTGTTGTAGAAACTTAGGAATGGAGGAAAGAGTGCTGTAAACGGAGTTAGAGATGATAAAGGTGACATGAAAACAGGAGAAAAAGATATCCTTGAAGTATGGAGTAATTACTTTGAAAAACTGCTAAATGAAACAAGCAGTGATAAAAAACACTGACCAGGCATGCAGTCAGGAATACATATCCATACTTGAAGTAGAAAAAGCCATCAAAGGCTTGAAATGTGGAAAGGCAGCAGGAGTAGATGATATTCGACAAGAAATGCTGAAGTATGGTGGTATAAAATTCTTACAGTGGCTGCACTGCATAGTTCAGAAAGCCTGGACAGAGGGACGAATTCCCGATGATTGGAGTAGAGCTCTCATAGTACCCATATATAAGAAGGGAAATAAAACTGAATGCGAGAATTACAGAGGTATTTCCGTACTGAGTGTTCCTGGCAAGATCTATGCAAGTATACTTGAGAAACGTTTGAGAAGAATTGTGGAAGAAAAGCTTGGTGAAGAACAAGCTGGATTCAAGCCAAATAGAGGCTGTCAGGATCAGATCTTCACTTTACGACAAATAGTCGAGAAAGCATGGGAATATAACAGAGATCTGTATTTAAGTTTTATCGATTTGGAAAAGGCATATGACAAGGTGCCAAGAGAGAAGCTATTCAATACGCTGCAGTTATATGGTGTCAATGGGGCATTATATCAAGCAATACTTAGTCTTTATTTGAGTTGTAAGTCAGCAGTTAGAATTGAAGGAAGTACAGGAAGATGGTTTGATGTTAAATCTGGTGTGAGACAAGGATGTACATTATCCCCTCTGTTATTCATTATCTATATGGATCACATTATGAAGGAAAGTGGTATTAAACTTGATATCAAAATTGGAGATGTTAATGTCAGCTCTTTGCTTTATGCGGATGATGTTATACTTCTAAATAAATCCGCTAGAAGTCTGCAAGATTCTCTGACTAAATTGAATAGCTGTTGTAATAGATATGGTATGAAGGTCAGCAATAAAAAAGACAAAGACAATGAAAATTGGCAGAATCAGTGAAAATGTCAACTGTGTTGTGAATGGAGAACCTGTGGAACAAGTAAAATATTTCAGCTACTTAGGCACGATTTTTACTGAAGATGGTAAATTAAATATAGAAATAGACAACAGAATCAGCAAAGCTGGTATGGTGGGAAGTCAATTGAATAAATTCATATGGAATAAGAGAGAAATTAGTCGGAACACTAAATTAGCTGTATACAAGACAGTGATCAAACCAGTTTTAACTTATGGATCTGAGAGCTGGGTCAGAAGTAAAACACTTGACCAAAGACTAGAGACCGCAGATATGAGAGTCCTGAGAAAGATTAGACGCGTGAACAGATGGCATCAATGGCTATATCATATTAAAAACGAGGATATTAGGAAAGAACTTGACATTGTCAGCATCCAGGAATGCATTAGCAGAGCTAATCTCAGGTGGTATGGTCACTTAAATAGAATGGGAGAGGAAAGATTAGCAAAACAAGTGTTCTCTGCCAGGTTGGCAGGAAAACGACCCAGAGGAAGACCAAGATATAGGTGGATTGATACGGTACAAAGTGCCTTAGAGGATAGAAATATAAGATTTGATAATATTGGAGTCTTGACAAATAACAGACTGATTTGGAGGAAAATTGTAGATAGGAAGTTAGTAATGATGTAATTTTTTCATGTAGTACTGTCATATCCTGTACACCCCTTGAGAGTACATGGCAGGAATTTGATGATGATGTATACAGCACTCAGAAAGGATTAAAATAGAATTTAATACTTCCTATATTTCATCTCAGTCAGTGAGACATCTTAAGGGATTACAAAAAAACTAATGTAACATCTACACAAACACCACACAATACTAAGCCAAACCACGTGGGTGACTCTAAAGTCCTATCTAGGTGAATCACCCTCTAAGGTTGTAGGTGGCCTGGAATATAAGGTGGATCTCTGACGATAAGTGTTTCCCAAATCTTAGGAAGCTTAATGCAACCGTATTTATTAAGATTTGGTTGATTTCTGAGAGCTGCTGCTGATTCTAAAAATAGCCTCTCTATTTTGAATTTGCTGTGGTGGAGCATGGTGGTTTTTTTCCATGAGATCCTGGGGGTTGTATCCAAGACATGGTCAGCTAGACCTGACTGACCATAGTCGTGGTTGTAGATGTATGACTCATGTTCCTACAGGCGGATGGTTGCTGATCTGTCTGTCCAAAGTATGCCAGCTTGCAGAAACAGGGTACTTTATAAATTCCAGGCACTGAGAGGAGGGAGCTGATCTTTTGTAGAATGGATAAGGGTAACAAGTTTGTAGTAGGGCTTAAATGTTGTGTAGGTTGTACTTTTTTAAACTCTTGGGCTATTTTTTCTGATGTGCCATGGATGTAGGGTATGGTGATGGCATTTCTAAACTTTTTCTGAAGAGAAGACCAGGGAATGGGGGGCTGATTATTTTTTTTATACTGTAATCGCTGTAGCCATTAGAGAGGAAAGTGTTGTGTATGTGGTCAAGCTCAGTTGTAAGGGCAGTTCCACTGGAACAAAGATTGTGGGCTCTCTTGGTTAGAGAGACACCTTGTTTACACTTCCTAGATACCGCACCTAAGGTGTCTAGGAAGAGTAAACAATTCTTTTTTTTTTCCTTTTCCATTGTAAACTGGATTCTTGGATGTAGACTGTTGAGGTGACTGAGGAAGGAGTCTAATGTGTCTGGGCTATGATGCCAAATAGAGAACACAATGATTTAAATAAATTGGCAGTGCAGGTAAAGGACAATGGTTGTCAACTCACTGTTGTAAAATGTAAAGGTTCGGGATGAAAAGATTACACACTTCGTATCATATTGATGGTATTACTTTACAGGAAATTGATGAGGCTAGGGATGTGGGGATGATGGTTGATAGAGATTGAAAAAGCCAGAGGACATATTTCAAGAGTTGGCAAAATAATCAGAGGATTACTTGGATGCTGAAGAACACATTGATAAAAAAAGATAGGGAGGTTATTATCCCTATCTATGATTCGGCCACATGATGACACCTGTGCACAGATTTCTTGGGGATTGGATAGTGGAGAGGATTCAGAGATGAATGACCAAGATGGTGACAGGTCATCAGAATGTTCCCTATGAGAATAGACCAAGGGTATGTGGGTTGCAGAATTTAGCTGACAAGCAGGAGGATAGGGGGATATGATAGCAACTTATGTTACTAAAGGGATTTTATAAGATTGACATACAAAATATTTTTTCAATAAATGGAGAGTAGGGGAAAAAACAAGAGGTCACACTTTTAAGTTGTTAAGAGTGTAGTTAGTAAAGGTGTATAGACTAGGTGTTTTACCTGGAGAGTGACAAATTAATTTAATGGATTGCCAGAGATGGCTATGGGCACTCCCCAATGGTGAATAGGTTTAAGAAAATGTATCAGTATTGTGTTAATGGATAGAGTGGGTTTCCTGCAATGAGTCTTTTAACTCCATGGACTGCCCACATGAATAATAATAATAATAATGCTGATGATAATATCACTCCACTATCTCATGCTTATTAGCATGTGTTATCCACAAATTCTTCTCTCCCAATAAACATTCCACAGTACCGATATCATCTTTAAAACTCTCCTCTCACTCTTTTCTTGTATCTGTATCACTTCAGAAACCAGATCTGATGAGGTTGTATCAAAAACTTATAAACAGATGATATGACTATAACAAGCCAAAAGGCTATTTTACCTGCGACAAAAGTTAAGTTTAAGGGAGATGGTAAATCCCGTATTATTCAACAGCCGGGTACAAAACTCGGATCGAAATCCTAGAGTTTCATGCCGAAAAAACTATCGGTGAGCCCAAGTGTAAGTAATCACTTGGGTAGTACAAAACCAGGGCAACTCGGAGCAAGTCCCATCACTGTCCTTAATATTCGCTCATAATGTAAAACACAGCTCCTAGGAGATGTATTACTGTTTTACATTATGAGAAGAGGTCACTACCCAGACCGGCTTCAACCCTTTTTGAGGTCTCATCAGTGAGTAGGCAGACCTGGAATATCAAGGTTTTAAGTGAACCGAACTTACATATACATCTACTAATGAATTGCTAAACTGGTGTACTTATATATTGTTATTACTACTATAACAAGCCAAAAGGCTATTTTACTGGCGACATAAGTTAAGTTTCAGGGAGATGATAAATCCCGTATTATTCTACAGCCGGATACGAAACTCAGATCGAAATTCTAGAGTTTCATGTGAATTTTCATTTTCAAGTGAAAATTTGATTCTGACAACCTCTATTTGGCTTGAATCCAGCTTGTTCTTCTCTGAGTTTCCCTTCCATACCTTTTCTTAGTCATTTCTCAAGTATATTTGCATAAATCTTACCAGGAAACATTCAGTAGGGAAATTTGTCTACAATCCTCACATTGTTTTATTTTTTCTATTTATAGATGGGAACTATGAGAGCTCTACTCCATTCGACCCTCTGAATTATGCAGTGTAGCCACTATAAAACTTACAGCTCGACTACCCAGTTGTTTTTTCCACATTTCAGATTTTTGATGGCTTTTTTCCTACTTCAAGTATTGATATGTATTTCTACTATCATGCTGTTACTGCTTGTTTCAAAACTCCTCATCATGTCTGAATTTTTTTAATAAAGGGGAAGAGTTGTATGTCTGCATATTTGGGGAATGAATATACTAATTGTTTAAGGGTGTATGCTACAACTATAAGAAGAAGTGGGATTGGATGTATGATTTTTTTTTTTTTTTTAATTTTCTTAATACTCCATGAATCTGGGATAATTAAACAATAAAGATTTAATTTTTTTTTTTTTACTAATGCCTGTAAGCCAAGATGTAATAATTTGTACACGTTCTTTTAAGATTTATTGCAACATTTATCCATTACCTGATAAGCAGTAGTGGCATCTTTTAGAAGAGTTGATTTGGGTTTTTTTTTTTTTTCTCCTTTATCTTTTTATAGTTGTTTGAATTTCTTAGAGCTGCTATTTCTTTTTCATTGTGGAATGTCTCTTGGTGGGTTTGGATTTCACCAGGATGTCATCTATATCCAAACAAATATGAATGGGAGTGTGTGCAGGAACCCTGCATTCAGAACTGATTATGATGTATAGACTAGATACCTATTTAGGTGCAATGCCAAAATTATAACTTCAACTGAAGAAACTGACTGCTTCACCCATAAGTGGTGACTATAAATTTACTACTTGTTGTGGCTGGAATAATTTTTGATGCTGGCAGGCTTGAATTTTTTCATATGACAGTTAACTTAAATTCCTTAGTTGCCACAGCTCCAAAGATGTTGGAGTATGGATAACAGTTCTCAACTTGAATATCAAATGAAAGACTGGACAATAGTTTACTCTGATTATATGTGATATAATAGTCCTATATACTATATATGATATTATAGGACTGCATACATGGTAAGCTTTAAGTCCTTTATTATCCATCTCTTCATTGGTTCAATTAATGTCAGTCAAATAACTTTGCTTTATAGAAACTAACTTAATGCTACCTACACACCGTCTGCTGTGTGTGTCAATTGTTATATTATTTTCCTGGAATTTTTGTATAAACACCTTAACTTTTCATCTTACATTCTGTTAAAATGACCAAACCACCAACACATTGAGTTTCTGAATGTTAATGATTTATTTCTTTTTATATGGTTCTACATATATGTATTCATCGTGTGCATTTTTCTCTCATTTCTTCATGGCCTCTCAATGATAACTTCTTTCTAACTCTCAGATCAAATTTCCCTTTTTAATGCTGATTTTCCTACCAAATTTATTATAGCAGTTATTTTAATTTCAAAGACAGAATTATATAAGAGGACAGTCATATTACACAGAACAAAGATCTAGGGAGTTTAATATCTAATTTTATATCAGATTAAATATTTCTTTCCTTCTTAATACAATCTATACAGATAAATAACAGAGATAGTAACCATTTGGCTATACATCAAAATATATAAGAGCTATATACAGTTAAATATAATATTCCATTTACACCATAATGTTTGGAATAGCTTCTGCCTTGGCATCTAATCAAATGTCAGATCTACAATACTGAAAGTTCAAGTTATATTCATATGATTTCTTGACTGTTTTCAAGTAAAAATCTTGGTATGTGTTCTTACTCAGTTTCTCTCTACAACTTTTCTTAGCTTTTTCCCAAGTATGATCACATAAATCACACTTTGAACACTAGTAGGAAAGCACAATGTAATAATTTAGTTTTATTTTATTTACTTTTTATAGTTGAGTACAATAATACAATACCCCCTTGTTGATCATATGACATTTTAGACAACCAAGTCTTTTTGAATTATTCGATATAACTAGAGTTAACCCCCCCCCCCCCAAATACATGATATATCCTCCATGTTTGAACATTTCTGGTAGAATATCATAAATTCCAGATGAATTACCCTAATTTATTTTCCCTCCCAAAAAATGAAATGTACACTCGATTGCATTCCTCCAGGACTGACATTTTGCTACTATCTTGCTTAATAACTTTTCAAAAGTACACTGCATTTTTTGCCTTATAAGATGCACCGATGTATCGGAATCGTCACATTTTTCATGTAAATATTAGATATTATTAGATAAAAAAAAAATTATTCTCGTAAAAATTACCAAAACATTAAAAAATGTAACATATAATATATATATATATAATATAATTTTTATAAATGTCACTAATCTTCTTTTCAAATCATTATTCATCTTCATCAGAAACCAAGTCATCGCTTTCACGAAATTATAAGTCATCCTCCATACTATCAAGAGAATTACTAATACCACATTTTTGAAAAGATTTTATAAATCATTTTGGATTTCACGTCATTCAACGAATTCTTTACCCACTGGCACATGTGCGAAACTGTGACCTTTCTCCTCCCTGCAGATGTTTCCTCAAAATTTGGAGATTGCAACCAACTGACCCATTTTTTCACTCATAAATCCTTTAAATGGTTTGTTTAAGTGAAACATCTAAAAGGTTGAAGCATGGAGGTGAATCCTCCTGGGATTAGTTATTTTTGTGAAGTTCATTCTGAACAGCTTTGGTTTCTCATGTAAACTGCATAACCTCCAGACCACACCTTGTTTATCCATAACTTCATCCCACCTCATCCATCCTTTTAGATGAATATGAATTTAAACTCCTTGGGGAAGTTTCTTTGAGCATTGTTTTTCTTTTAAAAATTAAAATAAGTGTCAATGTTGTTCCATCTGCACAGCACGAAAAAACAACAACATAGTGGGGGTTTTATGATCATAAGTTTTAACAATAATATTATTTTTTATTTTTGGAGTCAATAGTCTTGTTCGAGGGCACAACAAAAGTCAGAAGCAATTCATTCATATTAGTTATCTGTGAAAGTTCAAACTTGTCTTGTTTTCTAGTATATATGATGAATCTGTGAAACTCAGTAATTTTATTTTCAAATTCATCTGTCATTTCTTGTGATATTTTCATTTTTACATGCATGCATAAATCATCTCTTCATAAATCTAAAGCAGCATGATGGCAACTGTAAAGCTGATGATATTTCTTTCTGCGGCCAATACTTTTGCTCATTGAATAATCATTCTTGTAGATACGCAGCAACCCGATCTTCTTTGATCTATTATCCAAGTTTTTAATTCATTTTCAATTTCTGGCCATTTTGCTGGTTTTCTGCAGAGATTGTGTTTTTTAAAATTTGCTTTTATTATTGCTGCCCATTTCTTCCAAGTTTGTATAATTTTTTCTGTAGGCAGAGGCCCAAAGTGCTACTTTTTTTTTGCATACTCAATCACACTATGCTTAAACACAATTATACAGCTATGCCTGTGCTTCATAGAATCCATGGGTTATAAAAAAATTTATAATAATGATCATTAGTTTAAATTTGGTTTAAACTATTATTTTGTTTGATATATGTTTCTTTATTCTAAACACAGTGCTCTTTCAATTATGAGTCAGTGGGGAAAAACAATATGCTGGATGCTAAACATGATGCTCAGTTGCAAAATGTCAGTTCATGAGTCAGATGACATAGTAAACCCACGAACTAGAAAACTGAAGTTCCAGCTTTTTAAGGGCAAAATAAACAGTAGATTACAATAGTCATTCATTTGAATTTTGTAATAAATCATATCATAGCCATAATATACCAAATATAAAATTTGCAATTATTTGAATATGATAAATCAGCTATAAAAGCCAGAAGATGAGCTGTATCTACAATATAAGAGAAAATGGTTTCAATTAGCTCAATTTTGGTTAGATATAAAATCTGCAACATTCTATTTATTTATTTATTTTTTTTTTTTTAAATAAAGAAATCTTACTTTGCAAATTCTGCTAGCTGTTTAGGATCACTCAGATCAACTCCTGGAATGCCACCTGGAGGTATTTTTTTACCAGTCATATATTCAGTATAATCTGGATCTGGTTCAGGGGTTGCTGCATCCTCCACAGAAAGGTCTTTTTTCTCATCTACAGAGTTTGAAATATAAAATTAAATGGCAACCCAGTAAGTGTTCTTAGAGCTATCAAATGCATTTAAACAAACTGCTTATACCAGGGCTTCCCAATAAAAGGCTACAAAGATAACTGGAGTAAATGGACTTTGAAAAATTAAAGACAAGCTTAAACTTATGTGAAATTTTTGCATAAGTATCAAAGGCATTTTCAGAAAAAAAAATGTAACAAAATAAATTACAAGAAAATAATTTTAAAAAGAAAAAGATACCAGATAATAATCAGGAATTTACATAAAATAGATATTTCCCATAAAGAGGATAACTGAAGGCCTCACAGCTCCGGTAGACACCTGAAAGTCTGAGTGGAGAAAACTTCTCCTTAGGTGAAGAAAAAAAACATAGAAATCTTCACAACAGGATGATCCCTGCTCCTGTGGTTTGTCTAGCTTCAGACATCTGGCAGGTTTGCAGCCATTTGTTATGAAGAACATAAATCTTATATCCAACATCTTGAACCTGAGCAGTCTGGCCTAGCAGACATGCCATCTCGACTAAACATAAGGTTCTTTAGAAGAACAGTAAACTTTTAAATAAAAGTAAATTGCTTATAGAGCAGTTTACAAGAAAAGTTTTGAAGCCTTTCTAAACTAAGAACTCAAACAGATATGATAGCTTTTGGTTATCTCCTTTATGTGAAATATTATTACATCAATTTTATGCAAATTCCTGATTATCTTTTTTTTAATTGGGAATTCACTGACTGTCTGTGGTCCTACAGATGCTGTATGGCACTTTTTTAAATTCATTCTTTTATTGTAATTTATTTAGTTCTAGCAGCAAGGCTTATATGTTGGTCACACATAACTGGTATTTAGCTTACGGAATTAACAACGCATATAAAGGATATTAATTAAAGGCAACTTTAATGAATAACTTCAATATTTTGGCAACATCACGTTGCCATCTTCAGGAACATCAAAATATGGTGTGTGCATGCAGGCACTAACAAAAGCAAATTAGGAAGAAGGCAAGAAACTAATATGATTACACTAAATCTATCACCATCCCCTACATCTGGGGCACCTCTGAGAAAATAACCAATATCCTCAAAAAATATGACCTGAATTCTTGTTATAGACCATATAAAAAGTTGGCATCCCTTATCTGCTCTACCAAAGACCAATCACTTCCCCTAAACCTACCTGGTGTATACCAGGTTCCTTGCAGCTGCAAACTGTCCTACTTTGGCCAAATAGGCAGAACAGCAAATATCAGGATTTCGGAAAACAAAGACTTCATCCGGTTTCACCAGTACAGCCTCTCTGGGCTGGCAGACCATGCCTTAGATACCCTCCATAGAATTCGTTTGAAGAAAACTAAAATAATATACCGCAGCAAGTTCAAGTACGAAAGATTATTCAAGGAATCATCAGCAGCTTTAAAAAATGTTCCAAACCTCAACAAATTTGGATGCATGAAACTACCCCAAATTTTGGAGACTTACATTATGAGAACTTCAGTCCAACGGCCAAGACAACCCAATTAGCCCACCATTAGGACTTTAGGAACAATATTAGTTTCTTGCCTTCTTCCTCATTTGCTTTTGTTAGTGCCTGCGTGCACATACCATATTTTGATGTTCCCGAAGATGGCAATGTGACGTTGCCGAAATATTGAAGTTATTCATTAAAGTTGCCTTTAATTAATATCCTTTATATGCGTTGTTAATTCCGTAAGCTAAATACCAGTTAATTTATTTAGTGTTCCATCGTTGTTATTATACTGAAGATACCCGTGATACTTTGGAAAAATTTTACAGCTAATAAATTTATTCAACAAGTTCAAGTTTCCATCTTTAATTTTTCAAAGAATGACAGCCTACATTATACTGAAAGCTAAATGGACTGTTTTATTCGGGATTAACATGGAAGCAAGAACACAAAGAGTGGATGCAATTCATCTATGAAATATCTTCATCATCTGGTTTGTGTGACCATGAACAAAAATCCGAGTTCTCTATCACACATTGAAAATATTTTGATGATAACATGCATACGAGTGTTTTTCAATGCTCTTCAGATCCTCGATAAACCAATGTCTTGCACATCACAAATGAAGATATGTAATTCCACAAATTGCTAACATATATTACATGCACATACATGACTGGCATGTGAATCTAATTGTTAAATAAATGTACTCATGTATAAGCAAAGTCTTTCTTTTCTTCTCTACAGAACTTCTACTGTTCACAATGATGTCAAAATGACCTTTCAAAGCAAAATGTCTATGGAATAGATAATTAAACACATTATGGGAAGGTTCCTTTGAGAAAGTCATCTAATGCAAGACCATAATATTTTGGAGACAATGTTAGGCTTGCCTATAAAGATGATAAAAAAAAAAATTCTTTCAAACAGAGCTAAACAAGTTTAGACAGGTTTTTTGTTATTATTAAAAAAAAAAAAATAAAAAATAAAAAAAAAAATACTAACTTATAAACTTAAACTGGTTTTAATTAAAGTAAAATATTTGCCATAAAAATAGTTTCATTAATATAAGTATTAAACACACATGTAGTTAATGATCAAAGATAGTGTCATCTTCCCTCACTTCCCTGATTGACTACGATTAAATGCAATTAGTTTATTTTTATTTATTCGTATGGAGTTTCCTCCCTTTTTCTCCCCAGTCCCTATTCGGGTGAGTTGAGCCCCCCCCCCCCCCCTCATTGGGGGGGGGGGGGTAAGTATTTTATGGCTGTAGGTCTGTGTGTGTTCACGGGACCAGTTTACCTGCTTGCGGGATGAAAAATGCCAGATAAACTAGCGGAAAAAACCCTACTGCTCGCGCTCAAGACCGGGCTAACTTGGCTATGACTGAGGAAGATCCTCAAATTCCTCACGTCTTCGACGGGAATCGAACATGGGACACTCCTTCCCCAGTCATATGGTTGCAAAGCGCACAGCCACTAGGCTAACCGTGCAGACAATGCTATTAGTATAGATATAGCACTGCTTCTTGCATAAAATAGAGTCATAAACTACAATAGCTACTCTCTGCAAGCAGGATCATCTCCACTTCCGTCCTTGCACACAACAGTGAAATTTCTTAGGGTAAGGTCATAATTGGGTTTTAAATATGTTTCCTGCAGACAGAAACAGAACGGTTTCTGTAGAAAAATCTTGATATCAGATATTCTGGCAAAAAACAGTTACATTGTAAAAATTTTCCTATTATTTTGGCTTTAACTTCTCTGATTTTTTTTTTTTTTTTTTTGGTGGGAGGGAGAGAGCTGAGGACTTACTTTAATCAGGTTTATATTTATCAATTGATTTTGGGAAGTACAGATGGCCAATGTCCATCTCTTCCCCTGGAAGAATATTCAATACATCATCTGATGTGTCAGGATCAGTTAGCAAGTTTAATTACTTTCAGTGAATTAGTGAAGTATCCATTTTTTCTGTGGGGGTGTTTAGTGATTTATCTTTAAGTGATATCCTTGCCATAATTTTTTGATAAGTGTGTTCTCATCAACTAGAACCATTTCTGGAGTTGTTTCTAGGGTGAAACTGTATGCCATGCGACTGAACAGAGAAGCACTCACAATCATAAAGTTCAGGTATGGTGAAATTATCAGTTCACGGAAAATACATACGTTTGAGATGCTGTTGATATTTTCTTAGCTGCCACCTTCTCAGCATAAGAGGTTCTCAGAACAGGTGTGGTGGTGGCTAACTTCCCTTTTGCATCCTGATATATTTTGTTCTGTTTTTAATCTTTTGTATTTCTTTTTCTTCTTTCCACTTTGACATGCATGGGAGTAAGCTAGGTGATCTCCCTGAAATTGGCACATTTAGCTTTCTTTGAGGAGTCAAATTTGTTATCATGATCTTTATTACAACATCAGACACATGTGGTAGATCCACGACAAGCAGCTTAGCATGCTCGTATTTAACATTTAAAGCATCTTATTGGATTAGGGATGTACCTAAGAGAACAGTTGCCTGCTTTAACAATGTTGGGAGCTCAGGTGTATCAAAAGAAAGGATGTTCCTTGTTAGAACCAGTTGACCATTCCTACATATTGGGATGGACTTCACACCTGTTACCCTATGATCTTTAACCTCTCAACATATCATCAAGAACATCCCCATTCTGAGTATTCCACATTTGGCAGTTTCTCAGAATGTTGCTGATATGACATTTTCACAAGGATATCACCAGAATGTAATATTTTAATGGTTTTGGGATATCCTGCCAGTCCTTCTAAACTCTTAAATAAAGGTGACATTCTGCCTACTTTTTGCATGGATGAACAAAAACAATGGTACATATATATTTATTCTATCTGATCCTGACAGGCCAAATAGAGGCTGTCAGGATCAGATCTTCACTTTACGACAAATAGTCGAGAAAGCATGGGAATATAACAAAGATCTGTATTTAAGTTTTGTCGATTTGGAAAAGGCATATGACAAGGTGCCAAGAGAGAAGCTATTCAATACGCTACAGTTACATGGTGTCAATGGGGCATTATATCAAGCAATATTTAGTCTTTATTTGAGTTGTAAGTCAGCAGTTAGAATTGAAGGACGTACAAGAAGATGGTTTAACGTTAAATCTGGTGTGAGACAAGGATGTACATTATCCCCTCTGTTATTCATTATCTACATGGATCACATTATGAAGGAAAGTGGTATTAAACATGATATCAAAATTGGAGATGTTGATGTCAGCTCTTTGCAGATGATGTTATACTTCTAAATAAATCCGCTACTAGTCTGCAAGATTCACTGACTAAATTGAATAGCTGTTGTAATAGATATGGTATGAAGGTCAGCAATAAAAAGACAAAGACAATGAAAATAGGCAGAATCATTGAAAATGTCAACTGTGTTGTGAATGGAGAACCTGTGGAACAAGTAAAACATTTCAGCTACTTAGGCACGATTTTTACTGAAGATGGTAAATTAAATATAGAAATAGACAACAGAATCAGCAAAGCTGGTATGGTGGGAAGTCAATTGAATAAATTCATATGGAATAAGATAGAAATTAGTCGGAATACTAAATTAGCTGTATACAAGACAGTATACAAACCAGTTTTAACTTATGGATCTGAGAGCTGGGTCAGAAGTAAAACACTTGACCAAAGACTAGAGACTGCAGATATGAGCCCAGAGAAAGATTAGAGGCATGAACAGATGGCATCAATGGCAATATCATATTAAAAATGAGGATATTAGGAAAGAACTTGACATTGTCAGCATCCAGGAATGCATTAGCAGAGCTAATCTCAGGTGGTATGGTCACTTAAATAGAATGGGAGAGGAAAGATTAGCAAAACAAGTGTTCTCTGCCAGGTTGGCAGGAAAACGACCCAGAGGAAGACCAAGATATAGGTGGATTGATACGGTACAAAGTGCCTTAGAGGATAGAAATATAAGATTTGATAATATTGGAGTCTTGACAAATAACAGACTGATTTGGAGGAAAATTGTAGATAGGAAGTTAGTAATGATGTAATTTTTTCATGTAGTACTGTCATATCCTGTACACCCCTTGAGGGTACATGGCAGGAATTTGATGATGATGATGATTGTCTTGTTATTGCTGATCAAACTATATCTATTACAACAAATATTGAATTTAGTCAAGGAATCTTGCAGACTTGTAGCAGATTCATTCAGAAGGATATCATCATCTGCTTAAAGCAAAGTGCTGACATGAACATCTCTAATTTTGATATCAGGTTTAATATCACTTTCTTTCATAATGTGATCCATATAGATAATGAATAACAGAGGGGATAATGTACATCCTTGTCTCACACCAGATTTAACATTAAACCATCTTCCTGTACTTCCTTCAATTCTAACTGCTGACTTACAACTCAAATAAAGACTAAGTATTGCTTGATATAATGCCCCATTGACACCATATAACTGTAGCATATTGAATAGCTTCTCTCTTGGCACATTGTCATATGCCTTTTCCAGATCTACAAAACTTAAATACAGATCTTTGTTATAATTCCATCATTTCTCAGTCATAAAGTAAAAATCTGATCCTGACAGCCTCTATTTGGCCTGAATCCAGCTTCTGCTTCACCAAGCTTCAATTCCACAAACCAATCTTGTCAGTGGGAGCTAGACCCCTAAAAATGAGACTTCAATAAAGGTCGAAACCAGTCTGGGTAGTGAACAACCTTCCCATAATGCATAGCATTATACATACATAATGTTTTAAAAGAGGTATACCGTCAGTAGACATATCGATACAAAATTAATAATGGAAAAAACTCACGTACAAAGATTATTTAATAGTATAACTTTTGCCTGTGTGTCACAGGCATCTTCAGTACATTAAGCTCAAATTAAACAATAACTGATAATTCCAAAAAGCACCACCTAAGTAGTTGGTGTAAGATAACTAAAAAGGTCAATAACTTTCCTAAAAATAAATAATAAAATCAATACAATAAAAAGTTGGGAAAGATTAGCTGATTTGTAAAGTACTATCTCCCATAAAGGGGATAGACATAAGATGTCGGATCTGTTTAAGTTAGGAGAATGAAGTAGAGTTTCACATGTTTCTTTATAAAGGCATTCCATGAGAAACTGACTTTTGTGAAGAACTCTTGTCTTTCTCCAATGAACTCTGTGTCTAGTGAAGATGGCATATTTTGCAAATCCAGACTTTTCAGGTTTAAAGTATTCAATATAAAATTGGTGTTCTTCAACCGAATAGAGGCAGATCTTCCTGTTTCTCCAAAATAAGATAATCCACAAGAGCATGGAATCTGATAGACACCTGGATGATTAAGATGTGGAAGCTTGTCCTTAGGAGAAGTGAGAAAGGTGTAGATTTTTCTAAACGGTCGAAAGGCAACAAAAATATTCAGTGGTTTTAAAACTTTAGCTATATGTTCACTGATGCCTTGTACATAAGGGATAGTAATGCATGTTATTTCTTCTGTGTTTGAAGAGGAAGACATATTAAAACTACTCAAAGTTCTTTTAATGAAGCAATTTTTATAACCATTAGATAGAAAGGAAGTAGAAGTTATATATTGTAGTTCTTTCTGTAAAAGATCGTCTGAACAACAAAAGGAGTGGGCCCGATGAACCAGTGTTTTAATAGTTCCTGCCTTTTGACTGGGATGGTGATGAGATTCTGCATGAATATAATGGCCTGTATGAGTCTTATTTGTATAAACTGAGAAATGTTGGTTACCATCTGGTTGGCGAAGAATTAGAAGATCTAAAAAGGCTAAGTGCTTATTTGATTCTACTTCTAGGGTATACTTGATCCTAGGATGAAATGCATTTAACTTGGTGAGAAATTGTTGAAGTTCATCCGAAGAGCCATTCCATACAGCAAAAATGTCATCAACATATCTGAACCAATGTGTAGGTCTGGGAGAAATGTTGTCAAAGATTCATTGTTCAAAATGTTCATAAAGAAAGTGGAGATAGCAGGAGAAAGAGGATTGCCCATTGCTATTCCTTCAATTTGTTGATACAACTTATTTTTAAAGGAAAAATAACCAGAATTTATTACAAAATCAAATACGTTTACAATGTCTGAAGGAAATTCCTGTTGTAGTAATTCAATGCTTTCCGAAAGAGGCATATTTATAAAGAAACAACGTCTAAACTGATCATGATATTAGAAACCTCCAAATGAAGAGCTGAAATTTTATTTTTGAAATCCAAAGTATTTTTTATATAAGCATCAGTTCTAGTTGAAGAGGAGAGTAAATTTGATAAAAAATTTGAGATTTTGTAAGTGGGACAACCTATACAATCTACAACTGGTCTTATCGGAATGCCTGGTTTAAAGGTTTTTTTTTTTTTTTTTTTTTAACTTTCTTCGGTCGTCCACCTAGATTGTATGGTCTTCCAAACGTTCATAAACCATTCATTCCATTAAGACCAGTTGTAGATTGTACAGGTTGCCCCACTTACAAAATCTCAAAATTTTTATCAAATTTACTTTCCTCTTCAACTAGAAGAACTGATGCTTATATAAAAATTACTTTGGATTTCAAAAATAAAATTTCAGATCTTCATTTGGACGTTTCTGATATCATGATCAGTTTAGATGTTTCTTTATTTATAAATGTGCCTCTTTCAAAAAGCATTCAATTGCTACAACAGGAATTTTCTTCAGACATTGTAAACGTATTTGATTTTGTAATAAATTCTGGTTATTTTTCCTTTAAAAATAAGTTGTATCAAAAAATTGAAGGAACAGCAATGGGCAATCCTCTTTCTCCTGCTATCTCCAATTTCTTTATGAACATTTTGAACAACGAATCTTTGACAACATTTCTCCCAGACCAACTCATTGGTTCAGATATGTTGATGACATTTTTGCTGTATGGAATGGCTCTTCGGATGAACTTCAACAATTTCTCACCAAGTTAAACGCATTTCATCCTAGGATCAAGTATACCCTAGAAGTAGAATCAAATAAGCAGTTAGCCTTTTTAGATCTTCTAATTCTTTGCCAACCAGATGGTAACCAACATTTCTCAGTTTATACAAATAAGACTCATACAGGCCATTATATTCATGCGGAATCTCATCACCATCCCAGTCAAAAGGCAGGAACTATTGAAACACTGGTTCATCGGGCCCACTCCTTTTGTTGTTCAGACGATCTTTTACAGAAAGAACTACAACATAACTTCTTCCTTTCTATCTAATGATTATAATAAAATTAGTTTAATCCTTTATCCAAGTGTGAGCAAACAAAGTTTGCACCTGAAAGTATCTTCAGGACTGGGGTAAGGTGGTACAACACTAGGGGAACTCGTTGCAAAGGTGGAGCAAGCTACCAACAATCCTATCTCAGTATCTCTCATAATGCAAAACACATCTCCTTGCGGATATGTCTAATGTTATGCATTAAGGGAAGGGCCACAACCCAGACTAGTTTCGACTTTTATTAAGGTCTCTTCAGTAGGAGCCAGGCCCAAGTGGAGATACCAGGCAGAAGCATTAGCAGGTCATCGCTACCTATAGGAGTTGCCAAATGGTGTGCCACCCTTTTTTTAATAAATTACTCTGGATTTAGAAAAAGATGTTGAAAGTTTATTTTTCACTTGGTTAGAGTATAATAAAATTAGTTTAATCCTTTATTCAAGTGTAAGCAAACAAAGTTTGCGCCTGAAAGTATCTTCCTTACCATCTTACCCCAGTCCTGAAGATACTTTCAGGCGCAAACTTTGTTTGCTCACACTTGGATAAAGGATTAAACTAATTTTATTATACTCTAACCAAGTGAAAAATAAACCTTCAACTTCAATTTCTATCTAATGGTTATAAAAATTGCTTCATTAAAAGAACTTTAATATGTCTTCTTCTTCAAACACAGAAGAAATAACATGCATTACTATCCCTTATGTACAAGGCATCAGTGAACGTATAGCAAAAGTTTTAAAACCACTGAATATTTTTGTTGCCTTTCGACCGTTTAGAAAAATCTCTACCTTTCTCACTTCTCCTAAGGACAAGGCTTCCACATCTTAATCATCCAGGTGTCTACCAGATTCCATGCTCTTGTGGATTATCTTATTTTGGAGAAACAGGAAGATCTGCCTCTATTCGGCTAGAAGAACACCAATCTTATATTGAATACTTTAAACCTGAAAAGTCTGGACTTGCAGAACATGCCATCTTCACTAGACACAGAGTTCATTGGAGAAAGACAAGAGTTCTTCACAAAAGTCAGTTTCTCATGGAACGCCTTTATTAAGAAACATGTGAAATTCTACTTCATTCTCCTAACTTAAACGTTTATCTATTTACAAATCAGTTAATCTTTCCTAACTTTTTATTGTATTGATTTTTTTTTTTTTTTTTAAGGAAAATTATTGACCTTTTTAGTTATCTTACACCAACTACTTAGGTGCCGCTTTTTGGAATTGTCAGTTATTGTTTAATTTGAGCTTAATGTACTGAAGATGCCTGTGACACACAGGCAAAAATTATACTATTAAGTAATCTTTGTACGTGGGTTTTTTCCCCGTTATTAAATTTTGTATCGATTATACATACATGTAGGGATATGTGCTTTGCATTATGGGATACTAAGGCATGTAATATGAAGTTTTAAGCTATTATAGGAGTTGCGCCAGTCCTGAAAATAGTTCAGGTGCAAACTTGTTTGTCCACACTTGGATAAAGGATTAAACCAAGTAAATAATTTCTTGGTATCTTTAATTTATACTCTAACCAAGTGGAAAAACTTCCAACACTATCTCTAATCCAGAGTATTTTAATAATAAGGTGCGATGAAAATAATACCTCATTATTAAAATATTACTTCCACGTTACTTCAATCTTGGTATCACCTCTGGTGCTGGCTCCCACTGATGTGACTTCAATAAAGGTCTAAACTGGTCTGGGTAGTAACCCTTCTCATAATGAATAGTATTATACATACCTGTAAAGATATGTGCTTTGCATTATGGGATACTAAGGCAAGTGATGTGAAGTTTTAAGCTTCTATATACGAGTTGCGCCAGTCCTGAAAATAGTTCAGGTGTAAACTTGTTTGTCTATACTTGGATAAAGGATTAAACTAAGTATATAATTTCTTGGTATCTTTAATTTATACTATAACCAAGTGGAAAAACTTCCAACAACCAAGAAATTAAAATGGAATTGCGAGATGGTCATACTTCTTGAAATAATTTTGCTAGTTTGGTTGGCCGAGTGGTTAGCGTATCCCCTCGCCATCCAAAAGGCTACAGGTTCGAATCCTGCCATGGGCATAGATGTTTATAACTGTTTGTGAAAATACTAGTGGTGGTGGTTGGCGGTTGATGGCATGGTGTAGATTATGAAAGTATTTGCAGTTCATCGTAGTTGGCGGAATGAATGGTGGAGACGAAGAGTTGTGGAGTGTAAAATTTGATGCAGAATTTTTTTTTCCTTCTTAACTTTGCATTGATTAATCTTCTATACAGAGGTCACGAATATTGTATAAAGAAGGATATTGTAATTTTAACACTGATTGTAAATTTTGTATATGACACTGAAGTTGTAATAATTTTGGGATTTGAAAAACCATGCAAGTATATGTTGAAACTCTATGAATGTTAAACTGTATATTTCAAGTGCAATGCCTTAGAAAGTGGCCCGGCATTTGATGTGGTTCCAATTTTAAAGAAATAGCTTAGAAACTTTGTACAATATAAAGTGCTTTCAATTGTGTTCGAGCATAACCAAATGCAAATCTCAAGGACAGTGCAACAAAAGGTAGCGAACATCTAAGGATGTCCCGGATTTGGTAAATAAGATTTTTTTTGTGTGTTCTGTGGGAAACAGAAGTAATCGACAGCTGAAGGTCACATATCCCCTTTTGCGTGGGAATATTAGCGATTCTCAACCCTTAATCCAGGGACCAGAGAAGAAGTATAAAAAAAAGGATCAGGAAAAACTCAATGGGGTGCAGGGCAGAAACGAGGAAAGAAGTTAGTCTCCTCTTGTGGTGCCTCGATCCAGCATTGCGGACGCGGGTCCATTAGAAGTCCAGAGAGAAGCTGGGAGATATCAAGGGGAGGGGAAGTCAGACCAGCATGCCTTGCCAGTAAAATAATCTTCCATGTGCATCGGAAACCGAAAGCCGCTGGCTGACCTAGAAAGCATCTGACTTCTTTAGGTTCCAAGTCTCACATCACATAAGGTTCTATAAGTCGCTGTTGGAAAAATACCAGCATCCAACTTTGTTCCCATGGCAATAGATCTATCCTTCCAGATTTTAGACAAATCTCTGACTGTTGTTTCAGTCATTCCTAACCTCCTTGTAACATCTTCGGAACAGCAATTCTTCACATTAATAATGAATCCCAGGTACTCAAACTTGCTGACTTCCTTAATTGTTTCTCCATTAAGGTCACTTGTTTCTCAAGTGCTTCCCTGTTTATAATTCCTTTGAAAACCATAATATTTGCCTTGTTAGGATTAAGAAAGGATTGCTTCTGTCTTGGAGCTTCATTTATATAGTGGAACTATTTTGCTCCTTTTCCACTCAACTATCACCTAGAACTTAGGCATAAACAGTCTGGCCAGAGAAGGAACTACTGATTCTCTTGCAAAGCCACACATGAGCTGATAAACCATTTAACTTCATGGTGTTTGCATTAAGGTTCTATAATACCAAACACCTCCAATTCACCAACTTCTATTCTCCCATCAGTCCCCATCACATGCACCGCAATATATTATTATTATGCGACACTTCCAGGGAGTCCAAAGACTCATTGAGGGAGGGCACCTACTCTACAGCTCTCAGTCTCCACCACTTAATCCACCAACTACAATGAATCATAACTACACTAACACCATCTACCGCCCACCACCACTACTATTTTCACACACAATCAAACATCCATGTCCACAGCAGGATTCGAACCCGCAGCCTTTTGGCTGGAGAGTGGATACGCTAACCATTCAGCCAACCAGACCAGCAATATATCACCACTTGGTACATACTTGCAAAATGATCACTCAGTAACTCAAATATATTGTTTGGTTTACCTCCACACCTACCATCAGTACTTTTTAGTTACCTGTCCATGGTCATTCTTCCTTTTATTTGCCACATCACAAAATAACTCTTTTGCTAAAGAGTTATGTTTATCTTTCTTTTGCTCTCATTAGCTGTTTCCACTCATAATTTGTAGAATTTTCATACAATACAGGTTACTCCTCATGCCTGTGTGTTTTACAGATTGTAGGCATGCTGATCATTTTTACTTTTCTATTGCTTCCACCTTTTCTTTTTCTGCAACTCCTGCTTAATGGTGCCATTCATCCATCTAACTTTGACTTGATTCATCCTGCTGAGTCACATCATACAGTCTGATACTGCTTTCTTCAAACACCAATCTACTGCACACTGCCAACATCTTTTCATCCAAAAATCTTATACTATGGCACTGCTCCATACTGACTCCTCAGCTTGCCATAATCAACTGCTTTATAATTGTACAGTTATCATTCCGTTGTATAAGTCTCTAATCAGACCACACTTGGACTATTGTTCTCAGATTTGGTCCCCAGGATAAATTAACTGTGGAAAGGATACAAAGACGGATGAAAAAGATGGTTTCAGTACTGTACAAGCATAGTTATGACGATCGGCTGAGGGAATGTGGACTGCAGAGTTTGGTGGATAGAAGAAGGAGAGGTGATATGATTGAGACTTTTAAACTATTGAGAGGTGGTTACAGGGTTGACACTGGGGAGTTCTTTCGCTTGGTTGAACAGCTGGAAGGAGTGATGACAAGAGGCCATCCCTGGAAGTTACGAAAGGAAACTGTGAGCAAAAGGGTAAGGAGTGGTTTCTTTGTGTGGAGGGTGGTTGAACCGTGGAATGCATTGCCTGATGGAGTGGTGGGAACGAGAACGATCAATGAGTTTAAGGAGTGGTATGATAGACTTTGTGTTTCTTGGGGGGGGGGGACCTCCCCTCGATGAGTCTTGACAGACTATGTTCTTAGGAAGGACCTCCCACGATGAGTCTTTTGACTCATCGTGGGAGGCCTGAATAATAATAATAATCTCCTTTTAAGAAGATTCTGCACGTCTGGAAAATCTCTTTCAAGGCCACATGATTACTGTCCCTATGCAGAGACATTGTGGCTACACTGGTCATTGCTAAGTTTTCTGATGCTACAAGATCCAGCACTCTTGAACCATATGTTCCCCTCTATTACATACTGTCTGAGGTAACTATCTCTTAGCAGCTGTATAAATTTAATTTCCTTCCCCTCTTAGTGACCATTCCACATTCCAATCTATGTTCCCATAGTAGAAATTTCCGATATAATTAACCACCTGCACTCATTGTGCTAATTTGCCAATGCACGACATCTACAATCTGCCTTAAATACCCTTGTCATATAGCAGCAAACAACTATGCATGTTATCCTTTCGTCACTCTCTCTCATCAGACAGTGTGGTGAGAGAGAGAGAGCTGCTCTCTGCATCACTGTCCTATGTACACTATCAATGTACTCCTCTTTTTGGCTTCAATTCTTCATTATTAGCCAACTCCTCCATCTTCTTCTATCATAAGAAAAATAGTTATAGAATTTTGTTTTGGCATTGTTTGTTTTTGAAAATCAATGTATTATTTCTATCATAATGAATCCTCAATCTTACTATAACTTTAGGATGTAAAACGTTCAAGTTTTGTTAAAATTTTTGTAGAGAAACTGGAAAATGATATCATTTATACAGTTTACAGAATTTATGATATAAAATAACTGAATTTTGCATAATTTGGTCACAATTTATTAATAACGGATTTTTTAAGGGTACTACAAAACAAATTTCACCAGTCCTTTTCCAAGGCCACTAGCATCAAAATATTTAAACCACACTTGTCTGGTGATAGACGTTTTACATTCTATCACAATCAAGCTTTGGTATGTTTATGCTTAGCTTCAGCACGGAAATAAAATGAATTAAAAATTAATGTTGGCATTCCAAACTAAAATTATGTGATATTTTACAAACTCTGTTAATTATGAATTTCTCTATTAACAAAAATCTAAGAACATTGATATGTGCTGCGAAACATACCAAAAACGAAGTCTGCAAATGAATCATAGGGTTCGAGGACACAGATTTTTGAAATAAGGAATCAAATCTTTAAAGATTATTTTAATATTACAAAAGTAGATCAGCGTAGAGCTGAGTTAAAAAAACTAAGCGATATAGTTTATTCAATAAAAATGAAAAGTGATCTCACGACAGGCTTTTATATTAAAAAAAATCAAAACACTACGAATTCACGGAAAACCATTTGTTATTGCTAATCATCAAACATCGTATCCATAAATGATAAATACAATACTCCAAAAGCCATTTTAATGTAATCAACTGTTTATATGCATGACAGTGGTAAAAAGCTTCGCAAAGTTTGTCGCAATAATAAATGGCCGCCATAGGCTATTCTAGACGTAGCGCCGCATCCACATAAGACACGTACATTCTACACAAATATGATATGCCATTTTTATCATCTTTAGAAAGTTCAATAAACCCTCACCTAAATTTATTGCATATTATGTTACAACAATACTAAAACAATGATGAAAATAAGTATATTAATAATACTTTTAAGAAGGAACAAATATGAACAAAGAACCAGTACGCTAGTCATTAACAAAAATGGCTACCCTCCGCCATAGTTTAAAGGAGGCCATTTTGCAAAACGAATATGGCGGCGCCCATGATACACCGATGGCCGCATCTGCCAAAAAGAGCATGCGAAGTTCTAATGTTATTTTATTTTCTATCGTGAATGCCAACCCAGTAAAACAGATAGAGCATGTCACATGTTTCAGCCATAGTTATGTCCGGTAGTTAGACATTATTCTTAATGATATTCATCTAAAATAAAAGGCATTTGCGATTTACTATCAGTACAACTCATGGTACGGATTACCTAAAATAAATAAACGTATATATATCTACCATATTTACAGCACTAACTTACCCTCATCAGTCCCTGATGCCCACATTGTAACTGAAAATTCTCCTTCCAACGTTTTGATCTGAACTTGCTTCTGTTCCCATTTCCGTGTGCTACGGTCTGAAGTTTCAAATGTTAATTCGCCGGGAATCTTGCCTTTGCTACCAACTTTTTTAACCCTCCGACCACGCTTTCCAGATGTACTTGGGCTGGTTTCAATCAGCACTTCGGGATTGGGAACAGGAATATGATCATATCCAGTCAATGCTTCGGTCTCTGTCTCCGCACCACCAACGATTTCTTCCTGGGTTTGCAGAATTATTTCTTCCCTGCCAGGTTCAGGAAGAGGCTGCAGGGCTACCATGGGCTGTCCCTCTACAGTTTCTACAGTTGTTTCCACTGTTTCAACAGACATCACCACCGGGATAGCTTCGATTTCCACTTCTTGTATTTCTGGTTGAATTTCAACTTCGGTAACAACATCTGAGGACGCCATGTTGCCTACGATTATGGCGGACATTCTTGTGCCTGTGTAGATTTGTGGCTCAATGTCACGTGATCCCTTCGAGGCTTTCTATGTCTGTATATTTCTCTGCACTCTCTAACCTGAGTTACTATTTTGCTTTGAGCTGTTGTTATATGCTGTGTGTATATCAATGTATAATACATTGATTACAATTATAAACAAACGACGTAAGATTCCATTCTCCCTGTATAAGTGGCACAAATTTTTAAGAGAAACATTCGTGATAGAATGAGACACGTGGGTTGACAGTTACGATTTGCGCACAGCTTTATGTGGATTATAACACCAGTTTACAGTAAGGAGTGGCTTTTAGATGTAGTCGGTTTCTCCACCAGTTTTCTTTCGTTAGAGAGACGTGATGGGTGCACGCGTTTCAAGAACAGATTTCGAATGGGTTTATACAGATGAACCTCATGCTAGCAGGAGAAAAGAAATATTAAGTAAATATATTTTACTTTACTCTCATTAAGTATAATATATACATTTTATTTTATATGCGTACGTAATTTAATATTTATATATTTTTGATTAAATGTAGTTGTATAAGAGGAAGAAGATGCACAGATCATAGAAAAAAGAAAAGAATTTAACCTGCCCCCTTTCCTTCTATTTATTAGCTACGATAAAGTGTATGATAATTTGAACAGAAATTACTCTGGAAAATTACAAGACGATAAAATACCTCCCCCTAGTAAGTCTATACAGAGAAACAAAAATTCGCAGATGGAACGTTATCAGAATCTTTTGCAGAAAAACTATAAATAAACGAGTAAGACACGGCTGTTGCTTATACCCAAATCTATTCAACATTTATATAAATGTTGAATCCTAAAAGAATGGAGTTTTGTTTATTATGGTGTTGCAGGAGGCAAAATCTGCTGTCTGCATATCAGACTAGTCAACTTGCCTTTTTCCATTACAAAAAAAAAAAAAAATGAGTTAATTGGACAGATAAGAGATTTATTCATGCGTGTGAGGGGGGGGGGTCATCATGCTATTTTGATATATTATGAGATAGTTCAATAAAATGATTTAATAGGATTAATCTAAGTAGTATGGTATGCCATATTATTATTGTACTTTCCCCATGTGCCATTAACAGAATGCTCTAATCCCTTCATGGCAGATGGACATATACATGCTCATATCCAGTTTCCTCTAAGGGAATGTGTTAGAATTATATAACAACATATACTACATGCAAAGATAGGAATATACTTCTGAGTATGTTTTATTTTAAAACAGAATGTCCCAATATTTTACAATATTGTATATCTGGAGTTTTTTTCTCTCTTTCCTTGGAACCTTTGATTCATTCTTTTGCAAAACAAATACCAGCAGATATAATTGACAAATATACGTTTAACTTTGGATCTTTACTGTCATATTATTATTATGTGACACCTCCAGCGAGTCCAAGAACCGTCGAGTGAGGGCTTACTCCACAACTCTGTCACAACCTCTCAATCCACCAACTACAACGAATTGGAACTACACCATGGGCATCTACCACCCACCACCACCAACACTAGTATTTCCACAAACATCCATGTCCATAGCGAGATTCAAACCTGCAGCCTTTTGGCTGGAGAGTGGATACGCTAACCACTTGGCCAGCTGATTATAATTATATTCTAATTATTATTTTGAAATAAAACATTCAATCATCTTCTCTGGATCTTTTTCTCTTACTATACAACAGAATATTTGCATAGTAAGTATTCTCTTGTTTCCAGATTCTTAGAATAAGTCATAGACTTGTTGCTCTGACCAGCTGCCTTTTGTAAGATATTGAAGAAAATTGTAATACCAGACTTCTCTGGTATTTAGAAAGCAACAATCATCATCAAATTCTTAACATGTACCCTCAAGGGGTGTACAGGATATGATAGTACTACATGAAAAACATACATGATTACTAACTTCCTATCTACAATTTTCCTCCAAATCAATCTGTTACCTGTCAAGACTCCAGCATTATCAGATCTTATATTTCTGTCTTCTAAGGCACAGTTTTACTGTGTCAACCCACAGAGGAAGATCATATATCTTAGTCTTCCTCTGTGTCTTTTTCCTGTCTACATGGAAGAACATTTGTTTTGTTAATCTTTCCTCTCCTATTCTGTTTAGGTAACCATATCACCTGAGATTAGCTCTGCTAACACATTCCTGGATGTTAACAAGGTCAAGTTTGTTCCTAATATCCTTGTGCCATTGATGCCATCTGTTCATGCCCCTAATCTTTCTCGGGGACTCTCAATGTATGGTCTCTAGTCTTTGGTCAAGTGATTTATTTGTAACCCATCTCTCAGAGCCATAAGTTAAAATTGGTTTCAACACTCTTATATGCAGTAATTTAGTGTTTAGAAAAATTTCTCTCTTATTTCATATAAACTTATTCAGTTGACACCATACCAGCTTTGTTGATTCTGTTATCTATTTCCTTATTTAATTTACCATCTTCACTAAAAATTGTGCCTAAGTAAACGAAATGTTTTACTTGTTTTATAGATTCTCCATTAATAATACAGTTAATATTTTCAATGCTTCTGCCTATTTTCATTGTCTGTCTTCTTATTTCTGACCTTTATACCAAATCTATTACAACAGTTATTCAATTTAGTCAGGGAATCTTGCAGACTTGTAATGGATTTATTTAGAAGTGTAACATCATATGCATAAAGTAAAGAGCTGTGATTAACATCTCCAAATTTGATATCAGGTTTAATATCACTTTCCTTCATAATGTTGATCCATATAGATAATGAACAACAGAAGGGATAATGTATATCCTTGTCTGACCAGATTTAACATTAAGCCATCTTCCTGTTCTTCATTTCTAACTGCTGACTTACAACTCAAATAAAGACTAATTATTGCTTGATATAATGTCTCGTTGACACCATATAACTGTAGCATTTTGAATAGCTTTTCTCTTGGCACCTTGTTCATATGCCTTTTCCAGATCTTCAAAACTTAAATAGGCTATTATGAGAGCTCTACTCCAATTATCTGGAATTCATCCCTCTGTCCAGTCCTTCTGAACTATGCATTGCAGCCACTGCATAGCTTTTATACCTCCATACTTAAGTACTTCTGGTTGAATGTCATTTACTCTAGCTGCATTTCCACATTTCCAGCTTTTTCTAGTATGGATGAATGCATACCTGTTGAGTGTTTATTTACCACTGTAAATAAATTTGTGTATTTATCATTAATAACCACCTCAGAAAGTGGAGACCAAAGATTAAGCTGAAAACAATCAACTAATTACATTTAATGAAAACTCCAAATACCCTGGAGTTACTCTGGATGTATCACTAATCTTCAATAAACATATCAACAATGTTGCAGTCAGAGCAAAAAGAATACTAAATATCATGAAAAATATCTCTGGTAAAGAGTGGGGAACCAATGCTAAAACCTTAAGTCACTATTATCCAACCCATAATGGAATATGCTTCATCCATCTGGATGCAAACATCAAAAACCAGTTGAGACAAGCTTATAAAAATTCAGAGAAATGCAGCTAGAATCATATGTGGACTAAGGAATACAACTCCTGGAAAAATAGCAGAATTCAAATCCAACCTTGTTCCTTTAAAATTAGGTGGCAAAATATCTTGCTAAATTTGTAGAAGAAAAGAGCCAACCTTGCACATCATAGAACAAGTGAACTTTTTAAAAAAAGTGGTAACCAACAAACAGAATAAAGAAAAAATCAATGCATGAAATCATGGAAAATAAAATTTCCCTTGGATTCTCCAAATAAAATAGCCAACTACCCAGCATTTCCTCCAAATCAAGACAGGAAAAATATAGTTATTAATTTTGAAATAGGGAAACATGAGAAAAAATGCCTAGAAAACCCTGAAATCTTGATCATTAGCTCTTTCAAAAATAATGAAAATATGAACAATAAAGATCTACACAGATGGTTCCAAAAATCCAAATGGCAATTCTGGGAATGGCCTACTTATCTATGACTCAAAATATAGAACTAAAAATAACCAACAGTATAGGATGCAACTCATACTATGCAGAATTAATAGCCATTAACACAGCACTACAACATTTGAATAAACAAAACCCAAAGAATTAACATTTTTCACAGATTCCTTAGTAGCCTTCAAGCTGTTGAGAATTGCTACACTAGCCATCAAGACATACTTAGAGACAGCAAAAAAAAATATAAACAAATTACATAAGGATTCAGAAATAATTTTCCAGTGGATTCCATCCCATATCGAATTAAAGGGAAATGAAACTGCAGATAAAGTAGCAAAAATAGCTCCTTTTTTTGTAATTTTGAATGTGTCCATATCCGCATATCTGCAACATGTGAAACAGCTGTTTCACAAGTTGCAGATATGTGGATACATCTATATCGCGGCTGTAATGCAGATATGTGGATACATTTACATCACAGATGTCTACATCACAGCTGTGATTTCCATATTAGAAAAAAATCTTGTAATCACAGGTAAAGAATCAATTCTTTAATTAACAAACTTTTAATTTGTCATATCATGAAACACTGAATATTAAAAATGCAAAAAAAAATTACAAAACAATGGGAAGTTTCCAGGTGAAATTGCACATGCATTTAGGCGATTGTACTATAACACTCTCTACGGAACATTTTGGGAGGGAGGGAAAATTACTTATAATTAGTTTAGAAAATGATAATTTGCAAATCTATTAAATAATATTTTCATGTTCCTAGTAGTGTTTTAAGCATATAATGCATGCGATTGCACCTTGTGCTTGTGTGGCTCAGTGGAAGTGGTGTGTCTTCCACAGTACTAGATCGTCTGAAGAAAGAGCGTCGCGAGTTTAATTTTAGAGCCTGTGTAGCTCAGTGGAAGTGTTGCATGCACTCCTCAGCACTAAGCTATCCGAAGATAGATTTATGGGTAGAGGAAAATGCATGTAGCAATAAGGGAATGGAATTTCTAGAATTCTTGAGGGACAAATGTCTTAGGCAACATGTAATAGAGGGGACAAGTGGTTCAAGAATTTTGGATTTGGTCATAGAATCAGAAGAGTTGATAATAACTGAGATGACATCTCTCCCACCAGTTGGAGAGAGTGACCATGTGGTTTTGACTTGGAAGATGAATAGACATGCAGGCGTATCAAAGAGAGGGGAACGTATGTGTAATTTTAAGGCAGGTGATTATAATAGTCTTAGACGTCAACTTGGGGAAGTTTCATGGAGGGAGGAATTGGAAGGCCGGGTATCATTAGTGCTTGGGAAATTATGAAAGAATATTTGTTAGCAGCAATGATAAGTTGTATTCCACAAGTGAAGAAGAGGACACAATTTGGAGTAAAGTGGATGACAAACAATAATAGTCATCAGGGGGGCAGAATCCCCTTTCGAGTCATCAGAATTCAAGGAGAACCGGCCTACCAGTCAGGAACTCGTGGGGGGATGGGTGCCATAGGCACTAGGGGACGAAACTCCTTTCGAGTTTTCAGAATTCAAGGAGAATCGGCCTGCAGTGTTTTTTCTTTGTTTTATTGTTTGTTTTCGGTCGAGATCTAGAGAGTCATTTTGCTTGTTTATCATAGAATCTATGCTGATAAGAAAAAAAACTAAAACTGTTCAAACGACTCTTGATAACTTCTTTTAATAAAAAAAAATTGCAGTGAATAATGTAGGTACAAGTATTTATTAAACATTTACTTTGCATTCATTTTTTATCTTTCGTAAAAGAATACCATATAAAATGAATTATTAATACAGTAATCAATCATGGACGAATTGTGATTATTAGATTTGATATATGCGGTAACATCGAGATTAATTAGCCGCGTTAATCGAGGGATACCTGTATATAAACTTGTTGCTCTCCAGCCCAACTCTTAGTTTTGTAACCTAATAGATAATAATAAGACTCTAGCTTTGATGTAGTAAATGGGTTTTTTTTTTCTTCCACCAGAGGTCAGGCCAATAATTGTAGTAACAGTTGGTCAGTAACTTTAGCAAACTATGTAGATTGTAGTGCAGCTTGTTTCTCTGTATATATTGTATATGCTCCAGAGGATGACCTTGATATGAAGGTCGAATGTTGATTTTGGTTTATATTAAACTAAAGTTTTACTCTATACCACGGTAGTTGTCTCCATAATTTTTCAAAATGTATTCTGATCACCATGTAAGCATGAAAGAAAGGACTTCATTTTTGGATAATTTTGTTTTTAATATTACTTAATTAAAATTATCGACCTTTACAAGATGCAACAAAAAGGTTTGTCACTGCTGAAAAAATTTCCCTACTATACCAAATCAAAGGCTGTTCACCGAGTCATCCTTGTCTGGCAGAGATAACTGGAGTACCAAAATTTATGATTGTGTGCTTGATACAACAACAGGATAAACTGTGAGAAGAATGGACAAATGGAAAAGAGGGAGCATCCCAAAAATGGAAGTGTGAAGTTAAGGCTAAAAATGTTAAGGGTACCCTAAATCATTGGTGTTTCATTATCATTATAATCCAGCTTCTTAGCTAGCTGATCCAGTTATAAATTGGATGAGGAGTGTGCATCATTGGTCCAATGCAGGATGACCACTCAGCAAAAATATTTCGTACCAACTTATGCAAGAAAAAGGTACTAAATCCGAAAAAAAAAGTACTAGATTTTTATTTGCTTCACTTTGTTTTGGGCATTTTATCATATTATCATTACCTTATTATCATAGATGAACTCGATGTAAAACCTCTAAATTAACACATGTACGACAAAAATGAAAAGAAAACTCATCTCACTGTAGTCATCTATGAGTCCAAGAGCTGCAGTTGTCATTCATCATAACAGAAGTCCCAGTTGTAACTGGGACTTCTGTTATGATGAAGTGTAACATCCAATTTATAACTGGATGTTACACTTAATGTGTATAATATATAGTTTTTAGTGTTTAAATATAATATAATGCATATTGTTTAGTGTTTAAAATAATGTAACATTAAATTTTCAGTTATTTAATATGCTATTTACATATACACATATAGGGGTGCCCATTCACAAGAAAAACACTGGAAATATTTATTCATTATTTTTAGCAGATTTTGCTAAATTAATTAACTCTTCAGAAATAGTAAAATCTGTAGCTGGTGAAAGTTTCAATTTTTCTTTTGTCAAAAGGAGTCCATTCATCAAGTGAGTTTGTAGTTGATTTCCTATTTTATTCTTATTTATTATCACTGATGAATGAGGGAGGCACAGTACAGCTTTAACTGATGTTGTTAAATTAGGGAATATTTGTTCTCCTACAGCATTTTTCATTTCAAAAACTTAATTCCAAAAAAAGGTTTTTTCAAATGCTTCTACAGTCTTCAATAGTTGCCATTCTCTATCAAGCTCTTTGTAACGCCCCTAGATATACATTTCTATGTCTAAAAACTGCCCATTGTCGGTTGGATTTATCTTTTCAATGGGGTCCAAATGATGCTGTGCATAAATAAAAGGTGGTTACTCATATTAAAATATTTAATTTTTCCACTTGTTTTAATTGCTGTAGTGATCTTATGACGCACGTGAGATGCTTGAATAGCAAAGAATCTATTTTCATCAGCTAATACCAGTCGGATTGTGTGAGTATGGGTTCGGGGGTGGGGAAGAGAAGGTTAGCAAACAGGGAGAAAAAAAAAGAAATCATGCTTGTGTCACTGAATGTGACATATGAGGAGGTGGGAGGTTTTGCATTATGGGAGATACTGAGATAGGAATGATGTTAGCTTGCTCCACCTTTGCAACAAGTTGCCAGGTGTTGTACTACCTTACCCCAATCCTGAGATACTTTTAGGTGCAAACTTTGTTTGCTCACACTTGGATAAAGGATTAAACTAAATTTATTATAAACAGTTCTTTGTTTAGAAGAGAATCTCTAGAACATATTTTATGAGCTTTGTTGACTAAAGATTTGATTACAATATATATCTGACAAGGGTGATGATGCGAGTTAAAATCAATGTATTTACCAGTATGAGTTGGCTTTCTATATACTGAGAACTGTAGACTACCATTTAGTTGGCATAGAATGGGTACATCCAGAAAAGGATGACAATTGTTATTTTCTACTTCCAAGGTAAATTTGATTCTTGGTTTTATTGAATTGATTTTTTCAATAAATTCATAACTATCACACAAGGAGCTCCATAAGACAAATGCATCAACAGATCTGTACCAAACTGATGTTTTGGGTGAAAAAACGTCCAGAATATGTTGCTCGAAATGTTCCATAAAGTAATTGACTAGAGTTGTGGGAAAAAGAGACCCCATAGTTGTTCTCTCTATCTGTTTATGCAGTTTTTTCTGGCATCTAAAGTATCCTGAATTAATGATAGTCAAATAATTTTACAATATCAGGTGGAAAGTCTTTATTCAGTCGTATCTGTCAGATACGACTGAATTGTGATATTTGAGCAGACTACATCAAAACTTACTAGAAGATCTGTGCTAGATCTTACTAGATTTTATTCTTAAAATCTATTGAATTTTTAATGAAGGAAGCAGAATTTCCAATAAATGTAGAAAGAGGTTTAGATAGGTATTTTGAGACTTTATACATAGGATGTCCACTCGGTTAGCTTAGTGGCTATGCACTTCACAACCATATGTCTGGGGAAGGAATGTCCTAGGTTCGATTGCCATCGACATGAGGAACTCAAGGATCTTCCTCGGCCATAGCCAAGTTAGCCGGGCGTGGGCAGCAGGGTTTTTCATTCCACAAGCAGGCAAACCGGCCCCGTGAACACACAGGCTACAGTCATAGGATACCTCCAAGAATAAGAAGTAGCCAACCTATTCCGTAGAATTTCGGTTCCGAATGCCTACACGATGAAAAATGTCGGTCTGCGTGCAAGTGTAAATTAGGAAGGATACATAGGATATCCTATGCAGTTCACAGTAGGTCTTAACGGCACATCATCTTTATGCTTCTTACAACCCACAGATTACAATTACTCCATCTCTCATTCAGAAGAAGTGATGCATCACTATCATAGGATACCTCCAAGAATAAGAAGTAGCCAACCTATTCCGTAGAATTTCGGTTCCGAATGCCTACATGATGAAAAATGTCGGTCTGTGTGCGAGTGTAAATTAGGAAGGATACATAGGACATCCTATGCAGTTCACAGTAGGTCTTAACGGCACATCATCTTTATGCTTCTTACAACCCACAGATTACAATTACTCCATCTCTCATTCAGAAGAAGTAATGCATCACTATGATATCAGTCTTCACTGATTTTGCATGCATACAAACTTTTTTAGGAAGAGACATTTTTGGACAGATTGCAGATGGTGATCTATTAAAAATGGGCAATAATTAGCAATTGAAAGTCATATAATATACTGAAAAAAAAAAAATTCTGCATGAGAACAAAAATGAACCAACATACGCAGCAAAAACAAGAATTTATATCTTGTATTGCTTATTGTGCTTAATAGTCATTTGTAACCAAATAAAAACTGACAATTTCATTTTTTTTCTTTTTTTTTTTTCTTCCCCTTCTCTACTGGATCAATTAATAATACTCAAAGACAAATCTAATTTACGCTGGTCTTTATGCTATCTATTTGAACCAAATGCGTATGAACAGAAAGCAAATCAAACTATATTGCAGAAACAGTCCAAATTTTAATTCCAACCTAGTCCTGGGGATGATAATTAATGACTAGGTTGGATTAAAATTTTGAATGTTCCTGCAATATAGTTCATTTAGTAAGACCATTATTAGATTTGTTCATTTGTTCTATTATTTTGGATGACTAGTTTGCATATTTTAATTTCTTTACCTTCAAATGGTATTTCTTTCTTTTAAGGTTACACGGTGATCAGCACTCATAATTGTAAATTTAGGGACACAAAAACACACGTGTTGAACAGATCATTTTATTAATTACACTATGGTCATCATCGGAAGAATACAAGTGTATAAGGAACCAAGCTACATTCTCATGCCCTGTATATTGGTAAACTAAATCTACATAGTTAATTAATCCTTTTCCCTAGCCTGACCTGTAGTGATAAAAAAATAAAATTAAATTAAAATAAAAATGAGTTCAAATGGTATTGATTTTTGTTTTATTTATTGAGATTTTCATGTCATACTGTTCTATTGTTTTATTTAATACATGTAGATTTTTCTGTAATTGGTCTTCATTTTCAGCAAAAATAACTTGATCGTCAGCATACAAAAGGCTGGTTTATTCTTTATTTCCTATGATTTTGTTTTTCTTCCACTCTCTTGAAATTTTATATATATTGAAGAGTATGGTGATAATCCACTTCCTTGAATTGAGACCTCTTATTCGTTTTTTTTTTTTTTTTTTTTCATTATTAATTTTAATTTAGCTTTCTTCCATTATATTCAATATTGCTTTGGTGGTTTGAGGTGGAGCTTTCAATTCACACAGTATATGAATAAATTTTGTTCTGTTAGCGAAGAAGTATCTCAGCCCAATAAGAAGACCAATGAGAACAATTAGCTGAACAGGAAAAAGGAAATCCCAAAGTGTTTTTGTGGCAAGTAGGAAGAAGAATGACTACAGAAGGATAACTTTAATGAGTGTAGATGGTAGAGAAGAGACCCATGGATATCAGATTCAACATGGGAACTAATCAAAAGAAGGCAGTTGGAAAAACAGAGACACAGGGACTGAAGAGTACAAGAGATTACTTAGAGAAGTCAGAAGATCCATCAAGCTGGACAAGGACAAGTTCTATACTAATAAATCTGAAGAAATAGAGTTCCAGATGAGGAGGCACAATTATAAAAGATGTTTTATTTAGTTCATGAGTTAAAGCACAGATTTAAGCCCACATCGAATGTCATCAAATACAGGAATGGAGCATTACTAACAGAAAAGTTGGAAATCAAAAACAGATGGAAAGAATACTGTGAGGAACTGTACAGCAGAGTGGATAAAGAAAATGTGGAGCCCTCTCGCCAGGAAAATTTTGATTTCAAAACTCCTCCACTTAGGCATGAAGTTGAAAGAGCAGTTAAGCAGCTTAACAGCAATAAGGTCCCAGGTGCAGATGAAATCCTAGCAGAGTTAATTAAGGTCACAGGGGACAGAGGGATAAGAGTGTTCCATAGATTGATTACACGGATATGGGAGACAGGATCATGGCCTAGAGACTGGAAGAAGTCAGTTTTCATACCACTACATAAGAAAGGTGATATGAAGGCATGCAAGCAAAATTTTATTGAAGATCTTGCTAAATGGGATTGAGGCCAAAATGGAGGCAGAAATGTTCGAGGAAAACGAGCGGGTTTTAGGAAAAGTAAGGACACCGTAGAGCAGATCCTTTGCCTAAGACAGATCATAAAAAAATATAAAGAATTCGGACTCCGTCTGGTGATGTGTTTCTTAGACTAGTATAAAGCTTTTGACTGTGTTGAGCATGTGAAACTGTGGGAATTAATGAAAAGAATGGGTTTTCCTCAACACATTATCAGGTTGATAGCCAACTTGTATAAGGAGCAAGAAGCCACAGTAAGAACAGGTGTTGGATTGACTGACTGGCTTCAAGTTGGAAAAGGAGTTAGACAAGGATGTTTACTTTCTCCTCACTTGTTTAGTATATATGCGAAGAACATGCATGAAGCATTGGATGAACTCAGGACAGGAATTAGGGTAGGAAATAGATTGATCAGTAATCTGAGGTATGCTGATGATACAGTACTACTTTGTAATGACATGGAGGAACTAGGAGTAATTTTTTGACAAAGTTAACAAGATCGGTAATAACAGAGGACTTCAACTCAATCCTAGCAAGACAAAGATTATGGTTCTCAAAGGTAAATACAAACAGAGAGCTATTGAGAAATGTGTACCTTAATGGAGAAAGAATTGAGGAAGTCGGCAAGTTTGAGTGCCTGGGATCCATTAGGCTGATTATTAATGTGAAGAATTGCTGTTCAGAAGATGTCAGATTAAGGTTAGGAATAACTAAAACAACAGTCAGAGACCAGTCTAAAATCTGGAAGGATGGATCTATCTCCATGGGAACAAAGCTGAGGATTTTGGATGCATTTGTTTGAAATTACTGCTATTTCTATTTTCATTTCTGTTGGGGCTTTTTGTATTACTTCAATCTTGTGATTGATGCCTCTTATGTTTACTGTTCATAGTCCTTTTTTTCCCGTTCTGTTTCATTATCCGTTTTGGTTTAGTTTTTATTACCTTTACATTAGTGAGTATAGGAATTTGTCAGTTGGACTGGTTACCAACCATCCGCAGCCTAGTCTGGTGATGGGGGTGGCTTCCATCTTAGGGCCTCCAGACAATGCCCACTTTGGTCTGGGACTGCTTATTGGATATTCACGGCTAACCACATTTCTGATAGCCATTCCCTTATCTGCCACCTGGGGACCTGCTTGGTCGCAGTAGCTCTGCTCCAAGTTTATTCAAAGATATATGCAGTATAAATACAAAATTAATAATGGAAAAACTCGTGTAAAAAGATTATTTAATAGTATAATTTTTACCTGTGTGTCACAGGCTCAAATGCAGAAGAAATAACGCGCATTGCTATCCCTTATGTACAAGGCATTAGTGAACACGTAGCAAAAGTTTTAAAACCACGGAATATTTTTGTTGCCTTTCGACCATTCAGAAAAATCTCCACCTTTCTCACTTCTCCTAAGGACACACTTCCACATCTTAATTATCCAGGTGTTTACCATATTCCTCTCTTGTGGATTATCTTATTTCAGACAAACAGGAAGATCTGCCTCTATTTGGCTAGAAGAACACCAATCTTATATTGAATACCTTGAACCTGTACAGTCTCGACTTATGGATCATGCCATCATCACTAGACATAGAGTTCACTGGAAAAAGACAAGAGTCCATCACAAAAGTCATAAAGAAACATGTGAAACTTTACTTCACTCGCCTAACTTAAACAGATCTGATGGTTTATGTCTACCCCTTTATGGGAGTTGCCAATGACAGGATTCCTGGATCTTGATCCATCATTGTCCATTCTACTGATGTCCTAATAATTTCGTTTTTAATAATTCTGTTACTGATAACTTCCAGTCATTCTTCCTACTTTCCTCAGAACCCTCATATTTGTTGTCCTTTGGTTTACTGTAAATAGCTTAATTTGTAACCTAACTTCCAGTTCCATAAGTTAAAATTGGTTTGAACTTTAAAATTAAAATAGTACTAGTTTAATGTTACATGTATTGAATCTGCTCCTCAGTATACTGATTTTGCTTTATTCTATTATCTGTTTCCATTTTAAATTTGCTATCATCATCAAAAATTGTGCCTAAATAGCTGTGCAGGCACAGCTATTTAGGTTTTATTGTTTTAGATTCAGGATGCTTAAGGGTCAAAGCTGTATAACTGAAAGGAGACCTCCACATAGCCTTCAAGGGAATGTGGAGAACTGACTAGGGATTGCTTCTGATTTAATATCCAATCCTCGCCTTCTCGTGGTGCACTCTGTTGGGTACTAGACCCAACAGAGTATTCAACACAAAATATGAGGCTAATCTTCTTGAATGGCAGTCAGTCTCGAGTAGAGTGATGTGGGCAAATATCAGTTAGATGTGGAGGAATTTTTTGATGGTTTAGAAAAAGCAACTGACACAATGAAAAAGGAGAAGTTGGTCCTTGTTGGGGATCTAAATAGCAGAGTAGGAAATGATTGTCAGACATACAAAAATAATTTGGGAAAATTTGGAGAAAAGAGCAAAGTAATAATAATGGCAAATATCTGTTGGATTTCTGCTCAGGACATGGACTGGTTATTACTAACACCATGTTCCAACATAAAAATGTGCACAAATTCACATGGAGAGAAGAGGCGAGGAATAAGAAAAGTCTCATTGACTATGTTATTGTTGATAGTGATGTTTTCTCCCTGGTGCAGGACACCAGAGTGTACAGAGGATTTGAAATTGGAAGTGATCACTATTTAGTCTTGAGCAGGATAATATTGAATTTCATATTGAAAAGAATAACATGTAAGAAAGTTTTAAAGCGAATAAAAGTTGAGCAGCTCTCAGATGTGAACTGTAGACTAAAATACAGAAAGATTATTGAAAAGAAAATGAAAGAGTGTGAGAACAGGAATCAAACCTTGGAGATTCAGTGGCAAACTCTGAAGAAAACATTGATTGATTCTGCCAGAGAGGCATTTGGTGAGGTTGTGTGCAAGGATAAAAAAATCAGAACTCCCTGGTGGACACAGGAAGTTAAAGAGGCAGTGAAGGAAAAGAAGAAAACATATCAAAAGTTCCTGGCAAATAAGTCAGCTTTTACTCTTACAGAATACAGAGACAAATGTAAGAAAACTAAACAGTGTGCAAAACTAGCTAAACAAAAGTCATAGGAGGACTTTGGCAAGAATATAGAAAATAAATATCAAGAAGGTAGCAAAATATTCTGGAGGTTGTTGAAGAAGCTTAGAAATGGAAGAAAGAGTGCTGTAAAAGGAGTTAGAGATGATAAGGGTGACATGAAAACAGGAGAAAAAAGATATCTCTGAAGTATGGAGTAATTACTTTGAAAAATTGCTAAATGAAACAAGCAGTGATAGCACAGTAAAAAAAAAAAAAAAAAAAAACTCAACAGGCATACAGTCAGGAATACATATCCATACTTGAAGTAGAAAGATCTATGAAAGGCAGCAGGAGTAGATGATATTCAACCAGAAATGCTGAAGTGTGGTGGTATAAAAGTCTTACAGTGGCTGCACTGCATAGTTCAGAAAGCCTTGACAGAAAGATGAATTCCCGATGATTGGAGTGGAGCTCTCATAGTACCAATATATAAAAAGGGAAATAAAACTGAATGAGAATTGCAGAGGTATTTCCCTACCGAATGTTCCTGTCAAGATCTATGCAAGTGTACTTGAGAAACAGTTGAGAAGAATTGTGGAAGAAAAGCTTGATGAAGAACAAGCTGTATTCAGGCCAAATAGAGGCTGTCAGGATCAGATCGTCACTTTACGACAATTAGTTGAGAAATCATGGGAATATAAGAAAGATCTGTATTTAAGTTTTGTCGATTTGGAAAAGGCATATGTGCCAAGAGAGAAGCTATTCAATACTCTACAGTTATATGGTGTCAATGGGGCATTATATCAAGCAATAGTTAGTCTGTATTTGAGTTGTAAGTCAGCAGTTAGAATTCAAGGAAGTACAGGAAGATGGTTTAATGTTAAATCTGGTGTGAGACAAGGATGTACATTATCCCCTCTGTTATTCATTATCTATATGAATCACATTATGAAGGAAAGTGGTATTAAACATGAAATCAAAATTGGAGATGTTAATGTCAGCTCTTTGCTTTATGCAGATGATGTTATACTTCTAAATAAATCCACTACAAGTCTGCAAGATTCTCTGACTAAATTGAATAGCTGTTGTAATAGATATGGTATGAAGGTCAGCAATAAAAAGGCAAAGACAATGAAAATTGGCAGAATCAGTGAAAATGTCAACTGTGTTGTGAATGGAGAACCTGTGGAACAAGTAAAATATTTCAGCTACTTAGGTACGATTTTTACTGAAGATGGTAAATTAAATATAGAAATAGACAACAGAATCAGCAAAGCTGGTGTAGTGGGAAGTCAATTGAATAAATTCATATGGAATAAGAGAGAAATTAGTCACAACACTAAATTAGCTGTATACAAGACGGTGTTTAAACCAGTTTTAACTTATGGATCTGAGAGCTGGGTCAGACGTGAAACACTTGATCGAATACTAGAGACCACAGATATGAGAGTCCTGAGAAAAATTAGAGGCGTGAACAGATGGCATCAATGGCAATATCATATTAAAAACGAGGATATTAGGAAAGACCTTGACATTGTCAGCATCCAGGAATGCATTAGCTGAGCTAATCTCAGGTGGTATGGTCACTTAAACAGAACGGGCGAGGAAAGATTAGCAAAACAAGTGTTCTCTGCGAGGTTGGCAGCAAAATGACCCAGAGGAAGACCAAGATATAGGTGGATTGGTACGCTACAAAGTTCCTTAGACGATAGAAATATAAGATCTGATAATGTTGGAGTCTTGACAAGTAACAGGCTGATTTGGGGGAAAATTGTAGAGAGGAAGTTAATGATGTAAATTTTTCGTGTAGTACTATGATATCCTGTCCACCCCTTGAGGTTACATGTCAGGAATTTGATGATGATGTTTTGGATTCTTTTATTATATTTGCTACAGCAGTTATTCTGTTTATTAATCCTGATGACTTTTATTGGATTTGAGTATTTTCTGCATAAAGTAGTGTTCAATTTAATATCTCAGATTTTGATGAGGTATTTGATATTTTAATATCAAATGTGATACTTTAATATCAGGTAATGCGACATTTTATTCTAAGCAATAACTTCCTCAAAACATAGTCATTGAGAAAGAATTGAAAAATTAATCTCCTGTCACAAAATCATCAGTGAACATTGTCACACAGGATAAACAAACACAAAATAAAACTGTCAAAAATAAATTAAGTGCTCTCAAATGTTTTTCAAGGAAGTATTTAGATATAGCATCTCATCTTAACTTTAATTGTCAATCAGCCAATTTTTAATAAATATATATCAGTATTAACACAAGTGCATTCAGTATAACTGTTGTGAATGTATGTGTATAAGCACTGAAATTAAGCTTGTTGTTATATTAATATCATACAAATGTGATATGAACCTGATTTTCTATTGGGATATGGTAGAATTATTACTTAGGAACTTTTATGCAGAACTATTTTTCAATAAATGGCAAAACAAGAGAGAAATGTGATTCTATACCATGCCAAAAGACTATTTAGCATGGCATGGAATTATTAGTGGATAGCTCTAGGCAGGCATTAGTGCTTGTATGAGTAACAGTTAGTGTAGACCTCCTGCAGTCATGTTTCAGATATCTTGGTAATTACTATATCAACAGTCACTATGTCATACATTGACTGCTGAATGATTGATAATTAGCATCACTTAACATATTGTTATTGGTGTGTGTCCTACCTGAAAGATGATATGCCTGTCACATGTCATGGTGGACTGAGGACTAAATAATTCTCTCACTCTGCTCTAGACTGAACTTCTGGCCTCCATTTTGCAAGATACTAGTTTTCCCAATGTACCACATAAGATGAAAGTCCCTCAGTGGCATGTGTAAAAAGATTAACAAATACTAAATATATAAAATAAGGAGAGTAAAAGAAAGGAATAGTAATTAAATAAGCTGAAGTCAATCTTTAGGAGTTTGGAGTGGGGTGGGGATCTGAAATTACAAATACGGTTTCATTATATCAGGAAGTGATGATTTACTGCTCATTCTCCAGCACCATGTTAGCTGGTCTTTGAATTAGTTTCATTTCTCCCTCAAACATACCTTTCATATGTTAATTCAGTTCTAGTGGGAATTGAATAATCTGCAGAGTACATCTGTTGTAATGCAAGATGGAATGCATCTTGCTGGAAAGTTGAAATAATTTTAACCCATCAGAAGATAATTTTAGGATTTTGACAGTAAAAATTTATTAATTCTAAATCTAGTATTTGCAAAAGCAAACACCATAAAACTATGTATTTAATCCTGTCAACTTATTTTGTGTTGTCATTTCAGGAAAATATCCAGAAATCAAGAATCTCATGGGATATGATTCAAACTTCAAATATGTAGTTTGTGTCATGATTTTGCTCCAATTCGTCAGCTTTTGGATTTTGTGCAATGCTTCCTGGATTACTCTCTTACTTTCTGCATATTGTTTTGGTGGTGTACTAAACCATTCTTTGATGCTTGCAATTCATGAAATTTCTCACAACTTGGCCTTTGGACATGCTTATCCATTAAGAAATAGAATATTTGGGATAATTGCAAACTTGCCAATTGGAATTCCAATGTCAGTCACCTTCAAGAAGTATCACCTTGAACATCATAGATATCAAGTAGGAATATATTTTTTTACTAAAGTTGTAATAAAAAATGTTAAGTTTTTTTTAAGAAATTATTATTTATGGACTCCATGTAGTCTCACTCATAATGGGAACTCTGCTTGTGGCAACAGTAACATACCACTTTTTCAATTTGTTTCCATTCTGTATTATTCTCCATGCAAAAATCCTCATTCCTTACCATCCCATATGGCAACTTCTATGAATGACCACTTGACCTTGCCCTTTTCCCTTAGTTCAAATGTATTACAAATCTTTCTGGTCCATCCAGTAAATACTTCTCAACCGTCTAAAATGTTTATCATATCACCCTTTGGTCTTGTATTCGCTAAACTGCTAATTACATGCAGTGATATCATTTTTGTAATCTGGTTGGAGCCTACTCTGAGATTTCTTCATATCCCAGAAACCAGATCTGAACACAGTAGTCGAGGTTATATGATCAAGTAATACAATGTGGTTACCACCTTCTCATCTCAACTGTTTTCTTTGGCACAATTGGAAGAACAACAGTCGTTTTGCCCTTCAATTAGTAAAAAAAGACACAAACTTCTAAATCCAGAGTAATTTAATAATAAGGTGAGACACCTTTTGGCAACTCATATAGGTAAATATGACTTCTCCATTACTTCCACCTTAGTATCACCACATCTAGGTCTGACTCCCACTGACAAGACCTCAACAAAGGTGGAAACCGGTTGGAAGCTTGGGTGATGAATGACAATGCTGTAGCCCATGAAGTTTTAACTGAGGCTCGGCTGTTGCTATTACCCAGGTCCTGGGTGGGGGAGTAATGAATGGCAATGCTGTAGCCCATGAAGTTAACGGCTGTTGTTACCCCTGAGATGAGATATGAACAAATGAGCAGCTCTGCTCGGTGGTGGTGGTGGTGAGCCTGCCAGGGTGTAGAGCCAACCAGTTCTCAGAGTTCTTCTCAGTGGCAGGGTGAGCCTGTTACTGAGGAGAACAACACTGAGTTTTTGGAGTTTGACCTATACTTGAACATTCAATAAAAGTCTAAACTGGTCTGGGTAGTGGCCCTTCCCTTAATGCATAGCATTATACATGTTTGCAAGGAGATCTCCTTTCATTATAGGAGATACTAAGACAAGTAGTGATGAGAGCTTGGTCCAACTTTACCACGAGTTGCCTCAGTCATGAGGATACTTCAGACACAAACTTTGTTTGCTTACACTTGGATAATGGATTAAACTAAATTTATTATAGTCTAACCAAGTGGAAAAACACTTCCAACATCTTTCTCTAATTCCAGAGTAATTTAATAATAATGTGAGACACCTTTTGGCAACTCGTATAGGTAAATATGACTTCTCCATTACTTCCACCTTGGTATCACTACCTCTGGGTCTGTATACCAGTGTATTGTGCTCTGATGATGCTGAGTTGAAATTCAGCAAAATATATGCAGTTAATAAAACATCATTTTGATAAAATTGTTTGGTGGTGTTAATACCGTTTTAAAAAAAAAAAAAAAAAAAAAGTCATGGATAACTGTCAACACCTAAGTTTATCTGTTAAAGTAATAATAATATTCGCAGAAGCAAACAAATATTGCAGCAATCCTGTAGGTCGTCACCAGTTTTCCAATAAATGCCCTGTAGTTCCTGTGGATCCCAAGATTCAAAACCTTATTTAGCTAAATTAATCTGACATTACAACATATAGAATAAAATTGTATACTCTTCTGCTCGCTCACTCATATTCATAACCTCAAAATATTCTGTGAAATCTTTTCCGACATTAACCCTGTTTCGTGGTCGAAAAAATTGCAGCTTAGGTCGGATGTAATCCGAGAGATTACAAGTATGTGCTGAAACGCGATAAAACTTTAAAAAAAAACACTGCAAATATAATACATGTTGTTTATTTATTTTCAGTTACAGTCTAGAAATTATTGAACAAAGAAATATAAAGAATAAAAATTTAGCTGATTGTTGCAGTGTAAACCCCAGCTAGGTATAAGAGGCCAAAAAATGCTTTCAATTTTGATTTGTCTATTCGATTAGCATCTCTTTCTCTTGAATATCAGTTCAAAATAGAATCGATGTATTTATATGTAGTAATAAGATTAGATCTAAAATATCCTCTGTGATAAAGCAGTTTCAAGTTCTGTCTTGGCAGTTTTTACGGTTGGCTGAACTAGCAGAAATTGACACAAAATATTCTGTGGCTGTCTTCTAATTTGTCTTGTTGGATTTTTCCTCCATTTTGATTCTTTATCCTTTCCAAAAAAAATTATCTTCATTTGTGTCTAATTCATCTTCACTTTCTTCACTAGAAATATCTTGTTCGATATCTGAATCTTCTGAATGAACTTTCACATAATCATCATCTTCTAAATCACTTTCATCTTCACATTCAACTCTATCATTCTCATCTTCAGACTAGAGTAACATTCGCTGAATCTCTTCAACATCTGATGAATATTTCAGTCGATATATTTTTCCAGCCATTTTCAACCGTAAAGGGGGGGGGGGGACAACAAAACCAATACTATACTGACATCGGAGTTCACGGTATCTCTCGGGTACAATTTTACTATAAAATATCACACACCTTTATATAACATGTTAAACCAAAATGACGGCATAAAGAGTGTGAAATAACCCTCATAATTTACTAGTTAAATTTTGTTACCAGCATTTATGAAGATATGTCTGCATTTTGGTAATAAAAATGTCTGTCCACATATATTTTCGAAAAAACCGCATTTCTATGGGAAGATTTTAGATTTTTTTTCCCATGTGTTTCTTCTGTGTTGGTAACATTGCTGAAACAATAATGCAGGAGATTATTGATTCAACAACAGTTGAATCAATAATCGAATCGAATTGCGCTTTTAGATATCTACACTCGTTTTGTTTTCAACTTTTCTTGCTGGTGCTGGTTTCACGTTAATGACATTACTGCATGCTTAGTGCAATGATAGTGGTGGTGTTTGAAGTGGAAATCAAGATGCATCCTTAGTTTTGTTCGTTTTTAATTAGTATTAATGATCTTACCAAGTAAGTAAGATATTAAATTATCAAATTATATTAGAATTAAAATATATACCACGTTTTAGGTTATGACATAACTGTTATGTAGGCCTACCTAAACGATATAATTTTATATCATCTTGGTTATATTTATTTCAGATTATCTGGAGTATGTCTAAAGCTTAAAAGAAAGTACTCCTTCAATGATAATCATGAGGAAAAATTTCCATGTTTTCGTCCTGGTACATACCAAGTCTCTTATCCCATCGCACAACATGAGATAAGAGACTTGGAACTACATGCAAAAAAATAGAAAAGCAAAGTGCATTAGAGGACAGAGTTCAACAGGAAAATTAAGTGATTATTTTATCAAGCCAAATTCAGAATTGGAAGACGGGGTAAGTGCTGCTGAAGGGGCCCTTGCATATCATACTGTTGTTCATCACAACGGTTACAATTCCATGGACTATGCTCCTGGATTGTTCAAACAAATTTTCAACGATTCAAAAATTGCAGCCAAAGTGTCGAGTGGTCGCACAAAAAACGCAAGCCGTTGTAAATTCTGTTCTTGCTCTCCATTCGATAGAAACTATAATCAAATCCATGGCAGATACACCTTTATAGGTGTTTCAATAGATGCTAGTAACTATGGTAATGTGAAAGTATTTCCTATCCTTATTCAATAATTTGAATACAAGAATGGAGGTTTACAGATTAAAGTAGTGAATGTTGAGAGCAAACCAAATGAAACTGCAGAAACTATTTAAACTTATGTCAGTGGAACACTAAACAATTTGGCACTTCAAAATAAATGTATTGCTTATATTAAGGGGATATTAAATCCCACATTATTTCAAAGCCGAATAAGAAACTCAAAGATAGGAATCAAAGAGTTTCATGCAAACTATAAAAATTTTGGCAAATTGTAGCGTAAGCTAAAGCACGTAGTTCAACATTAGGGCAACTCTTTGCAAAAGTGGGGAAAGTTCTGATCACTATTCTTAGTATTTCCCATAATGTAAAACACATCTCCTAGGAGATGTATGATGTTATACATTATGGTGAAAAGATCACTACCCAGACTGGTTTTGACCTTTATTGAGGTCTCATCAGTGAGTAGGTAGACCAGGTAATACTGAGGTTATAATGAAAAAGAACTTTTATACTTTGCTAAACGAGTTGTCAAAAAGGTGCACCCATAAATTACTTAAAATAAAAGAGCCAAATAGGCTTCACTTCGGCAATTTAACATTATTTAAATTAAGGGGATATTATATCCCACATTATTTCAAAGCCAAATGAGAAACTCAAAGATAGGAATCAAAGAGTGCTTTGATTCATGCTGAATATAGCAAACTATAAAAATTACGCTACAATTCGGTGAATTGTAGCGTAAGCTAAAGCACATAGTTCGGCACTAGGAAACTCTTTGAGTTTCTTATTCGGCTTTGAAATAATGTGGGATTTAATATCCCCTTAATTTAAATAATGTTCCATCGGCAAAGTGAAGCCTATTGGCTCTTTTATTTTAAGTAAATGTGTTGCTTTTGGGGTTGATAATTGCAATACCATGTTTGGGGGGTCTTGCAAGAGGTCAAGGCAATAATGTATTTGCCAACTTGAAGAGGATGAGTAACCAATCATTGGTCAGAGCGGGATGCCCTGCACACATCCTTAATAATTGCATCCAACATGGTACAGACCTGCTTGACATTGACCTACAAACTTTAATAGTTAAAATATATAATTACTTTTCAATATATACTGTCCGTGTGGAGTTCTGTGAGTTTGTGGATATAGAATACCAGCAACTTTTAAATCACATTAAAAGACGATGGCTATCCTTGTACCCTGCTGTTCAAAGACTAATTCAAATGTATCCTGCTCTTAAATCATTCTTTTTATCTCAAAATAGACTACCAGTTGTAATAAAGAACTTTTTTGAAGACCCTTGAAATCTATCTATGGCATTTGCAGTCTCTAAATTTGGACATTTGTCTAAACTTAAAAAATATGAACGGAGAGGCTCAAATAATTGTAAAACACGCTCTATAGCAGGTGTTAGAGCGAGCCATCTAACTTTTGAATATCCTAAAAGTTTTTGTATTCAACATTTGCGTCTTCACAAAATTGTTTTAAAGTAGCCACACGTTAATAATAACGACAATTTTAAATTGTTGTTATTATTATTTCTACATCAATTGGCATGGCACATGACGCTGCGCTGTGTTGATTGCATTTGACAAAATATGTGCATTACAACCTATTCCTAGTATTTTCTTTTGGAGTAAATCTTGTAATTTTACATAGACATTATTCACTCCTTTGCGTCTTCACCCACCAAAATTTGTGTTTGTATTATCAGCTGTTAGTGCAACAACTTTAGATTTCAAATTGTTTTCATTTATTACTCTGCATAGGTGGTTTGACACATCTTCAGCATTTTCCCTCTCATTGGATTCTAAATTTAAAATTTTTACTTGAATGCCCTTAGTAACATTATAATACCTTACTAGTATTGGATACAATTTGGTTTCATTATGATTTGATGCATCAGATAAAACCGTTACAAATGCTGCATTTTTCAAGTCTTCTGCAAGTATTTTATCACAGTAATTTTTAAATACTGATTTAATAATAGCCTCACATTTTGTCCTGGCACATGAAAATTTAGCATTGTGAAACTTTTTCAATAATTTAGTTGTACAATCTATACTACGAAAACTTTGATTGTGAATTATGGTATGAAATGTAAATATTCCCTCCATTACAGCTAACTGTTTTTCATCTTCAGAATAATTAGAAGTTTTAAAAAAATAGGTTACTTTACTACTGGAAGCTGATGCATCTAATGATTGCTTATGTTTGTTGGTGTTCAAGTGTTTCATTATAGTTGTTCTGCCTCCAACTGCAATACAAAATTCTCCTCTGCAAATATTGCAGAAAACAATGTTGTCTCTCTTTGATATGAGGAGTGGAAATTCCTTTTTCAATTGATCGTTGAAATGGCATTTCCTCTTTCTTGATTTTTCCATCCCTTAAATGAAATTAAAAATTAAAAATGAAATATAGAGCCACACGAACGATGCAAGGACATTATGAATAAATAAAATTAATAATTAAAACTTAAATAACAAAAGTGATAAAATTTTACTAAATCTATATTTAAATTATTTTACACTTGTGTTGAAAACAGGGTTGTATAAAATTGAATTAATGAATTAATAAAACGTGAATTGTACTTACCTGAGTATAATATTCACTGAGAAAGAAATAATTTCTTATTTCCGTTAGAAATAAACACAAAGTATAATATAGAGATAAAGTAAACAAAGTGAAGTGCGCAATGGTGCGAGACACGTGAAGTTCTATGCCCTGCGCATGCGTTTCATAATCGCGTCTTTCCGAACTGCACTGTCACATGACGCATAACAGTTCGGCGCGGCATCTCTGAATACAGAGATTAACAGATTAGTTTTAAAATATCGAAAAGGAGGACTCTTTTCAAGAAAGGACAGAACCTACAAAAGAAGGACTGCCCTCCCTAAAGGAGGAAGATTGGTCACCTTTTATTTATTTATAGCAGATGCTTTAAAGTCAGATGTACAGTTGCTACCTTTTACCTCTGTGTCATATAATGAACTGTCTGCTGCTTCAAGACTCGTTAATACAGCTTCAAAGCATTTGCTGAAATTCAAACTGGCTCTCTCCCACCACACACACACACACACATGTGCACTCCTCTTATATTCATGAAAAATTTTTGTATTAGCAACTAAAATTTTGCATGGAAATATTACTCATGCATTAGTTGACCTACACAATAAATGTGTGCAAAGTTTGTTAAGTAAAGTTTCCACATGACAAGTTAATTTTGCAACTGACCACAAACTAAAAATAAAGTGTCTGTGTCATTATATATCAGCCAGGTCTCACTATTATCTATAATTTTGAAAGTCACACTAACCAGTGTCAGGCTCTTCTTCCCTCATATGAATGGCAATGTGATGCTTTTATTCATCATCATCTCACGAACCATGGGCTCGCTGCCCGTTGATGTCCGATACCTGCTTCACTATCTTCTTCCACCTTTCTTTGTCCAGTGCACACTGTCGCAGTTTTTGTACACCCATTCCACACCAGTCTTTTATATCGTCTATCCGTTCTCTGTATTGTCTACCTCTTCTGTTTAAACCATCCAAAATACCAAACATAAATGTCTTTATCTTCCAGTCCTCACTCATTCTACAGATGTGTCCAAATAATTGCATCTTCCATTTAATAATCTTCTGCATTAGATTCTGTTTTGGTTCTATCTTCTGATAGAGCTCTTCATTGGTGATTTTCTGTACCCATCTTAGAATTCTTAGAATCTTAGAATATTCTTAGAATCTTCCTGTAACAAGTTCTTTCAAATGCCAAAATTCTTTTTCTTGATTCCTTATTTATTACCCACGTTTCAGATCCATACAGTACCCCACTGAAGATGCATGTTTCCAGTACTCTTAGTTTTGTTTGCAGGCTGATCACTTTACTTTACCAGATGTTATCCATGGCTTCAGATTTGTTCTTCCCTTTGCAATCCTGATCTTTATTTCTTTTTTATAGTCCAAGTCATATGTCAGTTTACTTCCCAAATGTGTAAATTGTTCTACATTTTCTATATCAGTTCCATCCACTTGTATCTTTTGTTTCATGTTCTTCTTATCAAATACCATTGTCTTTGTTTTTTCCAAGTTCATAATAAGTCCAAATCTCTTCCCTTCCTCATTTAACAGTTTGTGTTTTTTGTAGTTCTCTTTCGTCTTCTTCAATAATAACAATGTCATCTGCAAATCTCATTGTTAATTCTCATTCCGTGTACAGATATACCTTGGACATCTTCCTTCAGTTTGTCCATTGCTCTTTCTAGATGTGTGTTGAAAATGCCCGGTGATATTGGGTCTCCCTGTCTAGTACTTCTGCTTGTTTTAAACCATTTCCCTAAATCATCACCTATTCTAACTGCTGCAACTGCATTCTGATAAACATCTTTTAATATAGCTATTAGTTTTTTATCAATTCCATAGGATTCTAGAACTGCTAATGTCACTTTCTGGTCAATACTGTCAAATGCTTTCTGAAAATCAACAAAGCAAGTATATATGTTTTTGTTTTTTCTCCTAGCTTTCTCTGCTATTAACCTCATTGTCAAAATCTGTTGAATTGTAGTTCTATCCTTCCTAAGTCCTGCTTGCTCGTCTGCAAGGTATGCTTCCAATTGTGTTTTCAATCTTTCTGTCAATATGATCATCATTACTTTACCAAGGTTGACTTATCAAGGCAATTGTTCTATAATTTTTACATTCTAGCTTATTTCCTTTCTTGTATAATGTTACTAATATTGATTTCACCCACTCCTCTGGCATTTTCCCTTCTTTCCATACCATATTACATAGTTGGTGTTTCTGTAACTGTACTTTCACCACCATATTTAATCATTTCTCCAGTAATGTTATCATTACCAGGACTCTTGTTGTGTTTTAGCCATCCTATTGCTTTTTCTACCTCTCTTCTTAAAATGTCCATATCATGCTCATTATCTGGTGGTGATATCTGCTTCAATTCTTCGGTCAGTCTCCCAGTGCTATCTGAATCTAGTTTTTCTTCATATAACTCGCTATAGTATCTTGTCCACCACTGTACGATTTTTTCTTTATTCATCAATACTTTGCCTTTTTCATCTTGGTTGCCACTTTCTATTAATGGTTCTGATCATTTTGTATACCTCCCTTGTTTTATGCTCTCCATAGTACTGTTCTATATTGTTGCATTGGGCTTCTAACCATTTCATCTTATCCATTCTGACTGATTTTTTTCACCTCATTACACTTTCTTCTATTGTTCTGATGTATCCCTTCTTATCTTCAACATTCTTTTCTCCTGTACTAACTTCACTGTTTCTTGTGTAATCCATTTCTTCTTGATCTTCTCTTCTTCTGGTACTGTTTCTTCAATTGTATCTTCTATCGCTTTCATTACTCTTTTCACTCTTAAATTTGAGTTTTTTTTTCTTTCTCCACACTTTTAAGTTTCTCTTCTAACACTGTTCTGTACATTTTCCTATTTCTGCTTCACTTATTCGTGCTATATCTCTTCTATTCTGATGTTAGGATTTATATTTCTTTTTTAATTTCAACTTGATGTTTGCAATCACTAAACTATGGTCAGAGTCTATATCTGCTCCTTGAAGAGTTCGACATTGCTGTACTGATGTTATCCACCTTTTAATCATATCAATCATTTTTTTTGGTTTTTCCATCATTTGATCGCCACGTCCATTTTCTACACTCCTTTTGTTGGAATCTTGTATTACAGATCATCATCTCGTGGTCCACGGCAAATTCTAACAATTTTTCACCTCATTCATTTCTTTCTCTGAAACCATATTTTCCCACGACTCTTTCCCAACCATCATTATCTATTCCAACTTTGGCATTCCAATCTCCTTCAATAATTAGCACATCTTGCTTTGATATTGTTTCTATTGTCTCTGTCAGATCTTAGTAGAATAATTCAATATCCTCATCTGTGCTGTCAGATGTGGGTGCATGTATCTGGACTATTGGTATGTTGAATGGTTTTGCCTGAAATCTTGCTACTATGATTCGTTCATTGACTGGTTTGTTGCCTAACGGTGCCTCTCGAGCACTTTTGCTAAGAAGGAAGCCAACTCCTGCATGGTGTCATGTCCTAACCATATTACTTTGCATCCGTTGATCTCTCCAGATGATGTCCATCTCATCTCTGCCAATCTTAGTATATCCCACCGATATCTCTTCATTTCCTCACAAAGTAGCTCTAATTTTCCTGACATCCAGAGTGTCTGCACATTCCATGTTCCTACTGATGACAGTTCTGTTAGTTTCTGTTTCCTTTCGGTATCCCACTTTTCAATCCAATCCCGATCGCTTGATTGGTATCGCGGGCCTTGTTTATCCGAGCGGCACCCGAGCCAGCGTGTTGTAGCTGCTGATTGTATAGGCATCAGATAACAATCATGTTTTTTCTTTACGGTCAGAGCATCGACACTCATCTGACCAACCCTCCTCCTTTATCCAGGCTTGGGACTGGCATGAGACCCCTAAGGATCCCATGGCGGAGTTTATGCTTTTATTGCACTGCCTTAATATACATTTCATATTTTTGGGAATTTTATATAGCCTCATCACCTTTGGAAAGTGCAGCAAATTGTTTTTTTAATGTTAAACTGTGAAGTTCTTGTTTAAAATTTTAATATGCACACACTAAATATACATTGCTAGAATTTGAGCACCATACACTCTCTGTCCAAAAAGAAACCGAACTTTTCAAAAATAGAAGAAAACTAGTGGAGCTACCTGTTGTATCTTTTTGTTGTTGAAAGCAGCAGCCTTCATTAGTGTTGTGTCAATTGTTTATGACGTTTGTTTCACTAGAAACCAAGAGTGACAGTGTGTTTTGACGAACTATCGGAAAATGAGTTTCAAACAGAGAGCTGCGATTGACTTTTGTGTTAAACTAGGTAAAAGTTTTAACAAAATGCATCAAATGCTTCAAAAAGCATACTGTGATGAGTGGTTTAAGCGATTTCAAAGTGGTTGTGAGACGCTTGATGTCGATAAAAACTGGACTGAGCGAAGTTAACATCCAAAAAGTGCATGATTTCATCAAAGAAAACCTGAAATCGTCTGTGAGATTGATTGAAGATGAATTGGGGATTCCAAAATCAACTGTGCACAACATTTTGGCCTTCGTAAATTGAATTCGCAATTTGTTCCCCACAAGTTGATCGACCAAAAAATGTATCAAATTGAACACTGTAAGGACTCAGACTTCCTTGAAACGATCGTTACTGGTGACGAAACATGGTGTTTTGAGTATGAGCCCTAAACAAAACGCCAGAGTGCTGAGTGGAGACCACCAAAAGAGGGGGCATCAGAAAAAAAGTCGCTTGGAGAAGTCAAAAGTAAAGACAATGCTGATTTGTTTCTACGATTTCCAAGGGCATTATCCGCAAAGAATTCATACCACCTGGCCAAACGGTCACCTTTGACCGTTTGGCCAAACGGTCAATGGTGAGTTTTATCTCGAAGTTTTGACGTGATTGATAGAGAGAATTCGTCGCGTATGGCATGAATATCGTGACGACCGACCGTTCTTCAAAACACACTGTCACTCTTGGAACTATAACTCGGCTTCTAATGAAACAAATGTCATAAGCAGTTGACACAACACTAATGAAGGTTGTCGCTTTCGACAACAAAAAGATACAACTGGTGGCGCCACTAGTTTCTTCTATTTTCGAAAAGTTCGTTTCTTTTTGGACAGAGGGTGTATTTTTACATTTTAAAACTAAGATGAATTTTTGCTGTTCAAACACTCTGTAATTATTACAATTTTTGGCTAGATATTCTGTTGAATTCATGTTTTAATATTTAATCTATACATATGCTATAATGGTACGATATTGCATGTGCCATGGAATGGTAGCTAAATCCTATTTGAACATAAAATCAGTCCCTACACATTATTTGAAAATCTAATTTCTCCCCTCAATATTTTATACTCAGTAGTCTGCCATGGCCAACGTGACTGCTTTGAAAAAAGATAATGCTGTGATATGCCAGTTAATTCTCTTTGTATTATCTATGTTATTTGTACAATTGCATTTATTCTCTGGCAGATTCGTCTTTTGTAGAATGAATGATATTGATTGGAATAATAGTTGATGCAACTGAACTGTGTGTGTTATGCCTGTTAATTGCTTGTATTCTCCAACTGGTAAGTATACTTTTTTTTTGTTCTTTTGTTTTTTCTTTTTTCTGTATGAGGAAAACCCCCTGTGGTGAAGGTAATGTTAAATTGGATTTGCCAGCCCAGCTGAGCCCATCCTTCTTCATTTATTTTCTCAGTACACAGATAAGAATAAAAACAAATTCTTTTTAAACATCATTTTGCTGCTGGTACCATCATGGAATTTTGATAAATTTTCTTTTTCAGTACTTCCATTCTTTCTCGGTTTGAAACCTTTTCAACATTCTATTTTGTAGAATTACAAATATGTCACTGGGATATATAATTAAAAATATGGAATTTTAACATTGAAATTTTAATTATTTACAGGGAGATGATAAACTAGATACAGATATTCCTACTAGACTTGAAGCAAAGCTTTTTTGCACAACATACACAAAACTGTTATGGGTACTTCTGCAGCCATTGTTTTATGCTTTGAGGCCTATGTTTGTGTATCCCAAGCCTCCTACTTTATTAGAAGCAGTAAACAGTGCAATTCAGATATTATTTAATATCTGCATTTGCTATCTGTGTGGTAAGTATTTGATTAGTCTGAATTCACTGCATTTTTTTAAAGATTATCAATGATGTTTTTCTGTTTGCATATAAAGTATATCAAAATTATGATTTACAGTTTGCATAATTGGAAAGTTTGAACTAAATTATCTTGATGTATTTGCATTGCTGTAATATTTGTAACTTAATTTGGGTATATGAGAATTTGGCAGGGGGGGGGGGGGTTGAAAATTTGAGTATGATATAATGATACTGTTACTTTAAGAAAATGCCTATCCAAGATTCATAAGAACACTACTATGAATTCTCCTTGAAGTACTTTGGGAAGGAGTTCCCATTTAGATACTCAAATATCTATCGCCACTCCTTTTGAGACTTGGCCAGTTTCCAGGGATAACCCAGAATTCTATTGCTACATCCATAAACTGAAATCTCACTTATCCATATTTTAGGATGTCCAACACCGTCGCCAGATTAGATTGCACCCTGAGGCAAACAGTTAAATATTGCCCCTTAATGATTATAATACAGAAATATAAGAAAATCTCCAATTGCTGGTTTGTTTTTATTACAAGAGAAACATTAATCCGAAACAATTACATAATAATATTAATTAAATGTTTGCTCTATCGCACAATAAAACTGTTTATAAGCTCTTCTAAATTTGAATTATAAGCTATGTCCGCCTTTATCGATATTGTTGCTAGACCAACCAATCTTTCTTGGGTCATCAAGCAAATAATTTTTAATCAGTTTAAGCTTGGAAAACTTCTTGCTACACTAACAGGAATTGTTAACAATATCCTTAGGGCGGTGGTTACGTTGTGATAAATATTTACAAATTTCTTATTCCAGTCATGTTGACTGGGAACACACTACTAATTTATATATGTGCAAGGATGAATTTGAAAGAAGAATTATCGAATCAAAAGAAATAGTTCTGGACCCTTCACATTTGAACAGCAATCTAAGCAACAATTTGCCTGATTCCCATAGCGCAGTAATACAGTACTGGCACTCTAAAATTAGCTGTCGCACACATTCAACTCATGCCAACGGTAGCACGCGGTCACCTATTCAAATATGACTGTTACTATTCTGCTTTTTATTAAGCTGGAAAGTCCATGTTTTTACCTTGTTATTTTTATATCTTATGTTTTTTATTTCTTACCTGAAGAAGTCGGAGCACCGATGAAACTATCGTGATGTATTAAAGGTTTTTGTTATACTTTCTCGGGTTCTAGTCAGTTAAATTTATTTTTATAAATATATATATGTATATGACAAAATTTGGTGAGGACCACTTTTCTCTTGTATTATTTTTGAGAGAATTTTTAATTCTTCAAATAAATATATTGCATCCACATCAGATGTTTTGCCACTGCTCAAAACAATTTCCAAGTCTTCATAGCGCCCTTATTAAGTGGCACTGTGAGACAGGCTGCCTCTATGCTACATCCTGTCGATGGTACTGAGGATGTCCTTAATAACTTGTCTGTTTCTACCATAGCTTGTCTCCTCAGTTATTTCTGAAACTTTTAATACCACATTTCCTCAATTTCTCTTTATGTATAGTTCCACTGGCCAGTTACCATCGTAGTTACTTGCCAGTGAATCTCTTCATCTAGCTCCTTAGAACTCAGGCAATGTCTGTGTGTAGTAGTCCTTGGGGTTTTTTTGTTTTGTTTTGTTTTGTTTTTTATCAAACCCATATAAGGAAATTATTCTACCACTTTATTAGGGGAAGAATAACTTATTTCTTTATGTCTGAGTGTTCTCTTTAAAAGTGCTGCTGTTATCTGATATGATGGCTTTAGCCACCTTAGCAATGTGATCTCTAAACTTTAACTCACAATCTTCAATAAACCCAAGCTTCTGTAGCAAGTTTGTATAGCAACCTTGGCAAAATTTAGACGTATAATGGTACAATAATCTGTTATATTACTACTACTTCCTTTTTCCCTCTTTTACCTTGCGGTGTTGAGGGTTTTCTATTCATTTAACCTGCAACCCTACACGAGGATAAAGTGGTTGACCCTATGCCTCCCAATGTATCCTATGTCTGTAGAAGCATTCAGTTCTCAAGGCCGGTTTGCCTGCTTGCTGGATGAAAATCCCCAAATAAACTGGGGAGAAAAACCCTGCAGGCCATGCCCAAGACCAGCTAATTTCACTATGTCTGAGAAAGTTCCTAAGCTCCTCACATCAGCAACGGGAATCAAACCCAGGTATGGTTGTGAAGCACATAGCCACTAGGCTAATCATGCAAACTTTTATTTTACACGTTTAAATTCGTAAGTTTAAAATAACATGCAGCATAATTTTTGTGCTTATTTTTACTTACTTTGTTTATTATTATCCTTATGGTTAATAAGTATCCTCATAGTCTGATCGTAAACACTCAAGGGGATAGATTTTTGCTTGAAATGAAACGAACAAAGTGAGAGCATGGTATGCACTGAACATGCTCCAAGTGAAAATACGATATAATCTATTCAAGATAGTACTGGTAGAATTTAATATTAAGCATGGTGTGCCCCCTTAATTGTTTAAAAGTCATTGTATGCTTGGTCAAATTTAGTATTACTTCCAAGCACCCATGGCATCCATAGACTCATTGTGGGATATTGAACATTTGAACCAATTCAATAAGTATTATACCTTGCCTTGAATACATTAAACATCAGAGAACTCGCCACCCACAAGCATAAAATCTCCTTTTCACTTCCTTACTCACATGACCTTTAATACGGTTTCCAAGGATGAGCTCTCGTTCTCTCATCACCCATTATTCTATGCAGTAATTTCTTTTTATCTATCTGATAGGCTCCTCTCATTAACTTACACATCACAATCATATCACTCTTATCCATCAAGCTCTAAGGCCACATTCCCTCAATCTATCCTTGTACTCAATATTCCAGAGTCCTGAGACAGTCTTATTTATTTGTATCTGTGCTCTCCACTGTTTCTTTTATCACCAATATACCCAGGTGACCAGATTTGTGTAAAGAAATCCCAATGAAGCCTAATTAATGCCATATACAGTGCACCTATCACTCCTTATCCATACATTTCAGTGCTCTTTGCATTATAGTAGCAATTAATCTTCTCTGCTCAAAGTGCATAACTTTACACTCAGCAACACTTAAATAGTGTGCCTGTTCTTCAGCCTCAAGTACTAACCTATTTGAATCCTCTGTAACAACATCACAGCAGAACTTCCTGACATTGCTCTTCCTAATTCAGCATCATCAGCACACAATATCTCCTCTGATATCCTGAACTATATCCTTGATATAAACAGTAGTCCCAGAACAGAACTTTGTGGAATTCCACTCACTACCATCCCCTTTTCAGGACATAGCACCTTGTAACCTAGCTGTCAAATGACCATCTATCCCCCATCCTTCTTAATTTTAACAGTTTATCATGTATAAGCATCTTCTGCATAGAGTAACTGGGCTCTATCTCCATAACCCTAGTTATCCTACTATAAAATGTAACCAAGTTACTAAAACACCCCTTAACAAACTCATGCTGCTTTCTGAAAAGATTTCCATTCTCATTAATCCAGGTTGTATTCCATCTCTAACACCCACACTAGCTCACTTCATATACACATTGACCTATACTTTGACACTATTAACTTGGATTTTCCTTTATATAGTGGCACTATTTTTCCTTCTTTCCACTCTTCTGAACCTGTCCTATTGCCAGACTTCTGTTGAAAATCCAAAATGAAGAGCACTACCAGCTCTTTCCCACATTCTTGTAATATATGAGTCATGATATCCCCTCTAGTACCATAGTATTATTAACATCAAGGTTACTGAATATTCTAAACACTTCCTATTCTTAAACTGTCATTCTGTCCTGCTTCCTATTGTTATTCCACCCCTCGCTTACATGAAATATACTGTTTCCTGGAGTATAGTGCCATCATTATGATACACTACTTGTAATCTATTTATTCCAAAATGCATAACTTTACATTTGTCGACATTAAACTGACACCCATTTATTAAATTCATTAAACTGACACGACATTTAACTTTTTCCCATGGTGATAGTCTCTTTAAATTGTCCTCCAAGCTCTCCACATTGCCTTGATTAACTATTACTACATCTAATTTCACATCATCAGCAAAGAACTGAATATTTCCTTTCAGGTTATTTCCTATATCATTAAAAAGCAATGGTCCCAGCACTGAACCTTGTGACACACCACTAGTCACCTGTTTTCACCTCGATTCTGCCCTTCCATATACCACTTTTTGATATATGTCCAGCAGAAGGATATGATGCTGATCCACTTAATCAGCGTCATATCTATCCCAATTTGCTCTTATTTGCATAACAGTGTACCATTTGGTATTTTGTCAAAATGCCTTTGCAAAATCATCATGTAGCCACTATCCTTTATCCAACTGAGCAGTTACTCTATTATAAAAAGTTACTAAATTACTAAGGCATGACCGACTCCTCACAAAGCCATGTTCACCCTCATACAGTATCATTTTATCTACCCATTCTTGAATTCTCTTTTTTACCAATTTTTAGAGTACTTTTACAACCATGCCTGAGAATGAATGATATTGATTGGAATAATAGTTGATGCAACTGAACTGTGTGTGTTATGCCTGTTAATTGCTTGTATTCTCCAACTGGTAAGCATACTTTTTTTGTTTTGTTTTTTCTTTTTTCTGTATGAGGAAAACCCCCTGTGGTGAAGGTAATGTTAAATTGGATTTGCCAGCCCAGCTGAGCCCATCCTATAATTTGTCTATAATTTGCTACTGTAGTCTTAGAACCTCCCTTATGCAAAGGAATAATTTTGCTCTCTTTCCCTTCCTTTGGAACTCTACCAGACTTGAGACTTAAATAGCTTAGTCAAAGGCAATGCCACTTCCCTTGCACATGCTCGCAAAAAACCACAGGTGAGTGATATCTCACACTGTATTTATATTGAGATTCTGCAATATCATAAGAACTTACAATTCGTCCACCTCTGTTCCTGCATTAGTGTCTGTCACATAGGTTAAAGCAGTAATCTCGCTAAGATGATACATGCTTGCAAAGTGGTCACTCAGTAACTCAACTATTTTATCTGCTTTTATCTCCTCGTTACCATCATCACTCATTAAAGTTATTCTTCCTCTTACTTGCCACATTACAAAGAACTCTTTAGGATTTCCTTTGGCCTGCTTGGCTAAATTCTTCTCACAATCTGATTTTCCCTTTCTTGCCTGAGCCTTGTACTGTTCATGAGTTTGCTGGTCACCTTTTTCTTTATATACCCTCCACAGCATTTTCTTCTGCAGCTCGTGCTTATTGATATTACTCATCCATCTAACTCTTACCCGATGAACCCTCCTTATCCTAGGAGAGTTTATGTTGAGAGTTTATTTTTCACTTGGTTAGACTATAATAAGTTTAGTTTAATTCTTTATCCAAGTGTGAGCAAACAAAGTTTGCGCCTGAAAGTATCTTCAGGACTGGGGTAAGGTAGTGCTACACCAGGCAACTCGTTGCAAAGGTGGAGAACTTTATCTCCATAGTTGAAGTCTCTCATAACAATCACTTGATCTGTACTCATTGTACTAATTTGGCAATGCATGTCTTTCAGATTATCTGTGAAATTCCCTGGTCAATAGCAACAGCCAACTGTATATTTTGTCTTATTGATCTTAATCTCACATCAGATTGCTTCAAATGTACAGCCACCCTCCTGCCTGTCTCCTATTCTTTTTGGTTGCAATTCGTCTGCTATCCTCAGGAGTACTCCTCGCCCCATTCTATCTTACCTGAAAATACTAAACCCTTCACATTCAATCCCTGTCACTACATCATCTGCTGTTAGCCAAGTCTCACTAATGCCTATAGCTTTTGGTGAGGTTGTATACTAACCAATGGCAAAACTTCCTATCTCTTGTTCCTGATACTTCTGACATTAGTATATAGAAATGGCAACATTCCTTTATTCCCCCTCCCACCTTTATTTTCTGAATTGACTACTTTATTCAGTATTTTTGCTTGAGAGACTAGATTCCTCACGTGGTCATTCTCACACTCACTCGCTTCCTTGGTGCCTTCACACAAACTCGCATGTTTCCACTCTAATCGCTTAAATTTCCCTGAATATAGACTCATTGTCTATTAATGTCCTCCTCAGTTAGACTATCATAGTGTAGTTGAGATTTACAATCTTCACCTTCTTGCTCTTCAGTTTTGCCTCTTCTAACAACTCCTTTCATCCTCCCTCATAGAATACTTCTCGCCTCTCAAATCATTGGTACCAACCAAGACAATCATTTCCTTCAACTTACATCCGGATGGCATGGCTAATGTCGTGAATTTTTGCGCCTGGGAAACGCGGTCATACCTTTTGTTAAGTACTCCCCTGCTTATTGAGGCTCCATATATAATTTTCTCCTGAACTTGTTTTTCTTGTTTGTTCAGTCGGTCTTTATTATTCTTTACGATCACCTGCTTCTTTCTTATTTCAGTCCTGCTTAACTCTTTCTGCTTCTGCAATTTTTTCAATTTTGCACTTTGTCCTATGAAGGATGACATTTAAGCACACTATTTCTTTATTGATCTCTGTTTTGTTCTCCTCTATTTCCACAGCTGTACATTCAAAATTATCAACATAATTTTCTGTCTTTTCGTTGGTATTTTTGCATTCTCATCACCTCACTTTTAAAACACTTAATACATACTCTATCTCTAGTTTTAGTTTTCTTGACACATACATTTCGCATACACTGCACTGAATAATATCCTACAAAGTGCGGTCCACAGTAGCTAGAGCTTACCGTGCTTGTTCACGGAGTTGAAGGTCTTGCGTTCAAATGCTTCAGGAAAGTTTTGTAGGCCAGAGGAGCTCAGTGGAAGTGACACTTGTATCTGTGTTAAGCCACATGAAGATTTAAGTACAAGTCTAGTGGCCGACTGGAGGAACTTATTCTAAGCTTTAGCCGGCCTGGTTGGCCGAGTGGTTAGCGTATCCACTCTCCAGCCAAAAGACTGTGGGTTCGAATCCCGCCATGAGCATGGATGTGTGTGACTGTCTGTTAAAATACTAGTGGTAACGGCCAACCGTAGATGCCGTTGGTGTAGAGGATGAAGGTAGTTGTAAGTGGTGGAGATGGAGAGTTGTAGAGTGGGTTCCCTCCCTTTATGAGTCTTTGGACTCCCTGGAGGTCTTATGTAATAATAATAATAATTTTTAAAAAATTCAAATTTCCAGACAGCGTGGTCTTTGCCACCATTGTTTGTCGCATTCGTGCCATGCTGACAATATCACAATAAAAATGTTATACTCTAAAAACACAAAAATCTACACTAATGCACTCTAATACTTTAATTTTCTGATAAAGAAGAAAAAGATAAAAATCACTAAATTACACTACCACTTGCAATATGAAACCAAAACACCTATATATGGAATGGTCTAGCATTTTTACTAGGTAACTGCCAGTTCCACAAACAACGAATAGCTTTTCATTTAATCTTTACTTATAGAATCAAAAATTACAACAACAAAAATAATTCTTAAAGGGAAAATTTCAGTAACAGCGGACTGGGTAATGTTTATTCACAGTGCAGGGAAGTTTCTTTTCCACTTGATGATTATTTCATTGAACTCGATATAAAAAAACGCCTACAGATATGTTGACGCCAATTTCATAGAAAGGTATTTACATCTTGCCTATTCGTTCTGCTGAATGATAAACTGTTTCCTTCGATGATATAGCCATAACATAGCTCCTTAAAAACAACCTTACTAGTCAACTACCAATAGTGAAATTACCAGCACTACAGCTATATTCTTTTTACAGTAAAATATCACTTTACCATAATTTTTTCAACATAACAATATTTTTATACATATTTCAGTTACCTAAGCTATTTTCCATAACATAACTTATCCAGTGTGCGAGAATTTCTCTCATAGGCCTATCGTTGCATTTTTTGACAGTTATTTACATTATTATTATTGTTGTTGCTTCACAGGCACCTCCATGGAATCCTAAGACTAATCATGGGAGACACAAACTATCAACACAATATCTATCATACCTCTACTTGAAACCATTAACACACCAAACGCATCTGGCTCAGGCAACTCATTTCATTCATTCGCCACTCTCCAAGCAAAAAATCTTGTCCTCATGAGTTCTTGTTCTGCCCACTCTATCCAACTGCTGAAACATCTCCTCTTCATGAATCCTATAAATCTTTTGATCAGGTCTGATTTTCCCTTTCAATCGTTTCTGACCATAGGTGACTTTGTAGGTATTGCCCACAAAGTGTTCCAGGTGAGATTTTTACAGAGTAGTTCACCATTGCTTTCCCCCCCCCCCCCCCCCAATTTTATTCGGGCTTTCACCCGAGTTTCTGAATGAAAAAACCCCTACCTCCATTTGAGACCAGCTAACTCACCTTTAGCCGAAAGAGACCAGATAAAGGTTCCTCACATCACTGACAGGAATCAAACCTGGGTCTTTCTGACCAAAGGGCTTAGTCTATACTGACTGAGCTACGGAGGCTCATAAATCCTTTAAGTGGCTTAAATGTTTCTATCTTTTCCCTTGATTTTTTTTTCTATTATCAACCAACCTTTGCTATCCAGAAACCCTTGATCTATCTTCATAGGAAGCGCTCCACATACCCTCATCATTTTGGTCACTTACCTGTAGATCCTCTCCACCACTTCCTCATCCCCAAGAAACCCAGGTGACCAGACTTGATCCAGATACTGTTGTATCAAGGCTTAATAAAGAAGATGAACATAAGCAGAGAGACTCCCTTATCTCTGCTTTTTAGTGTTTTTCAATAACCATGGGGTTTAATCATTTTCAGTATCCTTAAGTTTTTTCTTTATAGGAACAAACCTTGTTCTTGACTTTTGCTGTTCTTGTTAGCATTCCGTCGTTGTGTGTGTGTAGTTTTGGTGTAATTTTTCAGCTCTATTTAATATTGCAGTTTTATGAAAATATTCTATTCAAAGACTTGTTTAAACTATGATCCCACCTACACACAAATCACAACATAACATAGCCACTTAAAAAGGTTGTCTCTTGGCCTGTGGACGTTACTAACAGACTGAAACCTTAACTCTAGAGCCCCTCCAGATATATGGACTACCAAAAATCCATAAACAAAATGTGCCATTACGTTCCATTGTCTATGGCAGTGTTTCTCAAACTTCAGATATCCGTGTACCCCCTTATTAAAATAATAAATAAATAAAAGTATATTTCATTGTGAATGTCTATTTTATTTGAATTTAGATGTACATGTAAACAAAAATATGATTTATTTTTAATAGAATAAATTTTTTTTTTAAATAATAAATTTAAATTAGGTAAAAATAAATTTTTACTTAATTTAAATAATTTATCATCAATGGGAGGAGTGAAATTGCTTATGGTGAGATAAAATTTCAGCAAAATTTGGCTCTATAGTTAATTAGAATCTCAGATGCCGTTCCCCTTTCTTCGTCTTAATATCTACAAAGGTCAAAAATCCAACTTCTCATAGATATGAATCTTAGAGCTTTATCTTTAATTCAAGAAATTCATTCTGTATTTATAGCCAAAATGATGATAATGTATTCTTACTGTATTTATTTGTGAGGAAATCATCAAAAGCTAGTTCTAAATTTATTTTGAAAAATTCTACAGGTTTGTCCTTATATTCATTATGTTTCGATTCAAAATGGCGATGTAAATTAAATAGTTTCATGCATTCATTTTTTAAAGTTTCACCACAAATGACACACAATGGAATATTATTCAAATTAAGTGGATATTGAATCCAACATTATTTCAAAGACGAATATAGAAACTATAAAAGTTTCAGTGGATCCAAGCGTGAGCAAACCTTTCATGACAGGGGCAACTTGTAGTAAAGGTGGAGTAAGCTCTGATCACTATCCTTAGTATTTCCCATAATGTAAAACACATCTCCTAGCAGACATGTATGATGTTATACATTATGGGGGAGGGGATCACTACCCAGACTGGTTTCGACCTTTGTTGAGGTCTCGTCAGTGGGAGCCAGACCCAGATGTATAAAATCATACATATCTGCTATTATGTGTTTTACATTATGGGAAATACTAAGGATAGTGATCAGAGCTTACTCCACCTTTACTACTACAAGTTGTCCCTGTCATGAAAGGTTTGCTTACGTTTGGATCTGCAAAATTTTTATGATCTCTATATTCGGCACAAAAATCCTGTAGTTTCTCTATTCGGCTTTGAAATAATGTTGGATTCAATATCCACTTAATTTGAATCATTTTGCATTGCCGAAGTGAAGCCTTTTGGCTCCCTTTTTTTCAGTAATGGAATATGTTTCTTTTCATTTCATGAAAATCCAAATTTCAAGTAGCTCATATCTTTCTTATTTCCTAGTTGGTTCTTTAAGAGATGTCAGACAGCACTCCCTTTTCATTTTCATTAGATACAGATACAAACTGTGTCAATGTTTTCTTGTTGCTTATAGCTACTCGTATCTGCTATGTATATTGCTGTGTTTTGTGCATTTTATAAATCCATTCTTTAACCAATGATCCATACTTAAGAATTTGAAAGCTAAAAAATTATGATATTCATTATAGGCAGTGCTGTTTCTTTTTTTTTTTTTTTTTTCCTGGAAAAAAAAGGTTCCAGTACTCGCCATGAAGTTATCGTTATAGCAACTACCACACTTTTAACATATCCTCCGATATACCTTCGTCATCTCTAGATTGCTCGACCTCGGACCAGCCATGAGTCCACATATTTGCTAGGGTTGAACTGAGTGAGAGGAGGTCCTATCCTGATAAACATCAGTGCAGAAGTTGTCTGTACAAGCATAGATGACCGAACTTACTATAAGATTCATCTGAGAGAAACCCCTTTCACATTCACTGGAAGATATTGCAATTGTGCCCAAAGTGTGCTTTAGAGGAAGTAATATGTCCGGGACTTTATTTTCTTGAAGATATTCACGGAAACCACGAACCGCTTCTATTTCATTTAAGCAAAATTTGCGTGCTAACTTTTTAATTTCAGCTTCACCAAATGTTAGATGCTTCCCAGGATTTTCTGGCCAATACTTGGAATCTAATATCTTAGCACATTCAAGCAAATCAGCATCTCCTAAGCAGACTCTTTCCAACAGCTTCTTTCAGACTTTTATAGAAAGCAGATGAACTTATTGCAGGACTGTGTCTTTCATTTTTGTGAAGCTCAATCCCTTTGAACTTCATCTTCTTCTGACTTTGAAGAGAAATACTATAGTACAGACCAGGATTTTCAATTCTTTCTTTAAAAAGTTAAAATGTATTCTTTATCTTCCTGTCTACTTTGTACAAGTCAATATTTCTCTCTTGTAAATCTAGACTTAGTTCACTAAGTTCTTGGAGAGCATCACACAAGGCCCAAATCAAGAACAAACTCGCATGACGTTATTTTTCTTAAAAGGCCCTCATAAAGAAAGCGATCTGTTTTGCTTCTTCTGCTGTCTTCTTTTGCCTCCAGAAAGTGATGGACAAGGGCTTCAAAGTCTTGCCACACTGCAGAAACAGTGCGAAAGCTAGATGCAACCCAGCAAATGCTTAAAACTTCCAGTTTTAAGAAGTTGAAGTTCTAGATTCGCTGCACATTCCTGTAGTTCTCTAGCATTCTTAGGTGAAGCATGATAAGTCACATAAAGGTTGTTCATGAAACTCTTAAAGCGATTCACTCCTGCCACATTGTTCCCTGTGTCACTAACGACAGTTCTGCACAACAAGCAACATGGCTGCACCATCAAAAATTACAGACAATAAATATTCCTATAAGTAATCTTCAGATAATCCTAAACACTCAAGATAACTAATTAAAGAGTTTAGAATTCCTTTAGCAATTACATCTGATAATTCGATCAAATCTAGGAAAAGACTCACAGGAGCCTAAACTTCAGGAACTACACAAACGGTAACAATCAATGTTGTTGTGTTACTCACAGTTGTCAATTCATCAATAAGTAATGATGTTTTGTTCTTGGAGTTCACTCCAAGAACAAAACATCAATAGACAAAACTTATTGTCTATTAATGTTTTTTTCATTTCATTTGTGATATGGCTCACAATGTTAATGCAAGCATTTGCAGAATGAAGAATATATCCCATATCTAGGCCATTAAGGTCCTGTAAATTTATTTCATCTTCAAAGTTGTTAAATGATTGATTTCTCCTCGCAACTTTGTAAGCTGTTCGAAACACTTTTCCTGTTACGTCTTTATTATGAGACAAAGTATTTAGGAAAACTTTCTCTAATGTTTTGTTTTTTGCTTCAGATTTTATTTTTTGGCACACTTTGGGCGCTGCACTCTCCTTATAATCGTAAATCTTTTTTCTTAATTTACCATTAATGCATTAACTGTTGTTTGCGAGATTCTCCAAAATGACTGATTTTACCATTTGCCCACTCCGCTGAAATTTTCGTTCCCATGTGTTCATCGACGGCAAGACTTCCAACATCACAACACACTTTACAGCCCAACATTTTATTCTTGACATGCAGCCACTCGTTTCTCTCGCACAAGTTATTTTTCTGCAAAAGTGTGTAACATTCGGTCCAATCATCATCAGAATATGCTTCATTTTGATCACGTGGATCTTCGATCTTAGTTTCGTGATCCTCTTCACTAAGTGTATTTTCGGTGCTAGTTTTCTGTTTTACAAGTTCACAAGTAGATTCTACAATTTCTGCTTCTTCGGCATTTTTTTACTCATTGGCATAAAGTTACTACTTATTTTTCTCATTTTGAGCAATGATTGCACTGATTTAAATTAGATTAATTCAAAACTCATGTGAACATCTGCCTGTTGCAGAGTGAATATAGAACTGATATTGGAAACAATTGGAAGTGAACACAACTTCCTGTTTCCGGTTGCATACCAACCTATAAAACAAGAAAGCAGAGTACCAACTTATGTGTAATCAAAACTGAAAATTCAATTCGTGAACCTAGTATCATCTACAGAAATATAATACATTTTGCTGTCAATAAATTTAAAATTTTTAAAAACTTTAAGAAAAAAGGTACTGTGTACCCCCAGAAAAAAAGCACTGATTATAGGTATTATAACTTTCGTATATTATTAAAGTTATATCACTGCAAAAGTAGTACAAACCTATTAATCGTTATTTTAACAAACAACAAATTTATAATATGATCAAATAATGAAGCGCATTGATTAATATCTACTTGTCTTAATTTCTTCTACTAATGATCCATATAATTAATTTTTTTTTATCAGTCGCTATCATATGCTCTTTGCATTGTTACTGGTTTGCAATGTATGTTTATATACGAAGATTCACAAGTAATCTATCAGGAATATGTCTTTTCATCCTTCAGATTCACTCTATACATTATAAACTGCACACTATTCCTCCTGTGCAAGCTTTTCTTTGACTCATTTGCAATTGTGTTGCGAAGCACATAACCAGTTCAAATGCTTAGTCTTTACTTTCTCACTCCTCTTTTTTGCTTCTATCAGCAACATTTTCATATCTTCCCTCTTTGCATATTTCTGATCTTTAAATCTTGTGTCAACCAAAACAATTGATTTTTTCACTTTTCTCCCTCTGCAAACTAATAGCTTCACTAACAGCCTTGAACTTCTCACTTGGGCAAACATACTTTAATCACTTTCTCATAAGTATACCTCTTATAATTGAATCTCTATACAATACCTTCTCCTTAGTCCCAGTTTCTTGCACTTTTGTACTTTTCTCATTCACTTTTTTTTTTTTAAATTCTTCCTCCTGATGCATTGCTTGATAGTTTTCTTCCATTGCACTAGCTCATGTTTTCTCCTATGAAGGATGCTCTGTAAGTGTGCTATTTCACTACTTACTGTCACATCATTATCCACATCACCTTCAGCCACTTCTTTCGTTCGTGTTTTGCACACTATCATTCACTCCTTCCATATTCTCTACGACACTTTCACCATCTTGTTAATATCAGTTCATTTTCCCACACAACTCTCATTTCTTGCACTAACATCTAAAACTTATTTCAAATGTAGTTCAAATGCTAACTTTATTTTTGATGTAATTCTGTACTATATCTACAGGTCCAAGAATTCTTCTCTATATGATTGGCGGTTCTCTGTTGGCGATGGGACTTCATCCTGTAGCAGGACACTTCATTTCTGAGCATTACATGTTCAAAAAGGGTTTTGAAACATATTCCTACTATGGTCAATTGAACTGGATTACTTTCAATGTTGGCTATCATATGGAACATCATGATTTTCCAAGTGTTCCTGGGTCACGTTTACCTGAGGTAAGCATCACATCTCACTTACTTGCTATGTTTATACTCTAATAATCCCTTGTGATATCCCGTCTAAATAGTAACTAATTATATATTGTATTTTATCCTTTATCCAAGTGTAAGCAAACAAAGTTTGCACCTGAAGTACTTTTAGGATTGGGGCAACTTGTGGTAAAGGTAGGTGGTATAAGTTCTCATCGCTTGCCTTAGTATCTCCCATAATGCAAAGCACATCTCCTTGCAGACATCTTTGTTTGCTTACTCTTGGATAAAGGATAAAAACCAATATATAATTAGTAGACATATCTGCAAGATGTTCTTTGCATTATGGCAAGTGATGAGAACTTATACCACCTTTACCACGAGTTGCCGCAGTCCTGAAAGCACTTCAGGCGCAAACTTTGTTTGTTTACACTTGGATAAAGGATAAAACCCAATATATAATTAGTAGCATAGCCGAGTGAAAACACTTCCATCTAAATAGCGTTTAACAATTTAATATGCTTTTCTGTATTACATATGTGAAACAGGTAGATGTTTATATTAGAACTGCCTTGAACAGTACTGCTTTAATATCAGTATGTAAGTTGACATACTTACAAAAATTTATTTTGCTTGTAATTTTTATAATTATAATTATAGAACCATTTAGTACCATGAACCAGAACAGTCTGGCCCGGCTTGCTATCTCAACTAAGCAGTTTCTTGGAAGGAGAACTAAGCTTTAACATAAGAGTCGATTCTTTATGGAGTGCTTATATAAAGAGTTAGACCTTTCTACACCGACATAACTTAAACAGATCTGATGGCTTTCAGTTATGGGAAATATTATTACATCCTTTTTATTATTGATATTATTATGTGACACTTCCAGGAGGAAGTGTCACATAATAATATTATGTGACACCTACACTACAACTGTCTCCATCAACTACAACGAACCACAACTAATCGTCTACACCAATGCCATCTTCTACTCACCAATCACCATCACTAGTATTTTCACAGACAATCGCAAACATCCATGCATTAACCACTCGGCCAACCATGCTGCTGGTTCCCGATTATTATATTGTATCTTATATATAAATGGGAATTTTATTAACCATTTGTTGTCCCATGCGGAGGGCATCATGTATGAAACATTGGATAAGTTCAAGACTGGAATTAGGATAGGAGTTAGATTGATCAGTAATCTGAGGTATGCTGATGATACAGTACTCCTTTGTGATGACGTGGAAGAACTAGGACAAATTCTTGACATAATTAACAAGATCAGTAATAACAGAGGACTTCAACTAAATCCTAGCAAGACAAAGATTATGGTTCTCAAAGGAAATACAAACAGGGGAAGCTCTTGAGAAACAATTTTACCTTAATGGAAAAAGAATTGAAGTCAGCAAGTTTGAGTACCTGGAATCCATTATTAATGTGAAGATTTGCTGTTTGGAGGACATCAGAAGGTTAGGAATGGCTAAAACAACAGTCAGAGACTTGTCTAAAATCTGGAAGGATGGATCTATCTCCATGGGAACAAAGTGAGGATTTTGGATGCAGTTGTTTTTCCAACAGCAACTTATGGATGTGAGACTTGAAAGTTAAAGAAGTCAGATAAGAAAAGGATATCTGCTTTTGAGATGTGCTACAGAAGACAGTTGAGGATATCATATACTGAAAGGCGTACAAATTAATGGGTGTTAGAAAAGAAGATCAGTAGAACTTTAAGGCTCCCTAAGGATATTGACAAAAGAAAGTTAAAATATTTTGGACACGATGGAAGGACTTCTCAGAACAGTAATAGAAGGTAAAGTTCTCGGAAAAAGAGGAAGGGGTAGACCATCAATGAGATGGATGGTGTGAAGCAACTAATTTTCAGAGAATTGAAGTCTGCAGAAAAGCAAACAACAGGACTACATGGTGTGGCACATCACTGAGTATCGGAGTGACCATACAGCATCTGTGGATGCCCAGTGAACATATACATATAGATTTGTTGTCCTATTAATGCTGTAGTGGTGCTCTTTGAAAATGATTCATTAATTGTAATATTATATAGTGTAATCCATTCAGTGTACTAAGGATTCCTATGGTACATTGATGAAAATATAGCTAATAAATTTATTTCACATAAGTTGAAAGTTTCTGTGTTTAATTTTTCTAAACGATAATACTTATTATTCTTTGTTTGCTCAATTTTTTCCTTATTTCATGTCTCTTTTGTTTCAAAAAGGAAAAAATGAAGGATGTTTCACACAAGTTTTAGGACTTTTTTTTCCCCCATCACCTGAGATGTATGCCTCACTTTTTTTTAGAACTTTCCGTGACATTTCTAGAATTTATAACTTAATTTAAAATTGAATTTTTATTGTATAAATTGTCTTCCTTTTCATTTTAGGCTCCTCCAAGACTTTCATATAACATGAAAAGTTTGATTTTAAAAATAAAAAAAAAACTGATTTTGGTATGAACATTTGAGAAATTATCAGCATGAAAATGTGATCCTTGGAGAAAAGATTTTTGACCCCTTTATTTATTTTTTTTATTTTATTATTTTTGTGATATGAATGTTAGTCTCTGAGGAGGACAATTTCAGTAATTAGCGTGTAAGAAATCAGTTCTTAGTGATAGGTAGTCAAAAAGGGCTGTATGATTGTTAGTTTACAGACTGATAAAGGCTGTAAAGTAAAGTAGAGAATTTTTTTTTGGTTCATTTTTATGGAATTTTTTTAATCCACAGTTAAAACACTAGTATTTTTATGTTTGACTTCTTGTATGGTGGTTGATTTAGGAAACAAAGAGTAGGAGCATGCAGTTCAAGTGAGAGACTTGTGTACGTGACACCCAGGCTCTGGTCTATCTCCAGGCATGACCTAGCAGGATAAATAGCAGTAGGATTATTTGACAGCTGATTGGGAAGCCTCCAACAGATGTGTTACCGAGTTCAGTCTCATGCATTATCTGCAGCCTGCTTGCGGGGAAAACTGTTTTACTGCTATATTCTCAAATGGAGCAGAAATTGACTCCCTAGTTGAATAATGATAACTGTATAATGAGTATGCCCAGCAAGGCTATGACCCAAATTGCATGTGAAAAGAGAGAAACTGGATGCCTTACTCTAGGGATAAAAACATGGCAGAATCCATTTAACGCACCTTCAAAAAGCAGGGTGGTAGTGTTTCACCAGGCGATAAGACGTCTACTACCTAGTAGTGAAATATATAAAGTGTAGACCAGAAGACTTACAAGTATTGTGTGGACAGCTAAGCCAGAGTATAAAAAGAAATTGGCTTTGCAATCTGAAAGAATTTTATCGAATGCATGCAGTACTCATGTCAGAAGCAGATGTGTTCACTTTGCCAAAATGTGCTTGGTGTATCATAGTTTTCCAGGCCATCACTGCATTAGATGAAGAGAGAGGTGCATGAAAAGGTAGTTATAGTTCTGGGTCAGGTAGGATATCAGCATCGATGCTAAAACAGTTTTCAGTTCAGGCTGTGCCTTTTGATTAGGTCATAGAATATGAATCTTAGTTCAGAAAGGAAAGAATATATGATGATCATACTGAACAAGGGTGGTGCAAAAACTGATACCTTCATGCTCCTCACTCCAGAGATACCTGTCAGTATCTCAAAAGTGAGTGTGAAGATTTTAGAGAATTGGGTAAGAACTTGCATACAGAAATATAAATTTCTGTATGCAAGTTCGACAAACAAGCTATACTTTGCAAGAAACTGCATGTGTTTACTAAAGGGAGGTCATGTCTGAGAAGTTTGCTCGTTTTATGTTACAGCCGAGTTAGATAATGGGAATGGATACACTATGATAACGTTTGACTTGGTTGAGGTATTTGATAGAATACTACACGAAAGATCGTTGAGAAAATGTAGAATATGGGATTAGCTTGATTAAGTGGGTGACTGGTGGAGAAGTATCAAAGTGATATATGGGAGTATAAATCTTCCAAGTTTAAGTAACTAGTGGTGTGCCCCAGGAATCAGTCCTTGGACTGTCATCAAATTCCTGCCGTGTGCTCAAGGGGTGTACAGGATATGATAGTACTACATGAAAAATTTAGTGTTATCTGTTAAGACTCTTCTTAGCAGGTAACACTTAAAGTTTATGGACACTCTTCTCCTTTGTTTTCGACAATTAAGAAATGGGCTGCCAAGTTTAAACGTGGCCGTACCAGCCTTGAAGATGATCCCCGTGAAGGACGTCCAAAAAGTGTAACAACACCAGAAATCATTGATCAAGTGCACGATATATATATTGGATGACTGGTGAGTCAAAGTGCATGAAATTGCTGAGAGATTATAGGCATTTCAAAAGGATGTTTAGGATATATTTTGCATGAAGAATTTCAAATAAAAAAGCTTTGCAAGATGGCTGCTGCGTTTGCTCACAGCACATCAAAAACGCACTCGCATGAAAATCTCTGAAAAATGCTTGGATCGTTTTAACAAGAATAAAACTGATATTGTGTGTCGATTTATTACTATGGATGGGACTTGGATTCACAATTACAAACCAGAATCTAAGCAGTGGACAGAAGCTAGTTGTTCAGTGCCAAAGAAGACAGTCGGTTCCATCAGTAGGAAAGGTCATGGCATCGGTGTTCTAGGATGCTAAAGGTATTTTGTTTATTAATTATCTTGAAAAGGGTAAAACAATAACCGGGGAATATTATTCCAATCTTTTAACCAGATTAGACAAAAAAATTCGTACAAAAAGATCCGGTTTACAGAAGGAAAAAAAAATCATCTTTCATCAGGATCATGCACCTACCCACAAAGGTATTTTGGCAATGGGAAAATTAAGGGATCTGCATTATGAATTGTTGGAACATCCATCCTATTCCCCAGATTTGGGTCAATCTGACTTTTATCTGTTAGCAAAAGTAAAACTCTTCTTCGCTGGTTAGCGTTTTTCTTCGAATCAAGACTTGATTGCAGCTGTACAGGGGTATTTTGCAGATCTTGCTGAGAACCCCCTACAGGGATGGGATAATGGCACTGGAGCATCATTGGAATAAATGTATTAGTCTTAAGGAAGATTATATTGAAAAATAAAAATAATTTTGAAATTATAAATTCGTTTTTTCATTGTTAGGCCGAGAACTTTTCAGACCACCATCGTATAAGATGTGTCATATAGACAGATTTAACTTATTGGAGTTGGGTTAGAAATGAAGCACTGTCAAAGATTAGACCACAGATAAGTAAGTTCTAAGGAAAAACAAAAATTGATGAGTGAACAGATAATATCAATGGCAGAATCATATTAAAAATTACCATATTTGGAAGAAAATTAATGTTTACATTCAGGAATGTGCAAGTAGAGTTAATCTAGTGTACTGTCACCTAAAAAGAATGGAAAAGGAAAGTTTTGCAAAATAAGTGTTGCCAAGATGGCAGGAAAAAGACAAAGGACCAAAATCGAGATAAGCAATGCAATGAGAAGTACCTAGAAGACAGATCTGTAAAATCCAACTTTATTAGAGTACTGACAAATATTGTTTAATTTTGGCTCAGAACGCCTGGACAGAGGGACGAATTTCAAATTATTGGAGTAGAGCTCTCATTGTACCCATATATAAAAAAGAGAAATAAAATGAAATGTGAGAATTAGAGGTATTTCTGTACTTAGCTTTACTGGTAAGATTTACACAAGTATACTGAGAAGAATTGTTGAAGAAAAGCTTGGTGAAGAACGAGCTGGATTCAGGCCAAATAGAGACTGTTGGGATCAGATTTTCACTTTACGACAAATAGTTGAGATATCATGTGAATATGACGAAGATCTATGTTAAAGTTTTGTAGATCTGGAAAAGGCATATGACAAGGTTCCAAGAGAGAAGCTATTCAAAATGCTACAGTTATATGGTGTCAGTGGGGCATTATATCGAGCAATACTTAGTCTTTATTTGAGTTGTAAGTCAGCATTTATAATTGAAGTACAGGAAGGTGGTTTAATGTTAAATCTGGTGTCAGACAATGATGTGCATTATCCTGTCTATTATTCATAATCTATATGGATCACGTTATAAAGTAAAGTGGTATTAAACCTGATATCAAAATTGGAGATGTTAATCTCAGCTCTTTGATTTGTCCGCGTGGTTAGCCTAGTGGTTAACGTATGTTCATGGAGCCGGTTTGCATCCTGCAAACCGGCTCCATGAACATACGTTTCTACAGCCAAAAATATATTCCCCCCCCCCCCCCAGCAGCAGACTAGGCACAGGTTGGTTGAGAGTGGTACTAACAAATAGTCGCATCTAAGTAACACGCGGACCCTGCATAAGAAGCGGGAATAAAGCGTAGTGAAAGAAGACGAATTTTGGCTCTTTGATTTATGCGGATGATGTTATACTTCTAAATAAATCCACTACAAGTCTGCAAGATTCCCTGACTAAATTGAATAACTCTTGTGATAGATTTGGTATGAAGGTCAGAATAACAAGACAGACAATGAAAGTAGGCAGAAGCATTGAAAATATCAACTGCATTGTGAATGGAGAACCTATAGAACAAGTCAAACATTTCATCTACTTAGGCATGATTTTTAGTGAAGATGGTAAATTAAATATGGAAATAGACAACAGAATCAATAAAGCTGGTATAGTAGGAAGTCAACTGAATAAATTTATAAGGAATAAGAGAGAAATTAGTCAAAACACTAAATTAGCTGTACACAATACAGTGTTCAAACCAATTTTAACTTATGGATCTGAGAGCTGGGTGAGAAATAAAACACTTGATTGAAGACTAGAGACAGCAGATATTAGAGTCCTGAGAAAGATTAGGAGCATGAACAGATGGCATCAACAGCAATATCATATTAAACCTAGGATATAAGATCTGACAATGTTGGAGTCTTGACAGGTAACAGATTGATTTGGTGAAAAATTGTAGATAGGAAGTCAGTATAATAATGTAAGTTTTTCATGTTGTACTATCATATCTTGTACTCCCCTAGAGGGTACATTTCAGAAATTTGATGATGAGGGATTTTCGAGATCTGCATTTTCCCTTTTTAGATACGGAACTATAACAACCATCTATATTTTAGTTTTGTAGACGTTGAAAGAGTATGGGCAGAGTGGCAGAAGACAAGCTGTTCATAATGGTAAAATTATATGATGTAAACATGTTATACATTTCTCTCTTTGAATTGGAAGTCATGAGTTAAAGTTCTAGACATTATTTTAAGATCATTTGATGCAAAATTAGGTTTCAGAACTTTTATAATCAAGTTACAAGAGCAGTAGATGAGGGAGAGCATATACTGCCATTTTCTTAGATTTAGTGAAGGCATTTGACAGGGTGCCACATGATAAGTTGATATTTAAGTTGCAGCAAATGGATTTGGATGTCAGGTTGGTCAACTGGATTCAGAATTGGCTGTCTGATAGGTATCAGAGTTGGGTATGGTGGGGCAGTTTCAAGGAGGCAGAGGGTTACAAGTGGGGTCCCATGGGGCTCAGTACTGGTACCTGTATTGTTTAACCTTTATATCAATGACATTGTCAGTTGTTTGCAGATGATGTGAAGCTGGGAAGGGTTATTAGTAATAGTGCAGATGTGGTAGTCATGCAAGAGGATTTGAATAAGCTAGACAGGTGGACAAATAAATGGGGTTGTCAGTTTAATGCAGCAAAATGTAAGGTCTTGAGGTATGGGACACTGCATGCTCTATTGGAGGAGATATACTGGAGAAAGTAGGGGAGATGAGATCTGGGGTTGATGATTGATACAAACCTGAAATTCAAGGGACATATTGCAAAGGTGGTGAAGGTTTACAGCGTACTTCTCATTATTGCAGCAAAGGATTGCTGCAGTAATGAGAAGGTGGTGAATAGAAGGAGAGGTGATATGATTGAGACTTTTAAACTGTTGAAGTGGTTACAGGGTTGCCACTGGGGAGTTATTTCGCTTGGTTAACAGCGGGACAGAGTGATGACAAGGGGGGGGGGGCATCCCTGGAAGTTAAGAAAGGAAACTGTGAGGAGTGGTTTCTTTGCATGGATGGTGGTTGAACCATGGAATGCATTACCTGATGGAGTGACAAGGGCGAGAACGGTCAATGAGTTTAAGGAGTGGTATGGTAGACTTAGTGTTTCCTAGGAGGGACCTCCCACGTTGAGTCTTGATAGACTTGTGTTTCCTAGGAAGGACCTCCTGCGATGAGTCTTTTGACTCCTTAATTATTATTATAAATAATAATAATAATTAAGACAGTGGTGCACTCTGTCTTCACTGTTATTCATTTTTCATTCCTGGCTCTCTTAAAGTAATGCCTACTGTTTTAACTGAGTCAGGAATGAAAATTGAATAACAGTTGGGTGTAAAATCAGGTGTTAGACAATGATGCACACTGTCTCCACTGTTAATCATAATATATGTGGATCTCATTATAAAGGAATGTAGCATTTAATCTGAAATCATAACTGGATATGCTAATCTTGGTTTTTTTTTACTTTATTTTAATATTATATTCTTAAATTAATCCAAAACAGGTATTTCATTAACTTCCTTAATTAAAATAATTTGTAGCAAATTTGGCATGAAAATCAGCAATAAAATACAAACTTTAATAAACAAGAATATGGAAAATATCATCTGCATTCTGAATTGAGAGACATAATAAATATTAACTATTTATGCATAGTTTTTGTGAAGACAACAAATCAAGTATGGAAATAGACAACAGAGTAAATAGATGATATCACTAAAATCATAATAAAGTTGAAGATATTTGGAAGAAACTTGACATTGTTAGAATTCAAAAAAAAAATGTTTGTGCAAGCTCATGTAAATCATTTGATAGGGCCATTTTTAACAGAATGGGAAAGAAAAGATGAGCAAAAACACTAAAATGTCAAGTTTTGTGGGGGGGGGACAAGAGGAAGAGCAGTATTGAGATAGATTGATGCATAAGACAGAAATATATCTGAAAATATTGTAGTTGTGCCAAATAAGTCTAATTTTTAAGAAAATTGTTGATGGGAAATTATTATCAAATGATTAAACTTATATTATTACTATTCTAGTATTCTCTACAGGAGTACATATCAGGAATGTGAGTTGAAAGGTTCTTTTTGGAAGAGGGAAATCAAGTTAATCTTAATTTATGATAATAGTATTTTGTTCTTATTGATATATTACTTAGTACAGCATTAGGAGTCTTTAAAGTGTAAAGACGAATTTTGCATATTAGAAAAGCGAGGGAAAAAGTAAGTCATTGCTGCTGTTTTTGTTGTTGTTATTTCTGTGTTCACAGAGTACAGTATTGCATGTACTGATTATTCCATGAAGCCTGCTTCAGGTATCATTGACAAATTGTTTGTCTTGGTCATATGTGCAGAAATGGAAGAGAAGAATGATATCCAGAGGGCAGTTTTATATTCAGATTTTATATAGAAGTACCCACTGTCTTTGCAAAGGCATAATTCTGCATTTAATTCTTTCATTGTCAGTTTGGATTTAATTATTTTGCAGTTGCATGCTTCACTGTTGGCTGAAAATGAAGCTAATTTGTCTCTAGCCACTTGCAGTAGGCTGACTTTTCTCTCTTGGTGCTTATTACAGGAAAAAACTAAGGCTTCAATGGGAATTTTAAATGGAATAGCAAATGAAGGCTTTCATTTAAGACTAATACTTATAAAATACAAACAATAGCAGCAAAACAAAGGAACCTGAAAAGTAGGAATGGTATTAAGGATGAAACAAACAATAAAAAACCAACTTTCTTAGATAATAGAATATCAAGAAAATAAACAAATGGAGAAAAAATCCTCCAGAATTACTACAGTAAGCTCTACTCATCCACCCAAAATGTCACTCCAGTAATGTTACCTGAGTATAAAGAAGCACCAAAAGTATTGCCAGAAGAGAGTAGAATATGCAGTTAAGTCAGGTGAAAGTAGATCACCATAGACAGTTGAAATAAAATGGAAGATATCAAGGCAGGAGCAGATATTCTTTACAAAACTTTAGCCACAAGATTCACTTGGTAACTAAATGAAGGTAGAATACCCAAGGAATGGAAATTATCTAAAACCTGATATATATAGTAAGTATTTCAGAAGAAATGTCTGGATATTAGGAAATTTTAGTTTTCTACACCTTTATGAAATTGCCATCTGTGCTGTAGGTGGAGTTGGTTGTTATAAGATTCTCTGATTAACTTCAGAATTGTTCATGTTGATGTGCTCAATTTTTCTGTATCCACCTGTGAAGGTAGGTGTGCTTCACATGCTATCAGTATTCCATCAGATCTTCAATTACAAGAGACCTCCAGGGAGTCCCTAATTCCATGGTGGTCTCTTGTAACTCATTAACAGAGGCTACATACCATCTCTAAAGTCAAGACATTCTAATTATGCATCACTCTATGACAGAAGAAAGGAAGCTCTCATCCCCCACCCTTTTTTTTTTTTGACTGCATTCATTCTCAACTTCTGTGGATGTCCTCTTTTCACCCCCCCCCCCATAAAAATGCATCTCCTGGCATCCTGTATGAAGTTTCAGGAGTTTGTAGGCCTCTACCATATCACCCCTTTTTCTCCTGTTTGCTAGCACCTATAGTCCACAAATTTTCAGTCTCTCCTCATAAATTCTCCACTTTCATAATCATCTTTAACACTCCTTTGTACCCTCTGCATCATCCTGGGAACTAGGACACCAGATCTGTGCATATCATTTCCAGGTGAATCAAAATTATTACATTATTCTTACTTGTGTTAGTTACATCGTTACAATTACCCTCAGAGTTGTACATGCAATCTTTACTATCTGGCTCCTGAATTTCAACTTCCTATCTACTCAAACTTCAAGATCTCTAGCCTATCAATTGCTTCTAGCATAACCCCAACAATATCATGCACCATTGGATATCTCATTTACACCAAAGTGAATAGCTACATTTACTAACACTGAACTGATAGCCATTTTTATGTCCACAAATCCAGCTTATAAATCATTCTGTAAGATACTGCATGTCATTTGCATTCCTGATTTCCCTGCCTTTCTTTGCATCACCTATCAAATCCTTCCCATTGTCATTAATGAAATGATTGAATAACAAACTAAGGACTGATCCATGGGGCACACCACTGATCAACTTAAATTTTGCAGGCTTGAAATCCATGCTAATATCTAATCAGCCCATATTGCTGAATTATTATTCAGTTTATGCAACAGCTCTTGACCCATAGTTTATGTAACCATTGGGCACTATAAAGGTGACATTCCTAACGTGCTCTCTCTCTCTCCAGGCGTTTGTCTTGGGATCTCCTCAACAGGGTAAGGAGATTTGGGGCAAAATAGGCACTCATTAATTTAATGATCTCTTCTACATCTACCACCTGCATTCTATCCTCATTTGGTGAGCTATTATCTCCGAGTAATATCTCAGAAAATAGGTAGTGGTTGTTTTTCTTTCTGCATGGTGAAATTTATCCATGTATGAAAATTGTTTTATATTAGGTTGAACCTTCTAATATTTCTGATATCACTATTAGGGTTTCTCTTTATGTACAGTTTTTTTTTTCATTCCAGAAATTCTAGAGAAAAAAATTTTTTTATTTAGAAAATGGTGAAATATTAAAAGGATGGTAGCTTTTTTAATTGTTCACTAATAAGATATCCTTTTAAAATTGGGATAATTAATTACTTATTATTATTACGTGACACCCTAGGTGATCATTTATACATTAGAATTGATGAATTGTATTCAACATCACTGGTAGCTATTCATTAAACAGTTTTTGTTATGCTGTTCATCAGCAAAGGAAAAATAAACTGCTAAATTGTTATATTCTTTTAATTTATTAATTAAGTGCATTTGGAAATTTTTAAAAAACTTCATTCAAAAAATTTTAATTATCTCAATAGGTTAATATATTTAGCAATACAAAGAAAATTATTAAATTCATAGTCATCTTATGCTTATTTTAATATATTTAGTCAGAATTTTTGAAGTCATTTTTTAAAAAACGATCATTAATACAAGTTTTCAACTTTTTTATGAATGAACCTGTTGCAGAAAAGACTATTTCTGATTTAGCAGAAGTTCTCAAAGAATTCTGAGTGCATTAAATTAATTCATGTTGTTTGAAGTTCTGTTCTCTGTTGTCTCTAATAATAGCAGTTCTTGTTTCATTAACTCTTACCTTGTCATGAAAATGTATAGTTTCGCCTTTGATTGTGTGATGAGTATGGTAGAGAATCACACAATCAAAGCAAAACTAGACTGATTCATTTTCAATAAAACAAGTTTTGACAATAGATAATCTTTGCAGATTTGAATAAATTCTTATTTGGAAAAGTAGGAGTAATCAGAGGAAAAATTATAATTTTTCCTCTGATTGTTTAAATATTGAATCAGCTCATCTAGAATATTTATTTCTTCTCTCACTAAGCCTCTGTATTGAAGTTTTTTCCTTTTCTTATGAAGTGCTGATTTTTGTTGATCTACCTGATCAGTTATAAAATCAAATATATGCCCTTGGCAGTTAGCTAAGTTAAACCACAATCACAGTATCAGTGATTAAATATTGTAGCATGAGTATTATTTTTCTTTATTTTAAAAATATCATACTTAAGAAATATAATTTTGTGGATTATAATGATTGTGAGTAACAGCAGCATTCATTCTTATTTAGTCAGAATTGAATGCAGAAAATTAAAATTCTTGGATATATATCTAATTCTGAGGATTTTTAGATCTATTAACAATAGTGGAATCTGAGTTTTTCAAAATAGAAAGCCTAATTTATATAATGAAAACTTATAAATCATGGAACAGAATTTCTGTGGTTGCATTAAGGATTATTTCAGTTCTTTGGTCAGAAAATGTATTTGGATCAGTGGAGTAGAAACAATAATTACACCATGATAAAGAATTGTAGAAATTGCAGAGGCCATTCCCCTTGGCACTTTTATAATGCCATAGGATATAAGACTAATATTGGTTAGGAGGAGATCGATCTGTAGATAAAGAAAAGTGGATAAAATTGTTCCAAATTACCAGCAGAAAAGCAGACCTGCAATGTATTTGGATGCATTGCAGGTTGGAAGTCTGGATGTATGAGGATTTTCTGGTATTCTGGTTGGTAGATTAGTTTTTTGTGTTTGATCGTGACTGATAGAAAATGATTCTGGTGTGATCTGTTTAGTTAGATTAGGAGAGCCAGTTTGTTATGAACACTAGTCTCAGAAGAAGATAATCTTAGTTTATTATTATCAGGCTGGATGAAATCAACTTTTTAGATAAGTATTAAGTCACAACACAGATTAATAAGAAATAAGGGAACCAAAGTCCTAATTGGCACCATCTATTGTTGTAGAGAGAAAGGGAAAGAAGTATTAATTTGATCTTAAAACACCTAGATTTTTGGTAAATTGATTCAACTATTCTTGTTGAGGATTGGAGAATGTTTTAAAGTTGCTGCTGATTCCAGAAACAATCTGACTTATGACTTTTGTTTAGCACTTTTTTTTTTTATATCTTCCATTTCATCCTGTGCAAATTCTATTTGAATAGGATCTACACAGGTCATAAGTCAGATTGTTTTTGGAATCAGCAGAAGCTTTAAAACATTCTCAACTCTTCCACCTCCTTCAAAATTTCCTCATTAATTGTATACTCTGCATCCCAACCTTGCCTACCAAAATTTCAGGATGCTGCACTTAGCAACACTGATAACTCCACTCACTCGCATAGTCTATTGCAGGGTTTCCCAAATTGTGTTCCGTGATGTCAGTGACCAAGCTGTGTATTTTTAAACATAGAAGTAATTCGCGAAAGGGAATACAGCTGTTTATGACCGGTCATAAAAATTGCCCAAGCCAATTACAACAATGGGCGGCATATCCTCTGTTCTCAAAACTGAATGAAATAATGGAAAAACTTTTATTGGGATTATATTGATCAAGTGTATATAATAAACAGCTAAGTTATACCAACTAGTTTCACCAACTAAGTCTGTTGGCATCTTCAGGGTACATAACTGATGTAAGGCACTAAAAAGTAAAAAACTGTTACAAACTAAAATCAACCGATTCCAAAATATTAAACAAAGAACAGAGCGCATACAATACATTCATAGAGTGTGGATGATATCACTTGTTATTTAGGAACATTCTATAGTTGGCACTATAATTCAGTTCTGGAGAGTTGAAGGATCTGATAAGGGTCTTCCAGATCACGGGCAAGATTAGTCCTTGGTTCCTGTTAAGGTTTTGTGTACAACGGGCAACTGTTGTGGCCTCCTTAAAACTTCGGGAGCAGAAGTCCTCCTCCATGTAAGGAATTGTGCTTCTTTCCTACTCTATGGTATGGTTCGTTCTTGAGAAATGAAAAGCTAACCCATGTAACCTCCTTTTTAAGGAGGCCAGTTGCCCACTGTACACAAAACCTTAACAGGAACCAAGGACTAATCTTGCCCGTGATCTGGAAGACCCTTATCAGATCCTTCAACTCGCCAGAACTGAATTATAGTGCCAACTATAGAACGTTCCTAAATAACAAGTGATATCATCCACGCTTTATGAATGTATTATACGCGCTCTGTTCTTTGTTTAATATTTTGGAATCGGTTGATTTTAGTTTGTAACAGTTTTTTTACTTTTTAGTGCCTTACATCAGTTATGTACCCTGAAGATGCCAACAGACTTAGTTGATGAAACTAGTTGGTATAACTTAGCTGTTTATTATATACACTTGATCAATATAATCCCAATAAAAGTTTTTCCAGAGCTTTTTTGGTCAAGAAAATTAAACGTTTTTTAACATGAATGAAATAATGTCTGTGTTGCAAATGTTAGTGACCAATCAGCAAGGAAGTATAAAGAAAATTTTTCAACTGAAATTGAAGATCAAGGTAGTCTGTATCCGGTTCTCAAAGCTAGTATGACTGAATACTTTCTTTGCAAGTTTGTATTGTAGGGTGAAAGTAGTTGTTTCGAAACCGTGGTGTCATGATTTAAAAGTAATAGGCCTACAGATTTAAATTTTAATATAAATAAGAGACAAGGGACTTTGTTTAATTTTAGTGTTAAGAAATCTCTTATTGAAGATGTTTGTGATGCAACAGATAGTGATTCGTCCGCCTCCAGCCTACAAAGCGATCTCCAGGATGTACAAAAGGAGGGGAAAACTACCAGCACACAGGAGAAAAAGTCTGCATTCACTCATAAGTACTTGTAATAATATTATAAATTTTTGGAGATCAGAATGGGATATGTCAATGAAAATCAGCACAAATTAATTTAATGATGTTGGCTTGAGGAAACTACAATGTGCTACAAGATTTCATTAGTCTGTTGATTAATAACTGATTTAAATGTAATTTTATATTTGTCAACATGTCACACCATATACATAAGTGTACTAATACTCTTTATGATTATGCCATAATTAATTATTAATACATTACAAAATAACCAAGTTCAGGATTTGTGAAGTATTCTGTCATAGGAAAAATCTGGGAAACGCTGGTCTATTGAGATTCTTCTGCAAGGCCACATCTTCTCTACTTCTCATAGTTCTTCACAACTTTTCATCATCAGCAAATAGTTGCACATCTCCAGATAAGCCAGTCCCACTGTCATTAATATACAAGTTAAACAATAATTGTCCAAAAGAGATCCCTATTGCACTCCACTAGTGACTTTCCTTTTTGGGATACCACGCCTCCATACACAAGCTGCTATCTGATAGCCAATCAACTATTCGACATATTAGTCTTTTCTAGTCCCATCTGTTCAATTTAGTTACTAGCTTGTCATATGGCAGTCTATCAGAGGCTTTTGAAAAATCCTGGTATACACTATGTTCCTATCTAGTGAATTTGTCACCTTGTTCTAATTCATATACAGATCGACAAAGCATGACCCCTCCCTCCAATAAACTTATGCTAATCATCATAAAGAATACTGCTGTTATTAACCCATTTCTGAATACTAGTCCTCACTCTTTAACACCTTAACACGACATTTCTTCTCCCTCCTCCCTTGCCTCCATTATAGGTAATTGAAATTGTTATTGTGTTTAGATAGCCCAAGCTATTAACAGAGTTTACCTACTATAATATTTCGAAAGGAGAAAAAGGAAGGGAATATAAAAAATAAAATACAATACTATGTAATTTAAAATTTTTAATGATATTTACCAAGTCTCATACTTTCTAATGAAAACATAAAAAAATGAATATATCCTAATTTTTCTTGTGCAAGGTGTTGTTAGATTTCAGTTAAAATGTACATGAAGAAAAAAATACCTTGCAATCCAAATGACGAACTTATTTACACAAAACAACGAGTGTCAAACATTTTGATGTTTGCTTTAGTAATATATTACACAAAAATAAAACATTTTTCTACCATGTGAATGATTTGTAGTTGTAAATCTAATAAAAGTTAAAAAAAGACTGAAATGCAACAAAATCAGTTTATAAACCATGTAGAAGGTTAATTCTTTCTAGCAGATTCATCACAAATGTCACATACTGAACAACGAACTTTGGTTTTCCAATCCTTGGCTCGAGGACAGATCTGACATCTAGCTTGCTTCTTCACTTTTGGTTCTGGAGGCCCTTGGTCTCAGCAAGACCAGCATTGGTGTCTTCATCACTTTGGATATTCAGAAACTTTCTTTATGATATTTGTAAGTTCTCTAGACAGTGGCTGAGCCAGTCTTCTTTTCATGTGTGGTGTTGCAAGATTAAAACCCAAATTCTTCAAGTATTGGTGCCTAATCATCTTTTTCTTAGTTGCTGAATGGAGAATTATCTGCGAGTTGATTCCTGCTTGATCCAGCATCCCATAAAAATAGCACAGAGGCCATCTTCTGGTTTTTGCAGCTTTTTGTGTAGTTGTGAGCCATCTGGTCAAAACAGTCAACATTACCTTTTGTGTTGTTATGAAAAAGTATAACTTCTGGTTGCTTAGAGACCTCATCAACTTTCCTGTCACTGTGCATTGATAGAAATAGCTGTGGTGCATAACACAAATTTAACACACTAATGCTCACTGGGGTATTCTATCACCCCAACAGTCTTACAGAACCACACAAACTTCATTAACTACACTCACTCATCGACTGATGTGGAAAATGATTGTTGGTTAGAGTATAGCTGGATGGGGGAAGCACTGTGCACATCTGCGACTAACTTGTAGAAGAAAATGGAGTCACCTGGGGTAACACATCACCCCGGGGAGTATTGTAGGGTTAATTCCCTAGAGCATTCTTTCAACACATGCAGCAGTGTATTATTAATTCCTACTGCCTTTAACATCAAGTTTACTTAACTCCTCATACTGCTCATTCACCATCAGTCCCTCTCATATACACTCTACACTTCAGCTTTTCATGATGTTGCTTTCACAAGGATGAAATATACTGACAAACTGCTTATTGAATACTTCAACTATAATCTCTTCATCAGTTAGCATCGTTCCACCGTAGTCATTATTTTGTCATTTGATTGGCTAATTTCTTTTCATACTGCACTTTTGCCGTCTTTACCAACCAAGTCACTTTCCTGGTCTGCTCTTTGTATTCTTCATGCAGCTGATTATTATAAGCATTTATTGTGGTTGTCTCTTCAGTGACTTCTAGATATCATGCTTAATCTCTTCATCCATTTTACCCTATTTAGCCTTTTCACCTTTAGCATACATTCACATTGCTGCTGTTAAATAACTCTTGATCAATGTCTGAACACAATGTTCAGACATTGATCCGTGTCTCTTAAATTTTCTAATTACCAGCCCTTGTAGTTCAACATGTATCCTTTCTTCACAGAGGTTTCCATATGACTGGTTACAACCCCAGGTGACCACTTCATGATTACTCTCACCTTCTAGGTGAAGATTACACTTCATTCACAATCACATCCTTTGATGTAACCAGATCTAAGACTTAACACTTATGTATCCTCCATTACATATTGCATAAGATTGTTGTCCCTTAAGAACTCAAAAAGTTCATTGTCTTTATTACCTGATGTTATATTTTCATTCCTGTCAATATTGCCATAATTGAAATTGTCCATAACAATCACCCTTCACTTCCTCACTAAGCCAAGTTGCCTATACAATTCATATTCTCTGACAACACCCAACCAAATATTTCATTCTATCAACCTTGTGTGGACATAAATCTCCTGCTGTCATCAGCAGCCCCTCCTCCTCCATTCTTGCCCTTCCTGTCCTCATGAAAAACATCATATCATTCCATTTCTATTTTCAATATATTCTCATCCAACCATGCTTCACTTATTCAGGCAAATAAACTCAATCAACGTAACAATTTCATCCTCCTTATTTCTGATACCTCTATCATTTGTAAATAAGCATAATTCCTTTCCTTGTCTGTAATCAATCCTATCCATGCTGCTGCTGTTCATCTGTGACTTCTTTGCAGCTGCCTGATCATGCTTACACTTTGTCATGTATACCCTCCCAGACTCAACTACCCACTATGTATTCCAGTCTATTCCATTCCTATGCTGATCATACATACATACACACATTCATTACTGCTTTCAGAATCTGCTCTTCTTATACTGTCTCTCCCTGGCCCATCCTGTTTCCCTTCAGCATGCATTCCTGTTCTCACATTCTCATCTCCATTCCCATTGAACAGAAAAATGGGGTGGGCCAGGGAGACACAGTGTAAGTAGAGGATTCTGAAAGCAGTAATGAAGGCATGTATGGGAATGGTCAGTGTAAGAATGGAGTGGCCTGGAATAGATGGAAGCGATAGTTGAGTCTGGGAGGGTATATGGGACAAAGGGTGAGGGTGAGCAAACAGCATAAAGTATGGACAAGTCACAAGGGAGGCATGCTACTGGAAGAAAATGTAATCAGTGATGTAGACGAGGTATCAGTGGAAGTCGATGATGTGAATGAGTCAAATGGACTAGATGAGATATTTGTTCCCATCATTGATTATGCTTCCTTCCCCCAGCAGCCTTTCCAGGTAACTCACTGCAAAACCATTCAGGTGCAGTTCAGCACTCTTGTTCCATTCATCTCTTTATGTTCAGGATCTTGCTCTCTGCTGAACTTTGTCATACCTGAGAAATCACTTCCCTCACTCGTTTTTTTTTTTTTTTTTTTTTTTTTTTTTTTTTTTTTTTTTTTTTCCTACTGGCAACTCTCTCTCTCCTTTATTAAAAATTCTGCTTTAATGCTTTAAAACAACAAAAAAATCATATAATGAAAAATTCACATGTCATGGTTACTTTTTTTTTTTTTTTTGACAGACCTTTGATTTTATTAAACCACATTTGCCAATTGACATTTTGGTATTGTTCAAATTCATCATTTATCCAGGCCTATTTTTCATTAAAAAAATTAAAAATATGCAAAGATCTAGATGGGATTGCAATGTCCTCTCTCCTTTCTATCCACTTTCTATATGGAATTTCTGGAACCAAGTACTCAGCACAGCCATTCATAAACCAGCTGTTATGGCTACATTATGTATACTACATCTATTTGGTCTCGCAGTCAAGACACGTTATATTTTTGGACATTTTAACAGCCATTCATAACTTATTTCAATGCTATTCAACACCAAAGCTAAATTATAAAAGCATGTATTGTATATTTGTTTATTAATTGGCTTGTATTTTACCAGATTTCAAACCAGCAATCCCATAGCTAAACTGCATGTTACAATTTACATGTGACAGTGAGAAGTCAAGCATTCAAATTATAAAGGTCTAAAGATCTAAAGGCCTAATTTGGCATGGTCTAATCTTTTAAAAAGTATTACAGTTATCAATACATCATTAATTTATAATTTATCAGCCAATGCCTCAAAATTCATGAGTTTAAAAAAAAAAACTAAACTTTTTGACTGTTAATATTTGGTTCTTTTATACTAAGTAAGAGACATTTTATTGGATTATGATTCTTTATAAATATATGTATACAATCGTCTAAAAGTTTCGCCAGCTTAAGTCTATCTGGCTTCTTCAGGACAAGAAATGGGTACACTAACATTAAATGCTAAAAAGGAATGCAGTAACGACAGTAAAATTAATTAAAATTGAAATGATGCGTGACATTAAGAGCATGGAGACTTAGTCATTGTTTGTAGATCAACAGAACAGACATCTCAGGATTGGCCCATCATTTCTTGATTTCGAACCACTCCATCGATTGGGACAACAGCTTCATGCCGTATATTGAAGAAGATTTCAGATGTAGAAGCTGCAGTGGTTCTCTGGACAGGAATCTCAACAGAAATCAAGGCATGATATTAAAAGACATTTGGAAAATCTTAATAAATTCACTATGTATAGCAGAACTCAATTTTGCGAGAAACTATAAAGCGCGATCTACAAACAATGACTAAGTCTCCATGCTCATAATGTCATGCGTCATTTCAATTTTAATTAATTTTATTGTTGTTACTGCATTCCTTTTTAGCATTTAATGTTAGCGTACATATTTCTTGTCCTGAAGAAGCCAGACAGATTTAAGCTGGCAAAACTTGTAGGCGATTGTATACATATATTTATAAAGAATCATGGTCCAATAAAATCCAAAGAACTTGTCTCTTACTTAAAACTAATAACTGTTTACATTCCCTTGGCACATTAGTCATTCACCTTTCAGGTGATTTAGTATCTTTATTATTATAGAAAGCCAACACACACGTGAAGATATATAAATAATCACGTCATCGATGTGATTATGCAGTATGGAATTCTTAAAATGTTGTCAGGGCTGTTTGTTCTAATGAGTCAGATTTTCCACAGAACTCAACTGTTTTTACCATGCTCTTATTGTCCATTTGTTATAGCTCCCATAAAATAAAATAAAATATTACTTGTCCCTGGCTTTCCCCCTCTCCTAGCACACATGAAAAAAGTACCCTATTCTTATTCCACATATCAGGGGTAATTCTGAAAAGATAACCAAAGTACTAATAAAATATCTTCCCACCATGTGTGAAATTATCAATTTTGATCTGCTCTTCTAAGGATAAACTCCATTCTCTAGCACATTATGGAGTCTGAAGTTCCCAGTGACCTGACCAACTATGAGTAGACAAAGTTTGTATATGTCTTGGAGAAATAAGAAATACATTTGCTAGAAGTTTATTTATATTATGGCAAGTCCAGACTAGCAGATCACATTTTGGACACCTCTTATGCAGAATTAGATGGAAGAAAACCAATGTGCTATATAGAAGTTTTACAGATCAGTAAGACTATTTTTGGAATTAGCAATGGCTAGGAAGGAATGGTATTCCTTGTATTGTATGGATGTGAAAGTTGGGCCCTGAGAAAGAGTGAAAGAAGGAAGATAGGTGCATTTGAATTATTGGTTTGAAAATGCTTAGTAAGAATACCATGGACTGCAAAGCAAACCAATAAATCATTGATAAACAGAATAAAGCCAGACTGTTTCCTTGAAACTATGATCATCAAGCAAAAAATTGTCATACTTGGGACATATTATGCGAGCGAATGACAGTCTGGAGAAGTTGATTGCTTGCTAAAGTCGGTGGAAGCAGGAGAAGAGGAAGACCAAGAATTAGGTGGGTGGAGGGAGTTAAAGAAGTAACTGGAATGCACCTGGAAATTCTGAAAGATATGGCCAAGGACAGATCTAAATTTAGAGTGTATGTTCATAGAATCATCACGAGTCAAACGACTTGATGGAACATTCTCCTAACTTTATCAAGTATGGCTGCATTAGTCTACCAGAAATTTGGGAGACATCTCAAGATCAGTTCTTACATAACTAATACTTCTTTTGTATGACATTAGAAGGTGCCAAGTTTGGACTTTAGATCTTTTATTGGCTACAATTTGAATGTTTCACTTATAGTTTACTTGAGAAAAGGAATAGCATATTTTGCTCTTAGGATTCTGATTTGTAAAATATAGTGAAATACAAGCTGGTTAATAAACATCCTTTTATAATTTACTTTTGTTTAGTGTTATACTCTTAAAATAAGTTATGAATGTCCAATACTCAAGTCTGTCAACCAGATTTAAACGGCCAAACATCAAAGTTAATCTTTACTGTAGAAAAAGAAACCAACATTTCCCTTTCCTAGGCACTAGTAACATTACTACCAGGCAGTTCATTTTTTTTTCTATTTATAGAAAGCCCATGTACATTAGGAAGGTATTTACGAAAGCAGTCACATCATTCATCCCAGCATTGTGGCATCCTCAAAACCTTCATTCATGCAGGGTCAGAACTGCTTGTTTGGAACTGAACTCTGCTACCCTACCTTCATACACTTTTTTAAGGCCAGTAACTAAAATATTATCTCTTATTTTCAGGGTATATGTGAAAAGATAGCTAAAGTTCTTTATAAGTATAATGTCCATGTCATGCTCAAACCACACATTCAGCTAGTTACCTTCATCCTCTTGCACATTCTAGATGCACAAGTTTCCTTGTGACTGAGATTAAACTGCTTTGTACATGCTCATAGATCTGTTAACCTCCATTACTGTGAAGAAAAATAAACTTCATCTGCTACATTTCAAACCATCTTCAGAGTACAAATTACAACTGTAAGACCACATATAGCACTCAATTAGATTATTCCTGAAACAATTTTAGTACATTTAAAGAAAGTTTTCTTTCCAAAAGAAACAGGTTTTAGTAGTTAAGTTGTACCTACAATTTAGCCTACTCTGGAGAACCTCTAGTCATTTAACATTCACCACACATCCATGCTTTATTCCTTCACACAAGATTAGGCAGAAGATAACACATTCTGTACAGTTGATATAGGTCTTGAGTGACTTTAGAATCAGCATCAGTTATGAATCACCTAACTTCAATGATTATGACTGCTTTAAGTTACCAAAGATCTGAGGGATAATCATTCTAAGATCACATTTAACCTGACTTATCTGAATTAACTTTGTTATCCATCTACTAAAGGGTACATCGTTACCTTTTATTGCCTTTTCATTTATAATTCGAATTGTTTTCCTCTCTCACTCTAATTGAATAACAGTGGAATTAACATTTTAAAAAAATTAAGAAATGAATGCAGAAACCCCACGTTACCTGAATTACGTGTAAGTAATGTTTAAGTAACCTTACAAGAAAATAATAAAATAATTCAAAAAAAAAAAAAAAGACGAAATATATTCAAGTTGGAGTAAAAAGATAAATACATTTTTTCTCGATTTTTCTCTATAAAATCTGTAATAGCCTATTTCTTTAAAAAAAAATAAATAAATAAAAAGTGCTGCTTGTTATAAAATCAGCTATATGTAAGATGCTGTAGAACCTATAAAGCTGAACCACATTGCGTTTGAATAAATAAACATTGTGAATTTTGAGGAACATGCTTATATATAATATGTAGTTATTAAAACTTATTCTGATAATTTTTTTTATTTTTTTATAGGTGAAGAGAATTGCTAAAGAATATTATGAACATCTTCCTCAGCATAATTCATGGATTAAAGTTTTATATGACTTTATTACAGATCCTGATATAGGTCCTTATGCCCGAATTAAAAGAATACATATTGACAACAAACAAGAACATAAAAAATAATGTGGATTACTTTCTGCAATTTTTCATTTTTTTTCATTATATTTAAGTGTAAATTAAAGATGGCAAGAAATTATATTCTTGGTTAAATCTTTTTTTTGTTTATCCAAATGTACTCAAAGTTTGCACATTTGTTTACTTATACTTTGATAAAGGATTAAGCCAGGAATATAATTTCTTGTCATCTTTAATTTATAGTATAACCAACTGGAAAAACTTGCAACATATATTTAAATACATGGCTTCACCATTCATTGTTGGTGTAAATGCCATTCAAAGTGCTAATTTATATATATTATATATATATATATATATATATATATATATATATATATGTATATGTATGGATATAAAAAATTCTGAATTTTTCTTGTTTTAGATTTGTACTGTTTCAGTGTATAATGGTGATCTGAAATTAAATTCTCAGGTAGTCATTATTGCCTAACAAAGATTGGAAAAATATTTAAGTATTTCTTTTTAGATTTAAAAAGGTATAATTAAAATGAGATTATAACTATCATATGAACCTAGTTTTGTATTGTATTATGCCAAAAGCGAAATTAAAAGCTGGTAATTTGTGTTCCCTTCTGTTGAAAGAGATGTTATTTATAAATTGAATCAATTTTTGCAAGCTGCTTGAATTCATGGATCTGCATTGAATGCATCAGCAGCTGTAGTGTCAGCTGATTCAACAGAAGGAAACACAAATTACCAGCTTTTAATTTAGCTTTTACTGGGTTGATGTAAATGTTGCTACTTACTGTGATAAATAATGTTCTGGTTCTGATCTTTACATCTGTAGAAAGTAGTTTTTTTCCTTAAAAAAAAAAAGTAAAATGTTGAAGCAGGCTCTGTATAATACTGTTTTAAGACATCAAAATGTAAAATTTCTTTGATCCTTTCAACTCTCTATCCTGCAAACTATTTCAAAAATAAATCAGATTTCAATTAGAAAATATAATTTTGTGTGTATATTAGGGGCAAATATATTCCATGTGTGTGGTATGCTCATTTGCTAAATAGTAATGTCGCCGATATGATATTTTTACATTTATTCCTGTTAAAGACTGCTAATTGTTTCCAGACTTTGTGTGATTCCTAAAAGTAAACACAATATATTAATGCTTCATGAAAAGAGCACTTTAGATTCATAAACATTGCATCACATTTGCATTAATAGCCTGGGTGTTTATTCAAAATACATACACCTTTGAGCTCTTTGAAAAGACGTACGGATGGTGCAGCATGTCAAATTCTTAGCATTCTAGTAGTTTTTAATGGTGCAGAAGGCGAGGCAGGGTGAGCTCTGAGATAATAGCACCTAGGGGCTATGGTTCGTTGTCTCAACCAATTCAATTGAACATTGTCATGGGTTGCTTTTTTTGTTTTCTGAGTGTCATCTGTTTTGCATGTGTGAAGTTTTTTTGAAATGCCGTGGTAGTCAAATTTTTATATATAATATAGACAAGTGTTTAATATATAATTTTCAATAAATCTAACTTTTACTGAAATATTTGGGTGTATGTATTCTGTTAAGAATACACCCAAATATAAAATTCACTTTGGAAATAGAATATAAAAAATTCTTTCCTGGATATCCTCATAGAAAAAATGAAGAAGAAAAAAGTTTTAACTTTTTCTGTTTACAGAAAATTGACAACTACGGAAGATTTCTTAATGCAGCCTCACACCACACCGCTCAAAAAAAAACATATAATAAAAACCTTGAGAAACATTTTGCTGCTCAAGTTGCATAAGCCACGACAGCACATCCAACTGAAATGGGCACACAATGCCACCGATATATAAAAGAAAATGCTTTAACTGCCATTAGAACGTTTTAAAATAGGTTTATAAGGTTAAGTTACTTTACAGTAGAGTAGGCAAATATTTGTCTACTTCAAAGTAATTTTTTTTTGGGGGGGGGGACAATTACTTTCTGCAGATGTACTGTTAAGATCGGAACCAGAACATTATTTGCTTACTTCACTGTAAGATTACAGTGGATATTTATTATCCTTTCTGCTAATAATTTTTATTCAGTACTGGGATTTATTCTAATTAATCACATAAAGTTTTTGTGAATGCCAGAAGATTTGAAATTATTACGTTCTGAAGAAAACAGTAGATCCCTGCTTTATGAACATCTGCTTTTATGACTGATGTCTAATTTTTTTATCATATGAAATGTAGCTGAGAATAAAATATTTTAACTACTAAGAATGATTTATAATAACCAAATCAGCGTGGTTTATTTTTTTAAATATTTACAATATTTTGTATTATACAATACAAAATATTGTATAATACAAAGAATGTTATAAATTCCTTTATTTTTCATTTAGTGTTTAATGTAAAATTTATTTACAGCACAATACATGTATCCTTAAAGAAGGGGAAAGCAATGACAAATTTTAGAATTGAAAATTGGAGTTTGAATTAGAAATTTTAAGCTGTCATGAATCTAGAATGAAAGTGTGTATTATTCTGAGATAAGCACCATCTTAAGAAAGGAAAATGGGTGTGGGGAGACTTAGCCACAGTTAACTGATGAAAACCAAAGGTTTTTAATCATCTTTGGGAAAGGCAACAACGGTGTTTAACAGCATATTGGCTGTAAATGAACTGTTGAACTTGCATAAAAAGTAGCATCCTACCATTGAGGAATACAGTGGGATAGCATAGTAAGAAACCATTGAAGAAACTGAAGAGCTTATACCTGCCTTTTATATTCCAAAGAATTAAAACACTTTTCTGAAAAATGACTTTGTTCTAAAAATGTAAACACTGGTGATTCAGATTTTGAATGAAATCTTGCCATGCTATAGGAAAATTTACAGAGGGAAAAAAAAGGGAGGGGGTATTTTCAAGCTCTAAACAGTAAATCCTGTAATATTCCACAGATGTATAATTATTATTTTTTTATCATTACATTATTTAAATGCTGTAATTTAGTTCGCTGGCCATTTCACTCTGGTATTATCTAGTTCAAAGTATACTTCCAGGAACATGATCTCAGTTCATGATGGACCTATAGAAAATTAGGGTTTGATTTATGTGGCTTATTTGGAAATTTTCCAGCATGTTTGGTAATTTAACGTGAAAAGGAAAAGTCATATCAAACATAGCTGTAATTGTAATGATTTTTTTTTTTTTTTTGTGGGCATGGCAAGAATTGAAAATGAAATTTCTTAATGGTTTTTGTGGCAATTCCTTATAGGTTGGAGTAAAAAAAATTGCAATTGCAATTTTGCTCCAACAATGTGAAATGATGTAATATATGCATTATATTGTATGGTGTATTCTATTTTCCTTCATTTTATATTATATATGTATGGAGGTTCATTTACTTGGTTGTTAAACATATTTTTTTAAAGGAATTGAATGACATAAACCGAGAGAAAAGGAAAAAGGTTTAATAGTATCACACGACTAGTTTCGGCATTTTATAGCCATCTTCAGGTGTCTTTATAAAAGAAAAGAAAAAACATTAACCATTGAAGATAAAAACTGTAAACAGCACAGGAAAGTCACTATACATATTTAACGTGAAACCGTTGTAGTTAACGTATTTAAAGCTGTTCCTTTATTGGTCACGTTGGGTGAGTGCATGCGTGCTTATAGCATCTCGTGTGCACCAGTATTTGATCACAGCAGAATGACAGTCTGGGAGGTTGTAGCTTAAATTATTATTTAAATGTACAGGGTTGAAGATGATTTCTCTAGATTCTACAATTTTTTTCTCTCAAATTCGTCATGGCAACAGAAAATGTTGTTAGATCTATCACAGAGGATTGTATGACTATGGTTTTCATCATCAGAATCGGCCGAAAAAAGGATATGGCTGGATAAAGCACTGGCACATGGTCTCTTGTAAGCGATGTCCCTCCTGTGCTCCTCCATATGCAATTCAATAGACTTATCCGTCTGGACAAAGTAAGGAATGCAGTCGCACCATATCTTATACACACTGGGATATTTTAGATTGTGATGGCTAGGCTTTGGACGACTCACTAGAGAGCGGATCTTAGGAAGCGGAGTAAATAAAGTTCTAATGTTACCAGAAGCAGGCAAAATAGCCGTAAATATAATAGTTCTGTTATATTTTTTGGGAAACTGAGCTTATGTATGGTATAGATATATTACCTTTAACATTATTCATTTCTTCAGTATGGTGTCTAGGAGGATTAAAAAGGAATTTTTTAGTAATTTTTTGAGAATAACCATTCAGTCTGAAAGTAGATCTAAGAAAATTTATTTCTTTACAAAGTTCATCCAGGAAAGAGCAAGTTCTATGTCCCAAAGTAGGAATAATTCCAAGTTTCTGAGGAGGGAAATGATGGGACTGACTATGGAGATATCTACTGGTATGTGTAGGTTTTCTGTACATTGAAATTTTAAGTTTTTCAGAAGAACAGGCCAGTTTCACGTCCAGGAAAGGAAGGGGAACCATTAGTTTCAAACCCCGCCGTGGATTGGATATGTGCGTGTTGACTATTGAGATGTTCAAGGAAATCCAGGAGAGAATCACGTCCATGGCTCCAAATGAGGAAAATGTCATCCACATATCGTTTCCAAATTCTAGGTGCTAAGGAAATGGAAGAGAGTTTTAATTTCAAAATCTTATGTATGGTATAGATATATTGCCTTTAATATTGCCCTCAACTTTAAGGATTATAAAAATAAGATGCTAGAATTACTACAAAGTGATACTTACTCAATTCTTGAGAGAGATCCCACTCGTGAACTTCAAAATCGTACCAACAATTTATTAAAAACAACTTCTGAACTGTCTAGAAACATTCGCCTTTCTCTTTGCTCTCTCCATCCACTTATTCCACGCGTGTATGGAGTTCCCAAGATCCACAAGGAAAATACCTCACTTCGTCCCATCGTTGAAGGCATTGATTCACCAACATACAACCTTTCAAAACATCTCGTAGAATACCTCAAATATTTTTCCGGTAAGTCTTCGTCTTTTATTAATAACTCTGTGGATTTTGTATCATACGTTAAGGATATTACTGTTATAGAAAATGAAATCATGGCTAGTTTTGTCATAGTATCCTCGTTCACAAATCTTCCTACAGATGAAGTCCTGACACTACTCAAAGGTAAATTATCCAAAAAAATGTTAGCCTTACTTACTCATTGCATCAAGTCTGGATACTTTAGATTTCAGGACACCATCTACAAGCAAAATCATGGTCTAGCAATGGGTAATCCTTTATCTCCTGTACTTGCCAACATTTGTCTGGAAGATTTTGAAGTTAAAGCTATCTCTTCCTATTCCTTAGCACCTAGAGTTTTTCTTCTGAAAAACTTAAAATATTAATGTACAGAAAACCTACACACACCAATAGATATCTCCATAGTCAGTCCCATCATTTCCCTCCTCAGAAATTTGGAATCATTTCTACTTTGGGACATAGAGCTCGCTCTCTTCTTGACGACCCAGACGAGCTTCATAAAGAAATCAATCAATTCTCAAAAAATTCCTTTTTAATCCTCCTAGTCGCCATGCTGAAGAAATTAACAATGTTAAAGGCAATATATCTATACCATACATAAGCTCAGTTTCCAAAAAATTAGTCAAGGTTTCTCAAAAAATATAACATTAGAACCTTATTTACTCTGCTCTCTAGTGAGCCATCCAAAGCCTAGCCATCAGTTTAAAATATCCCGGTGTGTATACAATATGGTGTGACTGCAACATTCCCTACTTTGGCCAGACGGATAAGTCTATTGAATTGCGTATGGAGGAACATCATTTACTAGAGAACACGTGCCAGTGCTTTATCCAGCCTATCCTTTTCTCGGCCGATTCTGATGATGAAAACCATAGTCATACAATCCTCTGGGATAGATCTAACAAAATTTTCCATTGGCATGATGAATTGGAGAGAAAAATTGTAGAATCTAGAGAAATCATCTTCAACCCTGTACATTTAAATAATAATTTAAGCTACACCCTCCCAGAATTGTCATTCTGCTGTGATCAAATACTGGCGCTCACGAGATGCTATATGCGCACGCGCACTCGCCCAACAATGTGACCAATAAAGGAACAGCTTTAAATACGTTAACTACAATGGTTTCACGTTAAATATGTATAGTGACTTTCCTGTGCTGTTTACAGTTTTTATCTTCAATGTTTAATGTTTTTTCTTTTCTTTTATAAAAACACCTGAAGAATGCTGTAAAATGCCGAAACTAGTCGTGTGATACTATTAAACCTTTTTCCTTTTCTCTCGGTTTATGTCATTCAATTCTTTTTAAAAAATATATATATATTGATAAGAAAAATAAATCTTGTCTTTGCTCTCGCTCCCATCTTTTTTTTTATATCTAATCCACAATACATATAGCACATTAAGGGCGTGTTTGGGAAAGAGGAATAAAAGAAAGGAATCTGTCACGTTTTGCTTTGAACAGCTGAGGGTTGTAATCTTTCGGGAAGGCAGAGTGGGAGGAGACTTCCAAAGGACAGAAGTAGATGGAATTATTATTCTGGCTCCATGGAGTGAAAAGACTCTTCATGGGAGGCCATTTCTAGAAAACACAGTTTATCATACCACTCATTGACCATTCATGCTCTCACCCTCTTGTTCACAGTTTCGTAACTTCCAGTGATGGCCCCTTATCCTCACTCCTTCCCCCTGTTTCTTCAAGTGAAATAACTCCCTAGTGTCAACCCTGTAACTACCTCTCAGCAGTTTAAAAGTCTCAATTATATCATCTCTCCTATCTACAAAACTCTGCAGTCCCCATTCTCTCAGCCTCCTCATAACCAACATTGTACAGTCTTTAAACCATCTTTTTATTTGCTTCTGTACCCTTTCCACAGTTAATTTATCCTCTTCAAATCCTGGAGCAATCTTCTGGGTTACCTTCACCACCTTTGCAATATGCTTCCTGAATTTCAGGTTTCTGTCAGTCATCATACCCAGATCTCTTGCCTCCAGTACAGCTCTCCAACAGAGTATGCAGCCTCCCATCGATGTATCCCAAACTTCAGGACAACATTTTGCGGCATTAAACTGTTATCTCCCTCCCCCCTCCCCCCATTTCATTGTGACATCTGTGCTATTATTAATAACCCTTCCTAGTGTCACATCATCTGCAAACACTGGATATCCCCTTGCAATCCATTGATATAAAGGTTAAAACAATACAGGTCCCATTGCAGTGAAGTTAGTTTGGTGAGTTTCAAGATGGGCTGTAAAAGGGTTTTGGTTAGCTGTGGCTCTTGCTTTTAGTGATTTTGGAGGAGAGAGTAGAGGAATAATAGTGGCTGATTGAGTGGGACATTCCATAAATGTGTGTGTAGTAGAGACAAGGCAAAAACTGAATGCCTGTGAGAGAGAGGATCATTAATTAGCTGAATTGCCCTCTTCTGGATAGAATTGAGCAGTCTTAGAGAGGATTTTGATGCACCACCCCAAATTGTGAGAGCAATATTCCACAGCCGGGCAGGTTTGGGCTTTGTATAGAGCTAGCAGGTGTGAAATAGTGGTTTGTGTGAAAAAAATGCTTTTTGGTAGCTGTAGTTGAAATGTGGTGCCAGGAAAGATCAGAGGTTCATTCAGGTTAGTCCAAGAAGAGAAATCTGATTGTATTTGGATATCTCAGTATTAGTACAGGTAAGGGGGGAGGGATGTGAGTACCAGAGGCTAGCACCTCACTCATCTCACCATTGTTACAGTCCTGATATCAAGATTATGTTATCAAAGTCATTTTAATATTCATACTTAAATATTCTTTATATATATATATAATGTTTTGTGAGAAAACCTATGAATTTTGTACATAATGAGATTTCTATATTCTTAAAATCTGGGATCCTGTGTAAAATAGACCTGCTGTATAATAAAGTTGAAAGTACAGTCAACACTCACTATAGTAAACAGCATCATAATAAATTCATTCATTACAGTAATAAGCCTTTCTTTGCTTGCTTGTAATTTTAATGACCTACTCATTACATTAGATCCATTCAAGCCTCGATAACATCAGTTGGGAAAAAAAATCCACTATACCAAACTTGCCACATACAAATTTTCTTTGTTCTCTACATTTGCTATAGTGAGAGTTGAGTGTGTGAATAATTGCACCAAAACAACTAAGAAAAACTATGGAGTAAATAAGCATATGAAAAGTTACTTCAAAATTGGAACTATGTCTTAATCTGATTAGTTACGTGTAAACAACTGCGGCAATCCTTCAGTATGAAAGTATCAACAGTTGTTGAATATCTTTTTAATGTTAAACTAGTAGGTAGTCAGTATTACTGTCCTCTATAGCTTTTATTGTTAAAATATTCAAGAAGGCAAAACATATATCATGAAAAATAATTTATGATGCTTATATCAATTCATGCAGCTGCTGTTCTCTAGTAAATTGTTCAGTGACTGCTAAATTAGCATGTTATTCTTAATTGAATTCTTGTGAAAGGAAACTTCATTCTCTTCTTTTTAGCTACAATCAAAGTACATAGGCTTCCTTTCCAGAGGTGGACCTTTGTGATCCAGATTGTTGAGGTGTATCAGTTACAGTAATGTTTTTATTTTATTTTTGATGAAACAAAGTAAACCAGTGTGCTTCCTGTCTTGGAAATTTAGAAAATTTTATTGTCATACATTAAGGTCCAGTATGTTAAATATTAGCATCTATAATATGGTTATATATATATATATGCACACACTAACAAGAGTCATCTCAAAAGTTGTCTACATTGTATTCCTGTTTGGTTTGACAACTTGTGAATTCCCACTGAATGGTTCTTTCAACTTAGGGAACAAATCAAAATAATGTGGACTTGTATGTTAGAGAGGAGTGTGAAAGTACTTGCTATTTGTACTTTACATGAAACTTAGGATAGTCATTGCACATATCCAGCCTAAGTCAGATCCATTCTCCATTTTGAAGTCTTGTTTTGCAGAACAAGAACACCAGAAACAGAAAATTGGTTTTTTTATGCAGTGTGCTTACAGCGAATGTTGTCAAGGTAAAAACTATTGTATCATTGAGTCACATCCACAAAACAAATGTATTTTACATTATTGCTGTACGTGAGCCGAGCTATGATAATCTGGAATCCCAGCTCTAGAGTAAAGTTACCATATATCTTTAATTGTAATGTCCAAATATTTAAAGAGACGGAGTAAACACGATAAGCACTACGAACGCACTACTGCATATAAACAACAGTGAAACTGTGTGACGGACAGTGCTGCATTAAGCTAATAGCTCGCATCTCACTATGACGTGCATATGCTTGCATGCATAGCAATATGACACTGTGGTAAACATAGTACTGCTAGCTTCCTTTGCCCTCCTAAGTGCTACAAGATGGATTTTTATGATCTTTTATACACAATAAGAGGATTGTTGATAAAATTAAATATTACAAGCAAATATAAATGAATTTAATAAATATATTTATATATCCAGAAAAATTGGGGGGGTGCTGTAGTTCTGCAGTGCCTATGCATGAGCTGCCCCCTAGAATATTACCACTTCATTCTTCTAAAACCAGGGTGATGAAATTTGTCAATTGAAGACATTCACAAATACCCATGCCTGCAGTGGGGATTCAAACTTGTTACACCAAATAGATAACACAAAATATTGTTTGCTGGGCCAGCATGAAATCTCTTGTTAGTTTGTATCCTTATTTGTAGCATACTATTTTAAGTACAAATTTTTTTTTTTTGCTCAATGTATATATGTGGGAAATTTGATATATGAAATTAATCTTGGAGAACTACACGTGCAGGTGCACATTCCTCTTTTCTTTATAAGGACTTGCAAGAAGCCAAATAATATGGCTGTTTATGTATATAACTGTTTAGTAATATAGCAGTTAAACCTATCCTTTTGTTTTTTAATCTGTTCTCTAGAAAATGCTTCTTGTAGGTGTGGGAAAAACATTTCCAAGAGGGGAGAACCCCATGTTAAAACTGATTTATAATGCTACTATAATTGTTCTCAATTTTAGATGAGATTTTAACACTGCATTTCAAGGGAATTGTCATCACTGTTCGATCTTTTTTTTTTTTACACCTTAAATTTTTAATTTCTAAATGTAATTGTTGGAGCAGTTGCGTTGTCTTCCTTAATAATAAACATTTTTGAAAGATAATGTAATATTTTCTAAAACCTAATAATTTAAATACACTTTTTTTCCTATTGTGTGTGGCATTTTTTTAAATTTGCTAATTAATGTACTTGAATCAACAATGGTGGAAGCAAAAATCAACTGATTTTTGTTTCCATAGGGTGGCCCGTGAGTCATGGAACATGCTGTAAAAATGGCCTGTCTTTATTAGAGAAGCAACTGCATTCATTTTTTTAACATCATCAGATTTTGTTGTGAAAACCACATCACATAAAGGCCTTCCATTTTTGGCTTCACAAAAACTGGCACTTTCCATGTTTCATGACTTTTGGACCACCCTGTATTTCCAACCAGCTTTCACTGTACCACTCATAGCAGGGTTTGTTACAGTGGATAAATTGCAATAATAGATCTCTCTCTCAAATATTGTGGTGGGGCTGGTCTTGAATTTTCAGTTGTTTATTATAGTGAGAATTGTTTTAAACAAAATTCCTTATATAATAAGTAAATATTGTGAAATCAATTCATTTTTTTAACTAGTATATTTGTGATTTGGTCAGTAATTTGTGTACAGTGAAAATTGACCGTATTGCTAAAAATGTCACTGGTGTTTAAACAAAATACTGTAGTTGGCATACATATTTTTGTAATATAATAGAGTAAGCTAATTTTTTTAAAATTAGGGTGTTTGGCATTATTCTATGTTTTTTTTCCTTGAATATTCCTTTTTTTTTTCATATCACTTTTGAAAATATTTACTGTTAGTTCTCTTCCCCTCCCCAATCCCATTTCAGATTTGATTGTTTATATTTGTACTTGATATATTAGCTTCCTTTAAGGTACAAAATGTCAGTGTTATAATGAATTATGTTTAACCATATTTGCTATTGTTTGTATTGAATTTTTTGTACTAGGTTATAAACTGTATACCATTTATCATTTTTTTTTTTTTTTTTATTCCAACACTACAATATTAACTGTTCATCCTTTCATTGCCTTTCAAAAAGTAAACATATTGTAACCCATTTCAAACAAAAACAGCAACTAAGCAATCTCTACAAATAAACTAACAGATAATAAAGATGTTCTCAGTTGAATCTCGCCAGATTTGGCTGACGCGTAATATTGTAATCCTCGTATTATAAGAAGTATGTATGCACTAGGAGACCAATATGCACTTTTTTTTCAGAATTGAATACCTCTCAATGAAATACGTCAACCCAGTCATGAAAAGTATCTTCAGATAGTGTAGGATAGTATACAAAAATACTCTTTATAATATATTTTGAATAAATGAATAGAAGATTATTTCATATCAACATTTTTGCAGGTAAATTCCAGATAATTGGGACACAACATACAATTTTTTTTAATTAAAAAAAATGATCAAGACATTTCTACTGATTGCTTCAGAAATATCTGATTAGCTTCAAACCTGGTTGTTGATGAGAACTTTTTCCATATGTTTCCTGAGTTGCTCAGCTTTCAGTAAAGATAAGCAGGATTTCCCCTTGCTTCCCAGTCATTTTTTTTTTTTTTAATTCCAGCTACAGATGGTGACAAATGTCTGGGATACTTTCATGCTGATGGCATCAATTTTTTGCCATTCTTACTGATTTCTAATGTTGGAAATAAAGGTTTTATAGAATTTATTTACTCTTATGGAGATGTTAAGATAAAATAGAAAATTAATGAAGAATGAGTTAAGCTTATGCCAAATTAGAAGGGCTAAGATGGTTTCTACTTTATAACAAAATATAAATACCTTTTATTCCAAAACAAAGCAGAGTTCTAATAATTTTCTAGATCGTTGGGCATCTTAAGGAATGGAGCTCAAGATAGCAATCAATTGAGATTTCTGGCTGAAGGGATTATGATAATTTCATGGCTCTAAAGAAAGATATAAAACGATTAGTGACATGAGTAGATTTTTCATTCTGTGCTGTTTAAAACCAGAGTTCTGGTAGAAGAAAAAAAAGCCCTACTTGATTATGCCACACTTGCGGAATTCTCAAAAAAGTCCTTGGAAAGGTTCATCTAGACCAGTGGTCCCCAGATTTACAGGGTGTTCGGGATAAATTTGACAGTTTCGTAAGGAAAAAGAAAATCTTCTTTGTATCTATTAAATTTAATGAATTGACAAAACAACATTACAGGCAGAGTTAATTACAATACTATCAACAAGATTTACTCAAAATAACCACCATTAGCATCGATCACAGCTTCAATTCTGCTTCGGAACCTCGAACAAGCTGATGCTACAGTCTCCCTGGGAAGGGCCGCAAAAACTGTTTTAATTTTATCCATTAACTGGGCTTGTGTATTACTGGAAGTGCGATTGGTGTCTTTTTCAACTGCGCCCCATACAAAATAATCCATGGGGTTAAGGTCTGGGGAGTTTGGAGGCCAAACATTTGGACTGGTGAAGTCGTAGAAATTTTCAGACAACCATTTTTGACTTTTCCCAGAGGTGTGGCAAGGGGCCGAATCCTGCTGCCATACATACGACCTACCATTGGCTACCCTTGTTATCCAGGGCTTGACTACAGTTAGCAACTCCACGAACAAAGCCCGAATTCCAATGCCAGGGTTCTTCAACACCTGTTCCTGCAGATTTGCGAGGAATTCTGCTGTACGAACGCAATCAGATCGTCTGCTAGGGATCTTTCTTCTTGCTACATCCTCGTAGTCACCATTGCAAGTCTCTAGTTCATGCCTGATTGTTTTTACTGTATTCAGGGAGCATTGGGCAGCAGTCGTAATATCCTTATTTTGATGGCAGGCACGAATCATCATGATACAAGTTATTCTCTTCCATGATTCAGGTGGGTTCCAGCTATTCATCCTTTCTGACATCTTGTATGTGAATGAAGAAGGGTCCAAACTTTTAAATGAAGAGAAGTGTGTGTTAATACATGTAACTTACGGAAAAATATAATTAATTATAAATATGTCAAATTTATCCCGAACACCCTGTATTTGACTTACCATCCCCTTTTCCAAAAAAAAATTATTTAGTGCCATCCTGGAAACTGCTTTCTATGGCCTGACCAGCTCTACCTGCCAATATAAATAAAAAGGAGTTGTGTCAGCAGGACTTGAGTTTTAAGTGAACAAACAGATAGATACAGAAAGCTTGTTTGCTAGTCTCTTCATCAGTGGCTGCCTACAAGTAGTGATGGACATAGGCTACCTATCTCTGAGTGGCTACTGGTGGAGATTGAACTGCATAGGACTAACCACCTAATCCTTGAGTTGCAGTTGTGAAGTCCAAGAATACTTGGAAAGGTCCTGGGCACTACGTGTCTGTTAGGACCACTGATAGGCTACGAGATTGAACTGCCTACTCCATCTCAAAAAGCTAGATAGGATTTAAAGGCCTTGCCTACTCTATAAGGGAATAAAATGCGTTAACATATAATTGTCTCATTCATGGAGTTTGGGTTGCACATTAGGATTTTAAGAAGTCAGTTGGAAAGATATTTTTAGTCGTTAATTAAAAATGATTATATTATGAAGTGTAAGTAATTGTAATTGTGAATTAAAAGTGCTCTATTTGTACAATGTTGGTGTATTTTAAATTCTAATTTTGTTATTTTAAAAGCTGTGGATAACATTTCATAATCAGTAACTTACAAGTGTTTACCACGGCCTGGAATAATCCCAACCAACCAGCAACAGATGATTGTGAACTACGGGTAAAATTGTATGTGTGTACGTAATATGAAAAACATAAATAAACACGAACAATTTAATCCAGGAAATCAAGCACTTTATGTGTTCAAAAAATTTTGAAGTTTGAGGCCAAGTGGCCTGAATTCCTAAACCTATAACTCTAACAAGTGATCCTCAAGCAATAATGCAGAAACAAGGAGAAAACACAACATTCTACCCACCCAAGTAGTTCGAGCAGATGGACTACTAGGAGGAATATAAATGACGGGATTGGAGATGACCACATCAATGAGGACTCGAATGCAAGACGTCTTAGATGGCCTCAGACTTACTGATCTTCAGCAAAGAAAACCACTTACTCCTGTACCAAAAACACGGATGAGGGGGAATGGACAACTCTATACTGCAATACCACACCTTTCCTCTAAGTAGCGAAAAATAACCTGAAAGTAATACTGAGGAATGATCGAGTGTTTCACCTCAGAAGGAATCGCAGGAGACCTCGTCAACTACAGCCTGACTCCAATCAAGGTGAGCAGAATGATCAGAACACAAAAAACCGATGACATTCGTGCTGCTTGAAATTAACACTGAAAACAGAAAAACAGATAGATATACAGGAGCTGTCTGCAGACTTGGGATCATGACAGAACCCAGAGGACTGCTTCAGCAGGACAATGCCAAAAATTTGGCCATGCTCAAAAACTGCAAAGCAGAATATAGGTGCCTAAAATGTAGCTTAAATCACCACCAAGCCAAGAACCACAATATATCTAGGTGTGGCAACTGACGTGGGCCTCATCCCGCCAACTACGAATGTAACTTCCACTTGAAAAAACGAGGAGTAAGACCTACTCAGCCCTCCCTCCCCCCACACACACGGCCACTTGGAGAAGCCAAGGCGATAATCCTTAACGCAAAGAAATCCAATAAATAGGGAAAGAACCGCTCCCAAACAAAAGTCCCATTGAATCAGTGTGCTCAAAGAATACAGCATATAACAAACAAGACCCAACCTTGCCGCAGTTTTTATTGTGTCGCTAGCCACCCTGCGCCAAGAATTCAAAACTAGCCCGACTTCCACAAGGAGATTCCATCAAGGAATCCACTCCATTCTGACAGACCACGGTCATGAATAAAAACAAAATCCATCCGAACTCCCTCCTGGCAAACCCAAAGATCATACCAGCAAGATACTGGAATTACAAAAATTTGCACACAGATGCAATCCAGAGATAATAATCAAAATACACTGGAGTACACCTGCAAATAACCCAAAGCGAAGAGGATGTTCCATGTACTGAATGGATAGACTCAACAATCAATCAACAAAAACAGTCGCATTCAAAACAAGTATACAACCCTCAACTCCGTTTCAGTAGCAGGACCCCAATGAATCCACCCATCACATTCTGCAATGCAGATGAGATATACTAGACATTATCTTCAGAAACATATACCAGTATCATCTAGAAACGAGCTAACATAGACCACAACCCCATCCTGTTTAAACTAGGCACACAAGATCCCCCCCCCCCATTCAAAATTCTCCCAGTATTCAGAAAAAAGAAGACGTAGACGAAGCTGTGACCAAATCAAATCAAATTACTAACAGCGGTCACCAAGATCACAATCACCCACATGACCAGCCTTTAGGACATCGTGGACTTAATCAGAACAAAAATGAAAGCCAGGAAGTTTTCCACAAGACAAAAAAAAATCCTAAACATGAACAGCCAAGTCAGAGAAGCACACAGAAACCAAGAATAGGAAAACAAGCTAACAGCACTCAGTCCTGAGGACCTTGTGGGGAAGTGCATAAATTAACTTTCCCTCTTTGGAGGTATCTGTAGCTAAAACATACACGGAATGAGACCACGTTCTATATTGAGACTTTCGAGGGCATGGGGAGATGAATTCTGCAGAAAAATAGATTTAGTACCAAAAGTCGCCGATAGGGGAAATTTTGGGGCTGGCCTAGCCGAAAGCAGTCAAATATTGCAAGTTTTAGAATTATGCAAATTTTACTATACCAACGCGACAGCAGCGCCACAATTCCACTTAAAAATGGATTGGGAACGTTCAGGCAGTTATTCGAATAACTAACGAATTGTGCTCAATATGCGTCCAATGCTCACCATTCTTTACTTTTTAAGTTGTTTTACCTTAAACAGTGCAATGCCGTAACGGCCCTTCGGGAATTTAGGAGGCTTCATACCTGCATACATGTCCTATGTCAGCTGTAGCACTGAGAGCTATGATTAAGAAGTTTGAAGAAACTGAATCATTAGGAGTTAGACCTGGCAGAGGACGGAAAGCAGTGCAAGAAAAGACAGTAACAGACGTTGCTACTGCGGTGTTCGAACACATGGACCAGTAATCGTCCAAGCGTTCGTGCCACAGCTTGCAAACTTGATATGGCTTATGGTACAGTCTGGAAAATATTACGGAATATGCTTCACTTCTATCCGTGTAAGTTCAGTCCTGTGCAAGCACTAACTACTGCAGATTATGATAAGCGCATGATCTTTGTGCTAGCGTTTCTTGTCCGGATGAAGGTCGACAATGACTGGCTTTGGAGAATATGGTAGTGTGATGAGGCTCATTTTTATCTGAATAGGGAGGTCAACACTCACAACTGCAGAATTTGGGTATCTGAATATCCCCAAGTGAGCCAGATACCACTGCATTCTCTAAAAGTAACCCTGTGGTGTGGCTTCACAGCCGATTTCATAATTGGACCATACCTTTTTGAGCCTATTACCCCTAAAGATCCTGTAACCTGCTCCATCACAGAAGAGATTTATCGACAAATGCTGGAAAATTTTTTCATTACTGCATTGCAGCCAAGACATGTTTAGACTCCATAATGTTTATGAAGGATGGAGCACGGCCACACGCCATTTTACAAATTATTCTCCATCAGGCAATCACAGAAGACATTCAATTCTTCCGAGAAAAGATCCCTTGGCAGACAGACAGAAACCAAATATCTATGAGTACAGCTCAACAAAATACTTCGATTTAACAGCCAAAACTCATAGGCGCAAAGTTACCCAAAGCCATAGTCAACTACGGCCATGGGGGTTGACTTACCCCCATGGTCAACCGCCGCAACAAACTAGATACGCGAAACAAGCTACTGCTATATCAGATGGCGATATGCCCTGTAGTCACCTATGTCTCCCCAGTATGGAGCCATATTTCTAAACCAAACATTCTAAAATTGCAACGAATACAGAATAAGCGCCTGCGAATGATACCGGATGGCTCATGCTTTACTCGAGACACCCAGATCAACCTAGATACCCGAATCACATGCATCTCTTGGCTCCTTCACTACCTAGCAGAAAAGTTCTCAAAGTCAAGCATGCATCTAACCCACTAATCAGAGAAGCTACCAGTTACAATGAAACCGACCACTGTAAACATAAAAAATCCAAGATAATCCTACTCCTAGTTGAATACAACTAATTCCATAAACCCCAAAATGGGTAAGCGCAAATCTCACAACCCACCATCCGCAGATTTCCTCTCACAGACAAAGGAGAATTGAAAAACAAGATAGCTTCACCCATCTAGCCAGTAATGTTTTTTTATTCTGTGTTGATTTAGAGTAGTATTGTCTTATGCTAAACAAACAAAAAAAAAAGCCTACTAATATTCAAAAATTTCACTCTAGTAGATACGAGATATATCGACCATATAAGTAAGTTAGTAATAAACACTCAAAAAGGAAATCAAATCTGAATCCATTATCAGCAAAGGTATGGACGATTACTGACGCAACGAAAAATTTGAGTTGCGTGTTCTACGCAACTCAAATTTTTGAGTTGCGTAGAACACGTGACGACGCACCTGACCAAGCATTTTGCATATACTGTGCATAAGTGATGTTTTTGTATATCTGCATAAATGTTTCTAATTCAGTGGCCAGTATGTGTATATACATAAATATTTTATAATCAAAATCATTAGAGATGATGAACAAGCTTCCATTTTTTTTGCCTTGTTTTGATGATGCATTTGATTGGAAACACCTGGGTTCGAATCCTGTCGTTATTGAGAAAGAATAAGAGTTATATAAAATAATTACTTACTATTTTAATAACGGAATTAACTCATGATGAGCCTGTGTAGCTCAGTGGATGTGGCGTTTGCACACCACCGCGCTAGGCCGCACGAAGGAAGTCTTGGTTTCGAGTCTAGTCGGCGACTAGAGGAAATTTTTCTAAGCCTTTTTTCGACCGGTTCCCGAGTTAGTCGATCTCTGGCACGGGCAAGCAGGTTTTTCCTCCCGGAAACTCGGGTTTTTCGTCCTGTAAACTCAAGAAAATCGACCGTAGAACCCACATTATTTCAGACATTAAATATATTGTGTTAGGGTTAGAGACCACGAGATGGCGGCACATTTGAGCCGTCTCTCTTCACTGCGTACCGCTTAATTAGTGATAGCCTTGGGCCATCTGTCTCTGATTGGGTACCAGTGGAGATTGAACTGCCCACTCAGTCTCCAAAAGTTAGATAGGGCTAAATGGCCTCGCCTACTCCCGTATATACGGGAATAAAAAGGCGTTAGCTGATTTTTTTTTTTGAAATTATTCTCATCGTCAGTACAGGCACAAAGGCTAATTAAACAATAATTGTTATATATAACTTGATAACAGTTATTGTTTAAATAGCCTTTCTACCTGTACTGATGTTGCCTGTGATTATTCAGGCGAAAATACTAAGATTAAAGAATAATTTACGTGAGTTAATTCCATTATCATAATAGTAATGTATCTACTCACGGTATTTCCTTACTGAAACTAATATAAAATAAATCAGTTAACACCTTTTTGTTCCCACCTAGGGATTAGGCGAGGACGTTTTAGCCCTATCGAATTTTTCGGAGACTGAGTGGGCAGTTCAATTTCCACTGGTAGCCAATCAGAAATACCTGTTCCAAGGCTATCATTAAATAATGGGCACGCCCTGAAGAATACAGTTAACAAATCCGCCTTTCCGTGGTCCCTAACCCTAATAATATTTTTTTCTTCTTCTCTTCTTCTTCTACGCCTTATTCCCGCTTCCTATGCAGGGTCCGCGTGTTACTTAGATGCGACTTCTTGTTAGTACTGCTCCCAACCGACCCGTCGCCTGGTCTGCCGCTGGGCGGGGGGATATATTTTTGACAGTAGAGGCGTATGTTCACGGGATAAAAAACGCCAGATAAACTGCGGAAAAAACCCTACTGACCGCGCCCAAGACCGGCTAACTCGGCTATGCCTGAGGAAGATCCTCAAATTCCTCACGTCTACAACGGGAATCGAACCTGGGACACTCCTTCCCCGGGCATATGGTTGCGAAGCGCAAAGCCACTAGGCTAACCGCGCGGTCCTAATAATATTTTTTTAATGTCTGAAAATAGTGTGGATTCAACGGCAGATTTTCTTGAGCCTACTCCGTAGTTGGGAACAAAAAGGTGTTAGCTGAATTATTTTATATTAGTTTCAGTAAGGAAATACCGTGAGTAAATGTATTACTTACTATTATGATAATGGAATTAACTGATGTAAATTATTCTTTATTCATAGTATTTTCGCCTGAATATCACAGGCATCACCAGAAAAGTCGGGTTTTTCGTCCTTACGGGACGAAAAACCCGACTTTCTAGAGAAAAAAGCCTCTTTCCCGTGCCAGAGAATGACTAACTAGGGAACCAGTCGATGAGCGGTTTAGAAAATGTTCCCGTAGTCGGCGACTAGAATCGAACCCAGTTCGATTTGCACTCTACAACCTTCGTCATGCTGTCAAAGGTTGTAGAGTGCAAACACAACTTCTACTGAGCAATACAGGCTCTAAAGACGAGTACCATTACCATTAACGCTACTCTCAGGATGGGTGAAGTACAAGTGCTTTTCATAATCCCCTTTGTCTGTAATGAGAGTTATTTGGGAAAGGGCGTTTTATGAGCATTTAACCCCTTAACATCCCAATTAAAAATCAGAAAGTGGTCGTTTTTCTGCCAACTTTTTGGGCGAGGGTGATTTGCTGGATTAAATTCATCATTATTTGAAAAATAATGATGAATTTGTTCAAACACAAACGAAATAGCCGATACATGCCATTGGCATCTTTTCTCGGCTGAAAGGAAATAGGCAGAAGATTGTCTAGCGTCTATATTCTGTTGTATTTATATGTGAAACCAAAATTCAAAATCAATTTTGGTGCAATAAACAAAAGACGTGTCACAGACGTCTTTGTATGTTAAGGGGTTAAGCTCACCCTCTGGGGGACGTTGTGATAGCCATGATCAGTTGGCAATAGAATAGCCTTCGGTCTTTTATATTTGTAGTAATCTGTTTTATTGTAATTGACAGGTTGTACGATCAGCGGGTTTGAATGTGAACTTCACTTGATGAACAATTTTTCTGCTAGATCACGAAGAAGGAAGGAGATGTATTGAATGCTGGTTTCTCGATAAACCATGGGACGTCTACGATCATCCTTAAGCACTTATTTTGGATTCTTTGTAGTTTTGAAATGTTTGATCATTAAGTGTGACTCCATGCTGATGAGGCGTAGGTAATAAGTAGACGTATGACCATCCGGTAAAGTAGTAATTTATTTTAAGTTCAATTTGCTCTTGCGGTTGATCATTGGGTAGAGCTGAGCTATTACTTTTGAAGTCTTGGAGCCAATGAGATTGATGTGCTTGTAAAGAAAGAGTTTTTATCCAGTAGTACCCCCAGATATTTGATCTCTAATTGCCATTGTGATTTTATGACCAGAGAGCAAGATGTCTTCTTTAGTGCAGATCTTTTTTCTAGAGAACAACATGGCTGAGGTTTTGAGGGGGTTTACTTGTATCCTCCAGTTGGTGAAACAGTTTTCTAGCGCATTGATACTTCTTTGGAGTCTAGTGATTGCTAGGCGAGGGCTGAGAGACCTTGGTAGAATAGCGGTGTTCTCGGCATAAAGGGCCGTAATGGTTGTTTTTGAACTAAGAGGATGTCTGATACATAAGTGGTGAAAAGCACTGGGGCCAGAAGAGAACCATGAGGTACGCCGGCTAGAATTTTGAGCCTTGATGAAACAATTCCATTAAGCTTTACTTGCATGTATCTTTCTCTAAGGTATGAGTATATAAGTTTCACCAGCTTAATTGGGATATTGTTTTCAATAAGTTTGAAGATAAGGACTTGATGCCAGACCTTATCAACTGCCTTGACAACATCCAAGAACACAGCAGAAGTGTGAAGGTGCCAATTAAAACCATGGGTGAAATGTTCTGTTAATCGATTTGCTTCAATTTGTTGTGAGCTTTGCGAAAACCAAATTGCTCATTCGGAATTATTTTATGTTTGTCCACTGCTAATTATAGCCTTCTTAGGATGACTTTTCTGTTAGTTTGCTGAGGCAGGAAAGAAAACTAATGGGGATTATATTATATTTTAATATAATCCGCATTAGATCATCAGAATACAATCGATTATAATTAATATAATTATAATTGATTATATTCTCTAGATGAATTATGGCCTTCCTTGGAATAATTTTATTCTATTGGTGATGCTGTCTGGACCAGGAGCCATTTTATTCTTCAACTGGGATATAATATTGATTGTTTCTGTTGGAGTAGTGGAGGATGATGATTTCTGAATTATCCTTAGGCTGTCTTAAGACTTTTCTAACTTGACGATGAATTTTATAAATGAGATTAATATTTACGTTTTCATAAGATGGGCTTCATTGATTTTCCAGATTGTCAATTAGGACTTCTACTTTTTCTTCATCTGAGTGTGCAAATACAAATTTGGTCTTCAGACAGGGAAGGGGTTGTCTTTTGGCACAAAGAGATTTTAGAAATTTCCACATGGAGTTATCTTCTGGGTTGATTTCAGTAAGTTTAGATTCCCATTTGGAATTCCTGTGTTTCTTGAGAGCTTCCTGAACCTGCCTATTCAAATTTTTTAAGGTTGTTTTATCCTGTGGGGCTCTTGTGGTATCACTTTCTGGCTTTGTTTTTAGCCCTAATCAGATCCATGACCTATTCTAAAATCCGACTAGACGCCTAGAAGAAAGTGGTTTGTATGACTGATGTTATTGTTGTGCTGATTTGTCTAAGAAGGTTGCTAAGTCTATGCCTTCTTTTTTGCCAATGACAGGAGGTGAGCCAATGTGATCTGGGAGAACCTTAGATAGCTTATTCCATGCTATAAAAGAATGTTGAGGAGAGTGAGCTGATCTTAGGTATCTAGGTTGAGCTGGATGGGATTATTATTATTATTATTATTATTATTATTATTATTATGATTGTCAACACCCGACCCCCATGGAGTCAGAGACTCATCGTGGGAGGTACTCACTATTGCATACAATGCTTATCCAACCTCATCTTATACTGATTCAGTGTGTCCACATCCAAAACACATTCAGGCAATGCATACCACTCACCAACCACCCTCCATGCAAAGAACCCGCCTCTCATTCCTTTGCTCGCACTCTCCTTATAAAGTTTCCAGCAATGGCCTCTTGTTCTACTTCCATCTCTTCCTGATAACAACCGCTGACCAGTTTATATGTCTCAATCATATTTCCTCCCTGCTCTTCCACCTATTCACGAGGCTCCGCAATTTACATTCCCGCAATCTGTCCTCGTACTCCACATCCCGAAGACCAATGACTACCTTTGTGAATCTTCTTTGTACCCTTTCCAACATATCCTCATACCATGAAAACCTGGTGATCAATAATGTGCACAATAATTCATATGTGTCTGGCCTGGTCAAGGCCTTATACAATGGAATCATAATCTCTCTATTTCATGTATATTAGGGTTCTCTGCATCGTTGCCATTATTCGATGTGATGTCTTCACAACTTGTGCAATGTGGCCACTGAATTTTAGGTCCTTGTCCACCATCACACCTAGATCTCTCATCTCTTCTACTCCTGTTAAAGTTTCCCCACCAAGTGTATACTTGGCATACCATCGTTGCTTACCAAATCTCAAAACCTTACACTTGGCAACATTTGACAGTTCCACTTACCATTCCATTCAAGCAAACTATTCAAGTCCTCTTGTAAGGCATTAACATCAGCCTGATGGTGCATTGCTCTCCCCAGTTTTGCATCATCTGCAATCAGCTGGATATCACTAGTTAAACCCAACCCAATATCTTTAAAATACAAATTAAACAACAATGGCCTCAAAACTGACTCTGTGGCACACTACTGGTGACCTTTTTCTTTCGAGATACTGCACTGCCATATACAGTATACCTATTTGATATATACCACATATACCTATCTGATTGTCAGTCACTGATCCAACACAGAAATCTATTATCCAATCCATCTCTTTCAATTTAATTAAGAGCTTGTCATGTGGCAGTCTATCAGAAGCCTTTGCAAAATCAAAGTACACCACTCTATATACATCTCTTCTGTCCAAGTATTTGGACAGAGGAGATGTGTATAGTGTTTCACTAACTTATGTACTGTAAAACGGTATTTGTCACCTTCTTACAGTACATAAGTCTGTGAAACATGATTTCCCCTTAACAAACCCATACTGATAACCACAGAGAACACTGCTGTTATCAACCCATTTCTATATCCTACTTCTCACCAATCTATGCAGGACCTTCACCACAACTCCAGATATACAGACTGGCCTATAATTTGAAACTGCAGCCTTATCGCCGCCTTTATGCAGTGGAATAATTTTACCTCCTTCCACTCTCTTGGAACCTTTGCTGTTGCAAAACTCTTATTAAACAGGCATGGCAATGCTACTGCCAGTCCCTGGAACATTCTCTTAAGATGCGTGGTGATATTTCATAAAATCCTATCGTCTTATTAACATCAAGGTTATTTATTTACTGAAATACCTCCTGCTCACTCACAATTCAGCTATCCTCTCCTATGTCCTCTACACTTGAGTTCCTCATGATTCCATCTTGATCAGGATGAAACACACTTATAAATTGATCACTGAATACCTGAGCAATGTCTTCTGCAGCAGTTACCATTCTACCACTTTCATCCCTTAACTTCATCTCTCCATGATCATTCATTTTTCTACTTGCCACATATCTCAAACACTCCCCAAGGGTTTTTAAGCCTGATTTGCCAATTTCTGCTCATACTCTACTTTTGTTTTACTTACTAACTGTGTCACTCTCCTGGCTTGTTCTTTATATTATTCATGTAACTGATTACCATTATTCATCTTATACCTCCTCCAAAGGACTTTCTTTTTCCAGATTTCATGCATAAGCTCCACATTCATCCATTTAACATCAACCTCATTCAGCCTTTTGGCCTTTGAGATACATTCGTACATTGGTGCTGTTATGTATTTCTTTGTAAGTTCCCATGCAGCATTCATTGCTTTACCGCTCAACTCCTCGTTCCATATTACAACATCGAGCTATAAGCTCGAAGTTGTAACATGCTTCTAAGCTTGCCTAATCACCAGCCTTATAATTCCACATATATCCTTTCCTCGCAAAAGCCTGCATATGACTAGCCATAACACAGGTGATTACTTCATGATCATTTTCACCAACTGGAGGAAAATGTGAAACCCCCCTCTAACAATTATATCCTCTGATGAAATGATCAGATCAAGTCTTGATCATCGCGTGCCTTTCTTTACATGCTGCCTGAGATATTTATCTCTCAAGAACTCGAGAAATTCCCTTTCCTTATTCCCAAATGCTAACTCTTCATTCCAATCTATACCACTATAAGTAAAATCATCCATAATAATTACCCTTCCTTTGTCCACTAATTCCAAGTTGTTTATAATTTCTTCATCACCACCTTCCACATTCCCAGGCCTATAACAACATCCAACTAAATATGTCTTCCTCTCAACCTCCATGTTACACCACACTGCCTCATGACCATTGCCACTATTTCCCTCTTTTATCTACGTTATGTGACTTAATTCTCATGCTATCATCAGTAGAACTCCCCCTCCCTTCCTGCCCTTTCTATTCTCATGAAAAATACTGTACCATTCCATTTCTCTTCCCGTTACGACATAATATTAATTCCACCATGTTTCACGTATTCCACTGATTTGGGGACGAATCTACTCAATCGCTGAAACCATTTCACCCACTTTATTTCTGATACTTTTGGCATTTGTAAACAAATACAACAGTTCATTTTTTGGCCTATAGCCAGTCCTATCCAAGCAGTATGCTGGTCGTGATTTCCCTGCTAATGCCAAAAAATTCCTCCCTCTAATTTCGCATGCTTCTTGAATTAGTGTAGAAAAACTGCAGATTGCCTTTACTTCTTATACCAGCTTTAGAACTGATATTCATTCTACTAATTTTAGTATTCACAATAGTCCCATGCTCCACTCTATATTTAAAATTATTCCATGAAAAATGATCAATAAACACACATTCACTGCATAAGTTTCTCTGTCTCATACTCAACCTCTTCAAATTTAGTTTTCCTACCCAATTGCCTACTTGCTCAGAAAACAGTAACTTCCTCAAACGCTTATGACCTTCCAAGTTCATATGTAACTCATTTCCAATTTCTTGCATACAGCTGTCTTTTGTCTTCAAACACACTCCAGACATCAACAAATTCCAGACTTCTTTTATTTTTTTTGCACATTCTTGCAATCATTGCATTCTTTATCATCGCTCGTCAACTTAGCTCATAATTGCCAAAACGGGACAGCACACATTATCCTCCCTTGGCACTTTTCTTCTTCACGATGTCCAACAATGTCCTTAAATCTTTTGTTACCCGATTAACACTACCTCTCAAGTCATTCGTGGCCACTAAATCTATCATGTCTTCTGCATCTTGCCCTCTCTTTATTGCTAAAGTCACTCTCTCTATTGTTCTGCCAGACAAGCAGTCCTCAGGCATACTGCCCTCCATACCTTTAATCTTTGAATCAGCATAGATTATACCACTCATAACTTTATTCACACCTAAATAAGCGTCACTCACTCACTCCCTCATTTTCTACACGCCTCTGCATCACTCTCCCAATTTAATTACTTTCCTTCATCACTCCTTTACTTACTTCCTCACTTTCACATATCATTTCCTCTCAAACTCTTGTGCATTCATTATGTTGACTCCCAATCACTTCCATTCTATTCATTACTCCATCATTTACCAAATTCTCACTCATATTTAAACCTGTTTTAGTTACCACAACTAAAGTAATCTCAATAGTCCTAATTTCTCTGCTCATGATATTTGACTCAGTCTTAATATCCTGAACTTCATCTCCTGTAAGAGGAATTGGAAATTGCTCTTACAAGAGATGAGGTTCAGACATTTCAGAACCAGAAAAGAATGATGAGCTCTTCTACAATTCATTTTTAGTGAAAGTTGGAGAATCTGCAGATGCAGCATTTGTTAGACAGTTAATTGGAATACTACTCCTCTTCAACTTAAAAAAAAATCAGCTAACGGTTTTTATCCCCTTTATAGGGAGTAGGCGAGGCCTTTATATCCTATCTAGCTTTCGGAGACTTAGTGGGCAGTTCAATCTCCATCGGCAGCCAATCAGAGATAGGTAGCCCATGTCTATCACCAATTATAGCAGCAGCCGATGAGGAGGCTGGCAAACAAGTGCTGCCATCTCTTGGTACCTAACCCTAATAAGATATTTTACTGTCTGAAGTCATGTGGGTACTACGGTCGATTTTCTTGAGTTTACGGGATAAAAAACCTGAGTTTCCGGGAGGAAAAATCCTCTTCAACTTACAAAGCGGAATAGACACAAGAATTGAATTGCTAAGTGTTGAATCACCATGCTTTTTACCAACTTATTCCATTTGCCCTTTAGTGACGCATGAGGTTGCTGCTGCATGTTAAACTTGGGATCACTGGAACGAGCTAAAGAAGGCAATCCATAAATATTGTTCCTTATCTTCGGACGAGCACCACCAGAAGAAGAAGGAACGGGTGAGGCAACTAATCCAAATGGCAAGACACCAAGCCCAAAGCCAGACATATCCTGTGCAATATTCCATAATGCCGATGTCTTAGATGGCACATTGCAAGGAATCAAAAATTGTTCATTACCTCACGAGCCAGGCACTCCAAGGGAAGACGGGATGTTGTACAATCCAACTATGGCCTTAGTTAAACCATTCACCATTAGGCACTCTGCTGCTTTTAAAAATGTAGTAAGCTGGTCTTTCGAAACGTTGACTTCACCTTTATACATAAAGCTTACAATAGCTTTCAGATCAGCAAATTTCATATGTGTCAAAGTTACAAAGGAAAGGTTATAAGGATATTTCAAGAAAGAAGCTGTAAAGAACGAACTTGACGCAGATAACACTATCTTATGTGCCTTTAGGCTAGTGCTCTCACACATTAATGTTACATCCACTAGAAATTCACTAATAAATATTTGCACCAATGCTGCTACATATTCGGCCGATGATCAGTCTACTTCAAACAAATTTTCCGAGATTCAAAAGCTGTTCAATTTTGGTTACAGTATCTTAAAAAATTAAACTTCACAAAATAGACATACACATTTAAGCTCAAATCACCATATCAACATAATACAAGCACCATAGTATATTAGAATTATAATGCTTGTATAATGATTCCTGAAAAAAAAAGGCATTAGCTGATTTAAAAAAATTTAAACTATATTGACAAAATTCCAATATTTTGTCAACATAGTTGAGGACGTTTAATCGGACTTTTGACGTCCGATCACGTCAAAAGTCCTGTCCGACACTCTGAATAAGGGGACATATAACATACGCACACACCTACCGTACTATACGATGCTCCCAGTTAGGCTTAGCTGCTTGAACACTCACTAGTGTCATAAAACATATGACAATTCATATTCAATGAGCTTTACATCCAAAGCTGGTAGTTCATCTAAACAATTTAAAACTTAGAAACTCAAAACATAGCTCTTAACACTTATTTCCCAACTATATACAAACTAAAATCAAATCAGAGCATCGCGCTAGCCGATAACATTAGCGCCATCTTTTAAATCTTTATCAATGATCTGAATTAAGCTCTACTAATGTCTCCAGCTGATATTGATATCTGATGTTCCTGGGGATAACTATGTCTAGTACATGAAAAACTTCCTGATTGGCTGTAGTGGGTGGGCTCAGTAGGTCCAGCTACTATTGATGAGTTGAGTGATATGTAGTTAAATAAAGTGCAGCCTTAAGAGGTGATTGGCGAACTGAACCAAGTTGCATGTTTGGAGTTCGGTTTCCTTGTATAATTATGGAATCCGCGGAGCAAAAATCAATGCAGTCGAAATCTGATGGCAATTTTTTTTGCCATCAGATTGACTCGTGATATTTCATGCAGAGGGGGAGACAGTAGGTTTCGAACTGTGTTATCTCCAGTGCAATGTGACATTACCGAAAAACCTTATATAAAATTTAATCAGGCACGGTCTAAAGTAATACATCAGATCACGTGAAAAGTCCCGTCCGACTCTCTTAAGGCCGAGAGCCGCATAGTTCCACTGTTACTTATGGGAGGGCCGCCAAAAAAAACTTGAAAGTTTTCAGCTAATGCCTATGTTGTTCCCGTATAGGGAGTAGGTGGGGCCGTTTACCCTATCTATCTACCATATATTGTTTATTTTATTTATACCTCTCATAATTGTTACAAAAAAGGTAATAAAAAAAATAATTGAATTTAATTTGATGCGTGACATTGCATTGATTTGATCATTGTTTTAATATTTGGTTCGAGTTTTCTAGAAATCAACCGCAAAATTGATTCTAAATTTTCGTCCAGCGGTTCCTATTTTTCGATTTGTTAATATTCATGACTGAACAAGTTTGTTCACAAATATATGTTGAGCCGAGAGGCTTTCACATTTTAATGCATTATCTAGCGACCATTTATAATTGTTTTTATCGTCCCAATAATTGAAGTTTAATTTATTAAATTAATTAATTAAATTAATTAATAAATAAATAAATTAAATTTATTTCGCAGGCTCTCATCGTTTTGAATGTCGATGAGTTCAAGCTGTACTGATTCGGGTGCATTTTCGGGCAAAATGGCAAAAAGATTGCTAAATAAATCTAGCATTGGTTTCACTTTTTTAAAATCAGAAAACCGATCCTTGAAGGCTGATATCAAGTTTTCAATGTTTTCAACATACACAGTTTTGAAGTTGACACTGAACTTTTCAGAAACTTTCTTATAATTAGGAAAATGGATGTAATTACCTGACTTCAGTTGGATTTGAAATAGATTTAGCTTGCACTGAAAAGACAAAATGTGGCTGTAAAGTTGAGTAACCAATTGATCTTTGCTATGAAGTCGCGTATTTAACGTATTTAAATGATTAGTAATGTCAACCAGAAAGGCTAATTCACATAACTAATCCGGATTTTTTATGTCAGGAATGCGTTTGTTTTTTTCAGTAATGAAGATTTCAATTTCGTCAATTAATTTAGGAACCCCTCCAATGTTTGTCCACGACTTAGCCACCTCACTTCTGTGTAAAAAGAAACTTTTTAAATTGTCGGTGATTAAGGCCAGAGGATTTTATAAAATTAATCGTTGATACCACAACTTTCATGACATGTTCAAATCCAAGTTTCTTAGGGCACGAGCTCTTCTGGTGGATTATATAGAGGGACTGTATCAACTCATCGTTGTGCCGTCCCAAATGCTGTTTTAATAATGTTACCAATCCAGAATTAGCTCATATCATGGATAGAGCTCAGTCAGTCGTTATACCTGATAATTTTGGTCAGATCGAAATCAATTTTGGAACACTGTTCCAAAAGCCCAGTGAAGATGTCATTACCTTTCGTTTGATCTGACAATGAACTCATTCCAATCAGCTCCTCACTTACCTCAAACTCTTGCGTTATTCCACGTGCAAATATTAACAACTGGACTGTAGAAGTAATGTCAGTTGATTTATCAATAGCTAATGAAAAATGGGCAAATTTCTTTGAATAAGATGTTAATTGGTCCTTTACATTTTCCGACATTGCAGTAATTCTTCTTTGCACAGTTATCCTGTTTAACTTAATTTTCTCAACATTTCTGGCTGATGCAGGACAAATTTTTAGCAACTATCTCAAGGTAATCTTTAACGAAATCTCCGTCTGTAAATGGTCGGCACCTTTTTGCTACAAGGCGAGATATTTCAAAACTTATTTCTGTTGCGATTTCCGATTCTTGAATAGGCTTTGTAAAGAACACTTGCTGACCTGTCAATTCTCGTTTCAAGAATTAAATCTTTTGTTTACGTAATTCTTCGGATAGATTTGAAAATGTAGAATGCAGACTTTCATAGTGTCGCCTTATATTGTATTCTTTTGGCATAGCTACAGCACTTTTTCAAATCAAGCACACGATATTATTAAACGACTGCAGAAAACCATATTTTTCGGTCCAGCTATCCTGAAACTGCCGTTTTTCATCCTGTAGTTTGCGTTTCCTACTTGGCCCTGCTTTATCCATTGTAGAATTTATTTTTTACCGTTTCTTAGGGGTGATAATTAATTGTAGCACCTGATTATCGTAGGTAGACAGGCTATCGTGACGTCACAGCTACTTTGCTTTGCGCATGTACCATTTTTAAAAATTACCTATCGTGTAACCTGTTAAAGTTAAAATAATACACTGTGAGGCGGGCCGCAGGCAAATCAGCGGAGGGCGCATACGACCCGCGAGCCATCCATCCCTACTCTAAAGAAAAGTAATATTTTATTTATGAATGAAAATAAATCTTCATCTTTACCACCAGATGTCATTGCGATATTAGTTTGTTGTGTCTCGTCCGGCAGAATTATTGTAAACGGAATGGATTATATTCCATTGAAATACAATAGAAATAAACGACAACTTCTTTCTGATAGCAGCGAAAATTTTAAATTAAAGAAACGAAAGATGTCGAACCGACCGCTGTTCATTGGAGATCCAAAGTTACTTCAGAGAATTAAAGAGGTAGGTATACAATTCGTTTTTAACTTCTGAGGTAATGGTTCATGATGAAATTATGTCTGGATAATATTGCAATTAAAACGGTATAAATTTTGTTGGATGAATTGATTTCTTAAGTACAGGTATAAGTATACGACTGCAATTGTTTTTCAACATCCCAGAAAGCGACGTCCACGTGATTGGCATCACTAGAAGTTGCATGAAGCATAACTGATACTAGACGCGCTAAATATTTAAAAAGGCGATACAGATGATAAAGCGATATTTAAAAAATAAATAAACAAATAAAAATCAGCTAACGCCTTTTTATTCCCATATATAGGGAGTAGGCGAGGCCGTTTAGCCCTATCTATCTAAAGCGATATTAACTACAAAAAATTTCATAAAACCGTTCTGTTATCCTAATAAAAATATAAGGATAACAGAACAAATCGCAATATCATGCAAAACACCACCCTTACTAATAAACTGAAAGAACAACTAACTTAGCAAATGCCTAAAGATATTTAATTTGAAGGGAGTAAAATGAAATATCAAGGACATCCACACCAGAAATACCAGTGAACATCAAGAGGAATCGAAACACATTGTCAGAAAACAAAATGTAAACAAACCCAATCAAGAGAAGAACACCAGTGTCATCAACAATACTGTGTTAAACATACAAGTAAAATAAACGATTTATAGAATACAACATCAAAAGTTAACATAACCTTTCATATTTAGTGAAATCAATTTATTGACCATTTTTGAAAACCGCCAGCACCAGAAACCACATACCAACATCCACCAACACACACAATTCTAAACAGTTCTAGTCTGCATCTCTCAACAGCACTTGACCTTTTAAAGTCAGGGAAATTAACATACACTTCGGAAAAAAAACAAAATTGATGTGAAAATGATGTACAAAAGGGTGAGGAGAACCTACAAAAAGCATGTTCATAAAAAAAAATAAAAAAGAAAAAAAAAAAAGAGAGAGAGAACTGGCAAACTATGTTATCAAAAACACTAAATCAGTCATTAAAATTAAGAATAAATTGCATAAAAAATTAACTTGCTACCGGTTCATAAAAAAATGACATGCTATGATAACAAATACACTAATACAATCATATTAAAACATATAGTGCTAGAAAAAAAGCCACATAAAAATACAAACAGCATTATGTTCATATAAATAATTAACTCCCCACGATACTCATAAAATGCTAACAGATCATTATAACAAATTCTTTCTTTTGAGAATTTAAGGATCATTTATTCTATTATTTAAGAAATATTTTAACAATAACACACTCCAAGCATGTTACAGAATTGACTGGAAAGGCACTAATTCCCTATACTGCACCAAAACCTGGTTTGAAAGAAAATTCAAAGAAGCTTGTGAAATGCTGAAATATTATCTAAATCTGAACAAAAATGATGGATTAATTATTCCGAGAATGATGGCTCATCTTCAACCCATATAGCAACCAGAACAACCCCAGACAGAAGAAAATCTCAATACGAAATGATTTTAGAAATTGTCTAATGTAATTCCATTTTTTTTTTCTCACCAGAGATCAGGCTAGGATTAACAAACATATAGATTCGTTTTACTTTTGTATAGTGTACAGCATCATATAGCTTGTATTCTGTGTATATGTATGTTTTCCATGTTGACCTCAATACAGAGGTCAAAATGTATTGACCTCCTCTGTATTGACAGTACTGTAATTTTTCTAACACGTATGTTGTGTCTCCATAAATTCTTCAATATGAAAGCATGATAACAGTATTAAAGCACACATGATTAGGAATGCAGAAGCTTGTATATACTGATATCTTTCCTTAACCTCTTCTGAATTATGCTTGCATGCATCCGACCTAGAACACTCAGTAGGTAAATTCAAGAGGTTGAGTTTTATTCTTCCCTTTTTTTTTATAGATGGATATTATGAGAGCTATGCCCCATATTTCCTGAGTCTGCAGCCTTGTGAATTATACAGTGCAGCTGCTGTAAAACTTTCATGCTTCAATATTTTAGCATTTCAAGACAAATATCATTTTCTCCATCTGCCTTTTCACATTTCAGGTTTGTGATGTCCTTTTCCACCTTTAGTATTGATGTGTTTCTCCTGATTGCATTCCTCTTAAATATTTTCTAGCAGCATTTTGTCACTTCTTCTTTCATTTAACAGTCTTTCAGAGTAAGTATTCCAGTCATCAAGAATATCCTTAGCCTTATGTTTTTGTCACCTTTAATGTTTTTGTCATTCCTTTTACAGAATATGTCTCATATATAAAATAAATAAATAAAAATCTGTATTAATCCTAAAATATCTTTTGAGCCACTAAATGGCTAATGATGCACATTATATAGCTTCACTCAGCTCAGCCAATCCTGCAGATGGGTGGGTGAGGCTTGACATGTAAATATAGTTGTGGGTAAATATTTCTACTGAAAAATACCATCTTTAGCCAAAGGAAATGCGATTTGGACTCTGGGTTCTTGATGACTTACATTACCAGTGAAGTACCACCACCACCACTCTTGTTTATTCAAGATGAAAGGTGGATGTTGCTATGTTTGGTGTCCAGAATAAGGCCTTTGGTTTCTTCCATTGCCTGTGCCCCTTTCTTAAATATAGTAGGTCATAGCCAGAAGAAAGTGATCAGGTTAGGGATCATGGAGTTTTAGTAGATAGGAAGTTGAAGGGCTGTATAGCAAAGATTGCAAATACAACTCAGAGGATAATTGCATTGCAGTTAACATATAAGGATAAGGAAGTCATTTTGCCATTTTTCAAGGCCTTGATACTACCTCACTCGGACTGTTATGCACCGGTGTCTGGTCTCCTGACTTTTGTGGTTGCTGATACAGTGAAGAGAGTGCAAAGGAGTGTGTTAAAAATGCTATTAGGATTGTGGAATACAGATTGAGAATTTGTAGACTGCAGACATTAGCAAACTGGAGAAAGAAGGGTGATATGATCAAGATAAACAAACTTATAAAATGGTCGCATAGGACACCAGTAGGTGGTATTTTTCATTTTGATTTTCCTGTCATAAAGTAGTGCCTGATTGGAATGGATTTTTTTGGAGGTTGGGAGTTTCTGCAGGTAATGGAAATTAATTCATGAAGAGGTATGGTAGCAGGTGATATGTGACCTCACGTGATGAATTCTGACTCCCTGGCGGCTTCTTAATAGTAATAATAACAATGATGGTGTCACATTTCAAGGACGTTTCAAACACATACAGTATGGGAGTCAGAATTACTCCCATTAATAGGTAGAGAAGCAACTCTCCCTGACTAACTGCAAGTCATTCCTAGAGGAGCCCAAGCCTAGCGACACATGAGGCATTGTCAAAGTCATGCACTGACAGGAGATTGATGCTCTGTGGTGTGTGTATGTGTGTAGTAGACATGTTTGTATTCACCATCCCACTGAATGTTGCTAATCTTTAATAAATTTCTTGCCTTTCTCATCTCCAGTTTTACTATATGTATTTATGGTGTATTTCATGAACTGACAATGGAAAGAGTTTAGCAAAGATTAGAGACATTCAGTGGGGTGGTTAACACAAACATGTCTACTACACGCACATACAGTGGTGCACCCTGGGGGGGGGAAGGGGACCAGGTACCCTCCCCAAAGAAAAAGGTAAAAAAAAACACTAGAAAATTTTCCAAAAATCTTTTCTAATTAAAATTCATTTTTTATTTACGTTGTGTCATATCTTCTATTTCTATACCACTCATGAATTAACGGTCACATAAGGTGGGAATACCCTATAGCTCTTGGGAATCACGACCGCTGTGAACATAAGGCGAACAAAGTAGTGCTTGGACATATTGATCGCTACTTCGTTTACTCGAGCCAGGCGAGAGGAGATCACAGGTATCATGTATTAGTGATCATTGCAGATGCTCAGTCATAGGTCATATGCGATGCATAGTCTGTATTCTCAAATCGTCTACTCACCCCCCCCCCACCAAAGATTAAATTCTGAGTGCAAAACATATTATGAATATTGTCTTCCCTTGTAACTCAGTCCACAACTTTTCAAGTCTTTATATATATATATATATATATATATGGAGTATGTTTATACTTGTTTCTTTTCAGCCTTGTATTGGGTTGTTGCAAATGAAATGGCCGATTTTAAGGACGATGGAAAAAGTAGAGAATAAAAAGAAGAAGAATACCTGTTTAATCCAAGTAATCTCCAGCAGCATCAATGCATTGTTGCCAACATGTAGCAAGATCATTTATACCACATTTGTAAAAATCAGTGTCTCTGGAAGTGATGAAGTCCTCCACTGCCTGATAAATTGATGCGTCATTGGCAAAGCATTTCTTGGACAAAAAATGGCTCAAGTGCCGGAAAAAATGGTAATCTGTTGGGGAAATGTCAGGAGAGTATGGAGGATGAGGCACAATTTCATATCCCAAATTGTTGAGTTGCTGTATGGTTGATACTGCCACATATGGCAGTATCAACCATATGGCAGTATGGTTGATACTGCCATATGTGGTCGGGCGTTATCCTGAAGCAATAGGACTCCATGTCTATTCACAAGTGCTGGTTGCTTAAGGCACAATTTGTCATGCATTTGCCGCATATCTGTACAATATCGAGCTGCATTTATCGTTTCACCTCGTGGAAGGAATGAGAAGACCACCATACAATAAACAACATCTTCATTGGATGCAGAGGTGCCTTTTAGAGTCCTTCCTGGAGCGTCTTTCACTCCCAACCACTGCGATGAACATGTATGATTGTCGTAGAATATCCACTTCTCATCCACAGTCACAATTCGTTGCAGGAACCTTTCTTCTTTACTTCTCAAGAGAGAAGAGCATATTCCAAATGGCGTGCTTTGTTTTTATCAGTGAGTTCGTGAGGCACCCACTTGTCGAGCTTCCTTACTTTTCCTATTATTGCCAAGTGCTGTGAAACAGTTGAGAAGTGTACATTTAGTGTCTGAGCGATCTCTCGTACAGTTTGTCGTGGATCTGATTCGAATTAAATCCTTTAATTCATTTGAATCAGTGGAGGAAGGACGATGGCCACAGGATTCGTTTTGTAGCCTCAAATCTCCTGAGTGAAATTTTGCAAACCAACAGCAAGTGGATCTCTCATTAGTTGTTCCTCCACCGAATGCTTTATTGATGTTTTTTACTGCAGCCGCTGCAGAATTTCCCAATTTGAACTCATAAAGGTATGGCAACCTTATTAATTGGCTGTGTTCCATGATTGACTTGATGTCAGTAGTATTCAATGTTTAATGCTCGTTGAACGAAACAAATACTACAATTGCATCACCCATGGGTGACTCTGTCACATGACATAAAAAATTTGCATATACCTCAGCGTTTGCTTTCTTCAGCAACCAGTAGAAACCTGACAGTCATTCAAGGCCATTTCATTTGCAACAACCCAATATCATACTCCAATAAGATGGTCTCCTTGATTTATCATTTTTTCTTTCCATTGTTTATTTACCCTTTCAGCTTGCCTGATTAGAACATTAACCAAATAACTCACCCCCCCCCCCATACATACTGACCACTCTGTTAACCTCCCAACCGGCCGGTGTGGATGAAATATTCAACACTCCCTAGCTTTTTTCATGGATCAAGACCTCGTCGGCATTCTACCTTTTATCATGCCATTACCTTCCTTCGCCGTTAATCTCGTTACGGCTATTCCATAGCCATTAGTGGATTAACTGTTGCTGAGTGACCTTTCTGTCCCCCCCCCCCCCTCTGTCTTTACGTCTATTGTGTTGCTTAGAATTTCATTTACTGTCCTAAGTTATTTGACCTTTCTTGCCTCTAAAATGATTTATTGTATCTCTTACCAAAAATTGAAACGAATTTCACATATGCGAAAAACAATCCTGAAATGACCACTTATCAGCTTTTGCAATGAATCTATTTAGTGATAGTAAATTTGGTGTATTTTATTCTACAAATCAGTGCACCGGAAGAGTTGCACTGATTATTCTTTCACTTTACGTATAATAATTGAATAATTATTTTCGAATTTTCAAATGTTTGCTTTGAAAATATTATGTCAAATATTTATATTTTTAAATAATATTTATTGAAATAAATATGTCCTTTTTCTTTCGTTTGTAGCCAAATAGCATTGTATGGATCATCACATTTCAGATTTAGATACGATTTTTTGTTATTCATAAAGACAAAATAAAAAAAAAATGTTAAAATGCTAAATTGCATTATTCGGTTTCCTATCGTGTCTTTTTAGTATCAAAAATTTATATCCAATGATATTTTAGCAGTGATTCTTCGCCTTCGTCATTTATTTATTTATTTGTATTTTGCATATTACGATAATATCTAGTACATAACCTCGTAGATATGTTGAAAATATAATGTGAAAAATATCATATATGGAATGATTAAACATTTTTGCTCATTTTGAAGATTTTCTAATGCTTCACTCCCCCTCCTTATTCTCTCCTGGAACTCAATTGCATAACTACTCTAAATTTCTATACAGGTTTGAAAGCTTTTCTAGACAGCATTCAAAATCAATTACTTCATTTTACCATTTTGACAATAGATATACGGCAATCAGATTGTATCGTGAAGCTTCTAATTCTGTTCTATTTATTTGCAATCTAAAACCAGCTGTTCTACTGTCCGCTGAAATTATGTGAAATTTTAGAAATAACATGCTATATTTTCACCATGCAAAATTGTTTATATGCATACCACACAAAAGAAAGTTCAGTAGTATTATTTGTGTTTGTTTTTCTTTAAAAAAATCTAAATATTACTTCTGCTGCTGGAAACTATTTCTGAAATAATCTACATCTTCTAAATACTTGGTAATATCCTCTTAGCTGGAGGAAAAGTTGAAGGCTTATTACTCTCAGTGCTATTGAGAAGAAAGGGGAGAACACTTAAGTGTCTCAGGCTGTAGTGCAGAATATGTCAAGAATGTCTTGTTTCCTTTTCGATTGTTGATTACCTATATCCTAACAGAAATACTGATATTTCATTTACATGCTTATACATTATTTATGCCAAAATAATTGCTTAATTTATAATGATCAGTTTCACTTTTATTATCAAAAATTAGAAATTAAATCATACAATTATCTTGAAAAAGAGGATTTGAATTATTTTCAAAGAAAAGGTGCATATGCGTTTCATAATCTTCTTTTTTTTTTGGTGGGGGGGGTATAGACCTAATCAATCAGCAGATATTTCAGATAATTTATTTCATAAATCGTTCGCTGTTACAAGACAGCTGTTACAAACGTAAATCACTTGGGGAACATACCCATTCATTTTAGTGTAAAATAGTAGCAAAGGTTCAGTTATTTTAGATATGTAATCTAGAAGAAAATGTTATGTCTGCTGAGATTAGAATCTTACGTGAATAATTTTTCTGACATGATTTCTCTATTCGTTATAATGTAACCAATTTCCAGATTTTTTCCCTCCTGCAGACTTCATGTTATATGCAGTGATTTCTTCTTTGTACTACAAGAAAAAAAATCAGATAACAGGAGAAAAATATGTAGTATTTTCTTCTCCACTGCCTGAATTTACAATGTTCTTTCTTTGTTTTTTTGAAGAGAAAGTGCAAATGACTTTTTTCTTACTATTTTTGCCATTATAACATCTCATATAATTATAAGAGTGACATTTTACCGTTTTTCTCCCACAGAACAGAAATAAGGTAGTAATAATATTGTTGATTCTGCCAAACTTCATTGTAGCAGAAATTTTTATTACAAAACTTTGCAATATATATATATATCTCCGAAACAAGAAATTTGGAACCCATATCACATCAGTGTTGAGTGTTGGCAAGGTGAAAATGTTCCCGTTATTATTTATATATTTCATTTATTAACTAGGGGGGGGCTATGCCCCCCCCCCTGTGTTCCGGTATGGTAGGCTAGTTCTCCTTCAATTGTGATATCTCGAAAGGGGGTTCCGCCCCTGAATTCCGATGACTCGAATTTTGAAGACTCGACACTCAGGGTAGCCCCTGAGTTTCAAAACGTTTCGATAAACATGACATAAAAAGGCTTATCGTTTTATATATATATATATATATATATTGGGTAGATTTTATTTCATTATTTTTTATTTTTTTGATGAAATACTTTACCTGGAATACTCTTTCCAGTTTCTCTGTGTCATAAAAAGAACTTAAAAATTAGCCTTCAAGATGAAAAAGAAACAGTGCATTCGGGTATCCCTCTATCAATATTTGTAGTCCTGAAAAGGACTGTTTTGATGGTCTTGAAAACAAACATTTTTTATTTCATACTGTTCAGAATTTAAAATTCTTGAACAGCGTGGAACACCTTGAAGCAAGGGTAAACACACAAAGCAGTTTTACACTCAAGACACCGGATTTTTGTTTCCTTTCTGATATTTTTTTATTACATACATAATATTTGCATGCAGTTTTTTTTTTTATTAGCCGTTGGTGGTAGATTTTCGGGATAATGGTTGGAGTTAGCAGCGTTCAGCCTCAGATGTCTGGCAGGATTTCCTGTTTTTCTGCTTGCTGAAGAAGGTGCATGTGCATGCAGCAATGCTTTCGCAATTTCTATTCTGTATTCTCGATATGTTATGGTAGACAAACATTTTTTCTTGTACAGGAGGAAACTGTTCCAAATAACAAAATCCAATACATGTCCAAACGCTTTTTTGTAATATTTTTTATGCTGTTTCCTCATTACAGAGTAGAATGATAGCTGCTGATCGCACCTGTCGACTCCACCCATAGTGTTGTTGCATGCACACACAGCAATGGGTTTTTCTTTCTTCAAACCATGCTTCTCCATGGATTCCATTGATGGATTGTGCAGGGAAGACAGCAGAAAAACATCTTTTTTGTCTTTCCAACGTAGTGCAAAGACTTTCCCTCGCTGATAAGTTCGGATTTCCCTCTTCGATAGCTTTCCTGAAGCCAGATCTGGAGGCATATCTCGCCTTTTTGCATATACAGTACCATAACTATCTGTACAATGCTGTAAAAGCAAATCAGCGAGTTCAGGACACATATATAGTAATTATCCATTATAATGCAGTAACCTTTCTCCAGTAAAGGGTCTAGTTACTGCATTACTGCACGCATCGACAAGGGGAGATCCGAATATTTATCATGCTCGATTACAGTTTGCTTTCCCATTTAAAATCCCAAAAATTTGGTTTGAAAAAGGTTTGAAATCCCAAAGATATTCACTTTCCGATTTGCAAAGCATAAAAAATTTTACTCCATACTTCGCTTTCTTTTTGGGAATATACTGCTTACATTTCAGTCTACCTTTGAATGGCATAAGGCTTTCATCGATACTCAAGTCTCTCTCAGGAATGTAGAGTGATCTATATTTCTGATGGATTTTCATCAGAAAATCATAAATTTTGTTGAGGACTGGGCAAGGATATGTTGCCTGATCGTATTCCTCATTATTCTGAAAATGCAAATACTTCATGATGAGACTGAATTGTTTTTCAGTCATAACATCACGAAACATTGGCGTGTTCAGAATCCAGTCTGTAGACCAATACATTTCGAGAGTGGGCTTTCGAAATGTATTTCGAAACTTCGGGTTTTCCACTTTCTTTATTCTGATATTGCATTTGAAGGATGACAGTGATTTTAAATATTAATTTCACCTATATCCGAACATCACATAATTTCCTGATTTATAATAATCAGGAAATATGTATATCGTCTGATTTATAATTTGCTAATTTATAATAATCACCACATAGTTTCAGTATTGAAAAATTAAAGTTATGTGGAACAATTACTAGAGAAAAATAACGAATTAAATAAAAACTGTACCTATGTTTCATAACAGTTTTCAGGTGTGTGATAGTAATGCAACGGGGGGGGGGGGGGGTTAAACTATCAGAGGCGAAATAAAGTTCAATTCTATTGTAAAAATATGGAAATGAAATTTCACATTTGATATACATATTTTGAATGATAAAAATAATCAAATGTATCGCTTACTTTAAAAATTGGAGAATAAAATATCTGAATAATGCAGAAAATATAAATTTAAATCAGAACTGTTAATTTCATTTTGTAATGACCAATTATACAAGGAAACCAAGAAAGTGAAAGTACAGATTACTATACAACATGAAGAAAAAATTTAGTGATATGATTAAAGAATTTCATGTTATTCTCTATAAAGCAAAGTTGCTCAAGCGTGTCCTAAAGGAAATGTGTGAAGTATTATTCGATTTCGATGGTTTTGTACAAAAATAAAAATAATATAATCTGGAACGTCGGCAGCCAGTTTTCTTTTCTTTTTTTAAAAGAATATTTCAAATAATTATCGTGAATTAATTTCTTCGAGAACAAAGAAAAATCTTTTGTCTAGTAAGCGATTAGAAAAAAATTAGCACAAAAAAAATAAAAAATTAAATTGGTTCTCCAAGGTAAGGCAATATTTAAGTGAAGAAATTATGCAAGACCTTTATTTTGTCCAGAAATTAAAATTGTATTGTACAATAAAAAGAGAAAACAAAAATATAAGTAATTTCTCTATTTTTAGTCTATCATTATTATTATTATTATTATTGTTGTTGTTCCGGGAAACTCCAAGGAGTCGACAGACTCATCGAGGGAGGCCCTAACATCATGTCTGGAACAACTATTCAACATTCACACAGTATCTATCATATCTTGCCTTGAACTCATTCACGGTCGTAGCACCCACAACAGACTCTGGAAGCTTATTCCACTCATTCACCACTCTCCAAGTAAAAAACCTAGCTCTAACACCCTTGTCAATCACGCTCTTAAATAATATATATAAATATATAACTAAAATCCAGTTGACCAGCATAGAACAAGGAAATGCATTTCTTGTTATAGGCAACTGAGAGGCAGCTATGAACGGGAGATAATCCGATTAACCGTTCTCTTCAGCGTGAGGGTTTATCACACCTTCTAGTGGACATGAGAGTCAAATTGCACTTCTTATCCAGGTTCTTTAAACAGGTGGGCTGAAACATATCCAGATTTAGTTGGACGTCTATAGACGTCCTAGCTGGTAGGGAGGCTAACCTTGATTCTCTAACAAATAGCCCAAAGTACTCAATAAAATAAATAAAAATAAAAATAACATATCTCAAGTGAAGTGAGATATATTATTTTTCCAAAACATGCACAGTAGCTTGAAACAGGTGTTAAAAACATATTCAGATCCAATTTTGAAGGCCAAATGCTAAAACCTGCCTCTTGCTCAAGTGTCATTTGAGTCTTTTGGTCTCTCACCAACTCTCTAGGTAAAACTTATGCCTTGCTCACATCTAGCTGGTGCTATCATCAACCAAAGATTAGGCCCATACATGGTACTAATGTATCGTGTAAAAAAAAGACTGACCTCTTGCCATCATTCTTCATGGCCTATCAGTCACCTATGCTTATGTAGGTGACTTATAGGCCAATAATCTCCCATGACACTGCATTTCCACTCTGGAGTTTTGTTTTAAGGATATCAGAACAATTACAGCAGCTTGAATCTCTTCTAGTGTGCTCGAAATTTGTTCTCTAAAATGAATGTCTATCCTATATTGTCTTTACAGTCTTTCATAATAATCTGTTATCTGTCTTCTTGAAAGTAATTCTGTATTCATTCCATTCAGCCATCAAACTATTGTTTCATTGCCTTCACTTCATTGCTCCTAAAAGTAATGGAATAGGTCATCAACATCTTCACATCACTATCTGGAGTCTGCTGGTTAATTATTGATCTCAACTATGAATTCCTCCATAATAAGTAGTAAATTATCAAACTAGGCCACTGGCACTCAGTTGTGAAAGGACCCCTCCTCTTTCTCTCCCTTTCTCATTCACACACTCGCATGTGCACACACACACACACATGAATCCCATCCATAGTTTAGCTGAGGGCAGTACAGTGTACTCCCTTTCATAGTATGTTTAAGCATTACAAGGTTTGTTAAATGAATGCTTAACATTCACATAAATGTTAAGTACTTACTATGGACATCCACATTTCATCTTGAAAGTTATTCACCCATCTCATCATCCATCTTTCACTGTGTTAACCTAACTTTTTTAGACAGTCTTCCTTACACTGGTTTCTCCAAGGATTATAACTCCCAGCTGTTCAAGGGCAAGGTTAAAGAAGCAATAAAGCAATACCACAACCTTGCCTTCACACAATTCTTCTATAGGTTTGCAGTCCCTCATGTGTGGTAATTGATATAGAAAAGAAAAGCAGTGGTAGCAATAGTCTATACTTCAGGACTTATCCATATGTTTAATTTATACTTTCCAGCATGTTTATGCTGGAACCATATGCATTCAAGCTTAGGTTTATGTGTGAGGAGAACACAAAAGCCTCCATGGGAAAATCACTCCACAATCACTTCCCGAAACTGACTGACATGATTATCTTAATAAGGCAAGAAATAGAAATTAATGATGATGAACAAAGTCAAGAAACATTATTTCTCTTAAAGGAGATAAAATTAGTCCAGTGCACTGTTAAGATTTTGGGCACTGTAATAATACTTCACAATCGTCCATGTATAGTCTTTCCATAAGAATGTGTTTAAAGGAGATAACATATTTGCAAGGACAGACTGCTTGGGTTCATGATATTGGTTATAATTTTCATGTTCTTCCCAGTAAATAGCAGTGGGTCTTCCAAATTGGTTAAAGTATTATATACCACAGGAATCTGGTTAAACACAGGGAAAACCAAAGAGAAGCTTGATCTTTACTGATAAATGACAAAATCTTGTAGACAGGGCACAAAGCTATTAGAATATTAAGAGGCCCTTGTATCAGGACTTATCCAAATTTTTAATTTATACTTTCATTGAAGAGATTCATTGATTGTATTCAGATACCCCTTTGATATTCTGTATATGGACAATAAAAAAGAGCTCAAATTACTGATGATGGCTTTGTTGATATAGGATTTATTGAGCCATTAGGTATGAAGATAGACTTAATGTGTAATATTTCCTTAAATAATAAGACCTCAGAGGAGCAACAGGGGTTAGCATGATGAACCAAGGTTTGAATGGTTTATATTTTTGACATTGATGTAATAACCTGGGGTGCTTAAGGGACAAAACTGTAAAACTGAGAGGAGACCTCCACATAGCCTTTAAATGAATGCGGAGAACCGACCAGGGATGTAATGTCCATTCCTCACCTTTTTGTGGTGCACCCTGTTGGGTATCTACCTGGATACTGAACGAACAAGGATGGGCTGGCAATTTGGGGTTTAGCTGACCAGATTGTATTCTTATTGGCTTAAACTGAAATATAGAATGATGGTATGACATGACAGCTGTCGGCTATTCATGCCGGCTGGGGCATCTTGGTTAAACAAGACCCCATTGTTTTCACCAAGAACCCAGAGCAAACAGTGAAAACTTAGCTACCAGAACAAATTTAAAAACATGCCTTATCACCAGAGTTCAAGATCAGTACTATCAACATAAGAAGCCTTAATGGCAAAGAAATGGAGCTAGGCGAGGAATTGGATAAGTACCAGATCGACATAATAGGGGTGACTGAAACAAAAAATGCAAAAACTGGTGAGATCTTTCTGAGCAATAAATACAAAATTTTATATTCAGGCAATGACAATCAAGGAAAAGGAGTAGCCATAGTATTCAACACTAAATACGAGGCTAATCTTCTTGCATGGCAGGCAGTCTCAACTAGAGTGATGTCGGCAAATATCAAAATGGGGAACTGGACAATGAGACTTATTTATTTGTGATTATGGTTCCACAGAAGGTTCTTCTAAGGTAGAAGTGGAGGAATTTTTTGAGACTTAAGAGAAAGCAACTGACACAATGAAGAAGCTTGTCCTTGTTGGGGATCTAAATAGCAGAGTAGGAAATGATTGTGAGACATACAAAAATATTTTGGGAAAATTTGGAGAAAAGAGCAAAGCTAATAATAATGGCAAATACCTGTTGGATTTCTGCTCCGGACATGGACTGGTTATTACTAACACAATGTTCCAACATAAAAATATGTGCAAATTCACATGGAGAGAAGAAGCCAGGAATAAGAAGAATCTCATTGACTATGATGTTGTTGATAGCGATATTTTCTCCCTAGTGCAGTACACCAGAGTGTACAGAGGATTTGAATTGAATTGAATTTCATATTGAAAAGAAGAACATGTAAAAAAGTTTTAAAGTGAATAAAAGTTGAGCAGCTCTCAGATGTGAACTGTAGACTAAAATACACAAAGATTATTGAAGAAAAAATGAAAGAGTTTGAGGACAGGAACCAAACCTTGACAATTCAGTGGCAAGCCCTGAAGAAAACACTGATTAATTCAGCCAGAGAGACATGTGGTGAAGTTGCCTGCAAGGATAGAAAAATCAGAACTCTATGGTCGATACAGGAAGTTAAAGAATAGTGAAAAAAAAGAAGAAAGCATATTGAACGTTACTGGCAAATAAGTCAGCTTGTGCTCTTAGAGAATACAGAGTGAATGGATAACCTATAGAACAAGTAAAACATTTCGGCTACTTAGGCATGATTTTTAGTGAAGATGGTAAATTAAATATGGAAATAGATAACAGACTCAGCTAAGCTGGTATGGTAGGAAGTCAAATGTAAGAAAGCTAAATGCTGTGTAAAACTAGATAAACAAAAGTCATGGGAAGACTTTGGTCTTAGGACTTAGAAAATAAATATCAAAAAGGTGGTAAGGTATTCTGGAGGTTGTTTAAGAAAGCTCAGAAATGGAGGAAAGAGTGCTGTGGAAGGAATTAGATATGAAAAAAGTTGGAGAAAAAGATATCCTTGAAGTATGGTGTAATTACTTTGAAAAGTTGCTAAATGAAACGAGCAGTAATAGCACAGTGGTAAAAAACACCCAACAGGCATGCAGTCAGGAATATATATCCATGCTTGAAGAAGAAAAAGCCATCAAAGGCTTGAAATGTGGAAAGGCAGCAACAGTAGATGATGTTCGACTAGAAATGCTCAAGTATGGAGGTATAAAAGTCTTACAGTGGCTGCACTGCATAGTTCAGAAGGCCTGAACAGAGGGACTAATTCCAGATGATTGGAGTAGGGCTCTTATACTATAGTACCCATATATGAAAAGGGGAAATAAAACTGAATGTGAGAATTACAGAGGTATTTCTTTACTGAGTGTTCCTGGTAAGATATATGCACGTATACTTGAGAAACTGTTGAGAAGGATTGTGAAAGAGAAGCTTGGTGAAGAACAAGCTGGACCCAGGCCAAATAGAGGCTGTCAGGATCCGATTTTCACTTTATGACTGGTAGTTGAGAAATAATGGGAATATAACAGAGATCTGTATTTAAGTTTTATAGGTCAGGAAAATGGATGTGACAAGGTGCCAAGAGAGCAACTATTCGAAACGCTACAGTTATATGGTATCAATGGGACATTATATTAAATACTTAGTCTTTATTTGAGTTGTAAGTTAGCAATTAGAATCGAAGGAAGTACAGGAAGGTGGTTTAATTTTAAATCTGGTGTTAGACAAGAATGTATGTTATTCCCTGTGTTATTCATTATCTATATGGATCACATTATGAAGGAAAGTGGTATTAAACCTGATATAAAAATTGGAAATGTTAATCTCAGCTCTTTGATTTATGCAGATAATGTTATACTTCTAAATGAATCCGCTACAAGTCTGCAAGATTCCCTGACTAAATTGAATAACTGTTGTAATAGATACGGTATGAAGGTAAGCAATAAGAAGACAAAGACAATGAAAATAGGCAGAAGAATTGAAAATATCAGCTGCATTGTGAATGGATAACCTATAGAACAAGTAAAACATTTCAACTATTTAGGCATGAATTTTAATGAAGATGGTAAATTAAATATGGAAATAGACAACAGAATCAACTAAGCTGGTATGGTAGGAAGTCAAATGAATAAAGTTATATGGAATAAGAAAGAAATTAGTGAAAACACTAAATTAGCTATATACAATACAGTGTTCAAACCAATTTTAACTTATGGATCTGAGAGCTGGGTGAGAAGTAAAACACTTGATAGCAGATATGAGAGTCCTAAGAAAGATTAGGGGCATGAACAGATGGTATCAATGGCAATATCATATTTAAAATGAAGATATTAGGAAAGAAGTTGACATTGTCAGCATCCAGGAATGCATTAGCAGATCTAATCTCAGGTGGTATGGTCACTTAAACAGAATGGCAGAGGAACGATTAGCAAAACAATTTTTCTCTGCCCAGTTGGCAGTTAAAAGACCCAGATTAAGACCAAGATATATGTGGATTGATTCAGTAAGAAATGCATTAGAAGAGTCTTGACAGGTATCGATAGGTGGTACCTGCGAATAAGTAATGTTAAACTTGTGCTCCCGCATTTCATCGTAACTATAAGTGTTTTTTGTTCAAAATAAGCAGCAAACGGTAAAGAAACAGAAGGTACTAAGCTGATTACATGAGTACAACTCGTAAATACCCATAGTCCATGAAATCTGCTATATTTTACACCAAAGAACAACCACGTGAAAGCGCTATGCCTACAAGTAAAGATGGTGGCAAAGGCCAACAATGGAAGATATCTCTGGTGCCATCAGTGTAGCGTCGCCAATCACCAATAAATCGAATGACATTACGAAGTGCCGCTGCTGCGAAACCCAAGTCAAAGAAAAGAAACAAAGTATACTCTGCGATTTCTGTTGCAACTGGCTACATATTTCCTGCACGAAAATAAATGAATCACCGAACAAGCTTTTTACCAATCTAAACCAGCCCTACTTCTGTACGACGTGCCTCCCTTCCATAAAACAAATACTAAACCTAGGCAAAAGAGTCAATAACCTTGAGCAACAGCTTAATACCATGATCGCTACCTTCTCCTCCAAAATTGGAAAGTTGAAAACTAAGCTCGAGACTCTCAATGACCAGCTCCCGATTGCAAGTGTGCTCGTGCCTTCTAACAAATTTTGTGAACTAACCATATCATCGGTACACGAGTTGCTCGAGGCCGAAAATAGGAAACTCAATGCTGTATCCTGAAATTTACGACGGAAAACGGTAAATCCTTAAAAGAAGACATCAGCAAACTTGCAGGAGAATGCAATTTCGATCCCAGAAATATCGTCATATGCCAACATATCAGACCATAAACAAAAGAAAGGACGGTACGAACTTTCCACGTATCGTGAAAGTGACCTGCGATTCACCAATAAACACAGCCAAATTTATAACAGCGATAAACAACAAGCTAAAGGACACTTGTCCCCAGTCATGCATACATGCTCGACCCAATTTAACCTTTGACCAGAGAGAGAAAAGACGCCAACTCTGAAGACAACCAGAAGAAAAACGCCAAAATTTAGACAACAGTTGGGTGATAGACTGCAAACAATCCAGACTAATACAAAAACCAAATGACGCCCACCAAGGACACCAGCATGCAGGCACTGAATAGGAAACGTGCAAGACCCTTGGGGTCATAATCCATGCCTCACAGAACCTTGCATATCAACTTCATCAACATCCGTGGCCTCAACTCCAACCTTAAGAGCATCCATTACCATCTACAGTCCACCAAACTTCACCTACTCTTTTTAACAGAAACTCAAATCTCACCTTCCCCCCAGCATTATTCATCTCAACCTTCCTAACTATGCACTTTTTAACTCCTTTTGACCCAAGGGCGGCGTCTGTGCGTATATCTACTCTGACATACCCTGCCAGAGAGCAACTAACTTAGAATCACTTGACTTCGACCTTCTTTGGCTGAAGATAACCCTCCCCCACTCAGTCAAATTCATCTGCTGTCTCTATCGCTCCCCTAATACCACCAATCACTCTGAGCTCTTTCATTTCCTCTCCCTAAAAGTTGATTTTCTCCAGTCCCACTCTCCTAACAGCAAAATCATCCTCCTGGGTGATTTCAACATCCATAACACCAATTGGCTTTCCTCTTCCAGTTATACAGATCCTGCAGGCAGAGATGCTGAAACATTTGCAGTCACCAATGACCTCACACAAATTGTTCAGAAACCAACCAGAATACTAGATAACCAAAACCACTCCCCAAATACCCTAGATTTCTTCCTTACTAATGACCCCTCCAAATATGCAGTGAATGTAGTGAGCCCCCTGGACAATTCTGACCACAACTTAGTGCTCATCTCCCCCCCCCATGCAACAATGCTTACACAGTCACTCCCACACAAGAGTAGTTTGGCATTATAACAGTGCCAAATGGGACAGTCTCCGAGATTACTATGCTTCATTCCCATGGTTAGACTATTGTTTCCGGTCTTCCAGTCCAAACATATGCACTGAACGCATCACCAAAGTGATCCTCACTGGCATGAAAACATATATTCCCCACACTACTCAGACCTGCTATCCCCTAACTAAACCCTGGTTTTCCAAAAAATGTGCCAAGGCTGTACAAATGAAAAATCAGGCATACCACAACTGGCTCAAGTCAAGAATCCCATCCTCATTCAATGCCTATACTGAAGCCCGTAACAAATGCATGAAAATTATCAATACTTCCAAAACAGAATTTGAACGGGCCAAAAACAGGAAGCTTACAGCCTGTCCAAATGGCAGCCGTGCCTTTTGGTCTCTTGCCAAGGCAATTGGCCATAACTTTTGCCCTGCACTATTCCCACCTCTATCATACCCAGATGGCTCAATTGCCACGTCACCCATAGAAAAAGCTAATCTCCTGGCATCACACTTTGCCTCCAATGCACACATAACTGACAATGGCAAATGCCCTCTAGTCATTCCAACTTTCCAACATCCAATGTCCCTTGTATCCTTTTGCCAAAAAGACATCACAAACCTGTTGTCTAAATTAGACACAAAAAAGTCTCCTGGTCCTGACAGTATTCCTCCAATTATCCTGAAGGTCTGTGCATCGGAACTGACTCCTATCCTATGTCACCTGTACACACTCTCTTACTCCACTGGTATGTATACCCCAACACCTGGAAACTGGCCTATATTCAACCCATTCCCAAAAAGGGTGACAAATCACTGCCATCTGACTACCTCCCTATCTCACTCACTTCAGTCCTATCTAAAGTAATGGAGAAAATCATCAATTCTCAACTCCTACCTTGAAGGTAACTGACTATTAAGTGACCACCAGTATGGATTCCGTCAAAGCCGTTCAACAGGAGATCTACTCTCATACATCACCCATCACCGGACAAACGCCATGGAGAAATTCGATGAATCCCAAGTAGTTGCACTTGATATCTCCAAAGCCTTCGACAGAGTCTGGCACAAAGCAAACTCCCATCATTTGGACTGCCTCGGGACTTCTGCAGATGGCTTACCAGCTTCCTGTCTGGATGCACACTATGTGATGGTAGATGGCTCCCTATCCTCTCACCATCCAACTAATGCTGGTGTCCCACAAGGTTCAGTCTCTCACCGACCCTCTTCCTTCTATATATCAATGACCTACTTCAGTTGACTTCTAACCCAATACACAGTTTTGCAGATGACAGCACATTACATTCCTCCCTTTCATTTGACAAACCCTACTCTACACAACTCACCTCAACCCACAGAACATCAACCACCACTGCCCTTAATTCTGACCTCCAAGCCATCTGCCAATGGGGCTCAGATAACCTTGTCAACTTCAACGCTAGTAAAAACCCAGTTCTGTCTTATTTCTCACAAAAAAGAGCCATTTTCCCCCAGCATTGTTTTCGATAACACTCAAATTCTCAGACAAGATGAAATTTCTCTTCTCGGAATTACTTTGACATCGAGCCTTTCCTGGCATAAACACATCCCAACCATTGCATCCTCAGATTCCAAAAAACTAGGTTTCTCTTTCGCTCAAGATGCTGCTTCACCTCTAAACAGCTGTTAACACTATACAAGTCACAAATCCGCCCAGCTCTCAAATACTGCTCTCACATCTGGAGTGGGGCTCCAAAAAGCTCCCTCAAAATGCTCGACTCAATACAGAGGAGAGCAATTAGACTAATAAATGACCCATCCCTCACCAACTCACTCCCCCCACTTTCACATAGACACTTGGTCTCTGCAATCTGTACATTCTATAAACATTTCCACGGAAAATGCTCATCTGAAACAGCATCAATAACTCCCCCATCCTGTACTAAGCCCATTGGAACACGTACAGCTGCCGTCCAACATCCTTTCACAGTACACCTCGAAACCCACAGAACAAGTTTCTTTTCCTCCTCATTCATCCCTGCTACTGCAGTACTGTGGAACAGTCTTCCCACAGACGTATTTCCCAAGGAATACAACATACAGGCGTTCAAATCAAATGTAAACAAGTTTCTCCTTTCACAACCCATCACCCATATACAGTACTAACGTACTATAGATTGACCAACCAACCTCCTGTATATGGGCCCAACATAAAAAAAAAAAAAAAAAGGTAATAGACTGATTTGGAAGAAAATTGTAGATAGGAAGTTAGTAATGATGAAAATTTGTCATGTAGTACTATCATATCCTGTGCATCCCTTGAGGGTATATGTCAGGAATTTGATGATGATGTGATAACCTGTATATTTTTTTCTGAAACATTGAAAGACTCAAATAGATTTGATCTATTAATCAGCTGTTTCCAAGCTCAGTCTTTCTTATTAGAACATTGATAATTTAGTAGTTAAGATCCTGCCTCTGAAGTGAGTAGGTCTAAGTGTCACAGTGATGTAAATTCTCAAAGAAAATACTACATATAGACAGTGTGCCTATAAAGTAATGATACAATTATATCTATCAAAACAAAGAACTATATTTGAAATTGTCAATTATGCAGATTCAAAATAATCTCCCTCCAACTCCACCCGACATTTACATCTGTTGTATAGGTGTTAGAAGGCACGGTGGCAGTCCTGAATGGGAACCTCCTTCAATATCTTGGTCACACCATGTTGGATGTCCTCAATGTCACCGAAGTGCTTCCCTTTCAAGTCACACTTCATTTTTGGGAAGAGGAGAAAGTCCTGTGGGAGTCAAATCTGGTTTTCAAGTCAATCAAACGACAAACGGGGGTTGTTTGATTACACAGATTGACTTGAAAACCAGAAACTGCTTCACAGGGAGTGCACACTACTCAGGCATGTTGTCGTGCAACAGAAACCAATTGTTGCTGTGGAATAGTTCCTTCCTGGTATGTTGCATTACTCCTAAATAATACTGACTGTTCACTGTGGTGCCCTCAGGAACAAATTTGCAGTCAGTAATACCACATATACACAGTATATATAGTCATGTAGTACTATCATATCCTGTACATCCCTTGGGAGTATATGTCAGAAATTTGATGATGTAATAACCTGTTTATTTTTTTTCTGAAACATTGGAAGACTCAAATAAAAAAAAAGAAAAAATCCCAGCAACATAAAAAAAAAAGAACAATGACCATTGTCTTGACACATGAGTTTTGCAATCTGATTTTCTTCTGCCAGGGAGAAGACATTTCATGCCATTCCATTCTCTGATATTTCATTTCTGGATCAAACTGAAAACATCAACTTTCATTACTGGTGACAATTTTTTGCAACACATCACGATCGTCATCATCTGCATGGATGAAATTAGGACAACATGCAACCTGGTACTCTCTCTCTCTGTTGATATGTCAACATATGTAGCACAGACCTCGAACAAATCTTCCTCTTGTTCATATCTCTTTCTAAGATTAATCTGGCCATTCCTTTACCAACACCAAACTATACAGCGAGTTGCCTAGTGATTATTCGCCTATCATGGGCAATAGTTTCCCTAATTTTCAGTTGTCTCATTCAGAAACTGACTGTCCACAGCGTGGTTCATCCTCCAGGGACTCCCTCTCCTCTTTAAATGTTGAACACCAATGTAACAACTGTGCGTGGCTCAGACAGTTATCAGCATAGACTTTTTTTAGGTCTTGGTACACTCCTGTAGAAGTTTTTCCTAATTTACAGTAAAATTTTATCACAGTTCTTTGCTCCATGATGCAACTTCTGACGTGCTCCACTCATACACTCTTATGTCAAAGGTTGCTACACGAAAATTGCTTCATCACCCGACTTGAAATTTGCACCTGCAATTACAACACACTCTAGTGGTTAAAACTGTAAACATGTTTGTTACTTTTATTCAAAGGGCTGTCTTATAAAAAATCGATCTTATTACTTAACAGGCACACTGTGTAGACTTTCATTCTAATTAATAAAAGCACATGTGCTGTTCCTCCTGATATGACTAATAAAATTCAGTTTGAAGCTTTTCAGTTTCTTTTTAGAGTAAAACCCTCTAAAGAGGTTTTGGGAGTGAAAGAATGCAACGCTATAGAAGCAAAAGATATAAAACATGAAAATGAAACAAAAACTAGAGAAACTGAGAGAAATGAAGAATGCAAAGGTAGAAGTGAAAGTTATTGATTAGGGGAAGTATGAATGAGGAAACAGAAGTAAGGTGTGGCAGAACACGAGGTAGCGAGATTGCAGGAGTCATAGAGAGTGAAATTGTCGGAATGCAAGATTTAATGAAACAGTTATTTAAAATGAAAAATGAAATGAGCAATATGTGGAGTGATGTTAGACATCTGATGGAAACTAATGAAAGTGTGCAAGAGAACAGAATGAAAGAAAAAAGACTAAAAAGAGGTTACAAGTGATTCCAGGATAACAGTCTATGGAGACTCCATAATTAGAGGACTAGTTACTGAGAGAGTCCATAAGGTCTGCTATCCAGGTGGGAGAATGAGTAGGATAATTAAGGCGTTGGTCATGAGTAAGAAATGAACAAGAGAGTTAGTCATGATTGTAGGAACGAATGATCCAAATGGGCGTAAGATATCAGGAGACTATTGAGAAGAGTGAAAGATAACAGTGTAGTAGGAAAGGTTGTCAGTGTGTTGCTGAGGTATGATGATGAGTTGTGATGGCAAAATTATGAATGGTATGCTAGCGGATCTGTGTGAGGAGAAGGGGTGGGGTGAAGTTTGTGGATTTATGCCATGTGTTTGAAGGAAGAATGAAGAATTATACAGGCATGATGGGTAGCGTTTAAATGGCTTTGAAGTGAGTGTGCTGGAGAAAGTGTTGCTGGATGAAAGTACAGTGTGTGATGTGTGCAAGAGATCAGAAGAACGAGACGAAGGGAAAAATCAGGAGAGTGGTCCTGAAGAGACAGAAGTGCTTGGCAGTGGAAACAGTAGTGTGAGAGATGAAGAGAGAACAGGAATGCAAGAGGAACAGGGAAACAGGGTGAGCTTGGATGGAAAGGGAGACTACATAAGGTTTAGGGAGAGTGGATGTTGAAAGTGGCAGTGAATGTGTGTTTGAAGATGGAGTATATTGTGATGTGAGTCGGGAAGTTGAGACTGAGTAGATATATCTGGTAAGTGGTGATAAAGGTGATCGGTCAGGTGTGGTGGGGAAATCACAACCAACACATGGCTTGGATAGAACTGGTTATAGACTAAAAATGAACTGCTCTGTTTGTTTACAAATGCCAGACGTATCAGAAATCAGGGGGATGAAATGGTTTCAGTGATTTAAGTTTATTTGCCCCAAAACCATTGGAATAAGTGGAACATAGTTCAGTGAAGATGATATCATAACAGGAATAGAAATGGAAGGATACAGTATTTTTTGTGAGGATAGAAAGGGCAATAAGGGAGGGGAAGTACTGCTGATGATAGCATGGGAATTAAGTCCACATAAGGTAGACATGAAAGAGGGAAATAGTGGCAATGGTCATGAGGTAGTGTGATGTAACATGGAGGTTGAGAGGAAGACATATTTAGTTGGATGTTGTTATAGGCCTGGGAATGTGGAAGGTGGTGTTGTTTAACTTGGATTAGTGAACAAAGGAAGGGTAATTATTATGGATGATTTTAATTATGGTGGTATAGATTGGAATGAAGAGTTAGCATTTGGGAATAAGGAAAACGAATTTCTCGAGTTCTTGAGAGATAACTATCTCAGGCAGCATGTAAAGAAAGGCACGCGATGATCAAGAGTTCTAGATCTGATCATTTCATCAGAGGATGTAATAGTAAGGGGGGGGGGTGTTCACACTTTCCTCTAGTTGGTGAAAGTGATCATGAAGATCATGACTAGCCACAAGACTAGCCTGCGTTGTGGCTAGTCATATGCAGACTTGTGAGCAAAGGATATATGTGAAATCATAAGGCTGGTGATTATGACAAGTTTAGGAAACAGCTTGGAGCTGTAACATGGAATGAGGAGTTGAAGTAAGGAAATAACTTAATAAATAAATAAATTTATTTATTAATTAATTTATAAATAATTAATAAATAATTAATAAATAAATCTTGTGAGCGAAGGATATATGTGAAATTATAAGGCTGGTGATTATGACAAGGTTAGGAAACAGCTTGGAGCTATAACATGGAATGAGGAGTTGAGGTAAGAAAATAAATGCTGCATGGGAACTGACAAAGAAATACATAGCAGCATCAATGTGGAAATGTATTCCGAAGGCCAAAAAGTTGAATAAGGTAGGTGTAAAGTGAATGAATGTAGAGCTTAAGCATGAAATCTGGAAAAAGAAAGTACTGTGGAGGAAGTACAAGATGAATAATGGTAATAAACAGTCACATGAAGAGTATAAAGAATAAGCCAGAAGAGTGACTCAATTAGTAAAGTATGAGCAAAAATTGGCAAATCAGGCAAAGAAACACCCTAGAGTTTTTTTTTTTTTTTTAGATATGTGGCAAGTAGAAAGAATGATCATGGTAAGATGAAGTTAATGGATGAAAGTGGTAGAATGGTAACTGCTGCAGAAGATATTGTTGAGGTATTCAGTGATCAATTTTTTAAGGATGTTTCATCCTGCTCAAGGTGGAATCATCAATATTGTGAAATAATTTTAACAAGAATAACAACAAGAATAGTCAAAAATGCTTTTGTTAATTTTTAATGGGGTGTATGGTCTCCATTAGCAGCCAAAACAGTGGTACACCTTAATTGTATGGACTGGATAAGATGATCAAACAGTTCTTGTGGGATATTTCCCCACTCTTCTGTGAGAGCAATTTCGAGCTCTTAAAGCGACCGTGGTGGCACCAGTAGAGCAGAAATGCATCTACCTAAAACATCCCAGGCATGTTCTATTGGATTACAATCCGGTGAATAGGCAGGCCAGTCCATTAGTTCAATGCCTTCTTCCTCAAACCACTCTTGTACCAAATTTGCACAGTGTGGACGAGCATTGTCATCCATAAAAATGAATTCTTGGCCAATTGCAGCAGCAGATGGATGAACTGTAGGTTCCAAAATCTCACCGTGATACTTTTGGGCTGTTAAAGAAAGTTTCTGATAAAATAGAGATCAGTATGGCCACCTATACTTATTCCAGCCCATACCATAAAATCCCCACCTTGATGTTGGGATCTTTCATGAACAAACTGTGAATTATTTCTTGTTCCACTTTCATGCTATATCAAGATATGTCGGTCATCTGGTCGCAGACTGAACCTGGACTTGTCACTAAAAAGTACACAAGCCCAATCCTCATTTGTCTAATTGCGGTGTTCCTGTGCCCAAATTCTTCAGGCTCTTTTGTGATTTGCAGTAAGTGGAATGCAAACCATTGGTCTTCGAGTAAATAAACCTATGGCATTTAGACGATTTCAAACATTTCCATCTCCAGAAAGCGATTCCAAAGTCGCGAAATTGCACTTTGAGATACATGACACTCTTGAGCAACAACTTCCTGCATTTGTTCAGCTTCTAATGAACTAATGGCTCTCCAAGCCAAGGTAAGATATCATGGATTCCAGGATATCATGTTGCTCTGCCATTTTCTGTGTATTGCTCTTTGCTGTTATTTTAGAAATATTTGTTTGCCTCTGTTATTAAAATGTGTACCTCAGAACTTAACATCTAAATATTTGTGGCTTTCTGTTTAAGTATGACAGGTCTGTAAGTGACATTTACAGACTGAAAAATAAATGAAGAAAAATGTATATGAATGCTTGATATTTCATCATCATCATCATCATCAAATTCCTGCCATGTACCCTCAAGGGGTGTACAGGATATGATAGTACTACATGAAAAAATTACATCATTATTATTAATTTCCTATCTACAATTTTCCTCCAGATCAGTCTGTTACTTGTCAAGACCCCAACATTATCAGATCTTATATTTCTATCGTCTAAAGCACTTTGTACCATATCAATCCACCTATATCTTGGTCTTCCTCTGGGTCGTTTTGCTCCCAATCTGGCAGAGAACACTTGTTTTGCTAATTTTCCTCGCCCATTCTGTTTAAGTGACCATGCCACCTGAGATTAGCTCTGCTAATGCATTCCTGGATGCTGACAATGTCAAGTTCTTTCCTAATATCCTCGTTTTTAATATGATATTGCCATTGATGCCATCTGTTCAAGCCTATAATCCTTCTCAGGACTCTCATATCTGTGGTCTCTAGTCTTTGGTCAAGTGTTTTACTTCTGACCCAGCTCTCAGATCCATAAGTTAAAACTGGTTTGAACACTGTCTTGTATACAGCTAATTTAGTGTTCCGACTAATTTCTCTCTTATTCCATATGAATTTATTCAATTGACTTCCCACTAAACCAGCTTTGCTGATTCTGTTGTCTATTTCTATATTTAATTTACCATCTTCAGTAAAAATCGTGCCTAAATAGCTGAAATGTTTTACTTGTTCCACAAGTTCTCCGTTCACAACACAGTTGACATTTTCAATGATTCTGCCTATTTTCATTGTCATTGTCTTTTTATTGCTGACCTTCATACCATATCTATTACAACAGCTATTCAATTTAGTCAGAGAATCTTGCAGACTTGTAGCGGATTTATTTAGAAGTATAACATCATCTGCATAAAGCAAAGAACTGACATTAACATCTCCAATTTTGATATCATGTTTAATACCACTTTCCTTCATAATGTGATCCATATAGATAATGAATAACAGAGGGGATAATGTACATCCTTGTCTCACACCAGATTTAACATTCAACCATCTTCCTGTACTTCCTTCAATTCTAACCTGACTTACAACTCAAATAAAGACTAAGTATTGCTTGATATAATGTCCCATTGACACCATATAACTGCAGCGTATTGAATAGCTTCTCTCTTGGCACCTTGTCATATGCCTTTTCCAAATCGACAAAACTTAAATACAGATCTTTGTTATATTCCCATGCTTTCTCGACTATTTCTCGTAAAGTGAAGATCTGATCCTGACAGCCTCTATTTGGCCTGAATCCAGCTTGTTCTTCACCAAGCTTTTCTTTCACAATTCTTCTCAACCGTTTCTCAAGTATACTTGCATAGATCTTGCCAGGAACACTCAGTAGGGAAATACCTCTGTAATTCTCACATTCAGTTTTATTTCCCTTTTTATATGTGGGTACTATGAGAGCTCTACTCCAATCATCGGGAATTCGTCCCTCTGTCCAGGCTTTCTGAACTATGCAGTGCAGCCACTGTAAGACTCTTATACCACCATACTTCAGCATTTCTGGTCGAATATCATCTACTCCTGCTGCCTTTCCACATTTCAAGCCTTTGATGGCTTTTTCTACTTCAAGTATGGATATGTATTCCTGACTGCATGCCTGGTCAGTGTTTTTTACCACTGTGCTGTCATCACTGCTTGTTTCATTTAGCAGTTTTTCAAAGTAATTACTCCATACTTCAAGGATATCTTTTTCTCCCGTTTTCATGTCACCTTTATCATCTCTAACTCCTTTTACAGCACTCTTTCCTCCATTCCTAAGCTTCTTCAACAACCTCCAGAATATTTTGCCACCTTCTATTTATTTTCTATATTCTTGCCAAAGTCCTCCCATGACTTTTGTTTAGATAGTTTTACACAGTGTTTAGCATTCTTGCATTTGTCTCTATATTCTCTAAGAGCACAAGCTGACTTATTTGACAGGAACTTTTGATATGCTTTCTTCTTTTCCTTCACTGCCTCTTTGACTTCCTGTGTCCACCAGGGAGTTCTGATTTTTTTATCCTTACAGACAACCTCACCACATGCCTCTCTGGCAGAATCAATCAATGTTTTCTTCAGAGTTTGCCACTGAATCTCCAAGGTTTGATACCTGTTCTCAAACTCTTTCATTTTTTCTTCAATAATCTTTGTGTATTTTAGTCTGCAGTTCACATCTGAGAGGTGCTCAACTTTTATTCGCTTTAAAACTTTCTTACACGTTATTCTTTTCAATATGAAATTCAATTTTATCCTGCTCAAGACTAAATAGTGATCACTTTCAATTTCAAATCCTCTGTACATTCTGGTGTCCTGCACCAGGGAGAAAACATCACTATCAACAATAACATAGTCAATGAGACTTTTCTTATTCCTAGCCTCTTCTCTCCATGTGAATTTGTGCACATTTCTATGTTGGAACATGGTGTTAGTAATAACCAGTCCATGTCCTGAGCAGAAATCCAACAGATATTTGCCATTATTATTAGCTTTGCTCATTTCTCCAAATTTTCCCAAAATATTTTTGTATGTCTCACAATCATTTCCTACTCTGCTATTTAGATCCCCAACAAGGACCAACTTTTCATTTTTCATTGTGTCAGTTGCCTTTTCTAAAGCATCAACAAATTCCTCCACTTCTACCTTAGTAGAACCTTCTGTGGGACCATAGGCACAAATAAGTCTCATTGTCCAGTTCCCCATTCTCATATTTGCCCACATTACTCTACTTGAGACTGACTGCCATTCAAGAAGATTAGCCTCGTATTTTGTGTTAAATACTATGGCTACTCCTTCTTTTCCTTGATTGTCATTGCCTGAATATAACATTTTGTATTTATTGCTCAGAAAGATCTCATCAGTTTTGGTCTTTTTTGTTTCAGTCACCCCTATTATGTCGATCTGGTACTTATCTAATTCCTCAGCTAGCTCCATTTCTTTGCTGTTCAGGCTTCTTACGTTGATAGTACCGATGTTTAACTCTGGTGATGTTGAGTTGGGGTTTGTTTTCAGATTTGTTCCAGTAGCTGACTTTTCGCTGTTCGCCCTGGTTCCCTGGCAAAAACAACGGGGGGCCTTGTTTAACCGGGCGATGCCCCAGTTGGCATGAAATTTTGTCATGTTGTACCATCATTTTTTATTTTGGTTTAACCAATAAGAATACAATTTGATCGGCTAAATCCCAAATTGCCAGCCCATCCTCGTTCGTTCAGTATCCAAGTAGATACCCGACAGGGTGTACCACGAGAAGGTGAGGATTGGACATTAGGTCAGAAGCCCTGGTCGGTTCTCTGCTTTCCTTTAAAGGCTATGTGGAGGTCACCTCTCAGTTATACAGCTTTGACCCTTATGCTTGATATTTGGAAACTGCTAATTTAATAATAATAATTGGCTAATTACTTCAGTAATGCTGTATAATTTTGCTAGTTAGTAATAAAACAAAAAATTACATGTTTTTCACATGTTGATGGGCTTTGGTGTTTGAAAAGGCCTCATTAAATTATATTCTTTTACAGCATTAACAAAATAATGGGTGGTAAGTGACACAAGTTTACAAGTGAAGTGATAATTATGCACTGTGAGAGTGAGTGCAATAAGCCACACTTTTATACCTCCACATGCTAATACGACTAAGATATGATTCAACAAGTCTTAACATGATTTTGTACGAAATTCATGTTGTATATTAAGAATATTTTAAAATAAATGTGTTACATTTGTAAATTATTTTATAACTTTATAATTTACAAGAAAACCAAAATATTCCCTATATCTAAGAGTAGTTTTGTTACAGTAAAAATGATGTCCTAATTTAACATGACAATTGTTATATTAGATTTAAGATCCTGGATTATCTATGGTCCTATTTATAATTAACTCTTAGGGAGAAAGGTTAAGTGGGTAGAACATGTTCCTTCCATAATATTCTTAGGATTTTTAGACCATCATTATTGTTAAGATTAGGGCGGTTGATAAGAATCTCACAGGCCTCCTCTTAAATTTACATTCATACCATGTTTTGGTGTGATGTAAATAACAGGTGCTTTTCCAGTCAGTTCTATGTATAAAGTGTTCAGGGCTTGATCAGAAAGACCAGCTTGACCATAGTTATTATATTTAATGTGTTATGTTCCTTTTTTCTGATACGAATTGTGCATCCTGTTTATCCTATATAGGGTAAATTACAGGTGCAATGAATACATTATACTCCAGGGTGGGCCAGTGGAGGGAGTGGATTCTTGGATGAGTTGATTCTGCAGTTGATTTAATTTTGCAGGAGGTTTAAAAATGGCTTTAAGGTTGTATTTCTATAGTATTCTGTTTATTTTGTCTGATATCCCTTTAATGTATGGAATGATTACAGTTTTAATGTAGTCTAGTTTATTTTTGTTTTTAAGTGAGGTCTTGTACAGAATTTTATTGATAGTATTTTGGCTGTAAACCATTTTTTAGGAAGATATTGCTGATAACCTTTAATTCATCTTTAAGTGCTTGTTCATTGGAGCAAATCTTCAAAGCCCTGTTTTTTGGTGTATTAATGACCTCTAGTTTTTGTGTTGAGTGGTGGTAGGAATTATGTATATATATTTTCCAGTATGTGTCAGTTTCTGGTAAACAGTGAAGGAAAGACTGCTAGAAGGAAGACATGTGAGAAGTGTATCTAGAAACAGAAATAAACTAGACTAATAAAATTGTAACCATTCCATCCCAAAGGGATATCAGACAAAATAAACAGAATACTACAGAAATGCAACCTTAAAGTCCTTTCAACCTCCCGCAAAATTAAAGAAACAACTCATCCAAGGATCCACTCCCTTGGCTGGCCCACTCTGGAGTATACCATATTCATTGCACCTGTAATTTAGCTTTAACCTATATAGGAGAAACAGGATGCACAATTCCTATAAGAAAAAAGGAACATAAACAACACATTAAATATAATAACTATGGTCAAGCTGGTCTTTCTGATCATGCCCTGAACACTTTACATAGAATTGACTGGAAAAGCACCTGTTATTTACATCACACCAAAACATGGTATGAACTTAAATTTAAGAAGGAGGTCTGTGAGATTCTTATCATCCACCCTAATCTTAACAATAATGATGGTCTAAAAATCCCAAGAATATGGAAGGCACATATTCTACCCACTTAACCTTTCTCCCTAAGAGTTAATTATAAATAGGACCATAGGTAATCCAGGATCTTAAATCTTATATAACAATTGTCATGTTAAATTAGGACATCATTTTTACTGTAACAAAACTATCTATATGAAAAAATTTTCTCTGATTTTGTCTTAAATAGAATATAGCTTTGATGTAGTTATTTTATTTTATTTCATTTCATTTATTTATTGTAATGTTATTTTCACTAGAGGTCAGGGCAGTAAAATGACCGTTGATCAATTCGTTGTCTCTTCAGCATACTGTGTGAAATGTAATTTAGCTTGTCTCTGTATATATATATATATATATATATATATATATATATATTTTGACAATTCATTTTAACTCGGTTGGAATATTATAAAATAAGTTTAATGACTATTACCGAGAGAAAAGATGGCAAGATATATTTAACAATATACTACTAGTTTACTAGTTTCGTTACAAGAACATCATCAGGTATCATACTCAAAGAAGTATATAAAAAACTACAGAGACTTAACATTGTACTAACAGAACAAGTGAAAAACAGTAGCATGTTTGAAAAAATGCAAGTATGAGTTCCATACAAACGAATACTACGCGCTGTCGCGAGTGCGCCAGTACTGAACAGAAGCAACGTGTGCGTCCGAGAGATTGTAACTTAGGCTGTTATTGATATGAGAGGAATCTAGAGAAATTTCTCTTGATTCAACAATCTTTCTTTCCAGTTCATCGTAGCACACATGGATATTAGCAGTTTGAGTCCAGTTTACAATGTGCTGGCGGCCTTCGTCTGAGTTAGCAGAAAAGAGAACGTGGCTAGAGAGAGCGCTAGCTCTAGTCCTGTTATAGGAGATATCTCTACGGTGTTCATCCAAACGTAGAAGGATGGATTTAGCAGTCTGTCCATAATATGGCTTTCCGCAATCACATAAAATCTTGTAGACTCCTGGAAACTGAGTAGGAAGATGTTTCTGTTTATATTGGCAAAGTAATGAACGAAGTTTTGGAAGCGTAGTGTAGCACGTTTTGAAGTTAAATTTCTTGAGAATGTTAGCCAGTTTTGGTGAAAGAGAGCTGATGTAAGGTAAGGAGATGAAGGCTCTTGGGAGAGGGGGATCTTCAGCAGTAGTTGAGTGCCTGGGGGAAAGAAATTTGTCAATCTTCTTTGGAGAGAAGCCATTGTTGATAATACCATTGTTGATAAGCCATTGTATATCTTGCCATCTTTTCTCTCGGTAATAGTCATTAAACTTATTTTATATATATATATATATATATACTAGGGGTGGCAAAGATGGAATGCAGAGTATAAGATTGGTGGGGATATTTTAGATTAGGTGATGAAAGATCTTGGGGTGATGGTGTATAGGAACTTGAAATTTTGTGGACATATTTGCTAAATTTTTGAGGACAACACAGCTGATTATGAGAATGATGCAGAGAACACTGCCATGTAGAAGTAAGGATGTTATGATACCATTGTACAAGGCTTTGATCAGGCCACATGGATTACTGTGCACAGATTTGATTGCCTGGTTTTCAAAAGGATGATGAGTTGTTGGAGAGGGTTCAGAGATGATTGGCAGTCAGTTTCTGGTTCTCTGATCAGAAATATGAGGAGAGATCAAGAGAATGCGAATTGCATTCTCTTGGTGGATAGAAAGAAGAGGAGAGACATGATTGAGACATATAAGTTGGCAAGGGGTAATTATCATATTGACATGGATGAGATTTTTCTTATAATATCTGGAGATGGGGAAGAACAAGAGGCCATCCCTGGAAGCATAAAATGGGTACGAGCAAGGGATGAGGAGTAGATTTTTTGCATGAATAGTGATGGGCAGGGCCTTCGCCAGACTAGATCATGCCCCAAGGCAAACAATTAAATATCATCCCAGATGGATTATAAGCCAAAAATATAAGAAAATCTCCAAATGCTATTTTGTTTTTATTACAAGAGAAACATTAATGCAAAACAATTACATAATATTATTTAAATGTTTGCTGTACTCGGATATCGCACAATAAAACTGTTTGTAAGCTCTTCTAAATTTAAATTATAAGCTATGTCTGCCTCTATCGATATAGTGGCTAGTGCTGTTCACAAATAATTTTAATAAATTCAAGCTTCGAAAAACTTCTTTTCGCACTTGCTCTGCTAACAGGAATTGTTAGCGTAGCAACGGCGCTTACTGCAATACGGCTGAATGAGCACCTTTATTAAGCTGTGCCGTGAGGCAGACTGCCTTTATGCTACACCATGTCAATGGTACTGGTGATGGGTGATTGGAATGGATTGCCTGAGAGTGGTGAGTGCAGAGACAGTGAATGCTTTCAAGTCAAGGTATGATGAGCTGTGCATTTGAGTGGGACATCCCACGATGAGTCTTGATTCCATGGAAGTCTGTCGAAGATAATAAAAGTTGCTCATGAGATTAAGCCTTGAAATTAAACATTAGCAGGTTAGCCAGAAACCGAAGAGAGGAAGTTGTTGTTGTTAGACTGCAAAAATCAGTCATTTTACAAATTCTTATCTGTTGAGGGCTGATGACCCACATGTGTATAGACAACGTATCGCTCATCATACCATTTGCCATGTTCTGGTGGAGTGCCAGCACATCACTTAACACCATTTAATGCCACTGAGGCTTTAAAATGTCGAACTAGTATTTGCACTCTTGCTTCTAAGTATTGTAAGACATGTTTCTATGGCTGCATGACTCATTCTGGCTTGTGCAGTCAAATCATGTGGATATGTAGATGGCAAGGTCATATTGTCATTCCCGAATGGCTTGGGAACATTCTCTCATAAATGAGTGAACTTCTTAAGAAAAGATGTAATTTTTACTAAACTGGCTGAGCCATATACACTCAGGCAGCTCTTGTCAGACTCAGACCAAGTTTTTGTAACTTTTTTTTTAAAAAGAATTAATTTATATAAATAAATTTGACTATAAATGTAATTTATATGTAGATATGGCATTGATTAATTTTTACATATTTAGTTTCTTTTTTATAGCATGTTATTTATTTATTTAGCTGTTTATTTATTATTTTTATTATTTGTATATTGCTATAACCATTATAATGGTTCAGTATGAACTTTGCTGTCCTTGCACCAGTGAGCCCACAAACCAGCCAACCAACAAGCCAAAGCTAAATTCACTTATAAGTGTCTCCTGTTGGGATGATGATTTTAAGGAGGACTTAAGATTTACATGGAACCCCCCCCCCCCCCAAGGCAGTTTGTGTTTCCAAAGATCCATAAGTCAGAATTTCTTGCAAGACCTGTTATTTGCATTGACTCTTATTCACAGACTCTCTTTACTATGTTTCATGTTGCTGTCACTATTCATAGATAAGTCTACCTCTCGCTTGTTATGAACACTGCAGACCTTGGCTCGTCTAATATTATGTTCATTTTATATTTCTCAGTTAACCCACATGCTTTAAAAGGAAGTTATATTAGCCAAGTTACATTTTCTCATTCAGTTTAGCTATTTTATTTGTTGATGTAAGTTACTATAACTGGTTGGCTGAGTAGTCACCATATCTGCTCTCCAGCCAAAAGGCTGTGGATTCAAATCCCGCCATGGGCATCTGTGTTACTTGGATGGGTTCCACATCTGAACAACTCTGTATGTTTGTTATAAAGATTGAAGCTGTCCATCCAAAGATTCAGTTCACTTTACAAATGGAAGAAATCGCTATTTGACTTTTTTAGATCTCCCTATTATTCATTAAGGGGTGGATTAATGGCTTAAATTTTAATTTTTCAGGAGATAAAAGAATTAAAAATCCATGTAAGAAATCTGGCACTATCAAAACTTTGCTATTGCCATCACTAAGTGTTCATCGTGCTTAACTTCAGTCACTGAGGGTAACCAGGATATACAGTTTGTTACATCCACATTGATATCTAATCATTTCAGATGATTTAATGTTACTTGGAGTAATTTTCACGTTTTTTGCAATGTACAGATAAACAGCAGTTTATCTTCCAAATTGGACCTAACCAGATGCCTCTCATCTACCAGTGAAACACCACCCCTTGCTACTAATTATTAAAAGCCTGAAGTGGTTTACTGCCATGTTTGGTCTTCAGACAATGGTCTCTAGTTACTTCTCCCCCTCTCTCCTCACATGTAGTATGAGTAATATCCTTCTAGGACATACTAAATACACTGTATTTACATGAAGACACAAGGAATAAGTAATACTACAAGGCATATTCAAAAAAGACTGAACTTTTTAAATAGCTTGACAACTAGCATATAGTGCATGCTGTGGCTACTGAGTGCACCTAACGGCAAGTTTTGACAACAAACTGCCATTTTCCCCCCTTCTGCTATGAATATTAGTCGTTGAGTTACATCTGCTGAAGTGTGCATGTGCACAAGCGGTCGTTAGATTAGTGACAATGAAAGAGCTTGAAGAAAGTATGTGGGGATGTGCATGTGAAATTTTGCTGCAAACTCGGTAAAAATTTTACAGAGACATTTCAATTGCTTAACCAAGCATACGGGGAGGACTGTATGAGCCGAACGCAGTGCTATGAGTGGTTTAAGCCTCAATGGATGAGTCAATCAAAGATCAAGGTGATGTTGATTGTATTTTTTGATTGGAAAGGCATTGTGCATTATGGAATTGTACCATGTGGTCAGATGGTAAACAAAGAGTTGTACCAGGAAGTTTTAGTGCATTTGAGGGATGCTGTGCGCAAGAAGAGGCCTGAACTGTGGGAAAACCAGACTTGGATGTTGCACCACAACAATGCAGTGGCTCACGTGCCACTCCTCATCTGCAGTTATATGACAAAACATGAGCCATACGTTGTGCCTCATCCATCCTATTCTCCGGACTTAGCCCCCAGTCAGTAGACTTTTTCCTGTTTCCCAAATTTAAAACCACTTTGAAAGGATATCGTTTCCAAACCATAGAGGAGATTCAGGAAAATGCAATAAGAGAACTGCGCACCATCACAGAAAGTGCATTCCAGGAAGCTTTCCAACAATTGAAGAAACATTGGGAACGGTGTATTGCCAGTAGAGGGGGACTATTTTGAAGGGGACATTGCTTAAAATGTTGTAAAAGGAACAATAAAGTCTTTATAGCAAAAGTTCGTTCTTTTTTTGAACACATCTTGTATTTATTTAGATAAAGCCAAATATTTTGGTCTGAAATGACAAGCCATCTTTTGTTGCAATGACAGTTGGTTATAAGGTAGAATGCCAACAATGGATAAATTTTGAAACAGAAAGAGCTATATGATGTTATACATACAACAGCAGAATGATATAACTGAGGAAACATAGGTTAATCATTGATAACTGAAAAAAAAAAAAAAAAAATTATTGATGTGTTATTCTGATAAGACTTTCCCATATTTTAGATAAAGATAGGCAGTCATTCTGATTCAAGTTTGGATGGCAAAGCAAGGCCTCAGCACTCTCTTTAAGCAAGCACTCAAATTTCTCTCCACAACGATGAAGTAAGCGGGTTTCAGACCAAAGAATATTGTTGTCTCTATCTATTCCATGTTGAGCCAAGTCAGATTTCTTGTTGCAGATATAGGATTCTTCTTCTTCTCCTCCTCTCTCATTGTCTTATGTGGATGATGATGAGGCCCAATGAACTCTTTCCACTTCTCTCTCCCTGAAGAGCCCGAACAATTCTGCCCACTTTGGTGTCACTTGTTGTGATTTGGTTTTCAGGTCCTCTTTCGTTTTGTCTGTCCATCTAAGTCTAGGCCTCCCTTTGGATCTTTTTTACTTTCCATCATTATATACAGAGCTCTAGTTGGTAACCTTTCCGTGTCCATTCTGGTCACATGGCCAAACCATTGCAATCTTTTTTCTTGGATTTTGTCTATTATTGTTATTTCTTGTTTTAGTCATTTCCTTATGTCTTCGTTTTGTAGTTTATCCAGCAGAGATCCAAGTAATCTTCTTAGCTAACCTATTTCAGTAGTTAATAATTTTTTTCTCATCATCTTTTTTGAGATTCCAGCATTCACTTCCATAAAGAAGTATTGGGAGAACCATTGTCTCATAGATTCTTATTTTTGTTACTTATTTGATGTCACTTGACTTCCATAAATTTAATTGGTTGTCCAAACATTTTGGGATACTCGACTGGTTCATCAGTTTATATCTTTTGTAATTTCACCATTGTACTCAATTACTCCTCTAAGGTAGATGAAGTTTTCTACTTGCTCTAGATTCTTAGTATTAATTTTAGCTTTTATATTTGTGTTTCTTTTTTCTATTTGCATAATTTTTGTTTTGTCTATATTTAGGTTTAATTCAAATTTTATACATTCTTCCTTTATTTTATCAGAAATTTGTTTTAGATCTGCTTCTTCTGTGCTTGCAAGTAATGCGATGTCATCTGTACATTTTAAATTTGTTATATTTTTCCCATATATTTTGATTCTGGAGTCTTATTTGTTTAAGGCATTACTGGTTGCTTCTTCCAGTGTAAGATTGAACAGGTCCGGTGACAGATTACATCCCTGTCTTAATCCATTCTCTGTGTGGAACCAGTTGGTTAAGGTTTCCTCCACTTGTATTGCACTTCCAGATTTCTGGTATTGGTTCTTTATCATTCTTATAGTTTAGTTGGGAATTCCAAATTCTTTCATGGTTTCCCGTAGTTCTCTTTTACAGATTGAATCAAATGCCTGACAAAAGTCTATGAAATTTATATAGCAATTTGGGTTATACTCTAGCGTCTTTTCTATTAGTTGTCTTAAGGTGAATAATTGATCAATTGTGCTTCATCCTCGTCCATCCTGCTTGTTTTTCTCCTAATTCTAGTTCTATATATGGCTTAATTTGTTTTTGGAATACTTTAGTAAAAACCTTACTTGGAATACTGAGGAGCCTAATACCTCTATAATTATTGCACTCTGTTTTATCTCCTTCTTTTTATACAGCAGTTATAACTGATTTGGTCTAATCAATTGGTATCATTCATTTTTGTAGATCCTTTCAAATAACGTTTTTAATGGTTCCAAAAGTTGTTCCTTTCCTGCTTTTAAGAATTTTGCATATAGGATAATATAGGTTTGATGATAATAGGTGAATATATAATAAGTGATTGATAATAGGTGAATATATAATAAGTGATTAATAATAGGTGAATAATATAATAAGTGATTGATAATAGGTGAATACATTATTATTATTAGTATTATTATTCAGGCCTCCATGGAGTCGACTCATTGTGGGAGGTCCTTCCTAAGAAACACAGTCTATCAAGACTCATCGAGGTGAGGCCCCCCCCCCCCCCCCAAGAAACACAAAGTCTATCATACCACTCCTTGAACTCGTTGACCGTTCTTGCTCTCACCACTCCATCTGGCAATGCATTCCATGGTTCAACCACCCTCCATGCAAAGAAACCACTCCTCACCCTGTTTCTCACAGCTTCGTAATTTCCAGGGATGGCCTCTTGTCATCACTCCTTCCTGCTGTTCAACTAAGCGAATAAAGGTCTCAATCATATCACCTCTCCTTCTTTATCCACCAAACTGTGCAGTCCACATTCCCTCAGCCGATCCTCATAACTATCATTGTCCAGTGCTGAAAGCATCTTTGTTATCTGCCTTTGTACCCTTTCCACAGTTAATTTATCGCCTTCAAATCCTGGGGACCAAATCTGAGAACAATAGTCCAAGTGTGGTCTGATCAGGGTCTTATACAATGGAATGATAACTGTTTTATCTCTGCAGGTCAGTGTCCTTCTCATTATTGCAGCAATCCTCTGTGTTACCTTCACCACCTTTGTAATATGTCCCCTAAATTTCAGTTTTCTATCAATCATCAACCCCAGATCTCTTGTCTCCCCTTACTTCCTCCAGTATAACTCCTCCCATAGAATATGCAGTGTCCCATCGATGTTTCCCAAACCTCAAGATCTTACATTTTGCTGCATTAAACCGATACCCCCATTCATTTTCCCATCTATCTAGCTTATTCAAATCCTCTTGCAGGGCTGCCACATCTGCACTATTACTAATAATCCTTCCCAGCTTCGCATCATCTGCAAACAACTGAATATCCTCTTGGAATCCAATACTGAGCCCTGTGGGACCCCCACTTGTAACCCTCTGCTTCCTTGAAACTGCCCCACCATACACAACTCTCTGATACCTATCAGACAGCCAATCCTGAATCCAATTGACCAATCTGACATCCAGACCCATGTGCTGCAACTTAAATATCAGCTTATCATGTGGCACCCTGTCAAATGCCTTCGCTAAGTCTAAGAAAATGGCAGTATATGCCTTTGCCTCATCTAATGCTCTTGTAACTTTATTATAAAAGGCTAGCATATTGCTAAAACAAGAGCACCCCTTCACAAATCCATGTTGACTCTCACAGATAACATTACCCTCATCTCCCCAATGCTGTATATGGTCCTTCACTACTTTCTCCAAGATCTTACTAACTACTGATGACACACAAACTGGCCTATAATTAGACACTTCCAGTCTGCTACTGCCCTTATGCAATGGCACTGTCTTACCTTCCTTCCATTCCATGGGCACCTTTCCCGCAGCCAGACTTTCATCGAAAAGCCAGGTCAAAGGCACTGTCAGTTCCCTAGCACATTCTCTCAAAACTCGTGGTGAAATACCATCCAGTCCCACAGGTTTACTGACATCCAGAGTACTCAGTATTTGAAACACACTCTCCTCCTGTACCTCTAAACCTCGAACCTGCTCTATCCCTCTAGCATTAAAACTGACTCCTCCAGGATGAAATACTCCAATAAAGTGTTCATTGAACAATTCTACTATGTCCTCTGCATCAGTCACTCTAGTCCCATTTTTATCCCACAATATCATTCTTCCACAGTCATTTCTCCTCCTACTGGCCACATATCAAACAAATTCCCTAGGATTTTCTTTGGATCTTAGGGCTAATCTCCTCTCATATTCCAGTTTCATCTTCCTTACCATACTAGTCACTCTTCTGACCTGTGTCTTATACTCTTCATGCATCTTCTCTTCACCTGCCTCCTTATATCTCTTCCACAGCCTCTCTTTTTCACATGCAATTCCATTTGTACCCTGTTTAATATTGTTTGTCATCCACTTTACTCCAAATTGTGTCCTCTTGTTCACTCGTGGTATACAACTTATCATTGCTGCTAACAAATGTTCTTTCATAATTTCCCATGGACTAATGATATCCCGGCCTTCCAATTCTTCCCTCCATGAAACTTCCCCAAGTTGACATCTTAGACTATTATAATCACCTGCCTTATAATTCCACATATGTTCCCGTCTCTTTGATACTCCTGCATGTCTATTCATTTTCCAAGTCAAAACCATATGGTCACTCTCGGTGGGGGAGATGTCATCTCAGTTATTATCAACTCTTCTGATGTTATAACCAAATCCAAAACTCTTGAACCTCTTGTTCCCTCTATTACATGTTGCCTAAGACATTTGTCCCTCAAGAATTCTAGAAATTCCATTCCCTTATTGCTACATGCATCTTCCTCTCCCCAGTTTATACTACTGTAGTTAAAATCTCCCATAACAATCATTCTTCTTGCACTTGCCAAACTCAACTGTCTAAACATTTCCTGGTCCCCACCCTCTATACCCCTAGGTCTGTAGCAACATCCCACTAAATATCCTATCTTGCCCACCTCTACCTCACACCATATGCTTTCAAAATCATTACTGTCATTGCCTTCCAAAGTCTCCACTCTTAGAGGACATAGGTTGTCACTTATCATAAGCAGTACTCCACCACCATGCTTTCCCTTCCTATCCTGCTGAAAAATGCTGTACCCAGCGACTTCTATTCCTGTTATTATATCCTCTTCTGTCAACCACATCTCAGTGATCCCAATAAATTTTGGCCAGGCTGATGCTATCTGCACCACCAATTCCTCTCCCTTATTCCAGATACTCCTGGCATTAGTATATAGCATATAAATGCCGTTGTTTCTATACCCAGCATTATCTACCCAGCACTATACTCAGGAACAGTCTTTAATATAATAGGTGAATATAGGATTGATAATAAATATAGGATTTATGTTCTTGTATTCTCTTTACTTTTGAGCATCCTGTTTGTCTGAAGTAGGATAGATGGCAATCACAAGGAACTTGGTATATATACTAGGAAGAGACAGAAGAATGCATCTATCTTTATAGATGCTTTGTTATCGTTTGTTGCTAAGGGCAAAAAATATATCAAGAAAATCTTGCAAAGGTCATAAAAATTACATTGAAGTACCAAGAAACTGAGAACTCAGACCCTGTGGAATATTTGCTATCTTCTCTAAGCAGAATTCTTCCTTTGGAAGAAATTTATTCCTGAATCATAGCAAATTTCTTATGTTAAGACTAACATGGCAGATTGAATTATTACACCATCCTCATCATAACAGGTCTGCTGCACCACTTTTATCCTTTTATGGGAATTAGTACATCTTGACTCTATACATCATAATTAATTTTTACAGTTTTAACCATTTTTGTTATTTTTTTAATTTTGAATGTTTTTTTTTTTTTTTAATAATTTTTTATCTCTTTATATTTAATAATATTTTATATTATTAAAATTCTATATTTTAAATCTGTTATTGTTTATATTTTTAAAATTTAATTCCATGTTTTAATTTCTGTAGCTGTTTTGAAGTTTCTGGAACACAAAACTACATAGACACTATAATATAAACAAATAATTTATTAGCTTAAATTAGTTATTTACAGCTATCATTTTGCTAGCTTACGTTAGCATTATCAGAGGCGATTTAACTCTCCACAATCAGTGAAGACAAACTGAAATGATCTGGATAACAAGGACAGTAACTTCCTTGGTGGACAACATTAGCATTCTTTGTGATAATTCCTCTTTTTAATGCTAGTGGGTAGATAGAGCCATGCACCCAAATCTGTTTAAAATCATACCACCAATTGTTGCAGTTAACTGGGTTTTTTAGAACTTGTTCTACTTCCAGGAGCAGTCTCTGATTTGAACCAAGATTTGTAAAGCAGCCTGACTTTTTTTTCGTCTTGTGAAGTGGTCTTTCTCTATGGGAATTTGAGATAGTCTGCTTTTTGATTCTTCATTCCTAGTGTATTTTTTGAGTTCTTTTCCCCTAACCAGCATAGTTCGTCCTGTATGTATGAAATATTGAGTTCCACACTTGCAAGAAGGCTATACCAGGGAAGAAGAGAGAGAGAGAGAGGGGCTAGGTGATCCTTGATTTAAGCAGATATAAATTTTGTTTAGAGGTTTGTATACAGTTCTAATAGTGTGTCAATTCAGGAGGGAACCGTATACAGTTCTAATTGTGTCATTTCAAAAGGGAACCATATACAGTTTTAATTGTGTGTCACTTCAGGAGGGAATCAAGTTTATCTGTTGTGCCTTTGATGTAGGGTAAAAATATAGTGTATGTATAGTCTGGTTTGAGTGGTGAGGATTTGTTATTCTTTTTAAGGAGTTTGGCCAGTTTTTTGTTTTTTTGTTGTGTTTTTGTATCCATTTTGTTGGAAAGATGTGAGTAGAATCTGTTATTTCAGGTGCGGTGCTTTTCCTCAGGATGAAATTTGCTCTGCCTTGGAGGCTAAGATTGTGAAAATTGTGAAAATTCCAAGCTTCTGGGCAGGATGGTGGCATGTAGGCATCTTCCTGTGTATGTGAGTTTATGGTAAACTGAACATATGAGGGACCCATCTGCTTACCTTGTGACTGAAGCATTCAAGAAGGCAAGAGCTCCTTCTTTTTCTTCTTCCACAGTGAAACTAATACAATGAAGGATATTATTGAGGAAATGCACAAAGTTAGACAATGCCTGTGGGCCAAATAGCAAAGACATCATCTATATGATGATATGATGATGAGAAGGATGAAGAGATGTTGGAAAGGGTCCAGAGGCGACTGACTGAGGTAGTTTCTGACCTCTGGAATGTTGAGTATGAGGAAAGATTGAGAAGATGTAATTTGCAGAGTCTGGTGGAGAGAAGGAAGAGGGGAGATATGATAGAGACCTACAAGTTGGTAAGGGGTTGTTATAAGATCAATGGTGGAGAAGTTCTACAGAGAATAGTGGGAGATCAGGGGAGAACCAGAGGTCATTCCTGGAAACTGTATAAAGAGGGTGTGAGTAGGGGAATGAGAGCCAGGTTTTTTCGTGCAGAGTTGTGAATGATTGGAATGCCTTGCCTGAGAGTGTGGTGTCTGCAAGGAGTTTGAGTGTGTTTAAGACACGGTATGATGAGATGTGTGTGATAAAAGGACCTCCCAGATGAGTCTTTGACTCCATGAGGTCTTGTTTCATAATAATAATAATATACCTCATCCATGCTTTGGGCTTCATGGAAGGCAGAATTAAGTGCCAGAGATTCAGTGAATTCCAGATGTAAGTTTGCAATGGAAGTAGGGGGGGGGGAGTGATAGTGGGGAGCCCATTGCTACACCTTCAATTTGTTTAAAGAGCTGGTTGTTCCAACTAAAATACTCTGATTTAAGTCAATGTTTGAAGAGTATGCAAATGTCTGGGCAGATAAATTTTGGATAGGAGAACTAGTGTATTGCCTCTGCAGCATTTGTAAAATAGGATGACACATCAACATTTACTAAGCGATCATTCTTCTCTAACTAAAAGTTTTGTATAATGCTTTTAAAGCGTGTGGAGTTTTTTTTTATGTGGGACAATGTCTCGCCGATGTGCTTAAGTTTGGATGCCAAGTGTTTTGCTGGTTTATAGGTGGGACAATTTATGGCATCAACGATGGAGTGCAAAGGGGCTCCAGGTTTATGGACCTTAGGCAGCCCGTATAGTCGGGGTTTATGTGGATAAAAAATGTTTAGTTTGGATAGTTTCAGTAGGCAAAACTTGTAATGGTTTTTAGCAGACTTATATTTTATTTTTGATTGATACTGTGGGATTTTTTACTATAGGCAAGTAAGTTGATGTATCGGACAAGAATGCTTTCAGTTTATTATTTTTGTTGTCTGTGTTCGTGATCATTGTAACATTGCTCTTGTTTACCTTCACTATTGCTCTGTTTTGATTTAGTTTTAAATTTTTTGAGAGCTACTTTTTCTCCTTTGGAGATGTTACTTCTTGGAGGGCTTGCATTTTTAAGTACAGTGTCAGCAGCTTCTAATCTAATGATATCTGCTTCAAATGGTGGAAGTTTTTTGGTGACAAATTTGATATTTGCTATTCTTATCTGTGCATAGGTAATTTTTATGGAGCAAAATTAAACCCTTTGCTTAGAATTTTGATTTCCTTGTCCTAACTAACTAACCTGACATTTTGGTGTTCTTAGAAAACAAACTTAGAATATTTAAAGAAAATAAGAAGAGTTTAATAAGGAAGTTCGACAAACTTGCAAGGAAGAAAATTTTCAGCCACTTCCGGCAGACAAGGTGATTCACAACTTGTCGGATGATAGACTTTCGTACAATGAAATCAAAATTCTAAGCAAAGGGTTTAATTTTGCTATTGCTCCAATAAAAATCCCGTATACACAGATAATGGCAAACATCAAATTCAACATTATACCTTACCAGACATCATCTCATCTCAATCTCAATCTTCCTTTTACCCTCTTTTACCTTGCGGTGTCGAGGGTTTATTAATTATCAGACCTCAAACTGTTCACAAGATAAAGTAGTCAGCCCTACACCCCAGTGTATCCTATGTCCTGTAGTGTTGAGTTCTCAAGGCCGGTTTGCCTGCTTTGCAGATGAAAAACCCCAGGATAAACTGAGGGAAAAACCCTACTGTCCACTCCCAAGACTGGCTAACTCGGCTATAGCTGAGGAAGATCCTTCAGCTCCTCACATCACCGACGGGAATCGAACCTAGGACACTCCTTCCCCAGGCATATGGTTGCGAAGCGCACAGCCACTAGGCTAACCGCACAGACCAGACATTATCGATATTTTTTTTTAATAACTGCTGACACATACACATAAAAATAAAATTTATTAACTCCAGTATATTTTATCTTATGTTATAAGGACATCATTAGGGTGAAAAGAGAAAATAGGTCAACAACAACATTCAAATCAGGAGTCAGTATGTGCTGACTTGCTCTTGTGTCTGTCTCAGCAGAGTAAACAGAAAAATGCACTATTACTTTTGTATTTGAATTGCAAAGGCTAACAGTGGGCATCTTCTGTAATTCAAATACAAGGTAACTTATTCATTATTACAAAAAAAAAAGATAATTATGATTACTTCCCAAAACTTTGAAATAGGTGTGCAATCAGAGCATTCTGATGATGTAAAATTTCACAAGTTTCAAGAAACATACAATCAAATTTAAATAAACTGGAGTGAAGAATCTTGATTTCATTCCAAAAAAACTATCTGTTTAGTGTCGACAGAATGGTGAGCAAGGCCAGACTTTTCAGATTCCAAGAATTTGATGTAGTTCTGATGCTCTTTCTTGGATTCTAATCTTAGCAGAATGGCATGCCTATTCTAAATAATGAAGTCAACATGAACAGGACACTTAATAGATACCCGGTAAGGAGAGAGGTGGTAATTTATCTTTGGTGGAGGGTAGAAAAGAAGATGGTTTTTGAGTTAATTTGAAGGTGGTATTCAAATATAGATTATACTTGTGAAGAATATGTGCTATTAGTTCTGATATTAATTGAAGGTAGGGTATGGAAACTTTATACATGAGATTGTGGTCTTGGTTGAGGGATAATATCTATTATATTTTCCTGGATGGCAGCTTGGTTATGTCCGTAGTCAAGGTGATTTTTATTTTATTTAATCCTTCTCACAGAAGGGAATCAGAAGAACAGATTGCATGAGCTCTGTATATAAGAGTTTTAATAATACCTGTCTGTTATAGAAAAAATGTAGATAGCTGGGTGTACCATACCTGCAGTGAAGGAAGGTTTCTATAAGCATAGAATTGAATACTGTCTATGCAAATGTGGATTATTAAAGTTTTCAAGAAGGGGAAACTTGTTGGAGTCATGTACAGTAGTGAACTTGATATGGGAATATATGAAGTTTATTTTATCCAGATATTGCATTTATTTTGTTTCTGAGTGGGACCAAACTGCAAAGATATTATCCATGAAGCAAAGCCAGATATGAGGTTGAAGCATCAAATGGTTTTTGAAAACTGTGTTGAAAATGGTATTGAAAAGTTGACTTTGAATATGTTCCGCAAAATAATCAGCCAAAACTGGTGAGATAGGACTACCCATGACTGTACCCTAAGTCTGATTCTTCAACTTATTCTGTCACATAAAATAGCCTGCATCGATGGTGAATTGAAACATCAGTTAAGAACAACTTAAACTTACCTTTTAAACACGAGTCTTGGATTAGCCAAGACTCATGTTCCAAAGTAGCGGAAAGAGGACAAAATTGTTCTGCTTCATAAAGTGGGCGATGAGACTAAAGCTTTGAATTATAAGCTGATATGCTTGTCTAGAGTTGTGATCAAGGTTGGAGAAACTAGTGAGGACAAGTATTCGGAACTGAATTGACAGCTTGCAGAATTCTCTTTGATAGGCAGCACGGGTTTGCTAAAGAAAGATAGTGTTTTAACAATCTGCTTATTATTATAACTAGTTAACAAATACATTGGACATGGGAAATGCATATACAGTAATATATTTTTAGATTTAGAAAGCAAAACTTTCGATACATTGCCACATGAAGAGCTAGTAGTTAAATTGGGACAGACAGGGTTAGATAGAGATACAGTGTGTTGGATTGGAGATTGGCTGCCTGACAGGTATCAGCAGGTTGTATATGGGGAAGTGATATCCCAGAAGAGGAAAGTCAATAGTGGTGTGCCTCAGGGGTCTGTTTTAGGGCCATTCTTGTTTAATTTGTATGTAAATGATTATTATTATTTTTTTTAGGGGTGCTTAAGGGTCAAAGCTGTATAACTGAGAAGAGACCTCCACATAGCCTTTAAAGGAATGCGGAGAACCGACCAGGGCTTCTGACCTAATGTCCAATCCTCACCTTCTCGTGGTGCACCCTGTTGGGTATCTACTTTGATACTGAACGAACGAGGATGGGCTGGCAATTTGGGATTTAGCCGACCAAATTGTATTCTTATTGGTTAAACCAAAATAAAAAATGATGGTACAACATGACAAAATTTCATGCTGGCTGGGGCATCGCCCGGTTAAACAAGGCCCCCGTTGTTTTCGCCAGGGAACCAGGGCGAACAGCGAAAAGTCAGCTACTGGAACAAATCTGAAAACAAACCCCAACTCAACATCACCAGAGTTAAAGATCGGTACTATCAACGTAAGAAGCCTGAATGGCAAAGAAATGGAGCTAGCTGAGGAGTTAGATAAGTACCAGATCGACATAATAGGGGTGACTGAAACAAAAAAGACCAAAACTGGTGAGATCTTTCTGAGCAATGAATACAAAATGTTATATTCAGGTAATGACAATCAAGGAAAAGAAGGAGTAGCCATAGTATTCAACACAAAATACGAGGCTAATCTTCTTGAATGGCAGTCAGTCTCAAGTAGAGTAATGTGGACAAATATCAGAATGGGGAACTGGAAAATGAGACTTATTTGTGCCTATGGTCCCACAGAAGGTTCTACTAAGGGAGAAGTGGAGGGATTTTTTGACGCTTTAGAAAAAGCAACTGACACAATGACAAAGGAAAAGTTGGTCCTTGTTGGGGATCTAAATAGCAGAGTAGGAAATGATTGTGAGACATACAAAAATGTTTTGGGAAAATTTGGTGAAAAGAGCAAAGCTAATAATAATGGCAAATATCTGTTGGATTTCTGCTCAGGACATGGACTGGTTATTACTAACACCATGTTCCAACATAAAAATGTGCACAAATTCACATGGAGAGAAGAGGCTAGGAATAAGAAAAGTCTCATTGACTATGTTATTGTTGATAGTGATGTTTTCTCCCTGGTGCAGGACACCAGAGTGTACAGAGGATTTGAAATTGGAAGTGATCACTATTTAGTCTTGAGCAGGATAAAATTGAATTTCATATCGAAAAGAATAACATGTAAGAAAGTTTTAAAGCGAATAAAAGTTGAGCAGCTCTCAGATGTGAACTGTAGACTAATATACAGAAAGATTATTGAAAAGAAAATGAAAGAGTTTGAGAACAGGAATCAAGCCTTGGAGATTCAGTGGCAAACTCTGAAGAAAACATTGATTGATTCTGCGAGAGAGGCATGTGGTGAGGTTGTGTGCAAGGATAAAAAAATCAGAACTCCCTGGTGGACACAGGAAGTTAAAGAGGCAGTGAGGGAAAAGAAGAAAGCATATCAAAAGTTCCTGGCAAATAAGTCAGCTTTTACTCTTACAGAATACAAAGACAAATGTAAGAAAGCTAAACAGTGTGTAAAACTAGCTAAACAAAAGTCATGGGAGGATTTTGGCAAGAATATAGAAAATAAATATCAAGAAGGTGGCAAAATATTCTGGAGGTTGTTGAAGCTTAGGAATTGAGGAAAGAGTGCTGTAAAAGGAGTTAGAGATAATAAAGGTGACATGAAAACAGGAGAAAAATATATCCTTGAAGTATGGAGTAATTACTTTGAAAAACTGCTAATTGAAACAAGCAGTGATGACAGCTCAGTGATAAAAAACACTGACCAGGCATGCAGTCAGGAATACATATCCATACTTGAAGTAGAAAAAGCCATCAAAGGCTTGAAATGTGGAAAGGCAGCAGTAGTAGATGATATTCGACCAGAAATGCTGAAGTATGGTGGTATAAAAGTCTTACAGTGGCTGCACTGCATAGTTCAGAAAGCCTGGACAGAGGGACTAATTCCCGATGATTGGAGTAGAGCTCTGATAGTACCCATATATAAAAAGGGAAATAAAACTGAATATGAGAATTACAGAGGTATTTCCCTACTGAGTGTTCCTGGCAAGATCTATGCAAGTATACTTGAGAAACGGTTGAGAAGAATTGTGGAAGAAAAGCTTGGTGAAGAACAAGCTGGATTCAGGCCAAATAGAGGCTGTCAGGATCAGATCTTAACTTTACGACAAATAGTCGGGAAAGCATGGGAATATAACAAAGATCTGTATTTAAGTTTTGTCGATTTGGAAAAGGCATATGACAAGGTGCCAAGAGAGAAGCTATTCAATACGCTGCAGTTATATGGTGTCAATGGGGCATTATATCAAGCAATACTTAGTCTTTATTTGAGTTGTAAGTCAGCAGTTAGAATTGAAGGAAGTACAGGAAGATGGTTTAATGTTAAATCTGGTGTGAGACAAGGATGTACATTATCCCCTCTGTTATTCATTATCTATATGGATCACATTATGAAGGAAAGTGGTATTAAACCTGATATCAAAATTGGAGATGTTAATGTCAGCTCTTTGCTTTATGCAGATGATGTTATACTTCTAAATAAATCCGCTACAAGTCTGCTAGATTCTCTGACTAAATTGAATAGCTGTTGTAATAGATATGGTATGAAGGTCAGCAATAAAAAGACAAAGACAATGAAAATAGGCAGAATCATTGATAATGTCAACTGTGTTGTGAATGGAGAACCTGTGGAACTAGTAAAACATTTCAGCTACTTAGGCACGATTTTTACTGAAGATGGTAAATTAAATATAGAAATAGACAACAGAATCAGCAAAGCTGGTATGGTGGGAAGGCAATTGAATAAATTCATATGGAGTAAGAGAGAAATTAGTCGGAAGACTAAATTAGCTGTATACAAGACAGTGTTCAAACCAGTTTTAACTTATGGATCTGAGAGCTGGGTCAGAAGTAAAACACTTGACCAAAGATTAGAGACCGCAGATATGAGAGTCCTGAGAAAGATTCGAGGCGTGAACAGATGGCATCAATGGCAATATCATATTAAAAACGAGGATATTAGGAAAGAACTTGACATTGTCAGCATCCAGGAATGCGTTAGCAGAGCTAATCTCAGGTGCTATGGTCATTTAAATAGAATGGGAGAGGAAAGATTAGCAAAACTCTAACTTTATCAATTCCTCGTGCATAGAATCACCGTGAACATACCTTGCAATAATAGCCAATCGAGCTGATGACATAATATTCTGTAGTTTCGTCGAGACAAATGGAAAAACAATGGCATGAGTTCAAGTCTTGTTGTATTTGATTTTCTATACTAGCATTCATTGATATAACTCTGTCTTTAATAGTATTCCTACTTAATGGTAACTCTTTCATGCATTTTACAATAGCTTCCTTATTATGCAAGTCCTCAAATTAAAATGGTGCACACTTTACAAAAGTTTTCTTTAATATAATCACCATCACTAAGTGGTTCCCCATGTTCAACAATAGTATGTGAAATACTGTAACTTGCGGCTACTAAATTTGAAGGTCCTGAAACAAATTTAATTAAAGTCCGTGATTATGATTATGCCAGTTTTAGATGTTGCAATATGTATTCTTTGCGTTCCTCAAAAGTTTTTTCTAGGAGCCATTTGTGCTTAGTTTCAAAATGTCTTCTTACATTCCAAGTTCTACTCACAGATAGTCACCACACAATTTACAGAGAACTTTATCGCTTCTATCAATAACACCATATTGTTCAGTCCACGCATCTTGGAAATTTCTTCCACTTCCTTTCTGTGATAATTTTAGTTTTTTATTAGTGCTAGCTGCCATTCTAAAAGGATTCACAAATTAAAAAAGAGCACAATTATATACAGCAGTAATTAAGCAGTAATAATTAATAAGAACTAACAATTACTGGAAATGAATTATACACCAGCAACTCAAATTACTTAAGTGGTAGACCATGCAAGACTACCACTACTTCTTTCAGCAGGTTTGCCAGATTTATTACCAGTACATTTGTAGCAACCTTGTTACGTTTTACTCTCTATCATGCTACTAAATAGCAGCTATTTAGTAGGTTTTGTTGCGACGTCATCGTAAGTTGTTACTATTTGCATTATTTAACAAAATTTACTGAATTTATTGCAACTATAAAAATGTTTTCATTATTTACTCAGATAAATTCAGTATTTAATGCTGCGAATTATATTTTCTGTTAAAGTGGTTTTAAATATGTTTAGAACTCATATTACTCAGTTGAGAGACTTTGAATTCATGCATAAACGAATATCACACAGAAGCCAAATGAAAACTTTAAGTTTATAATATATAAAACACGTATTTATAGGTTTGTATCGTATAATATTGATAATAATTTTTATAAGTTTGTATTGTATAATATTGATAATAATTTTTATCAGTTTTTATAATATCATAAGACTATGCAGAAATTATAATGAAAATGAAAATAATGAAATTAGGAAAGAAAACGTAAACTTAAAATGCTCGTTGTTTATAAGCTAGTTGCAAAATAAAATAGAAATTGGCTAACTACAAAATAAAATAGAAATAGGATAACTATAAAATATAATTCTTTCAATGAACCAAAACCTACCTTCGCCTTAACTGAGAGCGATCTTACACGATTTATCGCAGTTTTTTCATCAGAATACCAATATCTTTCAACATCCAAGGTGTGTCACCTGAAACCCTCAAGTGTGTCAGTGCTGACAGGCATGTCATAGGTTTGCCATCACTGGTCTAGTTTATTCAAATCCTCTTGCAGGGCTTCACATATCTGCACTATTACTAATAACCCTTCCCAACTTCACATCATCTGCAAACAACTGAATATCCCCTTGCAATCTATTGACAATGTCATTGATATAAAGGTTGAACAATACAGGTCCCAGTATTGAGCCCTGTGGAAACCCCACTTGTAACCTTTTGCTTCCTAGATATTGGCACACCATATACAATTCTCTGATACCTATCAGACAGCCAATCCCGAATCCAGTTGACTAACCCGACATCTAAACCCATGTGCTGCAACTTAAATATCAATTTATCACGTGGCACCCTGTCAAACTCCTTTGCAAAATCCAAAAAAATGGCAGTATATGCCTTTTTCTCATCAACTGCTCTTGTTACTTTATTATAAAAGGTAATCATTTTGTTCAATCCTCCTGATCATTTCTGTACAGAAATCCTGGCATTTCTTCTTATCGTCTTTCTTGAAATGTTGTACGAGGGTAAATTTGTAGGGGCTTAAATGTAGATGCTACCATAAAACATTCCACACAGTCACATGTGACTGTGTGGCATGTTTGACGAGATGCCTGTCTGGTTGACTTCTACATTACTTCAACCTTTCTATCACTTCTGGGTCTAGCTCTCACTGATGAGACCTCAATAAAGATCGAAACCGGTCTGGGTAGTGACCGTTCCCATAATGCATAGCATTATGCATGTCTGCAAGGATATGTGTTTTGCATTATGGGATACTAAGGCAAGTGATGTGAAGTCAGTAGCTTCTACATATGAACTGCTCTGGTCCTGAAAATACTTCAGGTGCAAACTTAGTTTGCTTCTACCCTAGTTCGTATTCTACCTTATAATTAACTATCATTACCACTGATGATCGCTTGTAATATTCTAGCTGCAATCTTCTTCTTCTTCTCTTCCGTCTAAGATGGGTTGAGTCTTCCCTTGAGCAGGATCTTCCAGTCTTCTCTATTCCTTACTGTTCGAAAAAGTTCCTTATATGTTCTGCATCCCGAAATGTTCTTTATTAATTTCAGCCAGGCAATTCTTGGTTTCTTCCAGGTCTTCTTTTTTCAGTTGAAAAGTGATTAGGACGTTAGGAATCTGTCTGCATCCATGCGTATAGTGTGGCCAAACCATCTCAGTTGTTGTTTTCTAAATATTTCTATTATTGTCTTTTTATACAATAATTATTGTCTGACTGTGCTGTTTGTTTTCTTTTCTATCCAACTTGTTCTATTTATTTTTCTTAAGCATTTCATTTCAAATGCCAGTAGTTTTTATTCCTCTCTTTTCTTAACTGTCCACGCTTCTGCTCCATAGATGACCGTTATTATAATTATTGATTTATATAATTTGATTTTGGTTTGCTCAAATATCTTGTTTGTTTTCCACATTTTCTGTAATTTTCCCATGGTGATCCATCCTATGGCTGTTCTGTGTTTGATTGTTTTGAGTTCATCTATTGTTTCTGTTAGTTTTGGTCCAAGATATATGAAGTTGTCTACTTGTTCTATTTATTCTCCATTTCAATGTATATTTCTTATTAGGCCGTTGATAGAGCAATGTGTTTGCGATCATTAGATCATTTGCTTTACAGAAGTGGAGTAATTGTTCTCCTCTGTCGTTAAGCTCTCCGTATCCAAATTTCCCCATCACATCTTTTTTTGTCTGCTGTGAACTGTTCTATTTTAGTGTTAAAATCTCCCATCACTCTCATGAATTCTCTATTTTTGGAATTATCTATTTCCTGTTGTAGTTCTTCATAGAAATTTTCTATTTCTTCGTCTGAATGGTTACTGTCTAGTGCATATATTTGGATTATTTTAATTGTTTGACCTTTTTCTTTTGTTTGAAATTTGGATGTGATTATTCTAGGTGACACTGGTTTTATTTCAGTTACTGAGTGTGTAAGTTTCTTCTCGATTAATAATGCAACTCCTTCTCTGTGTATGTTATCTTTTCTTCCTGAGAAGTATAGTCTTCCTTCTGGTAAATCCATGAATCCATCTCTGCACCAATGTGTCTCTGATAAACCTAAAATATTCCATTTCAGTCTTTTAAAATTTTCCTGGACTAATTGCAGTTTTCCAGGTCGGTATAACGATCTTATGTTGAGGGTGGCTATGTGTTTCACGTCCTTTGCTGACCACATTGCTGATTTCTCACCTACTCTATGTGGTCTTTGAGTAGGCGCGTCGGCTGTCCCGTATGCAGTAGTACTATCTTGGTTTGTAGACTTTCTCCAGCTCATGGAAGTTACTGGCATAATAATGTAGCCAGCTTGCCATGCCTCTGCTACATCCTTTGGTCCACTGGCTCTTTATTCTTTATTCGGAGCAACCCATTTGGGTTTCCCCCATCTGCCACCCGGGGAAGCACCTGGTAGGAGTGTGGTTTCCCCCAAACTGGCTGCAATATATGGCTTTAAATAAATATTACTTATTTCCTTGTATTTTTTTCATGAGTTAATTAAAGAAACCTCTCATGCCAAGTCTCTATCTCCTAAAGAACAATGTTGGAGAAGGTTATAACATTAGTGTGGTAAATGGATTTGTGTCAGATTGTTGCTTATGGCAAATACTTTGCATTTTTTCAGTTTGTTCATTGGAATTGAAAAAGCAAAGCTAGTTGGATTTCTGGAAATTGTCCTTACAAGATGATTTCTCTATTTGGGTAACTGGATGTAGAATGACCAGCTTTGGGGATGAACAGTTTAAGAGATCAGTGGCTTTTAAAATTTTGAGAGTGATTAATGCAGCATATGAACATTACTGAATGGTAGTAAGGATACCTCAATCCAGAAGTCAAATGCAGAGGATTCTAGATTCTTAATTCTCTGTCTGATCTCATAAATGTTCCATTGTATAAGGCTTTGATTAGGCCACACATGGACTATTGTGCCCAGATTTAGTAACCTGGTTTTCAGAAGGATGAAGAGATGTTGGAAAGGGTCCAAAGGCGACTGACTAAGGTAGTTTCTGACTCTGGAATGTCGAGTATGAGGAAAGATTGAGGAGATGCAATTTGCAGAGTCTGGTGGACAGAAGAAAGAGGGGAGATATGATAGAGACCTATAAGTTGGTAAGGGGTTGTTATAGGATCAATGCTGGAGAAGTTCTACAGAAAATAGTGGGAGATCGGGGGAGAACCAGAGGTCATCCCTGGAAACTGTATAAAGAAGGTGTGAGTAGGGGAGTGAGAGGTAGGTTTTTTTGCAGAGTTGTAAATGTTTGGAATGCCTTGCCTGAGAGTGTGGTGTCTGCAGGGAGTTTGAATGTGTCCAAAGCACGGTATGATGAGCTTTTGTTGTGTGATAAAAGGACCTCCCAGATGAGCCTTTGACTCCATGAGGTATTGGGTAATAATAATAATAAATGAACAGGCATGATTCTAGTGGCAGAAGGAATGATGCTGAGTAGTAATTTGGACAGTTCAGGTTGACTGTGGTTGTTGTGGATATACAATGCTGGGTTTCTTTCAAAATTATGAGGTCTGATGTCTAGATGTCTGTAAGTAATGTTGGTTAAAGTAGATGTGACAGTAAGTTTCTGTTGTAGGGAATTTAGTGTGTTTCATGTATTTATGTAATGTGTAGTTCTTCTTGAAGTTAATTTTTGAGGGAGTTTCTATTTATTTATTTTATTCCATTGATGCTCAGTTTTGTATGTGTAATGATATAATTTGAAAATGGCTGAAAATAGCAGAAATTGAGGAATTTTTTGAGGTATTAGAAAAGGCAGGCACAATGAAAAGAAAAAGTTGGTCCTTGTTGAATATCTAAACAGCAGAGTAGAAAATTATTACTAGACATAAGAATGTTTTGGTAAAATTTGGAGAAAAGAGCGAAGCTAATAATAATGGTAAGCATGTGCTAGATTTCATAATTTTTAAGATATATTCTGATCACCTTGCAAGCATGAAGGAAAAAAAACTGCTAGATTTCTGCTCAGGACGTGATGGACTAGTTATTACTAGCACCATGTTCCAACATAAAAATGTACACAAATTCACATGGAGAGAAGATGCAAGGAATAAGAAAATTCTCATTAACTATGTTATAGTTGATTGCGATGTTTTCCCACTGGTTCAGGACACAGCAGTGTACAGAAGATTTAAATAGGAAGTGATCACTATTTAGCTTTGAGCAGGAAGAAATTAAATTTCATAATGAAAAGAGGAGTGAGTAATAAAGTTTTAACACGTTGACCGCCATATGAATCAAATACGATTCACACTACATTTTTTCAATGCGTTGCGTGAATCATATTTGCTTCGCATAAAGATTTTTCTTTCAGGCTGCGTAGTTCACCCGTGATTCATATCTAAATGAAATGCTTATGGGTAATGGAAATGTGGGGCCTGGTAAACAGGTTTATATAGTTAGCATGGTAGAATTTCAACTACATGTACAACAGGTGGCCTATTATAGGGGTTTTATTTTTTACCTGATTTAGGCCAATTTCTAATGTTGAATAAAACAATAACAATGGTGCTAAATATTTATTTATAATATGTCATTATAAATGTGTCAATTCATAAATTTTTCTTGTAAAAAATTGAAAAATAATAAACAAAAAATTACAATCAATAGACAAATAGATATGAAAAAAAATAATTAGGAAATTATTACTAAACAATTACAAAGTACAGTTATGCACGATAGTAAAACAGCGAACACAGTAAAATTTTTCGTACTGAACACATTTCCACCGTGTTTGTATGACCTTAGATGTTGCATATTTTCTATTATGTTCTTCGGTTAACTTTTTGCAGCAAGATGTACATCTTCTATTACTGGTACCAACCTCTTCTAAAATATGTTTTTCCTTGTCTGAAGTCGAAGTGACATTATTTTCCTTTGGTGTAATTCCTAATAACTCTTTTGCGATTTTTTTCTCTAAATTCTGTGATGCTAATGTTTTTATCAGTAACTCACTTATATACTATAAAAGTGTTCACCACAGCAGAACCTAAAAGAATTTCAACTGCGAGTTTTCGGTACCATTTCACACTTCTTCTAAGACAAGAAGCATAGGCTTTTACCTGATCGGATAGATCAGTAAAACTTTTGCTTTTGTTATAGTCTATAATAGCTTCCAGCTTTTGCACTTCATTACCATTTTTTACTGTAAGAGATTTCATTTTGTTTGTGTGTTTTGTCGATAACATAAGCACTTCACGTTTATCGCACCATTTTATTACCACCATCCCTGTGTCACTTTCTTTACCAATTATTTTACCCTTTTTCAATTTCTTCTGGGTAACATCCTGTGGAATTCCCTTATGATTTTTTTCTCAAAGTGCTTACAAGGTCTGTTTGTCTATTCAAAAGTTTGTGCACTAATTCAGTACTGGTATAATAATTATCTACATATATTGTGCGTCCATGGTCAAGTAGATTCTCACAAAGTCCCATGACAATTGAAGTTGGAACACTATTAGTGGTATTGGTCTTTTCTGCGCCACAGTATATCTTGAAATCATATGTATATCCATTTTCAATACACAATTTGAATAGTTTATGCCAAATTTGTGTCGTTTATTCTTGGTGTACTGACGAAAGGCAAGACGACCTTGGAAAGGAACTGAAGTTTCATCTATGCAAATATAACTCGAAGGTGTCATTATTTTCTGGAAATTTTTTCTTATATGATTTATGAGAGTTGTAATTTTATAAAGTTTTTCAGAAGTATTTCCACCCTCGTCTGTGAAGTGCCAGTTACTGAGAAGAAGATCAAACTGATTCCTTGACATAACTTGTTTGATTTCTGTAGAATAGAGGACGTTATTCGACCAATAACACTAATTTTGGCATCTGCACTAAACCGAACCAAATTTGCAGACCCAAAAATATCTTCATTTAATTGGGATTTGTGTTTTTCCACTTTCTTATCCATGCTTTTGGTAAAATTGTCTTACTGAGTTTTTGAAGAATGTATTTGTTAGTTTCTTGCACCATTAGGTCCTGCAGTCCTTCATCAACAAACATAAAAAAGAAGTCTACAAGCTGTTTATCGTGCATTTCTTCAATAACATTTTGTTTTATTCCAAAATTATTATCCACAAACTGAAAATGTTTTAGATTATCACCTGTAATTTCATTCCATTGTAGGTCGGTTGAATTCACATTTCCAAGTATTTCATCTGAAGAAGAATCATTAGTCAAATGCAGATTTCTTATAACATCATCAATTGTTTGTGCTACAGAATGTTGAAAGTTTATTTTTCACTTGGTTAGAGTATAATACCACCTTACCCCAGTCCTGAAGATACTTGCAGGTGCAAAATTTGTTTGCTCACACTTGGATAAAGGATTAAACTAAATTTATTATGTGCTACAGAATGAGCAGCAGTAAACTGAGATGTACTAGGAACGAAAACTTCGGTATTACCAGTTGTAGTTACTTTTATTCTCTTTCTAGCAATGAGAGAATCAGAATCTGAAGACATAGAACTAAGATCACTTCCGTTCTAACTTTCCAACGAATATTCGTATGGTTCGTCATCAGATAGAACTTCATTTATCAAGGCTTCTAAATGACGTTGCTCTTTTTCGTAGTCTCCCATATTAGGGCAATTTATAACTATTTATCACTATAATAAATTTATTCCACCGGACAAAACACTGAACGCATATAACTGTTCATACGCGTCATAGATATGCAAGTTTGACCTTGTGTGAAGTGCGAATCACGTGTGCACTGCTCGGCCCAGTCAGTAAAAAAATTCTTCTCACGCTGCGCGGTGCACACGTGATTTGCATTTAACAAATCTATTTAGCTACATGAAAAATATGATTATTTTATGTTACTTTCCGCAAATTGTAAAACAAAAAGAAGTTGGCCTGGGGATCACAACATTTTTTAACATACGGCGGTCAATGTGTTAAAATGAATCAAAGTACAGCAGCTTTCAGAAGTAAACTGTAGACTCAAATACAGAACATCATTGAAAAAAAAAAAAAAAAATGAAGAATTTTAAAAATAAGAACAAAACCTTGGAGATTCATTGGCAAACCCTGAAAAAAACATTCATTAATTCAGTCAGAGAGGCATATGGTGAGATTGTCTGTAAGGATAGAAAAATCAGAACACCATGGTGGACTCAGAACATTACATTACAGAGGCAGTCAAGGAAAAGAAGAAAGCATATGGAAAGTTTCTGGTAAGTAAGTCAGCTTGTGCTCTTTTTTCTATATTCTCTATGAGAATATAGAGAAAAATGTAAGGAAATGAAGCATTGTGTAAAACTAGCTAAATAATAGTCATGGAAACACTTTGGTAAAAACATAGAAAATAAATATCAGAAAGGTGGCAAAATATTCTGAAGGCTATAGAAAAAGCTTACAAATTGAGGAAAAAGTAATGTAAAAGGAATCTGAGATGATAAAGGTGACATAAAAACTGAAGATAAAGATATTCTAGATGTTTGGAGTAATTATTTTGAAAGATTTCTAAATGAAACAAGCGGTATCAGGACAGTGGTAGAGAACTCCCAAGAGGAAAGAAGTCAAAAATACATATCCACACTTTGAAGTAAAAAAAAGTCATCAAAAATATGAAATTCAGAAAGGCAACTGGAGCAGGTGAAATTCGAACAGAAATATCTCATATATGGTGATATAAAAGTTTTACAGTGGCTGCATTGCATAATTTAGAAGGCCTGGTCAGAGGGACAAATTTCAGATGATTGGTGCAGAGCTCTCATAGTGCCTATATATAAAAAGAGGAAATAAAATTGAATATGAAAATTATAGAGGTATTTCCTTACTGAGTATTCCTGGTAAGATTTATGCAAGTATACTTGAGAAACAGTTAAGAACAATTGTAGAAGGGATGCTTGGTGAAGAACAAGCTGGATTAAGGCCAAATCCAGCTTGTGCTCAGTATGACAAGGATTTGTATTTAAGTTTAGTTGATCTGGAAAAGGCATACGACAAACTGCCAAGTAGAAAGCTCTTCAAAATGCTACGTTATATCGTATAAATGGAACATTTTACCGAGCACTACATAGTCTCTATTATAGTTGTAAGTCAGCAGTTACAATTGGTTACAGGAAGATGGTTTGATGTTAAATCAGGTGTGCGACTAGGTGCACATTACTCTACTGTTATTCATTATCTATATGGATCACATTATGAAGGAAAGTTGTATTAAATCTGATATCAAAATTGTCAATGTTAATCTTAGCTCTTTACTTTATGCAAATGATGTTGCACTTCTGAATAAATCCAGCGTAAGTCTGCAAGATTCCCTGACTAAATTGAATGATTGTTGTAATAAATTCAGCATGAAAATCAACAATAAAAAGCATATACATTGAAAATAGATAGACAGAAAACATTGAAAACCTCAACTGCATGGTGAACATATAGAACAAGTAAAACATTTCAGCTATTTAAGCACAATTTTTAGTGAAGATGGTAAATTAAATATGGAAATTGACAACAGAATAGTCAAAACATGAAATTAGCTGTATATAAGCCAGTGTTCAAACCATTTTTAACTTATGGATCTGAGAGTGGGTTAGAAATAAAACACTTGATCAAAGACTGGAGACATCTGATATAGAGTTCTAAGAAAATTTTATGTTAGTGGAGTCAGCAGATAGCATCAATGGCAGTATCACATTAAAAATGAGGATATTAGGAAGGAACTTGTTAGCATTCAGGAATGTGTTAGTAGAGCTAATCTCGTGTGGTATGGTCACTTAAATGGAATGGGAGAGGAAAGATTCAAAACAAGTTCTTTGCTAGGTTGGTAGGGAAAAGACCCAGAGGAAGACCAAGATATAGGTGGATTGATATGCTGAAAAGTGCCTTAAAAGACAGAAATATAAGATATGATAATGTTGGAATCTTGACAGATAACAGATTAATTTGAAAGAAAATTCTTGATTGGATGTTAGTAATGGTGTAACTTTTTCATGTAGTATTATCATAATTATCCTGTACACCCTCTCTGGGCACATATCAGGAATTGATGATGATGATGAAAAGAGCAAGGACATGCAATGAGAGGGATAGATGGAAGAATGCTCATACAGAGAGAGAGCGAGAACAGCCAGTTTCTTTGCCAAAATTTGGCCCTACCAGTGCCTCCCACATATTGCTACCTGACTCACTCTAAGATGATGTATCTACTGAATGGGAATTCTCCTGACTTATTCTTGTCAGATTTAGGCCTGTATGCTGTGTGGAGGTTACCACATAGCCTGTATGCTGTGAAACACTTTTACATTTGTATCTTCAAAAGGAGAGGTTTCTTGGTTTCTACATTTGTTTGGTATGCACTTGATGGGTATCACCAACACTGTCATTAAGAAGATAGGTAAAGAACCCTTGCTCAGGAAGCATGTTAAGTTTAGAATATTTCTTAATATTTTTAAAGCAGTTAAATGAATGAAGAAAAAGTGACAACTTGCTATTTATAAAGTAACTAAGAAAAATATAAATATTCTGTTTTTTTAAATAAATTTTATGTATATTGGCATTAATGATTTTAAATATAGCTTCTTGGCACAAGAACAGTTGCTTCTATTGTAGATGTTGAACAGCTTCTACTGGATCTACAACAAGCTTATCCTGAATATAGTCGCAGGAAGAAAGCCGCTTTGAAAAGATTTGTTTACAAAGGTATAAATTAATTTATCTTTATCAATAGGGCATTATATATATGTACATACAGATTTTTATTATTTTTTTTTTTAATTGTGAACAACAATTTTATGTACAGGATTAACTGGTTTTTGGTTCTCTGCAGTCAGGCAGAGAGCTTACATGCTCATACTCTTGTTGAGGTATGTTGCATCAAAATATCAGTTATAAGGTGAATTACATTTTTTTTTAAAAATTAAATTAAAGCCATTAACAGTTATTTTAACATGATACTGTATCTTCTTCTTCTTCTGCAGCTTTTCCCACTTAAGTAGGGTCGCTGTTTGTGGTGAGTCTCCTCCATACCTTCCTGTCTTGGGCTGTAGCCACATCCAAGTTCTTCAACCTCAAGTCCTCCTCTACCATCTTCCTCCATCTCTTCTTTGGCCGTCTGCGTTTCTTCCTCCCCCGCACATCCATCTGCACGACCTTTCTTCCTGGATACTCTTCCTCCCTCCTCATCACATGACCAAACCATCTCAAAATGGCCTCTTGTATCTTTGCTTCTAAGTTCGTAACTTTCACCGTTCCCCTTACATAGTCATTTCTCAGATGATCCTTTCTGGACACACCGCACATCCACCTAAGCATTCTCATCTCCGCTACCTCCATCCTGCTGATGTTATTTTTCCTCAGGGCCACAGTATCTATAGCATACATCATATCTGGTCTCACTACTGTCCTGTAGATTTTTCCTTTTAGATTGATTGGCACCCTCTTATCGCATAGCACTCCAGCCATCTCTCTCTCTCTCCACTTCTTGTATCCTGCATCCCACTTCCTTACTCAGCCTCACCATCGATAAAGCTTTCTCTGTCCTTCCTTTGTTTCTAATTGATCATAAAGGTCTTGATACGCCATGGCCTTCGCCTGTGAAACAACTCTTTTGGCTTCTCGCTTTTTCTCTCTGTATTCCTCTCTGTCCTCTACCACTCTGGACTTGTTCCACTTCTGCTTTGCCTTCCTCTTAGCTGTCACTGCATCTTGTACATTATCATTCCACCACCAACCCTCCTTCTGCTCTCTAATCTTTCTGGATGTTTCACCAAGCACCTCAATTGCACAGCTTAGAATTACATTTGAATTATGTCTCCACCAGTCTTGTACACTTTCTAGTCCATCCAAAATCCTCTAATACCTTCTCCCTAAAATGGCTCCTCACACCCTCTTCTTTTAAGCAAAACGACTTAATTTTCTTCCTCTCATGGCTTCCAAAGGTTCTTATCTTTGACTTTATTTGAAAGTCTGCGCACAGCAGACAGTGTTACTGCACCACCTGATCTGTTGGGATTACCTTACAATTTGTTACTGCTGTAATATATTTTCTTCTAGTCAAAATGTAGTCAATCTGTGAACTATTGTTGCCACTTCTGAATGTTATCAAATGCTCTTCCCTCTTACAGAAAAAGGAGTTCGCAATTGCCAGATCAAATGCTACTGCAAAGTCTAAAATCCTCTCTCATTCCTGGTTCATCATTCCTACACCATGCACCCTTTCACAGTCCCTATTCTGTCTCCCTGTGTGTCCGTTCAAGTCTCCTCCAACAATCACCATTTCGTTTTCTTCCAGTTCCTTCATTTCTTCATCTAACACGTTCCAGAATTCATCTTTCTCTTCTGCTGTACAGCCAACTTATGGGATATATACATATAAGACGATCAGTTGCTCTTCTCCAAGACCCAGTTTCATTCACATGATCCTGTCGTTCCTCCTACTCACTTCCAGTACGTCGTCCTTCATTCCGCCACACACACCACAATTCTGACACCATTTCTTCCCTCTTTATTCGCTCCAGAGTAGAACAATTTATACCTGTCTCCTAGTTCCTTCACCTTTTCCCCCCTTCCACCTTGTCTCCTGCACACATAAAATGTCCAACTTCCTCTTCCTTATCATGTCTGCCACCTCTCTTCCCCTTCCAGTCATGCTTCCAACATTCAACGTTCCCACTCGCAACATTCTATCCACTTGCTGGGCTCACTTCCTTAACGACACCCGCCCTTGATGTGGTAGCCCTTGTCCACTTCTCGCAGCTGTAGGGCGATATGGCTGCGCATCGCTTAAGGGGTACGCCCTAGCCCTTGTATCACTTTCTTTTAGACTCATCTGATCATAGCTAGAGCTGGCAGTGAAGTTTTACGGCCAGATGCCCTTCCTGACGTCAACCCTTGCCATTTATCCGGGCTTGGGACCGGCACCTATTGGAGCTAGCATGCCCCTTCGGTTGCTGCAATAGGCAAAATGACATAGCAAGATAGGAAAGGAATCACCCCTAGCCCTCAGATACTCTAATAGCATTCGGGGTAAGGAGCAAGAAGGGAAGAAAGAAGCAAAGAAAGAAGGGGAGAGGGCCAGCCCACAGATAATATAACAGATGTATATTACATGAAGTAAGGCATGGTCCAGCATCAGGTACCTCGGGTTTGCCATGCCTGTAATCACTAAAGTGAGCCCATAGGACAATATTATCTATTTACATGAGAGTGACAGCTGATTAATATTCGCACTGTTAAGCACAAAAATCTTTCTTCCCCTTTCTTTAGGGGATGTGGGGGGATGATGTCACTTCTATGCTGGAAAGTGGACTATGATGCAGTCACCCTGCTCAGCCAGGAGTTGATTCCGTGGATTCCAGTCTTGGTGGAAAAGATCTAAGGTGTTGTTTTGTCTGTGGTGGTGATGCTCGTGTAGGATCCGACTTCTCACCTTTTGTTTGAAGGCTGCAAGGTGTTGGTCAGCTGCCTCTCTCTGTGAAGTTGCTGTGCTGTTTGGTCTTGTATGTTTGAGGTAGAAGCCGTATATTACCACTTTCGCAGTGAAGAGGTAATTGCAGAATGAATGAATATTTGACTCTGCATGGACGAGATTGAGATACTCCTCTTCTGTATGAAGACTATGACAGGTGAGAGCTGCCGTTTCTCGAGACAAACTGATTAATTGGGTATTGACTGGACATTCCAAATAGATATGCCGAACTGTTCCTGATTAGTAGCAGAACAGGCAGTTATCTGAGACATCTGACTTAAATTTTCGTAATATAGTTGGAGTGGGTAATATATTGTGCCATATTCTCCACTGAATATCTGCATCAGGTTTGATGGCTCGTGTGCAATATGATAGATTCCATTGAAATAGTGTTTGATGAGATGATGCAGGATTTTCCAATAAAGTGCTGTAGATTTTGTTGGTGTCGCTGGGTGTAAGTTTCTCCCATGAATTATTAGTTTTTTTAGACAGGTGCTGGATCTTCTGAGTTAGGAGGGCTAAGCCCCCCTCTTCCGTTATGCTATCAGGCATAGCAGCTTCACAAGCAGCCTTTACAGTGTGTATCTGTTCAGCCTGATTCCCGTATTCCAGGTTTCCGAGTAACTTTTGAAAAGCTTCAGGTGATGCTCGGAGAAAGAATGTCATCCAAGATCCTCACGCCTCGCCAGCTCCATGGAGGAAAGAAAATCTCTTTCTGAGTGATCGTGTTTCTTACCATCATGTTGTGGAAGATGGGTTCCATGAGAATTTCAGGAAGGGATGCTATCTTCACTGTGTGCTGGAGGTTTAGCTTCTTCCATCTTCAATGGGCATCTTTGGAGAAGTTTGTTAGATTTACTGGCATGTATGCTATTGTCATTCTTAAGGTTGTGGAGAGAGAGAGAGACCTCTAGTGGCAGAAGTGAAAATATATTCAGTGGTGCATTTGTGTGATATTTCCTGTTGTAGGGTATTAAGGAGAAATCGAGTGCGGAACGTTGTTATCCTGTTGTCAATGCAGGTCAAGTTTTGTCCTCCATCTTTGAAAGAAGTACATAGCTTGGAGTAGGAAAGCCAGTTTGTTTTGTTCCATATGAATTGATAGATGGTTGACTTTATTTGTTTGATGAATTGCACTGGTGGCGTGAGAATCTTTAGTGTATGCCAAAGGACACTGGTAGCTATTTGGTTAACAATTATTGTTCTCCCTCTTGTGGAGGCAGAGGCTCGTATTGCTGCCCACTTTCCTAGTACTTGCTTGAAACATTTGTTTAGTGTTTCCCAGTTCTTATCCACATAAGAGGGCGTGTTTCATAGGTAAATCCCCAGGTATTTGTTTCCCTCTGCGGACCAGTTACCAGACTTTGGGGAATTGGTTTGGTTTGTGCATTTGCCACACCACAGTCCTGTGGTTTTATGTGCGTTTAGTTTGGCTCCTGAGGCTGCTTGGTATTGCTGGTATGCTGTTTGTATGTTACGGAAGTCCTCTTCTTTGCAGGCTATAATTGTAACATCATCAGCATATGCTGTCAGGGTTATGGTTTGGTAGGAAAGTTTAGGACGGGATGCCCTAATCAGCATGCTTAGTCTACACAAAAGGGGCTCTTTGGCATACAACATCTTAATAAAATGAATGATGCCTGAGCCAAAGCGCAGATGCTTTCAAGCAGCTGAATAGGTATAGGTGTTCAATGTGGTCGAAAGCTTTTTCTTGGTCTAGTGTAACAAGACCCATTGTTTCACTGTTGTTGGCTATGCTTATGAGAGATCCCTTATGAGGTGTAAGTTTTCGTGGATAGATCATCCAGGGATGGAATAGCTCTGATGCCTATTTATTATTTCGTTCAGAGCTGGTTTAAGTTTGTTGGCAATGGCTTTTGATATAATTTTACAGTCAGTGTTTATGATGGAGATGGGTCTTATTCTCCAGTTTCCTAATTTCATCGCATCTCCTTTCTTTGGAATAAGTATAATAACAGATGTTGTCATATTGGGTGGGAAGCCATTGGTATTGGCATCGACATATACTCTGTAGAGGATAGGTCCAAGCTGTTCCCAGAAGGACTGGAAATATTCAGTGGCGAGCCCATCTATGCCAGGAGATTTATCTTTAGGTAAGGAGGTGCAGGCAGTTGTCATCGTGGAGCGTGATGGGGAGTTCTGTGTTACGCCGAGTTGCTGGTGAGAGTCTTTTCACATCGGAGAGAATTATATTCGTGGTATCCATAGATGTTGAATTTGCTTGGTATAAATTTTTGTAGTACTGCAAGGTATGTAAGAGGATTTAGTCATGATTTTCTATGATGTTTCCATTATCTGTTGTTATAGCAGATATAGTGGTGCACTCTTGTTGGCATTTTTCCAGTGAGAAGAAATACTTTGTGGGTGCATCTGCAAAGTTAATGTGTTTGCTTCGTGCTCTTATTAGTGCTCCTCTTGCAGAGTGCTCTAGGCATGAGCGTATGGTGACTTCTAGGGACTGGTATTCCTCAGATTCCGGATGATGCAATTGCTGTTGTTGTTGTTGCAGATTTGTAAGAACTGAATGCTTATTCAAATTCCTCTGGTGACTATATTTTTGAGTAAATACCCTAAGTTTGGATTTAAAGAGTGACCACCACTCGGAAATTGATTGGAATGTAGGTATATCTCTGATGAGAGTTTCAATATAGATTTTGGAGGTTCTGAGATATTCTGTATCCTGTAGTAGGCTGTTGTTAAATATCCAGTATGCTCCTCCTCCTTTGTGTCTGGTGTGTCCAGGAATGCAAATGCTCAGAAGGATGGAATCATAATCTAATGCATGAGATGGATGGTATGTGACTCTCTTGATGTAGGATATTGTGTGTATAAATGTGTAGTATCTATCGAGCCATGCCTGGTATAGGACACTGGTAGGACCACCTTTGGCCCTCCAGGAGAACACTTTCTCATGTGGGTGCAAGTGTCTGAAGGTATCAGTCAGCTTGTAGTCAATTATTATATCCTGGAGAAGCTGAGTTAGTAAGTATCGATGTTCTTGGCATTGTTTTCTGTCCATTGCAGGATCCAGAGTGCAGTTGAAATCCCCTGCCAGTATGAGGTGGTCATTGACCTTGCTGAGGTGGTTTCGGACAAACTCTAGTACCTGCACTGCAAGCTGTTCGCTTTGTGGCATGTATATATTAATAATATGTAGTTTCTTACCTGTCTGAGTTGTAATGATTGCATATATTGCACACCCAGGAAAGGTATCGATTATTTCTAATTTTAGGGCACTGTTTTGGTGAATTCCAATGCTGACTATTGATCCATGAAGTTGTATGGCAGGACCATGGTGCATGGTATAAGGCCAGTTCTTCCAGTGTTGATCTGAAGCTTTGCTGTTGCAATGGAAGTTAGTTTCCTGCAGCATAACTATTTTGGCCAGTGGACAAGGATATGCTGCAGGACGAGCCTGTTTCACAATGGTGTGGCACATCCTATAGCGTTTAGTGAGAGAAGGTTTACTGAGGTGCTCATTATTTTATGGTTTTTTTTTTTTTTTTTTGGTGTGGTAATCTTTACTTCCTTTATGGATAGTTACGCTGCCGCTGGGATTCCATCCCGTTTATCAGGTAGTATAATCTTTTCCTGAGATTGATGGTTTTTCTTCCTCTTTTTCCTGCCAGAACGGTTCTTAATTTTTCCAGCTGGGTGATAAGGCCACTGCTGTCAGCAGTTTTTGCGAAGAGCCTCGAACTTTTTTAAGAAAGCTCTGCAGCTGCTCATTTGTAAGTGGGCCTACAGTGTGAGGAGGACCTGCATTTCCAGTTTCCTCTTCATCATCTGAGGACTCAAGAAGCTCGATCTCTTCATCCCCTCCCCCCCACACACACACAAGCTGTTGGGAGGGTTCTGGAATGTTTGGAGGCAAAGATTCCCTGTTGCAGCTGCACTGGTTCGTCTTTGGCTGTTCTGTTTTTGTTTCTTCCTCCTCTTTGTTATGTTTATCTTTATCAGAGTTAGTTGTCTGTTTTCTGTTTCCTTTTCTCTTGGATTGCTTTTAATCGACGTTGGTGGAGATTCTTCCGAAAGTTGAGTTTCGTTAGTGCCACCACTTGATTTTGTCTCCTCAGTATTCGACTGAGAGTTGTTTCCATTAGACTTTTGTTTGTTAGGAATGCTCTGTTGTTTTGGTTGTTTGTTTGCTGCTTCTAGTACTCTGATCTGCTATGGTTGGTAGTATTGTTAACCTGTTTCTCATTTTTGGATATTTACTGACATAACTTCCTTACATGACCTTCTTCGTGGCAGTAAAAGCATTGAGCAGCGATAGTAATATAAAAAGTGTAGGGTACTCCATCTATTTCTGTGTTGATTATTTTAGGTATGGAGCCAATTGTGTTGTCGCCAAAGTGCATTAGAGCCTGTCTTCTAAATCTCTTGATGTGAGCAAATTCAGGCCTAGTTGTAGAGGCTCGTAGGTTCTGATTTTAACCTGTCATTGTGGCGTATTTTGACAGTAATCCACGAAGCATTTGATGGCTTATTTACGGTGGGACATTTGGCACTGTTACTTTTGTGGGAGCTAGCATGATTGGTGAGACATTCACGTGGCATGATTCAATGTTTATTCCCTTTTCAATTAATGTCTCAGACCAAGATACATTGTTAAAGTACATTTGTATATTTCCGGCAACTCTTGAAATGTGAGTTATTTTTTACTGGAACATGCTGCGCGACTGCATCTAGGTACTTTTCTAGTGGGGTATTTTCGATTGCAAAAATTACTATTCCGTTGTCTCGGGAAATGCTGTTGGTTAGCTGTGCATTTGCACATGCGGTGGTCGTAATTCGCGTGGAGGTATTAGCTACAATGTTGGCATAAGGGAGAGAGGGTACTGACCTTTGTCTGTTATTGTCCGAGGGGCTGAGACTGATGTCTTTTCTTTCTCTGGAGCTGTGGCTGTCATCTTTTCCTTGATCATCGGAATCCTGCAACCTTGGACCGATTCCTGCTGAACTCTGGCGTGGAACTGTTGTTGGTGGTGATATACTTTGGCCATTGCTTCGGACAAATTCGGGGAAACATAAGCTATCACAATTTCCCGCACTCGAGGGCATACTGTTATAACAATAACCAAAGGAACAATGAAAATTTAAAAAATTTTAAATGACTTTGCCTAGCTTCGCAAATTTAAAAAAATTAATTTTATAACGCAATAGATCGGGTGCTTACGATTATGCAAGTATTAAACTTGAGGTTGATTGAAGTATTAGACTGCATAATATTCAACTTTAGGCAGGAGCAACCTTGGACATGTCTGCTACCTTCCACGTTGTGACTGATAGATCTACAGATAGATAGATAGATACAAATGTCTAATTACATTACTTTTACTTATTACATTTGAGGAATAATTTCAGTATGTTATTCCAGAGAGTTTTTCTGTATTAATTTTAAATTTTATTGTACAATATAAAAGAAGTTTGTTTTAACATCATGTATATAATATTTCAAATTAGTTATTATGATTACAGCTATTTTGCCTGCTTCAGTTTAGGAGTACCCCTGTTTAAATGTCATTGGCTATTTACTCATGGATTCTTAGGGCATTATGAGTGTAGATGTACTAAAAAGTATATGTAGCCTAAGGAATAGAAAATTGCACATACCTTTTTCTGGGTGTTGTGGCTTTTCCTCAGTCTGCGATGTCGAAAACTGCAGTGTGTGTGGGGGGGGGTAGGCAGTTTGGTAGAATAAGTTAGAAAAACCCGGGTTTTTCACAGGAAAAACGGAAATAGCTGTTCACGCCCTTGAACAAAAACACACCCCGCAGATAGACAAGGCCATCATAATAGACAGACAAGACAACGAAACAATGCTCAGAATATCTGAAACAATAGCTATAAAGTGTGACGCGAACTCTATCAACGTACACAGGCCCTACATAATCTCCGAGGTTTGGAAGCTTCACAACATAAAATTGAGGTCACAACCCCGACCAATAGGAGACAACACAAACACCTCTAAAGCAGAAGCACTCACCCGACCTGACATAGCTTCCACTTTCCCAATGTGTTCAGATGACGACCACGAATAGTCGAAACGGTCCACACCCCGTCAACCACCTTTCCCCTTCCCCCTCCCTATTTTAAAAAAATTAACCCTTTCACTTTTTCCCCACCCTATATAAAAGTATATGTTTCTATATGTTACGAAAAAATAACCCGGGTTTTTCTAACTTATTCTACCAAACTGCCTACCCCCCCCCCACACACACTGCAGTTTTCGACATCGCAGACTGAGGAAAAGCCACAACACCCAGAAAAAGGTATGTGCAATTTTCTATTCCTTAGGCTACATATACTTTTTAGTACATCTACACTCATAATGCCCTAAGAATCCATGAGTAAATAGCCAATGACATTTAAACAGGGGTACTCCTAAACTGAAGCAGGCAAAATAGCTGTAATCATAATAGTTTATAAAGAGGAGTAACATGGGAGTTTTCCCAGAAATAATATACATAATTTCAAATTAGTATTTTATTTAATGAAATTTAAGTATTTGTCATGGTCCTGTGAATTAAGTATACCAGATGCAAAATATGATTTTCAGTTAATATTTTTGGTTTGTATAACCTGATAGATATTTCAAATGCCAAGTTATCCTCACTTATATAATTGATATCAGTGATGCAGTGCTTCTGCTTGGTGGAATACAACTTCTCATTTCCAGCTAGCTAATTACTGCTATGATTACTGTTGTTTTTACATGGGTGAGAAGAGAAGGAGTGCACATATGCATTCATTCCATCTATTTAATGTTTTTTTTTTTTTTTTGCTGGAAACACAAATTTCAACCCAGATGTTGATATGTTAGTGTGGATGTGTTTAAGTTTGGGCGTATTATTATGAAGCTCCTGTAAGATTGACGATTTTATTTTTATATATTTATTTGATTTATTGAGTTATCTTAGATTATTTGGTGTATTTTTAGTATGTTATTGTAGTTTTCAGTGTATTTATTGCATTTAATAATATAACTAGATATATATTGTTCACTTAAGATGGTCTTAAAAACAGCATAAAAAATCCATCAGAAGAAAGCAGTGTCAAAAACAGAAGTTAATATCGATGCTGGAAATGAGATGTTGCATTCCATCACGCAGAAGCATTGCATCGCTGATATTAATTATATAAGTGAGGATAACTTGGCATTTGAAATATCTAGATTAAAAACAAATTATTAGACACTTGATCAAATAGAAAAAGTCAAATGTTTATTGAAACTTGGACATGACAAGAAAAATAAGAACAAGCAGAGGCAGGAAAATGCTGAAGTAGGTAAGATAACAGTGAATAATAATAATAACAGCAGTAAGGTAAGTCAATTAGAATGTAAGCAAATGGAAGTATTGTAGTACAGTGATTCACTCATTTAATTTGGGCTTTCTTATGTAATCAATACTGAGAGCTAAAAAGATGTAAAAGAGATAGTAGTGCTTATTTGAACTGATGATTTAAGTAGCGATAATTATAGTATGAGACAGGATATCAAAGGATTGCTAGAAGAAGCAAAAAAGAAAACTGAGCAAAAATTATTAGCTTATTACTGAGATACAACAGTATTAAGTTAGGAAGGAGGCAAATGATTCAATGTACTGTGTAAAAAAATGGGTGCAAGTTTTTGGATGTATGGGATGAGTTTGATGGTAGAAAAGATATAAAACAACATGCATGTATAAGAGGGATGGCCTTCACGTGAATATATTTGGCATCAGGAGTGTGGAGAGATTATTTATTAGAATGAGACCTAATGCAGAGAGTCAAGGAAACTAGATCATCATGGAAGATGCAACCATGATTATGAAATCTAGTGAAGGGATGAAAATGTATGTTCAGACTTTTTGAGTGTATCTGGAGATGGAAAAGAGAAAGTTCTTTACTTGGGCAAGCAGACCATAGATGTAAGTACAGTAAGTTCCTGATGTACATGGATTTGTAGATATGCAGTTGCAGAGTAACATTCTCTAGAAGGTGCCACTTTGAACATAACAGATAATTTTCATGATAGATGATGTTACTCTGAGCACAAGTCTTATTTAAAACAAAACATAAACCCTCAATATGTCTAAGAAACATAAAAATGATGAGAATCAATACATGTATTCACAGTAGTAAGAAGGAGGGGGATTATAACTATGGGGGGCTGATGTAGATATTATTAAATGGCATGAAAAAAGGTAAGTTTGGAGACATTGCATGCACTTATGAAATTACTGAATCAACTGTTGGAACTATTATAAAAGATTAAGTTTGCACATGAAAGTGCAGCAATGCCATCTGCAATCACTTACAGGAACAGAGGCATATTATTATTATTATTAACAGGTATCTCCATGGAGTACAAAGACTCATCATTCATAATATCCCTATTATATCTTGCACAGTATAACCAAATTCACCATGGGAGTAAGAAACTAACCATTAATAACACAGTGCCTCTGCTTGAACTGATTCACTGACATAGAACTGACAACCACCTCAGGCAACCCATTCTGCTCATTCACCACCCTTGAAGAAAAAAATATAGATCTCACATTCTTGCTAACTGAAACGTTACTCAACTTCCAATGATGACCTCTTGTTCTGTTCGCCACCTGCCATATACCGAAAAAAAGTTCCTCTACCTCCATTGTATAAAACTCTTTTAGTGGCTTGAATGTTTCTATCATGTCATCATTCTTCCTTCTATCTGCCAATTTTTGTAACCCACAAATCTTCAGTCTCTCTTCACATGGAACATACCACAGGCCCACAACCATCTTGGTTACTCACCTCTGAATCCTCTCAGCTACTTTCACATCTCCAAGAAACCCAGTGACCAAATCTGAGCACAGTAGTCCAGATGTGGACATATCCAAGTCTTATAAAGACGAATAATGACTTTTCTGTCCCTACTAGTCAACATATTTTTTAGCATCCAAGTTATTTTCTAAACTGTTTTGAAAAATTTTGCAATATGACCTCTGAACCTCAGTGTTCCTTATCAACCATAACTCCCAGATCCCTCTGGCATCATCAATTTCTTTCCAGCAATGAATCAATAGAATACACAGACTGAAACTTTTCAATCCAAAGTGAATAACTTTACATTTTACCAAAAGAACAGTTATGGAAGGGAAGCTTGGTGAAGAATGAGCTGGATTCAGGCCAAATAGAGGTTTTTAGGATCAGTTTTTCACTTTAAGACAAATACAGATATCCCTTGCTTAACGCGGTTTTGCTTAACACAGGATTTAATTAGCTTGGCGAAATTAATTGCGACAATCCCTTGATATATGCAGCAAGAGTTTTGATTAACGCGCCTTTAAATTTACCACGCATAAACATGCAAGCCTCGTGGCGTGAGCATGATGACATCATTCGTCCCGTGCAGCTGTGCTCCTTGAGCCTGAGTGCCAGCCAGTTACTTCGCTGCCAGCATTAAGAGTGGGTGTATTACAAGCTCCAGTTGTTCTGCTGTACTTATTTACAAATTGCGTTCTTCATAAATTTTTCAGCTATTAATCTTGTAGAAGAATAAGAGCAATCCCACAACCGGGTCATTAAGTGAACAAAAGAAGAGGAAAGTAATTACCTTAGATACAAAATTTGATATAATTAAAAGATTAAACATGGTGAAAGTAAAAGTAAGATCGGAAGCGAATTTGGTTTTAACAAGTCTACAATACGGACTATTTTATCCAAAGCTGATGAGTATTGCAAGCAAGGTAAAGTTGCATCCACATCTGCAAGTATGCAATGCACATGTAATCAGAGTGCTATAATGGTTGAAATTGAAGATCTGTTGATTATTTGGCTGGAAGACTGTAACCAAAAGAGAATTCCAATTAGTGCCTATAATACCACGGCCAAAGCACTAAGCCTATTTTCAAGACTTAAAGAGACTAAATGTAAAGACAATTTAGGGCTGGACTAAAGAATGTGAAAGTAACAGGTGAAGCTGCAAGTATCAATGAAGATGCTGCATCTACATTTCCTTCTGAGCTGCAGAAAATTATCGAAGAAAATGATTACGATTACTGCCAAATTTTCAATGTAGATGAAACTGGCCTCTATTGGAAAAAAATGCCATTTAGAACTTTTACATCAAAAAAAGAAGCAGCCTGACTATAAAGTATTAAATGATCGCTTAACTGTTTTGGAGGGAATGCTAATGGAGATTTTAAATTGAAGTCACTGCTTGTCTATCGAACTCAGAACCTGAGGGCTTTAAACGAACTCTTTAACAAGATCTCTTTACCTGTAATTTGGCTTGTGAATCAGAAGGCTTGGGTTACCCAAAGTCTATTCGAAGATTGGTTTAAGTCTTATTTTTGCCCAGCAGTTGAAGCTTATTGCAAGAGAAATAACTTAGCTTTCAAAGCTCTTTTGCTTTTAGATAACACACCTGGTCATCCAAATTCTCTTAATGATCTCTGTGAGAATGTGAAAGTTTTATTTTCCTCACCAAATACAATATCATTGCTACAGCCTATGGACATGAGTGTCATTACAACTTTCAAAGCCTATTTTCTTAAAAAGACATTCTCAAAGGCAGTAGAAACAACAATGAGAGAAAATGCGATTATGCTCCAAGAATTGTGGAAAAAATTTAACATTAAACACGTAATTGAAAACATTCATGACTCGTGGGAGCAAGTGTCTTCTAGCTGCATGAAAGCTGTTTGGAAATACATTTTGCAAGAATGCTCTAATGACTTGGATTGTTTTCAAAATCCTGTGAACAATATGATTGAAGAAATCATTGCAATTGGTGAAGACCTTGGTTTTGATGTTGATGCAGAAGATGTTAAAGAATTATTGGATTCAAAAGATTTCAGTGACAACGATCTTCTTGAAATTGAACAACAACGTGCATATGAAGACAACGAACAAATGGAATGTGACGATGTGGTTCCAAAGGAGATGACAGTCAAAGAACTGGATGGAATATTTTGCAGTTTAGAATCGCTTAAGCAGCAAGTAATGGATATGGATCCAAATGTTAATTGAAGAATGCTTGTTTGCTGAAGATTTGAGAGTCATTTGCTTGTTATCGTAGAATTTATGCCGATAAGAAAAAAAACTAAAACTGTTCAAACGACTCTTGATAACTTCTTTTGATAAAAAAAATTGCATTAACTAATGTAGGTATAAGCATTTATTAAACATTTACTTTGCATTCATTTTTTATCTTTCCTAAAAGAGTATCGTATAAAACGAACTATTAATATGGATGAATTATGCTTTTTACAATTGATTATTATATTTAATGCAATTTTGATATATGCGGTAACATTGAGGAATTAATTAACCGTGTTAATCGAGGGATACCTGTAGTTGAGAAATCTCAGGAATATAACAAGGATTTGTATTTAAATTTTCATATGACAAGGTGCCCAGAGGAAAGCTCTTCAAAATGTTGTATAAATGTCCCATTTACACAACATTTTGTTATATTGTGTAAATGGGACATTTTATTGAACAAGTATCAAAATTGGTGATGTTAATCTTAGCTCTTTACTTTATTTAGATGATTCAAAAAATTCAATAACTAAAAAATCTAAAGGAAGTGTTTTAAAAAAATGTGTTTCTTGGCATGTATTGGCTGATGGCCTAATGACCATCAGCCAGTAGCTGTCTGGTGGTGATACGATCATGTTTCATCTGTCTGGTTCAAACTGTTTGCATTCAAAGTTTAAATTCAGATAGTTCAGACTGCTCCATATTAACTCTGTGCCATATTTTGTTTGACTCATTAAACTTTTTTTATTACTAAAATTTTAAATTTCATAATTATTAAATGTATTTAATATTTAAAAAAATAGTTGTTTCACATGTTTGTAATTTATTAGAACACAAATAATTAAAAATAAGTAATTTCATAATTGCAAACATAAGTTTCTGTGGTTTTAGCAGTTCTGCAGGAAATTTTTGGTATTGAGACCACATTATAATGTTAATAAAGAGTGTAATAAAAAATAAGCAACTAAAATCCAACAAGTTTCATAAGTTGTAAGACTTGCATCATCAGGGATATTGGTACATAAATGTTTTACACAACAAAAGCTTATTAACAATTAATTACACATGTTAGATGTTTTTGATAACTTCACAACTCTTACAATACAAATAATTATAACTTTATAATTATTTGTATTTGAATGAAATATTATTATAATTTCTCCCCAATTGTGTCTTTGCCTGAGAGGAGGGGGATATGGCAGTATTACTGAAATTTTAAAAAGGGTACGTGGTTACTGAAAGTTTGGGAAAAACTTCTCTAATACTGGAATGTATGAAGTTCTGTGTGACTGTGACTTGGCATACAATGGACAGACAGGAAGATCCTTTAACATCTGCCTTGGAGAACATAAATATACTGCTTTGAAAGAAGTCAACGGACACCATAGTGTGAGGAATAAACAGCCATGGCACCCACCTTATTAAGATGTAAGACTTCTTTTGGCTGCAATGACTGCAGCAATTCTATGCAGATATACTTTCCACAAGCATACAATAGCCAACAATGGGAATTTTGTACCATTCTTCCTGTAAGCATGTAACGAAATCCTGGATTGTTGTAGGGTGGATGCCCCTTGACCTTCCCCATGCTCCAATTCATCCCACAGATGTTCAATAGGGTTGAGATCAAGGATCTGTGGAGGCTAGTCGAGTGTGGTGATGTTCAGGCCCACAGACATGCAGTTATAGCAGCATTCTTATGACATGGTGTATTGTCTTGTTGAAAGAGACAATGGTCACTTCCATAGAAATAACACAAAATAGGAACCATTACATTGTCCAGAATGTTCAGATACCTCTCAGAGTTCAGTGATTATGGCAATAGAGGTCTGAGACCAGAACAGGACCATTCATCCCACTGTCATCTCTGAAGGAGATTTTCATTGGGCATCAACCATGTGCACACCCATCAATCTCTGTAGAGGGTATAGCATGATTCATGGCTCCATAACACAGCTTTCCAAGCTTCCATGTCCCACTGTATATGCTCTTCGCACCACTGAAGACAACACAGTGTGTCAGGTAATGTTGGTCTTGCATATTTGAAGTCCTACCATGGAAACCCATGTTGTGAGCCTTGGTTCTGAATGTTTTTGTGCAAATTCACGTTCCAGTTGATGCCCAGAACTCCATATTCAACATGTCAGCTGACGAATGGCAGTTTTACATGTTACCTTTCATAGCATCCAGCGGTCATGTTCAGTGAATGTAGTGATACCATACTGAGATGGAATCACTGATTGTTGACCTGGGATGATCCAATTTGTCAACAATTTGCCAAACAGATACGCCTGAAACATAGTATCCCATCACAATGCTTCTTTCAAACTCTGCCAGTTACCTTCTCGCAGCCATTTCAACCAGACACAGTTGCACCGACTTGGGAGCATCATATTCCTCCAATTTATACTGGCTACAAATACATGACTAATTACATGGTTCTATGCACCTTACCCATGGGGCAAGATGCATAGAGCCATGTAATTAGTTCTTATTTCCAGCAGTGTGCATTTGCCACCATTATTATTATTATCATTACTTGACACCTCCAGGGAGTCCAAAGACTCATCGAGGGAGGGCACCTACTCTCACTCAATCCAACTACAGCGAACTGCATCATCTACACCAAAGCCATCTACTGTCCACCATCACCACTAGTATTTTCATATACAGTCACAAATACCCATGCTCATGGTAGTATTTGAACCCGCAGCCTTTTGGCTGGAGAGAGGATATAATCACTTTAACCAGGTCAGACGTAGCATTCTGTTAGGCATCCCATGCTTTGGATACCCCTTCATACATGATTATGCAGAAGAAAACCAATGTGCTAGAAGTTGATGCAGACTTCATAGACTCAGCAATATCCATGAAGCATTCTTTGTACCTTAACAAGTATGGCTGCTTAATCTGTCAAAAATTTGGGAGACAGTTATCCTAAGATCAAGTCCTGTACAACTGTAATAACTTCTTTTATACAATGTTAGACAATGCCAAATTAGGACTTTAGATCTTTAGTTCATTACAATTTGAATGTTTCACATACTCATTGTCACATGTAAACTGTAGCATACTGTTTTTGCTCTGAGGATGCTGGTTTGAAACCCTGCAAAATATAAATTAGTTAATAAACATACTTTTATAATTTCGTGTTTTGTTTTGGAGTTATATAATACTGTTAAAGTAAGTATGAATGCCCTGCCCACAGCAGGTCTTCTGATCTTTCACCAAACAACATCTGAAAAATACTCAGGTTCTTGATATGGATTAGTTTCTAACCTTCTCAGATAGATGCTATCCTTTCAGTTGTACTTAAAGCTTGTGCTGCAGAATTAACATCCATTCAGTTAACTGTCATCCTTCATGATTTGCCTTACTTATCTATCTACCCAGTAGCATTGGAAACAAGCTTTTATTCAGCATGTTTCTGAAAGGGCAAACAAAAGTTAGATATCTAACCATCATCAAATTGCTCTCACTTCGTTACTCTCAAAAATAATGGAAAAGATCATTAATGGTCAACAACTTCACTCCTTGGAGACCCACCAATTAATTAGTGATCGCTAATATGAATTCTGCCACTGCCATCTGGTTCTTCTAGCACCACTCCCACCTTTGGACACACACACCATGGGAAAAGTTTGTAGAAAGCTACATGGTTGCTCTTGATATTACTAATGCATTTGATTAGGTCTGGCATTGTGATCTTCTTACACAGCTACCATTTCATGGTCTCCTTTGTGATTAGATTGCATCTCCTTCTCTGGTTGTTTATTGCATATCGTGGTGGATGGTTTCCCTTTCCTCAGATTTTTACCATCATTGCCAGAGTACCTAAGGTCTGTCTCTGCCCTTGCTCTTCTTCCTATTTCAGTTATTTTCTGTCACTAACTTAAAATTCTCTTTCATAGTTTTGCTGCATATTCAGTAAAATTGCTAAATGAAACAGACAGTGATAGTACAGTGGTAAAAAACACTCAACAGGCATACAGTCAGGAATACATATCCATACTTGAAGTAGAAAAAGCCATCAAAGGCTTGAAATGTGGAATGGCAGCAGGAGTAAATGATATTCGACCAGAAATGCTGAAGTATGGTGATATAAAAGTCTTACAGTGGCTGCACTGCATAGTTCAGAAAGCCTGGACAGAGAGACGAATTGCCAATGATTGAAGTAGAGCTCTAATAGTACCCATATATAAAAAGGGAAATAAAACTGAATGTGAGAATTACAGAGATATTTCCCTACTGAGTGTTCCTGGCAAGATCTATGCAAGTATACTTGAGAAACGGTTGAGAAGAATTATGGAAGAAAAGCTTGGTGAAGAACAAGCTGGATTCAGGCCAAATAGAGGCTGTCAGGATCAGATCTTCACTTTACGACAAATAGTTGAGAAAGCATGGGAATATAAGAAAGATCTGTATTTAAGTTTTGTCGATCTGGAAAAGGCATATGTCAAGGTGTCAAGAGAGAAGCTATTCAATATGCTACAATTATATGGTGCTAATGGGACATTATATCAAGCAATACTTCGTCTTTATTTGAGTTGTAAGTCAGCAGTTAGAATTGAAGGAAGTACAGGAAGATGGTTTAATGTTAAATCTGGTGTGAGACAAGGATGTACATTATCCCCTCTGTTATTCATTATCTATATGGATCACATTATGAAGGGAAGTGGTATTAAACATGATATCAGAATTGGAGATGTTAATGTCAGCTCTTTGCTTTATACGGACGATGCTATACTTCTAAATAAATCCACTACAAGTTTGATAGATTCCATGACTAAATTGAATAACTGTTGTAATAGATATAGTATGAAGGTCAGCATTAAAAAGACAAAGACAATTAAAATAGGTAGAATTGTTGAAAATGTCAACTGTGTTGTGAATGGGGAACCTGTGGAACGAGTGAAACATTTCAGCTACTTAGGCCCGATTTTTACTGAAGATGGTAAATTAAATATGGAAATAGACAAAAGCATCAACAAAGCTGGCATGGTAGGCAGTCAATTGAATAAATTCATATGGAATAAGAGAGAAATTAGTTGGAACACTAAATTAGCTGTATACAAGACAGTGTTCAAACCAGTTTTAACCTATGGATCTGAGAGCTGGGTCAGAAATAAAACACTTGACCAAAGACTAGAGACTGCAGATATCAGAGTCCTGAGAAAGGTTAGAGGTGTGAACAGATGGCATCAATGGTAATATCATATTAAAAACGAGGATATTAGGAAAGAACTTGACATTGTCAGCATCCAGGAATGCGTTAGCAGAGCTAATCTCAGGTGGTATGGTCACCTAAACAGAATGGGCGAAGAAAGATTAGCAAAACAAGTGTTTTCTACCAGGTTGGCAGGAAAACGATCCAGAGGAAGACCAAGATATAGGTGGATTGATACGGTACAAAGTGTCTTAGACGATAGAAATATAAGATCTAATAATGTTGGAGTCTTGACAAGTAACAGACTGATTTGGAGGAAGTTAGTAATGATGTAAATTTTTCATGTAGTACTATCATATCCTGTACATCCCCTTGAGGGTACATGTCAGGAATTTGATGGTGTTTGAAGGTAAGCAAATTACTTTGATGTTCTTTAATGATAAATTGTTTGTGTGCGTGCAGTGCAGTTGTCTACTAACAAGACAATTTTTCACTTTAATTTAAGATCCCACTTAACTAACCAATTGTTGAAAATGTCATTAGTCATCCCAGCATTCAGGCAAACTTTTGACAGCTTTAAAACACCAAGGATTTTTACTTTTTCGCTAGGAGCTCTCATTTCTCACCTTTCATATGAGCACAACAAAGAACTGTCACCTGCCCTTTTGAAGATTTAAATCCTTTAGTACTTTCATTTTTAAACAAATAAGTATGCTCAGGCATTGCACGAAAATAGTCCTGTTTTGTCTGCATTGAAAATATCTTCGGGAGAATATTCAGTATCAGACTGATTTTTGGCCACCCAATCTTAATCCACACATGAGCTGATAAAAAATCAGCACTTCTTTCTTCACCATGAATATGCTTGTACAGAATATTCTCTCACTTTTTTCACCCATTAAGCCATCTATCAGTTGCGGTGAAATTTTCTTTTCCCATTGTTTTTGCAAGTTATTTCTGCTTTTTGACATATCAAAGGCCCATTAATCGAAGATTCTTTTCACAAACATTACTAAACCAAATACAATGGTAACTATGGGTACAAAGAGATATTGAAATGCACATGCACAAATGTAAGAGGTATCAAGAATAAGGGTGAGGAGTTTCTGGTGCTGGTAAGCTCAACTTGGCCTAAAACTATAGCCATCAGTGAGACCTGGTTGACTGAAAATGATATAGTTACAAAGATAGAATGTATAGGGTGTTGTATTTTCAGGGAGGATAGAAGGAACAAGACATGAGTTGGGGTATTACTGTGATAGCTCTAGAATTATAACCAACAAAGTTAGAAGTTAAAGAGGATATTAGGTCTGAGGGAGATGGTTCATTTGAGGCTGTCTAGTGTGAGATAGAATCAAATAGGACAAAAGACATTGTTGTGTGCTTCTGTAGACTTGGGGGGGGGTCCGCAGGAAGATGTAGATGCCATATATCAGCAGATTAGCAGAGTGTATGCCAAACAATTATTATGGATGACTTTTTACTATGGGGACATTGATTAGAGGGAGGAAAGGGAGCATTGGAAAATAGAAGTGGGATTTATACAGTTGCTAAGGGATTAATTTCATTTCATATGGTGATTAAATGGCCATGAGCCCCTTTTTTTTATGGGGCGGTACGGTACCACTTCAATCCCCCCTATTTTTATCCGGGCTTGGGACTGGCATAGCTGACAATTCAGACCTATGGCTGTAGGGATTGTCTTAAGTATTCCTGACTGTATCTGTGTGTGTGTGTGTGTGTGTGTGTGTGTGTGTGTGTGTGTGTGTGTTCATGGGTCCAGTTTGCCTGCTTGCAGAATGAAAAACTCCAGATAAACTGGTGGGGGAAAACCTTGCTGTCCACGCCCAAGACCGGCTAACTTGGCTATGGCTGAGGAAGATCCTCATGTCGTCGATGGGAATCGAACCTAGGACACTCCTTTCCCAGGCATATGGTTGCAAAGCGCATAACCACTAGGCTAACCGCGCGGACATTGCTAAGGGATAACTACATGAAACAACATGTTATAGAGGGGACAAGGGATTTGAGAGTGTTGGAACTGATAATAGCATCAGAAAATGTATAACCAAGATAGACACTCTGCATCCAATTGGGGAGAGTGACCATGTGGTTTTTATTATTATTATTACGACACCTCCAGGGAGTCCAAAGACTCGTCGAGGGAGGGCATCTATTCTACAACTCTGTCTCCACCACTCAGTCCACCAACTGCAATGAACTGCAATTACATGAACGCCATCTACCGCCGACAACCACCACTAGTATTTTCACAGACCATCACAAACATCTGTGCCCACAGCCTTTTGGCTGGAGAACGGATCGGCCAGCCAGGCTGGTCTTGTTCTAGAAAGTTGCCAAACGTGGAGTTCTCTCTCAAGAAGGGGTTCAACTATAAGGCTGGTGATTATTGAGAGACTCGGGAGTTATCTTAGAACAGTGCCATGACTTGAAAGAAGCTACAAAGAAAGAATGTCAGTAGTGCATAGCAAGTGGTCCAAGATTTCTTGAGAGCCATATCAGACTGCATACCCAAGGCCAGAAAGATAAACCAAGTTGGAATTAAGTGGTTGAGTAGGGATATGAAGCAAGTGCTGCAAAAAAAAAAAAGAAAACATTGAGGAGGAAATATAAAGAAAAAAGTGATCAGCATACACACGAGCAGTACAAAGTGCAAGCAAGAAGGGCGACTAGTATGGTAAGGAAGGCAAAATCAGACTATAAGAGAGAATTAGCCAAACAGACCAAAGTAAACCCAAAAGAGTTTTTTTTGTTATGTAACAAGTAAGTGACTATCATAGAATGACTTTAAACTATGCTTATGATAGGAAGGTGACAAAAGAAATAGTTGAGTTGCAAGTGATTGTTTTGCAAAAGTGTATTATCCAGTTGGAGATTTTATAGTTGCTGATGTTACAGAGACACATATCAAAATTGAGGTAGATGAACAGGAGGTGTTTAGCATATTAAAAAATATGAATACAGCAGTGGGACTTGATAGCATTCAACTAATACATGAATGTGCAAGAGAATTGGCATTGCCTCTGTCAAAGTAGCCCAATCTAAGTGTCAGTTCTGGCAGGGTTTCCATGGGAGTGGAAAGAGGGTAATATAGTACCATTACATGAAGTTGGCTCCAAGACAGATGTAGCAAACTACAGATCAGTTAATATGTCAGGAGTGGTTGTTAAAGTATTGGAGAAGTTGGTGAAAGGTAAAAAACAATGCTATGTGGATAGGGATGTGATATTCTGCAGTGGGCAGCATAGCTTTGCAAAGGATGGGTCGTGTCTTAGTAACTTATTCACATTTTATAATAAAATGACAGCAGATTTAGATAATGTGGTATTCAGTTAAATGCAGGGCATTTGACAGAATGCCACATGGGAAACTATTACAAAAACTGGAGGGGATGGGAATAAATATGTGGCTAGTAGCATGGATTGGGGAGGTGGCTGATGGACAGACACCAGAGAGTAATATATGGTGCAGTGGAGTCTAGGAGAATGATGGTGACCAATCGAGTACCTCAGGGTTTGGTACTAGGGCCACTAACTACTCTAATGTGTATATCAATTATTTATTTTGATTCTCCCAGTTCGATTGATACTTGTATATCAATCAAGCTGGGAGAGCAATAGTTGATATAGGAGATGTAGATATCCTGCAGGATGATTTAAATAAATTGGCATTGTAGGCAAAGGATAATGATAGTCAGTTTAATGTTGCAAAATGTAAGGTTATGCACTTTGGATTGAAAAGGTTGCATATAGTGTTACAAAGTTTAGTTGATAGGCAGAAAATAGGGGACATGATAGAAACTTTTAAGATATTAAAGGAGTTTTATAAAACTGATGCAAGTGAGATTTTTCAATATATATGACAAATAGTCAGAGAACTAGGGGCCATCCATGGAGGTGTGTCACAGTGTGCTTAGTAGGGGTGTCTGGACCCAATTTTTTGCATGGAGAGTGGTGAGTGGAATGGACTGCCAGAATTGGTTGTAAGTTCCCTGCTGGTGAATGGATTTAATTAGAGGTGTGATAGGATTTGTGTGTATGATGATTGATTTGGGTCTCCCGAGATGAATCTTCGGACTCCATGGAGATGCCGTAAAATAATAATAATAATAATATAATTAAATAAGTGGTTTAAAGAGAACAGTTCAATACAAATCAGTTATGACCACAATGATATGTGGTACATGTCAGCTATCTCTCTGTAGAGCTTCATACATATAGCAAGCGAATTGTTACTAATTTCCAGACATCATTTAGAATAAAGCCTTGATTTCTGTTAAGGGAGCCATATGAGTGAATTACTGTGATTCCTTGATTTGTCTAGAAAAAAATTTTCTTCTAAATAGGGCATGGTGGAGTCAACAGCATGTAATCGAAGTATAGTGAGCTAGTCCAGGCTTTTCTTTCCTTTTGTGCAGTACATCACCAACATAGTGTTTCTTACTTCAAAACTTTGGCATCTGGCCTATGTAATTAAGAGCACAGGAATATGGTATCCCATAAGTCATTTGGCAATCTGAGAAGGTTCTGAATGGTTTAGATTGGTTTGAAAGCTACTTGAATGTTTTTACCTTTGAGAAGGGCAGTAATCTTATTGGACAGATTATCAGTTTGTACTCCTTTTACATAAATTTTCAATAAAAGAGCATAACTACAGTAAACTTTTCTTACCTTATTGTCTTCAGTCCAAAGAATGTTATAGATGAAAAAAAGTATTTTTTTCTGTTTCTATTAAGATTTCTCTGTTATCTCACTCCTTTCCTCAGCTTTTTCTATCTGTCTTCATTTTCCTTCCCTTTTCTTTCCCATGTCTTAATCCTTTGACCTGACCATCTACCAACAGTAACCTCCAGCAACAAGGTCCCCTCCTCCTGCTGCTGCACCAAAAAGTACAACAGCCACAGTTGAATATTCTTCTATTCATGTAACTTTCAGGCAAACTTTGTATTCTGGCAGCTTACTCTGAAAATGTGTGTGTGTGTGTCAGTTTACCATTTTCATTATATTTGTTTAATGTTGCTCTCTGGTTTTTTTGTTATATAGTTTGTTTGGTTTCTTTTAATAGCTCTCAGATGTTTAGAAAGAGATGAAGAAAATTCCAAGGATATTTTTGCAAGTGATGTATTGAAATCTGACAGTGATTTTTCTTCTGATGTAGATAATTATATTGCTTATGAGGTATGAAACTTGTGATTATTAATAGGCTCTCTGTTAAACTAAATATTGATTTATTTAAATTTAAGTGAATCTTTTAAAAAAAAAAAAAAATGTGTAGAACAATGTTTCTTGAACATAGTTCAGAAATTCTTATATGCAGTTTTATGAATGATTAGTTTCTAATTAGAAAGTAAGGAGTAATTTCCAAGTTTCTCTTAAGATTTGTGATAAAAATTGAGAAATCTGAAAAGAATAATATCTGCATAATTACTTTATGGAAAAAGAATATATATGTGTGTGTGTGTAATTTTTTAGATGAAACAACTAGGCTCTCTTCTTTCTTCTAAAATATATTCTATGAGGGTGGTCTGAAAAGTTCTCGGCCTCGACCATAGATGGCAACACTATCAGCAAGATTTTTTCTTTTCTAAGTTGATACATCTGTTATAAGCAACCATGTGAAATTGTATATTATTCTATCTAGTAGTTGGTTTTATACAGCTGTTGGAAGCAAAAGTGTTGTCCCTTGAAATGGATAAAATTGAGTATCGTGCGGTTATAAAATTCTTTGTAAAAGAAGGTTTAACACCAAAAGAAATTCATTTGAACTTCATAAAAGTTTATGGGCACTCTTCTCTTTTGTTTGCAACAATTTAGAAATGGGCTGCCGAGTTTAAACATGGCCGTACCAGCCTTGAAGATGATCCATGTGAAGGATGTCCAAAAAGTGTAACAACACTAGAAATCATTGATCAAGTGCACGATATTGTATTGGATGACCAGCGCAAAGTGTGCGAAATTGCTGAGACTATGGCAATTCAAAAGAACATGTAGAATATATTTTCCATGAAGAATTGCAATTGAAAAAGCTTTGCGCAAGATGGGTGCCGTGCTTGCTCACAGCAGATCAAAAATGCACTCGCATGAAAATCTCTGAAGAGTGCTTGGAGCATTTTAATTTATTTGATTTATTACTATGGATGAGACATGGATTCACTATTACACATCAGAATCCAAGCAGTAGTCAAAACAGTGGACAGAAGCCGGTTGTTCAGAGCAAAAGAAGACAATCGGTTCCATCAGCAGGAAAAGTCATGGCGTCGGTGTTTTGGGATACTAAAGGCATTTTGTTTATTATCTTGAAAAGGTTAAAACAATAACCTGGAATATTATTCTGATCTTTTAACCAGACTAGATGAAAAAATTCATGAGAAAAGACTGGTTTGCAGAAGCAAAAAAATCATCTTTCATTGGGACACCTGCTCACAAAGATGTTTTAGCAATGGGAAAATTAAGAGATCTGCACTATGAATTGTTGGAACCACTCTATTCCCCTGATTTGGCTCCTTCTGACTTCTATCTCTTCCCAAAATTAAAACTCTTCCTCACTGGTCAGCGTTTTCCTTTGAATCAAGACTTGATTGCAGCTGTAGAGAGCTATTTTGCAGATCTTACTGAGAACCATTATAGGGATGGGATAATGGTGCTGGGCCATCGCAATGGGAAAATTAAGAGATCTGCACTATGAATTGTTGAAACCATCCTATTCCCCAGGTTTGGCTCCCTCTTACTTCTATCTCTTCCCAAAACTAAAACTCTTCCTCACTGGTCAGCGTTTTCCTTTGAATCAAGACTTGATTGCAGCTGTAGAGAGCTATTTTGCAGATCTTACTGAGAACCATTATAGGGATGGGATAATGGTGCTGGACCATCGCAATGGGAAAATTAAGAGATCTGCACTATGAATTGTTGAAACCATCCTATTCCCCAGGTTTGGCTCCCTCTGACTTCTATCTCTTCCCAAAACTAAAACTCTTCCTCACTGGTCAGCGTTTTCCTTTGAATCAAGACTTGATTGCAGCTGTAGAGAGGTATTTTGCAGATCTTACTGAGAACCATTACAGGGACGGGATAATGGCGCTGGGCCATCGCTGGAATAAATCTATTAGTCTTAAGAGAGAATATGTTGAAGAATAAAAATAATTTTGAAATTATAATTTGTTTTTTCATTGTTAGGCCGAGAACTTTTCGGCCCACCCTCGTAGAAGAAAAAAAAAAACATGCAATTTTTTTTTCTAAAATGCATCTGATGTTACCTACTAGATAACTGTTAATTAATAAAGAAATGAACTAAACTTTCCTATAAGCTTCAAACATAGTTAATAAATAACTGTTATCATTTTATACCTAGTAAGCAAGCATGTTTTGTGCTTTGATGCTTTAAAAATTTCAGAAATAATTGGAAATTTACAGTTTTGGAACTTGCAACATGAGTTTAGTTGTATACTTAAAACAAAGTTGTATACTTAAAAAGTTGTATACTTAAAACAAACGTAAACTTATTAGTGCATTTGACCTATGATGTCACTGCTGGCAGTCATTTTATGGTGTTGAACCCAGGATACATAGAGTATTATTATCTCTGTCCCTGCTTTTTTTATTATTATTATTATTTTTTTTAAGGTAAACTTCTGATTGGCACCAAATTTGTAACTAATGAAGTAAAGAGTTAATAAATGCTACAGCTTCCAAGTTGAACCCTTTCTTTTGTGTGTTGGGGGGGGGGGAGGTAGATCAGTTTTATACTTCAAAACTTAAAAAAAGTTTCAAAACATGACATCATTGAAAGCATTTCAAAAGATTATTTGAAGATGTATTTTAATTAGTGCAAATTAAAGCAACTTGTTGAAAGTTAAAAACTTATGTAGCTTCCAGTTGCTGTTGAAACTCATCATCAAATTCCTGACATGTACCTTCAAGGGGAGTACAGGATATGATAGTACTACATGTAAAATTTACATCATTACTAACTTCCTATCTACAATTTTCCTCCAAATCAGTCTGTTACTTGGCAAGACTCCAACATTATCAGATCTTATATTTCTATCGTCTACGGCACTTTGTACCGTATCAATCCACCTATATCTTGGTTTTCCTCTGGGTCGTTATCAGAATAGAGAACTGGACATTGAGACTTATTTATCCCTATGGTTCCACAGAAGTTTCTACCAAGGAAAAAGTGGATGAAGATTTGGAGTCATTAAGAGAAGGCAGCTGACACAATGAAAAAGGAAAGTTGATCCTTGTTGGAGATCTTAACAGCAGAGCAAGAAGCGATTACAAGACATATAAGAATGTTTTAGGAAAATTTGGAGAAAAGAGCAAAGCTAGTAATAATGGTAAGTCCCTTCTAGATTTCTTCTCAGGACTTGGACTAGTTATTGCTAACACCATGCCCCAACATAAAAATGGGCACAAATTCACATGGAGAGAAGATGCAGGAAATCAGAAAAAGTCTCATTGACTGTTGTTGCCCAGGACACAAGAGTATACAGAGAAATTGGATGTAATCACCGTTTAGTGTTGAGCAAGATGAAATTGAAATTCATATTGAAAAGAAGATTGGTGTAAGAAAGTTTTAAAATGAATCAAAGTTCAGCAGATTTCAGAAGTGAACTGTAGACTTAAATACGCAAACATCATTGAAGAATAAATGAAAGAGTTCAAAAACAAGAACCAAACCTCAGAAATTCAATGGCAAACCCTGAATCTAGAAAACATTGCTTGATTCAGCCAGAAAGGCATGTTGTGAGGTTTCTATAAGGATAGGACAATCAGAACTCCATGGTAGACTCTAAAAAGTTAAAGAGGCAGTCAAGTAAAAGAAGAAAGAATATTGAAAGTTCCTGGCAAGTAAGAGAGCTTTCGATATTAGAGAATGCAGTGAAAAATGTAAGAAAATGAATCACTGTGTAAAACAAGCTAAAGAAAAGTCATGGGAAGACTTTGATAAGAACATAGAAAATAAATATCAGGAAGGTGGCAAAATATTCTGGAGTCTATTTAAAAAGCTTATAAATGGAGGAAAGAGTCCTGTACAAAGAATCAGAGAAGATAAAGGTTATGTGAAAACTGAGGATAGAGGTATTCTAGATGTATGGAGTAATTACCCTGAAAGGTTGCTAAATGAAATAAACAGTGGTAGCATGATAGTTGAAAACACTGAACAGGAATGCAATCAAGAATCTTCTTCTTCATTTGCAGCTTTTCCCACTTAAGTAGGGTCACTGTTTGTAGTGAGTCTCCTCCACAACCTCATGTCTTGGGCTGTAGCCACATCCAAGTTCTTCATCCTCAAGTCCTTCTCCACCATCTCCCTCCATCTCTTCTTTGGCTGCCTGCTCTTCCTCCTCCTCCTCTGCACATCTATCTGCATGACCTTTCTTCCCACATACTCATCCTTCCTCCTCATCACATGACCTAACCATCTCAACCTAGCCTCCTGTATCTTGCTCCCAAGTTCGTAACTTTCGCCGTTTCCCCTGACATAGTAATTTCTGAGACGATCCTTTTTGGCCACACCACACATCCAACTAAGTATTCTCATCTCTGTTACCTCCATCCTGCTGATGTTATTTTTCCTCAGGGCCACAGTTTTCATAGCATATGTCATAGCTGGTCTCACTACTGTCCTGTAGATTTTGTCTTTTAGATTGATCAGCACCCTCTTATCTCATAACACTCCAGCCATTTCTCTCCAGTTCCTCCATCCTGCTTGTATCCTGCGTCCCACTTCCCTCTCAACCTCACCATCCTCTTTCATTGTTGAACCTAAGTATCTAAAGTCACTGACCTTCCTGATGACATTTCCTTCCAGCTGCAGATCTGTCTCCTGGCTGCCATCCACTTTGCAACACATATACTCTGTCTCACTTCTGCTCAGTCTCATACCTCTCTCATTTCCAGTACTTTCCTCCAACTTTCCAGTTTAGCTGCCACTTCTTCTCTTGATGTTATATGCAGATGACATTGTGCTGTGTGCAGAATCAAGAGAAGAACTGGCAGCTAAACTGGAAAGTTTAGCTGCCACTTAGTCCAAGGCACACCTTCTCCGTCACCACATCCATCATGATGTTAAACAGGAACGGACTTAATGTTGACCCTTGATGCAAGTCAACTGTCACTGGAAAACTTTCTGTCTCTCCCAGGCAGGTCTGAACTCTTGTCTTCACATTTCTGTACATCTCCTGCACCAGCCTGACATATTTCTCCGGTACCTTCTTCAGACATCTTCCTCAGACACCTCCAGGCTTCTTGCCTTGGCACTCTATCATACATTTTCTCCAGATCAATAAATACCAGCTGTAGCTCCCGTTGCTTTTCTCGAAACTTTTCCATCATCTGTCATAACCCCAAAGATAGCATTTGTCATTCATCGACCAGGCATGAAGCCAAATTGCTCCTTTGCAATCTCTACCTCCTTCCCCAGTCTTCCATCAAGAAACCCTTTCTAGGATTTTCATTGTGAGGAACATCAACTTTATTATTCTGTAATTCTTAGTCTTGTGCATTCCCTTTACTCTTGTAGATGGGGACAAGAGTACTTTCCCTCCATTCCTTGGGTATATTTTCCTGTTGACAAACTTTTATTAACAGGTCCCACAGCGGGTCAATTCCCTCTTCCCTCAGTGCCTTCCATGCCTCCACTGGGATCCTGTCAGAGCCCACCGATTTTCCATTCTTCATCCTCTTTATGGCCTCCTTCACTTCCACTCTACTAATGTTCTGCACCAACCCCTCATAAGGCTTCCCATCTTCTCTGTGAGTCCTTGCATTTTCTTCATTCAAAAGCCCTTCAAAGTATATTCATCTGCTCTCTAATCTTCCCAGATGTTTCATCCAGCATCTCAATTGCACAGCTTAGAATTGCTTTTGAATTATGTCTCCACCAATCTTGTACACTTTCTAGTCCATCCAACATCCTCTCTAACACCTTCTCCCTAAAACGGTTCCTCACACTCTCTTCTTTTAAGCAAAACCACTTAATTGTCTTCTTCCCATGACTTCCAAAGATTCTTATCTTTGGCTTTATTTTAAAGTCTGTGCACTGCAGCCCGGTGGTGCTGCGCCACTTGATCTGTTGGGATTACCTTACAATTTGTTACTGCCTTAAGATGTTTTCTTCTAGTCAAAATGTACTCAATCTGTGAACTGTTGTTGCCACTTCTAAATGTTATCAAATGCTCTTCCCTCTTACAGAAAAAGGAGTTCACAATTGCCAGATCAAACACTACTGCAAAGTCCAAAATCCTCTCTCCTTCCTGGTTCATCATTCCCACAGCATACACCATTTCACAGTCCCTATTCTATCTCCCTATGTGTCTGTTCAAGTCTCCTCCGACAATCATCATCTCGTTTTCTTCTAGTTCCCTCATTTCTTCATCTAGCACGTTCCATTATTCATCTTTCTCTTCTGCTGTACAGCCAACTTGTGGGATATATACACATAAGACGATCAGTTGCTCTTCTCCAAGACCAGTTTCATTCGCATGATCCTGTCGTTCCTCCTACCCACTTTCAGTACTTTCTTCTTTATTCGCACCAGAATAGAACAATTTATACCCGTCTCCTACTTCCTTCACATTTTCCCCTTTCCACCTTATCTCCTGCACGCATAAAATGTCCAATTTCCTCTTCCTCATCAGGTTTGCCACTTCTCTTCCTATTCCAGTCGTGCTTCCAACATTCAACGTTCCCATTTGCAACATTCTATTTCTATGCAATCAAGAATACATATCAATATTTGAAGTAGAAAAAGCCATTAAAAAACAAATGTGGAAAGGCAGCTGGGGTAGATGATATTCGACCAGAAATACTTAAATATGGACTCTTTCTTTTAAGGTTACACGGTGATCAGCATTCATATTTATATTCAAATTTAGGGACACAAAACTCATGTGTTGAAAAGATTATTTTACTGATTAATAACAAAATAATAACTTTACGTTTCGACCCCTGTATTGAGGTCATCTTCAGAAGGATACACGTGTATAAGAACAAGCTACATGCTGTTGCACTCTATACAAGTAAATTACATGGTAAGATTTATGGGAGTATACTTTAGAAATAAAAGAAATTTGATAAAAGTGTCTGTGGTGTTGTTAATACCGTGAAAAATAAGTCATGAATAACCATCAACACCTAAGCTTATCTGTTAGACTGTTGCTCCCCTAATGCCACCAACCACTCTGAGCTCTTTAATTTCCTCTCCTTAAAATTGATTTTTTCCAGTCCCACTTTCCTAAATCATCCTCTTAGGAGATTTCAATATCCACAACACCAACTAGCTTTCCTCCTCCAGTTGTACAGATCTTGCAAGCAGAAATTCTGAAACATTTAAATAAATAATAAATACACAATAACCACAGTAATTAACTGTAATGAAATGAAAGTACACTTTCATTTCATTAACTTCTTTTTATGCTTTCATTTCGTGTACTTTCATTTCATTAAAGCTAATTACTGTGGTTATCGTGTAATTTATTATTTATGGTAATGCCACAGGTACCTTTAAAGATTATTCTGAAACATTTGCCATCGCTAACAACCTTACACAAATTGTTCACATATCAACTAGAATACCAGATAACCTGAACCACACTTCAAACACCCTTGATCTCCTCCTCACCAATGACCCTTCCAAATACACAGTGATTGTAGTGAGCGCCCCAGGCAATTCTGACCATAATCTAGATAACAGTGCCAAGTGAGACAGTCTCCTTGTCTTCTGTGCCTCATTTTCCATGGTTGGACTATTGTTTCATTCTTCCAACCCAAACATATGCACTGAATGTATCACCAAAGTAATCCTCACTTGCATGGAAACATACATTCCCCACGCCACTCCGAACTGCTGTCCCCCTAACTAAACCCTGGTTCTCCAAAAGATGTTCCAAGGCTGTACAAATGAAGGATCTAGCACATAACAAATGAACTTTATCCTCCTTATACTCAAGCCTGAAATAGATGCAAGAAAACTAAAAACACTTCCGAAACAGAGTTTGAAAGAGCAAAAAGCAGGAAACTTGTACAGCCTACCCAAATGGCAGTGAGCCTTTTGGTCTCTTGCCAAAGCAATTGGCCGTAACTTTTGTTCAACACTATTCCCATCCCTGTCATACTCAGATGGCTCTACTGCATCATCACCACCCACAGAAAAAGCCAATCTCCTGGCTTCAAACTTTGCCTCCACTGTGTGCATAACTGACAATGGTGCCCTCCAACTATTCCAACTGCCCAATATACAATGTCCCCTATATCTTTTCGCTACAAATAGATTCAAAAATATTGTCTAAATTAGACACAAAAAATCTCCTGGCCCTGATAGCATTCATCCAATTGCCCTGAAGGTTTGTCCACCAGAACTGACTCCTATCTTGTGCTGCCTGTATATACTCTCTTACTCCACTGGTATCCATCCCACAGCCTGGAACCTGGACTATATTCAATCCATTCCCAAGAAGAGCAGCAAATCATTGCCATCTAATTACTGCCCTGTCTAACTGGGCAGTATCTAAAGTAATGGAGAAAACCAATTCTCAACTCCTACACTACCTTGAAGACTAAAAAACAACCACTAATATGGATTCTGTTGCTGCCAAACAACAGGGGATCTCACATATATCACTCATCTCTGACAAATGCCATGGAGAAGTTTGGTGAATCTCAAGTGGTTGCACTTAATATCTCCAAAGCTTTTGACCCAGTCTACCACAAAGGCTTGCTTAGCAGACTCCCATCATTTGGTCTGTCTCAGGACTTCTGCAGTTAGATTGCCAGTTCTCTATCTGGACACACACATACACTATGTGTGATGGTAGACGGTTCCTTGTCTTCTCACCATTAAACTAATGTCAGGGTTCCACAAGGTTCCGTTCTCTCACCAACCCTCTTCATTCTATATATCAATGACCTACTTTAGTTGATTTCCAACCCATTACACAGTTTTGCAGATGACAGCATATTGCACTCCTCTCTTTCATTTGATAAACCTTACTCTACACAATTTACTTCAATCTACAGAACATCAACTGTCAGTGCCCTCAATTCTGATTTCCAAGCCATTTTCCAATGAGGTCAGATAACATCATCAATTTCAGTGCTAGTAAAACTTGGTTCTATCTTATTTCTCACAAAAAAAAAAAAAAAAGAACCATTTTCTCTGAGTATTATTTTTGATAACACTCAAATTTCCAGACAAAATGAGATCTCTCTTCTTGGAATTTCCTCGACATCTAACCTCTCATGGCATAAACACATCAGCCATTGTGTCCTGAGCATCTAAAAAACTAGGATTTCTCTTTTGCTTAAGATGCTACTTCACCTCTGAGTAGCTGTTAACCTTATACAAATCACAAATCTGCCGAATACTGCTCTCACATTTGGAGGAGCTCCCTCAAAATGCTTGACTCAATACAGAGGAGAGCGATTAGATTGAATAATGACCCATCTCTTACTAACTCACTCCTTCCACTTTCGTACAGATATTTAGTTTCTGTAATTTGTGTATTCTATAAATATCTCCATGGCAAATGTTCTTCTGAAATAGCATCAATAATTCTCCCACACAGTACTAAGCCCACTTGAACGTATGCAGCTTCTGGCCAACATCCTTTTTTGGGTTCGAGGTTTTATATAGCGAGTGGTCGTGTAATTTAGTACTAGTGGGAAATTAGCAATTTTTGTCTGTTTTGCTGTGTTTTTTCATCAGAAATTTAGAGTATTATAGTGTATTAGTGTAGATTTTCGTGTTTTTAGAGTATTAGTATATTTATAACATTTTTATTGTGATATTTTTTGCATGGCACTAACACGACAAACAGTGGCAGCAAAGATCACGTTCGGCGATTTGAATTTGCGGGATATTATTCAGTGCAATGTATGCATTGAGAAAATTAAAGAATATGTAGAAGGAAATTAAAACTGGAGAGAAAATATGTATTAAATGTTTTAAAAGTGAGCATCTATTAGATGACAAAAATGCAACAAATACAACTATAAGATGGAAAACGATGTTAATAATGTCGAACATGTGGCCATGGAAATAGAGAGAATGAAATGGATATCAATAAAGAAATAGCACGCTTAAATGTTATCCTTCATAGCTGAAAACGAAAGAAGGAGGTGATCTGAAAGAATAATAAAGATTGACTGAGCAAACAAGAAAAACAAGGTAAGGAGAAAATTATGTGTGCAGACTCAGTAATCAGAGCAGTACTTAATGAAAGTATGACATTATTATGTTTCCTGGGTGCAAAATTTCACGATATTAACCACGCCATCCTGGTGCAAAAAAGTAAGTCGAAGGAAATGATTGTCTTGGTTGGTACCAGTGATTTGCAAGACGAGAAGTATTCTATGCCAGAGGATGTAAAGGAGTTGTAAGAAGAGGCAAAACTGAAGAGTGAGAAGGTGAAGATTGTAAGTCTCAACTAAGCTATGATAGAGGTGAACTGAGGAGGAGGAGGAGGAGACCATTGATAGCCAATGATTCTATATGAAGATTGTGTAAAAGAAATGATGTAGAATTTGTGGATCTGTGGTCTCTGTTTGACAGAAACAAGGATTTGTACAATGGTTTTGGTGTTTGGTATCTGGAGAGAGCTTTGCTCACTGAGCATGCTGACGTACCAATTCAGGGAAACATAAGCAATTAGGGGGCAAGTGATTTTGTGTGAAAGCACCCGTGAAGTGATTGAGTGTGAGAATGATCAAGTGAAGAATCTAGTCTCTCAAGCAAAAATATTGAATCTATGCCAAAAACTCCTCCCTATTGTTCCTTCTGGCATGAGTATATAGAAACAGCAACATTCCTTTATTCCCGACTCACCTTTTCAGAAAGTAAAGGTGACTCGAGCAAGTAAGAGTGATGTGACAGGGATTGAATACGAAGGGTTTAACATTTTCAGGGAAGATAAAGAGGATCGGATGGGGGAGGGGAGTGCTGTTGATGATAGCAGATGAATTGCAACCAAAAAGAATAGGAGACAAATGGGAGAAGGTGGTTGTTCATTTGAAGCAATCTGGTGTGAGATTAACAATAAGATAAAATATACAGTTGGCTGTTGCTATAGGCCAGGGAGTTCCACAGATGATCTGGGAAGACATGCATTAGTACAATTAGTACAGGTAGAGTGATTATTATGGGGGACTTCAACTATGGAGATATAGGCTGGAAGGAAGAAAGATCACATGGCAGGAAGGAAATAGAATTTACACACCTGTTGAGAGATAATTATTTAAGGCAGTATGTAATGGGGGGGGGACTAGGGGTGGAAGAGTATTGGACCTGGTCATAGGATCAGAAGCTCTCCATAACCAAGGTGACAACATTGCCTCCAACTAGTGAAAGGGACCATGTGGTCTTGACTTGGGAAATTGTAAAACATGAGGATATTTTATCAAGAGGGGATATTTGTGGAACTACAAGACAGTTATGACATGCTTAGGAAGAAGCTTAAATCTGTACCATGGCATAAAACACTGCAGGGTAAGGATGTTAGTAGTGCATGGGATATAGTTAAGGGTTCATCTAGAAGAAGCAGTATTAAGTTGTATACCTACGATAAGGAAGGTTAATCGGGTAGGAGTTAGATGGATGAGTAATATCATTAAGCATGTGCTGCAGAAGAAAATGCTGTGGATGGTATATAAAGAAAAAGGTGACCAGCAAACTTATGAACAGTACGAGGCTCAGGCAAGAAGGATGACCAGCATGGCAAGAAAGGCAAAATCAGATTATGAGAAGAATTAACCGAGCAGGCCAAAGGAAATCCCAAAGAGTTCTTTTGTATTCTGGCAAGTAAGAGGAAGAATAACTATGGAAGATTAACCTTAATGAGTGATGATGGTCACGAGGAGATAAAAGCGGATAAAATAGTTGAGTTACTGAGTGACCACTTTGCAAGTATGTATCATCTTAGTGAGATTACTACTTTAACCTTTGTGACAGACATTTTAATGTGGGAACAGAGGTGGACAAATTGTAAGTTCTTATGATATTGCAGTAGCTCAGTGTAAATACAGCTGTGGGATTAGATGGGATATCAGCTAGGGTTTTGTGAGCATGTGCAAGTGAAGTGGCAATGCCTTTGACTAAGCTGTTTAAGTCTCAGCTCTGGTAGAATTCCAGGTTTGGTTGAATATCATATACTCCAGCTGTCTTTCCACATTTCAAATTTGTGATAGCTTTTTCGACTTCAAGTACAGATCCATATTCAAGATGACATTTCTGTTGATCAATTTCTACCACCATGTTGTTATTACTTGTTTCATTTAGCAATTGTTCCAAGTAATTACTCCATACATCAAGATTATATTTATGTTCAGTTTTCATGTCACCTTTGTCATCTCTAATTACTTTTACAGTACGCTTTCCTTCATTTCTGAACTTTTTTCAATAGCCTCCAAAATATTTTATCATCTTACTCATTTTTATTTTCTGTGTTCTTCCCATGATTTTTGTTTAGCTAATTTTACACAATGATATGCTTTCTTATATTATTCTCTGTATTCTCTGAGATCCCAAACTGACTTTAATCTCTTACTTTCCAGAAAACTTTTGATATGCTTTCTTCTTTTCATTGACTGTCTCTTTAACTTCCTGAGTCCACTATGAAATTCAGATTTTTCTATCCTCGCCTCTCTGGCCGATTCAGTCAAAGTTTTCTTTAGGGTTTACCACTGTATCTCCAAGGTTTGGTTCTAAATTCCAAACTCAGTTTTTCTTGAATAATGTTTATGTATTTGAGTGTACAGTTCATATCTGATAACAGTTTCAACTTTGATTCATTTCAAAACTTTCTTACACACTCTTCGTTTCAATATGAAGTTCAATTTTATCCTGCTCATCACTAAATGGTGATCACTTCCTATTTCTAATCCTCTGTATACTCTTGTGCCCTGAGCCAGTGGGAAAACATTACTGTCAACAGTAACATAATCAATTCGACTTTTCTTATTCCTTGCATCTTCTCCCCATGTGAATTTGTGCACACTTTTATGTTGAAACATAGTGTTAGTAATAACTAGTCCATGTCCTGAGCAGAAATCTAGCAGGTACTTACCATTATTATTAACCTCACTCTTTTCTCCAAATTTTCCCAAAACATTCTTGTATGTCTGTTTATCATTTCCTACTCTGCTGTTTAGATCTCCAACATGGATCAACTTTTCCTTTTTCATTGTGTCAGATGCATTCTCCAATGTCTCGAAAAATTCTTCCATTTCTTCCTTAGTAGAACCTTCTGTGGGACCATAAGCACAAATAAGTCTCATTGTCCAATTACCTATTTTGATATTAGCCCACATCACTCTACTTGATATCCTTTCATTTAAGAAGATTATCCGCAATATCTACTTGATATTGCCGTTCATTTAAGAAGATTATCTGCATATTTAATGTTTGATATGATAGCTACTGCTTTTCCATGATTATTTTCCATTGTTATTGCCTATTCACAATATCTTGTATTTGTTGCTTAAAAAGATCTCACTTGTTTTTGTCTTCTTTGCTTCGGTAACACCAATTATGTTAATCTGATACTTATCCAATTCTCCTGCTAGCTTCATTTCTTTAAACACTGATGTTTCTCATGTTGATCATGCCAATCTTGATCTCTGTTGATGTTGGAGTTTGTTCCAGTAGCTGACTTTATGCTGTTCATCAAGGTTCTCTAATGAAAACAACAGGTGCATTGTGTAACTGGGCGACATCCCAGCCCGCATGAAATTCTATCATGTTGTACCATAATTTTGAGTTATGTTTAAGCCAATAAGAATATAATTTGGTCGGCTAAATCCCAAATTGTCGTTAAACAAAGAATACAAAAACAGGTGAGATTTTTCTAAGCAACAAATACAAGATGTTATATTCAGGAAATAACAATCTGGGAAAAGAATTAGTTATAATATTAAACACTAATATGAAGCTGATTTTCTTGAATGGCAGGCAATTTCAAGTAGGGTGATGTGGGCTAATATCAATATTTATTCCTTAAGTGCACATTCTCTATATTCTCTGTATAATTGTGTAAAATTAGGAAAACAGAAGTCATGGGAAGACTTTGGTAAAAACATTGAAAATAAATATCAGGTAGGTGGTAAAATATTCTGGGGGGCTATTGAAAAATCTCAGAAATGTAGGAAAGAGTATTGTAAAAGGAATTAAAGATAATAAAGGGAACATGAAACTGAAGATAAAGTTATTGCACAGCACAAGTTTTGTACATTTAGAAAAGGTGTATGACACGGTGCCAAGAGGTAAGCTGTTCAAAACTCTTCAGTTATATGGTGTAAATGGGACATTATATTACAATACATAGTTTCTATTTGAGTTCTAAATCAACAGTAAGAATTATAGTAGGTACAGGAAGATGGTTTGATGTTAAGTCAGGTGTGCAACAAGGGTGATTATTATCTCCACTTTTATTCATCATTTATGTGGGTCAAATTATGAAGTGGGATCAAAGCTGATATAAAGTTTGGAGATGTTGGTCTCAGCTCTTTATTTTATGCAAATGGATGTCTAGGAGAAGTTTGCAGGATTCCCTGACCAAATTGAATAACTGCTATAATAAATTTGGTATGACAATCAGCATTAAAAAGACAAATACAATGAAAATAGGCAGAAACATTCAAAACATCAACTGCATCCTGAATGGAGAACCTATAAAACATGTAAAACATTGCAGCTATTTAGACACAATTTTTAGTGAAGATGTTAAATTTTAAACTTGGAAATAGACAGCTAAATTAGCAAAGCTGGTATAGTAGGAAGTCAACCGAATAAATGTATAGTAATAAGAGAGAGAGAGAGAGAGATTGTTCAAAACACTAAACTAGCTGTATACAAGACACTGTTCAAATCACTTTCAATTTATGGACTGGAGAACTCGGGTAGAAATAAAACTCTTGATCAAAGACTGGAGATCACAGATATGAGAGTCCTGAGAATGATCTGGGGACTGAACAGATGGCATCAATGGCAGTACATATTAAAAACGAAGCTATTAGGAAAGAACCTGATGTTGTTAGCATTCAGAATTGTGTTAGGAGATCTAATCTTAGGTGGTAGGGCCATTTAAACAGAATGGGAGTGGAAAGATTAGTTAAACAAGAGTTCTTTGCTAGGGTTGCAGGAAAAAAGATCCAGAGGAAGACCAAGACATAGGTGGATGGATACAGTACAAAGTGCATTAGAAGACAGAAATATAAAATCTGATAATACTGGAAGGTTGTCAAATAATAGTCTAATCTTGATGAAAATTGTTTATAGGAAGTTAGTAACGATGTAACTTTTCACCTTGTACTATCCTCAGATCCTCTACACCCCATGAGGGTATGTTTCATAATATGCAGATCTCAGTCAAGGTTGGATTTCTCTTCATAGACTAACTTACACAATTTACACCAGTAGTCTTCCTTTCACACAGGCACCATCATAATGTAGCCGTGTCAGCCTAAAAAAAAAAAAATTATTATTTTATTATTATTATTATTTTAGGCTGACACCATTACAGCTCCTGTTCAACCGTTCAGTGGCTTTTCTTCTCCATTTTGTTCTTGCAAATCTGACAATTTCATTAATCCAGTGTGATTTTGATTATGTTTTATTCCAAATATTTCTTTTCCAATCTAGTCTTATAGTATGATAAACTCTAAATTGTGTTTTTCATAGTTTTGGAATTTCCTTTGCATTTAATGTTCATGTTTCTCATTCTTATGTCAGCGTGTATGTATATATGTATATGTAGAAAGTATTTTACCTTGGGTATAATAAATGTTAAGGATGCCAAGCTATTTTAAACTTGGTTTTATTTCATTTCCCAAGTAATCAAACAGACATCTCAAGGAGATGGGCTGTGCATTAAGGGTAAATATTTAGGTAAACATTAAGGGTTCTTTACTTTTAGAGTAGTGAATGAGTGGAATGCGCTCCCTGAGTCTGTGGTGGATGCTGTGACAGTGAATGAGTTTAAGGCGAGGTATGATAGATACTGTATGAATGTCGAATAGTTGTGATGAAAATGATTTGGGGCCTCCCTCGATGAGTCTAATGACTCCCTGGAGTTGCCCGTAATAATAATATTAAGAATAGTGATCTTGACTTGCACTACTTTGAGGGTCAGCTAGACTTACAATACGTGCAGGCGCAAACTTGACTTATTTGTCTGTTTGCTTACTTGGGAAATGGAGTAAAACCAAGTTTAAAATAGCTTGGCATACTTAACATATATGTGTATATATATATATATATATACACACACACACACAGTTGGGTCTCTTTTATGTGGTAGATAAGTTCCACAGAAAATCGCACAAAAAAGACAACTTACGTTGAAAAATTAGGGATACATTCCATAATTTTCTAAAACCGCATAAAACCAAAGCAATGAATTAAAATAAACCTAAAATCGCATTAAAAAGTTTATGAAAATTCAGTAAATAAGAATGCCTAAGTTTGTTTTAAAGCTTTATTCATTTAATTTTATTGAAAAGTAACTTTTTTTTTTTTAAGCATTTTTTCATCAGAATTATTGTCACTATTAGACAATATTCGACAACATTTGCAAACTGGTGCGAAATCACTTTCATCACCAGAAGATATAGTCAGCACATCAGATTTGTATGGTAAAGGCAATGGTTCTTCACAAACAGAATTAGCTTCACCCTCTTTCTGTGCTGATTTTTTTCTTCTGACAATGTAATCAGTGATTAAACTTTGCGATGATGTTACTAATTTTTTATACAGCTTGCGATATCCAGACATACAGTTCTTCAGCTCACATTGGAATTTAAAGGCTTGTTCAGAATTGTGTCATGAACAAGAAAATGATTTTCCAATTTATTTCTCAGTTCAAGACCTTCTCGAATTATATTTGCAGTGAGGGAGACAGGTTTTTCTTCCTTTCACCTATCGTTTTCTAGATCTTTGACGATAACTAAAGTTAATTGATATCCAATAATATCATTGTCACTTAAGACATTATCCACATGCATTTCATCTACATTATTCTGGCTAAATGTTTCAAAATCTTCTCCACCAATTTCATGTGCCAAAGTAATTATTTCAGCTGATAATGTAGATGTTTGGATGGTTGCAATGTTTGCAACACATCCAGGCCAAGCTGCTTTCCAACAGGTATTTAAAGTTTGTGGTCTTATTCGATTTAACATGATTTAAGCAGTACAAAATATAAATTTTTTTCCAACCGTCTGTTACTGTTAATGATTCATTTTCTAGTTTATCCAATATAAATTGAAAAGTGTGCTTAACATAATATTTTTTAAAAGTAGCAATTATGCCTTGATCTAATGACTGAATAATGCTTGTTGTATTGGGGGGAAAAACACTAGCTGCACATTTGGATGTTCTAAATGCGGATGACACGGTGCGATGTCAACGATTAATAAAACTTTAAAATCAAGAGCTTTTTGCTTCATATATATTTCCACTTCTGGTACAAAGCAATTATTGAACCATTCACTAAATACAGCAATTGTTATCTAGGCCTTTGTATTAGCCATCCAATGTACCGGCAGCTATTTTAGATCTTTGCCTTTTTGAGCACGTGGTCTTAGAAATTGATTTACTTGGAGGGGTTTCAACATTCGATCCCCTGATGCATTGCTACAAAGTAACAACGTTACTCGATCTTTGCTTGCTTTAAACCCACTTGCTTTTTTCTCGGACTGTGATGTAAGTTCTACTAGGCATTTTCTTCCAAAACAATCCTGTTTCGTCAGCGTTAAACACTTGATCGGGACAATATCCACCATTTTCAATAATTTTGACTAACTTCTCTTGAAAAATTTTGGCAGCTGCTTCATCTGCTGCTGCGAACTCACCTATAATCTTCACATTATGAAATGCATTCCTTTTTAAAAACCCGGTTAGCAATCCTTTGATAGCTGAAAATTCTTTATCAGCTTGGGAAGTGGAAGTAGATGCTCTAATTGCTTCATCTGTTTATAAAACCGAAGAGCTTTTTATTTAATTAAATAACCACTTATAGGAATTCTTATTTGAGTTAATTCTTCAATGCAAATTACTAGCCCTCGTTCTGTTTTTTCTAATAAAGCGGCTTTTGAATACAATGATAATTTGGCACTTAGTTTTATGCCAGAAATGACAGATTTTCTTATTGCAACTTCATTCTTTTAATTGCTTTTATAGTAGATTCGCCTAAATTAAAATGTTTACCAATCGCTATAGATCTCTCTCCTTTTGCTAAGCAATCTAAAATTGTAATTTCCAAAGAAATTGCTTTTCTTTGGTGCTTTTTTTTTTTCTCCATTGTGCCAAATTACATCTTTAAAATAAAAATTAGCAAAATTTAGATTTAGGATAATGAAAAGACAAACAAACTTATTCACATGCAAAATTAAACTTCACAGACACTCACTGCTTCCATGTTAATCATGTTACACCAGAATGTGCTGCAACACGCTGTTCATTATGTACAACAGTACATAATTTCAAAACCGCATAAAAAGAGACCCGAGTGTATAAATATATATAGAGAGAGAGAGAGAGAGAGAGAGAATACATTTGTTAAATATATTACTTTTTAGGCATAGCAGTCATTGGCAAATACAGTAACCCTTGTTCAATGCAGTACTTATACAACGCAGTTTCGATATAACACAGTCTACAAATTGTAGTAACCCTTTATCTTTTCATATGTTTTTCACTTTGCAACTTAAAAATCAAATTTTACCTTCATTAAATTTGTGTCTGCCCATATTGCGCATGTAGTTATAAGTAGTGAATTTATATTAGGGGAAATACCCTTTAGCAGGTTACAGCTACCATGTTTGAAAATTGGTTTTTCAAATGTTTTTTACCTGATATAGAAAGTTACACAAAGAAAAAGAATATAGACTTCAAAATTCTACTAATTTTAGTTTATGCAACTGGCCACCCAACAAATTTAAGCCATCCGAATATTAAAATAACTTTTTTGCCACCTAATACAGGGTGTTTCAAAAAGAATGTCCTGATTTGAAAATTGTATATCTCTGCAACTACAAATGAATGCGACTTGTACCATGTGAACAGCCTTGGCCCAGAGTGTGATAGGATGACTGCTAGATGCTGCTATGCTTAGTTAATGAGAAGATGGTGTCTAGTCAACAGAAGGAGTTTTGTGTTCTCGAATATAACAAGATTCAGTCCGTGATTACGTTGCAGCGTGCGTTTAAACGACGTTACGGAATTGATCCACCACTGGACAAAAACATACGTCATTGGTATCGACAATTTCAAGAAATAGGGTGTTTATGTAAGGGAAAGAGTCCTGGATGACCACGCACCTCAGAGTGGAATGTGCACTGAATTCAAGAGGCTTTTCAGCGAAGCCCCTGCAAGTCCACTCATCGTGCTAGCCGAGAACTTACCATCCCTCATATGACTGTTTGGCATGTGTTACGACGACGTTTGCTTATGAAGCCATACAGATTGCAACTGGTGCAAGCTCTTCGTGTAGGTGACAAAAATAAAAGAACAGATTTTTGTGCTAATCTGTTAGAGGACATGGAGGACGACGACACCTTCCTACAAAGGTTGATTTTTAGTGATGAAGCAACCTTTCATCTAAGCTGTAAAGTTTTGTGCCACAGTGTTCACATATGGGGACTTTAGAATCCACATGAAATTGTACAACATGAACGTGATTCACCAAAACTTAATGTTTTTTGCACGGTTTCTGTTAGAAAGGTTTATGGCCCTTTCTTTTTTGAGGAAAACACTGTTGCGGGAAACTCCTATCTTGAAATGCTGCAGGACTGGCTACTTCCACAACTGAATGAAGAATCTGAAGATTACATTTTTCAGCAAGACGAAGCACCTTCACATTGGAACCTCCAAGTTCGTCAGTTTCTAAATGAAACATTGCCTCAGCGTTGGATTGGACGCACGGGACCTCACGACTTGGCACTACACTCTTGGCCTCCAAGATCTCCAGACATCACACCATGACTTCTTTTTATGGGGATACATAAAAGACCGTGTTTATGTTCCTCCACTACCCACTGACTTGGATGAGCTCAGAACCAGAATCACGGCTGCAGTAAATTCTGTGACAGAATACACTCTTAGATGCAACTGGGATGAATTCAGCTATCTGCTTGATGTTGTCCATGCAACAGGTGGAGGGCACATTGAGCATTTGTAATTGTAGTGAATGAAACTTTAGGCCTTACTTCATACTTGGTAAATTTTGTAACTGTACCACATTTTCATTATTAAATATAATTATTTGAAATTGGGTCATTCTTTTTGAAACACCCTGTACTACTTCACGTATTCAACCACTCAACCAAGGAATAACATCAACATTTAAGTCATATTATATTCGTCGAACATTCCAATTCATTTTGAAAAAAATCAAATCTAATCCAAACATTGCACTGCCTCAAGCATGGAAAGAGTTTTCAATATGGAATTATTATTATTACCATTATTATTATTATATTATTAGACACCTCCAGGGAGTCCAAAGACTCATCTAGGGAGGGTACCTGCTCTACAGCTCTGTCTCTGCTACTCAATCCACCAACTGACCGCAACTGCACCGTCATCTACTGCCAACCACCACCACCACCACTAGTATTTCCAAAGACAATCACAAACATCCATGCCCACGGCGGGATTTGAACCCACAGCCTTTTGGTTGGAGAGCGGATACGCTAACCACTCGGCCAGCCTGGCTGAATTATGTGAAAATTATTTCTCTATTCATTAAGGAATTACAACCCTCTACACTGAATGCTTGCTAAAAAAAATTATGGTCTAAAGTCGTTCTGTAACAAAATTTCGTACCTCCAGATGAAGAGCTAAGTCTTATTACTGACTTCTTGATAACTAAACCAGCCGAAATATGCAATGAGAATTATACAAATGATGTCCAAGAGATTTCAAGTGATGATGACGTCCAGCCACTCATAAATAAAGTACATCTATGAAATGTTATTTTTGAAGACAGTGATGACGATTAAAATATGCACTTTATTTTCTTTTGCCTAAAATATTTATGCATTATGTGCAATGAAATTTACGTACAATTTGTAATTTTTATAATTTTATACTATGTATTTGTTTCATAGTTTATATGTTTTCTTAACTTACATGAATTACTTGAATTAAATAAAAATATTTTTTTGTTTAATTCAAGCCATCAAAAAAGGAATGCCATTTGATATGTCATTGTTGTTCATATAATTTAAAAAAAAAAACGATTTTGGAACATAACCCTACTTTTTCTATGTGATCTGAGTCTCGCATAACGTGATTTATATAGCTCGCCATTTCTATGGAAGCTAACATACACATTTTATCCAAGGGTTACCTGTATTTAGATACAACTGCAATCGATTTGCTTTCCAGCCATGCCTTGCTTAGCTTTTGATGTATTCACAGCATTTGATCTGTTGTACTAGGTTAAATGTTTGTGATTCTCTTACAGTTTCATCATCGTTGATTTTTATTATTTTTGGTTGTACATGACTGTTGAACATAACTTGTCTTTAAATTTATCTTTATGTCAGCTGTTTTGTTAGCAGATTGGAGTTCACAGCACTTGAAGCAAAGATAATTATGTCATCTCAGAGGCTTAAAGGCTTAAATGTCTCCCATTTATCTTGATACCTTTTTTTTTTTTTTGCTGTTGTTCTTAATCAAGAATTTTGAATATTTCTCCTGAACATGCTGTAAGTATTTTTGTTAAAATTGTATCCTTAAATAATGCCTATATATTTCTACACTGAAGTTGTTTCTATTATAATGATTTATTGCTATTGCATTGTGCTGATTATTTGATGGTCCTTAAATATTATTATTATTATTATTATTATTATTATTATTAGACACCTCCAGGGAGTCCAAAGACTCATCGAGGGAGAGTGTGCCAACAGCATCGAACAGTTGGTCCCCTTCCAACTACTTGCCGCGCTCAAACTTACTTAACTGAGCCATTAGTAGCAGCTGCTCTACCAATCGACCAACCTTTGCCAGTCCTTCACTTGTTGATTTCATAGTGCCTCAAGTATTGTGAAAATTGCTGCTACATCAACGATCCTCATAATCAGTAAATCTAAATCTAAGATGTAATGGAAGTTGGTATTCAATCTGTTTGTCTGCTAATCTGCCTCAGATTTTGTAACCATGATTCCAGGATAAGACAGTGTGCACTATGCCTATAGGTATACTTTATATGTAAGTTGGGAAGAAAATCCTGATGATTTTCAATGAGACTAACTAACTCACTTCATTTGAAAATCCCTGATAAGATTCTTTGCATCCTAGATGGGATTTGAACCTAGGCTTTTCCAGCAAAAGAGCATAGTCAAAACTGACTAAGGTGTAGAGGCACCACCATTCTTATATAATGTCCAGTATAATTCAGCAAATTTTTTTTTTTTTTGCTTTCAACGGTCTGTCTCTGGTTATCCTCCCATCTTGTAGGGATTTTATAATGATACTTTTAATGAGTCCGCATGGTTAGCCTAGTTCCTCTGTGCTTTGCAACCATATGCCTAGGTTTGATTCCCGTCGATGACGCGAGGAGCTTAAGGATCTTTCTCAGCCATAGCCAAGTTAGCTGGTCTTGGGCGTGGACAGCAGGTTTTTTTCTGCCAGTTTATCTGGGTTTTTTCATCCCACAAGCAGGCAAACCAGCCCCTTGAACACACAGGCAACCATAGGATATAGTACGGCAAGGAAGGCAACGGGAAACCACCTTGCTCATAATCATCTCTCTAGTATGGTAGCATATAGCTACCCCCCACCAGCCGTATGGCAGAAGGGAATATATAGATAGATAGATAGACTTTTAATGAATAATTTAACACATGTAAAGGAAATTAGAATTTATTTACAACTCTTATGTATTTCACTCACTGTAACATGAGCATCATTCAGGGAGAGAGAGAGAGAGCAAATGAATTGGTTACAGTATTCAAAATAATATTAACAAGAATGAGTCAAACAACATGAGTTATACTATCGTGTTTTGCAGCTGAGTGAACTGGAGACAACGCTATTAAAGTTCCAAAGCACCATGTTAGATATAATTGTGTAATTTGGAAAACAAAATAAAAAATCACTCAGTTATGACCAAGACACCTGAAAGTATGATTCATCTTGTTTGACTCATTCTTATGTTAATATTTTGACTGTTGTAACTAATTGACTTGGGATATTACCAGACATACAAAATTTTCTGTTAAGTTATATGGAAAATTACAAAGCAGGTAATTATGGCAAGCTGAGGAGTCAGCTGTCAGCAGTGTCATGGCATAAGAATTTGGAGGAGAGAGATGTTGGTGCATAGGAGGCGGTTAAGGGGTGTTTGTGGAAAGCAGAATTTAGGATTTCTTTTACCTCATCAGAATGGTTTGTCTCCACTAATAGTAACCACATCACAACAGCACATCACTAATAATAGTAACCACATCACAACACCACATCACTAATAATAGTAACCACATCACAACACCACATCACTAATAATAGTAACACATTACAATAGCTTTCAAAAGAAAGTTATTGTAATGTGTTTGTGCCTGGAAAGGCTGGAGGTGAATGTTAGTCCAAGCAGAGATATTTGATCTTGTCTAGTGATTTGTGTATTACTTAGGGTGAGGGAATGTGAGCTGAGATTTTTTTTTTCCCAAAGAGAAGACGTAAGACAATGTTGAATAGGACCAGATTGTCCTCAAGTCCATTGAAGAATAGTACATAGATAAGTGTTAAGTGATCTTGATGCTTGGAATATCTTTGCACTCCATGGTTTGTAAAATGAGTAGGATGAATGGAGAATACCATCATCTGCAGTACTATGGATAGGATCAATGGTGATCAAAAGTAGATTGTTTATGTACATGAGAAAGAGGCTAGGTGATAGGACAGAGCCCTGCATTGGTGGTGAAGCTTGAAGAGAGGGAGCCATCAACAATGACATACAGTGATTGATTACAAGCAACCCAATTACATAGGATGGCAAGTAGACCTCAGTGTGACAGTTTGTTGTAACATGAGGTGATTGCATTTGATCAGTAGTTTGATGTTTGACTTCTGTCTCCCTTTTTTTTGGAATAGGTTGGATATGACATGAGGTAAAATAAAATTGATCTTATTAAAATGCTAAACTTATCTAAACTCAATATCAATTCAGTTATATTGACACATTGGTGACTGCTTGTTGAAATATTTTTGATTCTACTTCAATAGACAGATTTATTCACAAAGAAGAAAGTTGTGTTTATTTATGTGTTTAGAAGAAAAGTTACACACAATCACTGTTCAGATTTTAATATATAGATATAATTTTATAGGATACAAACATGGTTAACAACTCAATAGCAGATCTTTATAAGAAAAATACATCTAACAGCCAGAAGCATAAATCAGATTTGAAAAATCACAAGATTAGAGTACATGCCCCCACCCTTCTTGAAGATGATGTTTTCCAGGGGCGAGCACCATTGGCTCATTCAGTTGAAAAACAAGATGATATTACCACACCAGTTTCACAAAAAGTAAGAATCATTTGACAGACACTTTTGTCAGTATAGGTTGATATTTTAATGATATGAAATTGTTATGCTTCTGAGGTAAAATAAAATTTATCTTATTAAAATGCTAACCTTATCTAAAGCACACAGACACTTTGATAGCAATACAAATTTTAATCTTGAATTGTTTCATGTGCATTATAATACATTTCAGGAGGTTTAAATACAAAAAAAACTAAACTCATGTGACATTGCAAGCTAGCTAACAATTTGAGTGATATAGAGTATTTGAAATATTTCATATGTTGCACACTCGATTTTCATATTATATTATAATTAATGTGATGTTTAGAATGTTAGAGTTCAAAGATAACCAAACGTGATACAGGATCATTTCTTGTTACATGGATTAGAGTTTTAAAAATTTCCAGTGACTTTTTGAATGCTGCAACATAAAAATTTGTAAGTCATCATCATCATCATCATCATACATATCAAGGATTTAGGTCTAGCATGGCCTGTTTCAGCCTTAGAAATCATCGTTGAATCTTTTAAGAGGGCATCCTGGCTTGTTTTACTTTAAGGCTTGTTTTGGTAATCTTTCTATTTTCATTCTTTGAACGTGTTCCATCCATTTATGTTTATATTTTTTAATTTTTTCTATTACTAGTTCTTGGTTTAACTCTTTCATAATTTCTTTGTTTCTTTTGTGACCAAAAAGAGTATACTTCGCAGTTTTTCTCATAAACTTAATTTCTGCTGTTATTAATCTTTGTTTGTCTTTTTGTTTTATTGTCCAGATTTCACTTCCATACAATAAGACTGGTGGAGCTAATGTATTGTATACTTTTAGTCTGGTTTGTTTTTGAACTAGGTTTGGTTTAAATATCGAGTTAATTACACCTATTATTTTTAAATATTTTGCAATTTTTAGGTTTATATCTTTTTCGTTTTCATATGTGATCATACATCCTAGGTAGTTAAATGAATTCACCTGTTCTGAGATCTTGTTATCTATTACTGTTTTAGTTCTTGCTGGATCTTGTCCTTTATAGGCCATAGTTTTTGATTTTTCTGTTGATATTATCATACCATAATCTTTGGCTATCTCATTTAGATCCAAAACTTTCTGTAAGTTGTCTTCAGAATTTGTAATTATTATTTGGTCATTGGTAAAAAGGAGAGTGTTTAAGTTCACAGTAGGAGAAAGTTTAATACCTTGATGGAAATTTTTATTCCATTTTATTATTATTTCATTTAGGTATATATTAAAAAGAGTTGCTGAGAGGGGACATTCTGTTGGACCCCTTGGTTTATCTCTCTCGTATATTTAATCTTATTTGTATTTGATTATTTTCATATATACTTGTGATAGCTTTTAGGATATTATTTGGTATTTGTCTTTCTTTTAATATGTTAAATAATATGTTTCTTTTAACTTTGGCAAATGCTTTTTCAAAGTCAATAAATGCAATATGTGTTTCTAAATTATATTCTCTTCTTTTCTCTATTATTAATTTTAGGCAAAAGGCTGGGTCTATACATGATCGTCCATTTCTAAATCCATTCTGTACTTCTAGGATAAAGTTTTCGGAATATTTCATTACTTTGTTATTTAAGATTCTGGTATATATTTTGTAACAGGAATTTAGTATACTTATACCTCTATAGTTTTTAGGGTCATCTCTACTACCTTTTTTAAAGATAGGAATCACAGTTGCTTTTTTCCATTCTATTTGGGGGGGGGGGATTACCAGTTGTATAGATTTTATTTAAAAATAATAGGAGTCTTTCTTTGAATCTTGGTCCTGCATATTTATATAGTTCTGAACCTAGCTTATCTTCTTCAGGTGACTTTCCGGTCTTTCATTCTGATTTCTAAATCTTCTTTAGCTATTTCCTTTTCATTTTCATTAAATGTTTGTCAGTTGTCTTTTCTAAAATATTTATCTGTCCACAATTCTGTGTAATAATTTAGAAATTCTTCTAATTTCAATTCAGTGTTTAATTTTATGTTTTCTTTGGTATCTGCATTTAAGTGTTTCAAAATCTTATATACATTAGGTCTTATTTTATATAAATCATGTTCTAAATTAGAAACAAATTTATTCCATGATTCTCTGTCTTTTTCTGACTTCTCTTTTAGCTATGGCTTTTATAAAAATTTGTAAGTAGTGTAAGTAATTTCTTTATTCTGCTATAATATTAGATGCTTAGTATCTGTTGTATGTGCTGTCAGTCCTGAATTAGGTTTTCTCTTTTTTCTCCACATCTTTGATGTTTTCTGATACACATATCTCACCTGACTAGCCTATTTGCTCCACATAACAGATTCCACATGAATAGATGATCTTGTATTGTTATTCAGTAAAGAATATTTTTATATCAGTTTATATTTTCTTTACTGCACCTAAATAGATTCTTGCCATGAGTAATTGATTTCTTTCAAGTATTCCCCAAATCTTAAACACATCTCATTTCTTACTTTCACTTTTCTTAGTCTCAGACAATAACACAAGAGAATTGTAATGCAAAGTTAAATAAACATTGTTTAATTTAAATATTTATAATTTTGTAAATAGTCCATAGAGAATAGTGCGTATCCATCGATTATGTTTTCTTTTTAGAAGTGATGTGTATTCTTTTCATAATTGAACTTTGATTATGTTATCTGGCTTATTATAAAACTAGCAACATCCTTACAATTATCTTTGTTATCTTTTGAACTAGAGTGTTTAAATTTAAAGATGCCTGTGACTAGTGATTTAGACCTTGAAAGTGTCGAAATCCTTTCATGTAGCTGATTGAATCTAAGCCTAGATAGTATGTAGCAATGTGTCGCAGTTTTTTTTTATTCATGAAAAATGATGCTGCTTAGGATTTTCCAAAGGATTGTGCCAGTATGTGTTACTGCTCGCTACATGAAGGGAAATCTGAAAGACAGTATATCAGAAGTAGTTTTTACATTAAAGTTGAAGGAAACATATCCACAAATCATTTTGAAAATCATAATTGAAGAATTTAGATGTGTCTGTCAGCAGTTTGGGGTGTGATGAAGGTTTGAAAGCCAGAGAGGACCACTTTTAATACCAACTTTACACTAAAGCAAGTAACATCAATTTAAGTTAATATTTTTAACTTATTTAAATTGAAAATGCATTAACAAACATATCAGTCTGCTACTGCAAACATATCTAGCAACATCCTTACAATTATCTTCGTTATCTAGTGGTTTTGAACTAGAGTGTTTAAATTTAAAGATGCCTGTGACTAGTGATTTAGACCTTGAAAGTATCGAAATCCTTTCATGTAGCTGATTGAATCTAAGCCTAGATAGTATGTAGCAATGTGTCGCAGTTTTTTGAATCTACTGAATAGAAACATTGACTGGGTTTATTGTCAGTTGTAAACCAGTCTGTAGTTGTATACTGAGTACGAGAGAAAGTGAGTGAGTTACAAATAGTTATAAAAAAATAAAACAAGTGAAATATGAACCTCAGACCAGGATTCTGTTTCAATGGGCCAAACAGTAAAAGTCACTTGGGGATGAGGTTGGAGTTGTAATGTGTTGTTGAATGACTTCCCACTGAAGTTCTTGAATTCTCTCCAGGGTTCCTGTAGCTCTATGAGGTCTTGCATTGTCATGCAAGAATAGTACTCTTGTCAGTAGGACTGTTTTTTGGTGAATTGCATCTGAAAGCCTCGATAAAATTTCACAATACAATGCGCCTTCACATTTTCTCCATGCTTCTGAAAATGATCCAGCAGTACTCCTTGGGCATTCCAAAAGACCATAAGCTTTCCCACTGATGGTATAACCTTAAACTTCATGCTTGCTGATGAAGAAGAATTGCCGTGAAGCATGCTTTGACTCAGGCTGGTAGTGGTGAACCCATGATTCATCCCCTGTAACAATCCCACTTAGTGTGTCTTCTCCTTCATCAGCATAGCGAAAGAGATGTTGCAAGGTCAGATCTATTTGATTAATTTTATGTTGATGATCAATTTTCTCATTACTAATTAAGGCACTCAATGTGCACACATTCCAAAAATGAAAGCTATTATGCATTATGTTGTACGCTATCTGCCTGCCATTTCAGATCATCTGTTCTATCGTTCTCATGGTAGCTTTTGTTACAGTCTCAGCAGGTGAACAGATCAGTCTTTATTGTGAAGTATATGTGTCCTTGCAAAAATGTCTGGACCCAGTTGTGAATGGTTACATGTGACAAACACTTCTTACCATAAACAGGATATGTCTTCAGAGACTCACACTGGTGAGTACGTTCATGGCAAACCTGAGATACCTGAACTAGACCTGATCTTATTTCCTACAATGTACACTTGGTATATTATAATTAATGGGAGAGGAAAGATTAGCAAAATAATTGTTCTCTGCCAGGTTGGCAGGAAAAAGACCCAGAGGAAGACCAAGATATAGGTGGATTGATGCAGTAAAAAATGCCTTAGAAGATAGAAATATAAGATCTGATAATGTTGGAGTTTTTGACAGGTAACAGATTGATTTGGAGGAAAATTGTAGATAGGAAATTAGTAATGATGTAAATTTTTCATGTAGTACTATCATATCCTGTATATCCCTTGAGGGTACATGTCAGGAATTTGATGATGATGGTGGTCTTCTACTCTTCTCTTCTCTGTTCTCTCTTACTACTTACCCCCCCCCCCAGTGCTATTAGAGCAATTCGAGGGTGAGGGGGGGGTGATTCTTTCCTCTCAAACTATATTTTCCATTACCTACTAAAAAAGACAAGCCTAGTTGCCTCAAGGTGGCAGCTCCACCACTAGGAACACCTTGTGCTTTGGCTAGTAACCAATTCACAAGTATTCTAATTACTTTCAAGTCTCAAAGAAAGAATTCAAGACCACTCAAAATGGAAATGGCCCTATACTGGCTAAAGGTACTAATTTAAAAAAGATTATCACTTATTTTTCTACGTGGAATGTAAGAAGTTTATCTCAAAAAGAAAACCAAATAGATGAAATGCTATATCAAAAGAAAATCAAAATTGCAGTATTGACTGAAACAGAGAACAAAAATCAGGTAACCAAAGAAACCGATAACTACATATATATCTATAGTGGAGTACAAGAGGACCAGAGAGCAAGAGCATGATTATCAATCATAATTCACAAATCCCTTAATGCTAACATCGATAACTATAAATATTGGAACGAAAGAATATTACAAATCAGATTGAAACTTAATGGAGGGTATTTCACAGTTCTCAGATTATACGCTCCAGAGGAGGAGAGAGAAAAGAAGAAAGTTCAGGCTTCTATAACCAATCCAAAATATAACAGAAAATAAACAAAAATGACATGCTATTACTGCTGGGTGATTTAAATGCTCACTTAGGCAATATGAAAATCCAAAATCATGTCAGAACTTTTAGAGAATTAGTAAAAAATAGAAACGGCAAAAGATTAATTGATTTCTCTATCTACAATAAAAATAAGAATAATGAATACAATGCTCAAACACAGAGATGTTCATAAATTCACATGGTAAGTGAGAGGATCGAAATCTATTATAGACTATACAATAGCAAATAATAAAATAGGTAGATTCATTCTTGTTGTTAGAGTCTTTCTAAATTTTTGAAATTGAATCGGATCATTATTTATGTGTGACATCAATACAGTTCTTCCCAAGATGATAAAAATACCAGTATCCATTAAACAACCAAGAACTTAGATTCAAAATCAACTCATTATCTGACTCTGCTAAAAGAAAACTATTTCAGCAAAATATAAATGAAAAATTACAGCAATTACTCTCAGATAAATCTATTAATGAAGAGTGGAATCATCTCTGCAGTGTTTCCTTGGATTCAGCTCAAGAAATCTTGAGAATGAAAAAACAATTGAAAAAAAAATAGGTCTTCATAACTAGGATCCAGAAATCAGGAAAATCATAGATGAAAAAATGGAAGGCCTATAAAAATGGTTAAGCACAAGAGAGGATGAAATTGAATATAAACACAAAAGAGCAATAGCAAAAAAGTGAAACATGTAAAAGATATATAGCGCAATGGAACCATTTCTTTAGCAATTTAGAAAGCAATATTGATAAACCTCAAACACAAACATATCAATTTATAAGACACATGAATAAAAATCTTAGAGAATCGATCAAGATCAGTGCCATAACTTTGGAGGACTGGCTTAAATACTATAAAGAATTATGGACAATTGATGACAACCCACTCTCTGAACCATTATCTGCAAATAATTCAACAGACTCGTTTACCCTTGAAGATTTAGTCAACACTTACACAATGCAAGAACCATAGAAGCCATGGAGAAGATGGTATTAATATCAAACTTTCATATTCTCTGAAGAAAACTTCAGATACAAACTGCTAGAATTTATGAATAAGATCCTAAATGGCTAATTACTACCAGAAAACAGCCAAAATGCTCATTCCCCATCTTCATAAAAATGCAATATTAATAAATGTCAAAACTATAAAGTCATTAGCCTTTTAAATGCCAGATATAAAATATATTCAAGTCTCTTAAAGACTGAATTAACCAAATATTATGAAAATATTTTCAGAGAGGAACAAAATGGTTTCTGGAAATGCAGATCCTGCACAGATGCCTTTTTCACTTTCAAGCTCCAGATAGAAAAATGAAGAGAATTCAGTTTAGTGACCCATATATTATTCATTGATTATAAAAAGGCTTTTGATAAAGTCAATCATGATAAGTCACTGGAAAATTTAAGAGATAGTAATATTCCTAAGTTAAAGCAATTTTCAATATATATATATATATATATTATTTAAATTAGGATTTACTCGGGATGTATACATTTATAAAAATAAATTTAACTGACTAGAACCCGAGAAAGTATAACAAAAACCTTTAATAAATCACGACTAGTTTCATCGGTGCTCCGACTTCTTCAGGTAAGAAATAAAAAAAAAAAAAAAAACGTAAGACATAAAAATAACAAGGTAAAAAACATGGACTTTCCAGCTTAATAAAAAGTAGAATAGTAACAGTCATGTTTGAATAGGTGACCGCATGCACCATTGGCATGAATTGAATGTGTGCGACAGCTAATTTTAGAGTGCCAGTACTGGACCACTGCGCTATGAGAATCAGGCAAATTGTAGCTTAGATTGTTGTTCAAATGTGAAGGGTCCAGAACTTTCTTTTGATTCTATAATTCTTCTTTCAAATTCATCCTTGCATATATATAAATTAGTAGTGCATTTCCAATCAACTTGATGTGGCTGTTCTTCAAGGTTAGAGTTTGCCGAGAAGAGGACATGACTGGAAAGGGCGCTTGCTCGTGTTCTATTGTAAGAGATGTCACGTCTATGTTCCTCAAGACGAAGTGAAACAGATTTATCTGTCTGGCCAAAATAAGGTCGACCACAGTCGCACAAAACTTTATAAACACCAGGAAAATGCAGTTGGTTGTGTTTTGGTTTTGGTCGACTCAGAAAGGAACGAAGTTTTGGTAGAGTAGTATAGTTGGTCTTTATGTTGAATTTCTTCAAAATCTTTGAACTTCCTAGACACACAAGACTATCTCTCTGCTCTCTCCATCCCCTCATTCCTCGGTTGTACGGCTTGCCTAAGATCCATAAGGCTGACACTCCTTTAAGACCTATTGTGGAAGGTATTGATTCACCTACGTACAATCTGTCTAAATATCTTGCAGCTTCTTTAAAACATTTAGTTGGCAATTCCTCCTCCTTCATCAAAAACTCTGAAGATTTCATATCAAAAATAAAAAATTTGAATCTTATAGACTCTGACAGAATGGTGAGTTTTGACATTGTATCTCTCTTTACGAATGTACCTATAGATGAAGTTCTGACTCTTCTTAAGGACAAGATTTCTAAAAAAATGTTTGCTCTTCTAACTCACTGCATCAATTCCGGCTATTTCTGCTATGAAGATAAAATATACAAACAAACTAGTGGGTTAGCTATGGGCAGCCCTCTATCCCCAGTCTTAGCTAACATTTTTCTAGAAGATTTTCAAGAGAAAGCTATTTCTTCAGCTATTTTAAAACCTAAACTGTGGTTACGCTACATTGATGACGTCTTCCTTATCTGGGGACATAGTTTAGAGGAACTGCAAAACTTCCTAAACCATTTAAATAACCAACATCAGAACATTAAATTCACATCAGAACTAGAGATTAACGGCATTCTCCCCTTCTTGGATCTAAAGATCAGCAGATTACCTGACTGTCAAATTTTCAATTTTTCGAAAAACCACCCAAACTGATAGATATTTACATGGCTCTTCTCATCACTTCCCTCCTCAGAAACGACATCATCTCCACCCTTGCCCATCGAGCAAGATGTCTCACCTCCACAGAAGAAGATCTTCAAACAGAGCTTAACTTCCTGAAAAACACCTTAAATAATGGATATTCGTCTCGTAACATCACTAAATGTTTGAGACCATGCCAACATCCTCGACAAGAAGATGATTCCAACCCTATCACTCATATACAGTTACCATATATCAGCTCTCTTACCCCAAAACTATCTAAGATCAAAAAACATCACAGCAGTGGTGGCCAATGAAAATTTTAAGTGGGGGTGCCGCATATACAAAATAAGGAAAATAATTCATTTTTTCCTAATCAGTAACCAATTTATTAATAAATAAATTTACATTTTATAAAATTTGCTTTATTAAAAATATTATTTGAAAATAAAATCCATAAATAAAATAAGACTTACCAAAAATATTTCACCCTCACCATGAACACACACCAATAATAAAAGTTTCGTATCTCACAGAAATAATGCACGCAAGCATACATTTGATCTGTAGTGACACTGCTTAATGAGCAATATTGTCAGATTCACTTGTTACGTGCAGTGACAAGTGCACACGAATATTGGTGAGTCTAGTCGCAATTGACCAAACGTGATAATTCTGACACCGCGTTAGATTGCAGTGCATTTGTTTTGTGTAACGATAATTTTTCATGTAATGATAATTGAGAAAATATAATTCTTTTCATATTTCCAACAATTGCTCTGATCATAATTCAGCCTTGTATATCTATAATAAATAAATAATTGTATTTTATTTAAACAGAATAAAATAAGACTTACCAAAAATATTTCCCCCTCACCACAAACATGCACCAATAATCAAAGTTTCATCTCATAGAAATAACATGAGCAAGCGTACAATTTATCTGTAGTGACATTGTTCAATGAACAGTGTCGGATTCACTTGTTACGTGCAGTGACAAGCACAAACGGATATTGGTGAGTCTAGCTGCAACTGATCGAATGTGATGATTCTGACACTGCGTTAGATTGCAGTGCATTTGTTTCATAATCTAAAGTGTTAATCTAACAATTCCAATTATTAACTATTCAATCAATGTCAAAACATAAGCTGTAATCTTTAATATGTTGTTTTTCATTTATATAATGTTGTAAGCAGTGTTATTATTTATAAACACAAACAAAATTTAATTTTTTTGTTTTTTCCTTGAGAATGCTGCAGTGTCACAGTGCTTATGTACAAGCCACCACTGGCTCACACAGTCTTGAATGCTAACAATATCAAGTGACTCAATTTTTCTGTAATAAACCTGAGGGGAAAAAAATGTTAGAATAAATTGTAATAAGAAATTGTACAGACAAAGAATTGACTCAGATGGGATTAGTATGTAAGACCTGTTAACCTTATTTTCAATATGATTCTGCCATTGATGCCATCTCTTCACTCACCTAGCTTTTCTTAGAATTGTCACATCTGTGGTCTCTAGTTTTTGATCAACTACTTTATTTCTAACTGAACTTTCATATTTATAAGTTAAAATCGGTTTCAGGACAGTCTTAGTGTACAGCTATTTAAAGTTTTGGCTAATTGTTCTCTTGTTCCATATAAATATATGCAGCTGGCTTCCAACCATGCTATCTTTGTTTATTCTGTTGTTTATTTCCATATTCAATTTTCCATCCTTGCTAAAAATTGTTACTAAAAAGCTGAAATGTTTTCCTTAAATAGCATCCATCTTTATGAATAAAATTTATTATTTTATTCAGACTACAAAGTAGTCTGAATTTTTATATTGATTATTCAATTTAATTAAGGAATCCTGCAGACCACTATTGGATTTATTTAAGAGTCTAACATCATCGACATAAAGTAAATAGCTGAGATTGAAATCACCAATTTTAATATCAGGTCTAATACCACTTTCTTTCATAATGTGATTCATATAGATGATGAATGACAATGGAGATAGAGTGCATCCTTGTCTTATGCCTGATTTTACATCAGCCCATCTTCCTGTATCGTCTTCAACTCTGATAACTTTACAACTCAACTTCTTAAATATAGATCATTGTTATGTTCCCATTGTAAAATCTTGTATAGAAAGATTTTAGAATAACATTTTTTCTCTACTGATTTTACTTGGGAAATAAAATTAATTTAATATACTTGTATTTTGATTAATACTTAACTCAATTTTTCTGTAATAAACCTGAAAAAAAAAAGGTTAAAATAAATTGTAACAAGAAATTGTACAGACAAAGAATTAACTCAGATGGGATTAGTATGTAAGACCTGAGGCGATCGCAACTTGCAAAGGTCAACGTTGTACAGGGTTTCCCTGACTTGACTCGGCTACCGCCGGGTGGCTGAGAAGACCCCCTAAAAGAAAATCCAGGCGATTAAATCAGTAGGAGTTCCAAGGTCGGGAGAGCAGAATAAAAGAAGGAAGAATCGAGGGAAACGAGGCTTTCGGTGTGAGGCTTTTCGGAAGCTAGGCTTGCTGTTTAATTTTTTTTGTTGTTGTTGTTGTTTTTGCTCTCGATGCGAGGAGTTTCCAGTGTGTCCTGCTGTTCCAAGGACAGGGACCTACGTCCAACCAACCAATGCCCGGCGATGATAGAAGTTTCGTAGTAGCAGTGACAGAACACTCCAGAGTTCCCACCGCTAAATTCCTTGGCAATCTTCGCGTGTGAAGTATCATCGATGTCGTAAAAAAAAAAGTACCCATGTGTGAAATTTACCGGAAAGTAGATGAAGGTGTCAGCAATCTCTAGGATCTTATGTAATGAACTGGATGACAAAGTAACAAGTAAGAATTTTGTATAGGTCTTTCCTAGATGTGAAATTAATGGCAAAGATTGCTGAATTTTTTTGTTTGTTAGCATAAAAAACAGTAGTAAAGACTGAAAGCCGATTTGTTGAAAATATTTGTGAAGTAGTATGCAGAGTTATAAGGAATTAGATAATGTTATGTATTGAAGAAGGAATAGTATGTGAAAGTGTAAGTTAAGCCTAATAAGATATATAGTCAGAGTTAATTTAACATAATGCGAGTACAAGTCTGCTCCAATGTCTGAATTATATGTGAACGTACTTATTGCATTAGTCATTAAGCTTGAGAGAGAATAAGATTTATTTAATCTAGCGGAGAACCAGACACGTGATTTTTATGTTATTTCCATGTCATTTTTTTGTGAATTTAAGTTGGATTAATTTAGTATGTGTAGTGTTACCTTTTCATGTATCTTGATTTAGCATGAATTAATTGTTTTCTTTGTCAAATAACTTTCCAGATTCTGCCTGACCAGTGCACTTCTCATAAAAAGACAGAACCCGTGTTACCTTAAGTAAAAGTAGCCACGACTGATGAATAGAAGATTTAAACATTGCTTGACTTAGAGATAAAATTAAAGATGTTTCCGTATTGTGCTGGGCGTTTTTCTTGCGAGTATTGGGAAGATATTCATTTCCTCTACGCGAACTCTGATGGTGCAGTCATAAATAAAAATAAATTTTCAGAGATCAAGGTGAGAAAAAGCCAGCCGTTTAGACAAAGGAATTGGCTCCAGCCAGAGGCAATTCCTAAATTCTGAAATACGAAAATGTGAAGTAGCATAGTCACGACCTTGAGGGGGGGGGGGAATAAATTGATAGACTTGAAGGGATTAAAGGTAGTAGTCTATTTCAAGCAACGAGATTACAACTCGGAGTTAAGTAAATAAGTAAGGTTAAGTAAAAGAAATAAAGTAAAGAAGTAAAGAGAAGAATAATTAAATAAACCTTTTTAAAAGTCAAAATATAAAAACATCTTTATTTTTACACCATATTTCTCAGCTATTTGTCAAAATCTGATCCTCATAATCGTATTAGGCCTGAATCCAGCTTGTTCTTAGTTCTTCCCCAATTTTCCCTTCCACAATTTTTCTCATTTCTCCCTTTCCCAGTTTCTTCTTAGTTATACTTGTTGACATAAAACTTATCTGGAATACTTGGTAGGGAAATAAAAATCTTTTGTAATTCTCATATTCAGTATTTTTCTTCTTCTTTTAGGTGAATACTGTGAGGTTGCTACTCTAGTCACCTGAATTATTATGAATTAGTTCTTTCTGAATTATTATGTCGTGCAGTTACTAAAAAACGTTTTCCTCCATATTCGGAAATTTTTGGTTGAATATCATCTATTTCAGCTACCTTTCCATATTTCAGGTTTTTAGTGTTTTTTTCTTTCTTCAGTATTGATAAGTACTCCAATTCTAATCATCAGACTAATATTTTCTATCATTTCCTGTTCTCTGAATATCTTTATCATTTCTGATTCTGTTTTTTATAGTGCTCTTTCCTCTATTTGTAGCCTCTTTCAATAGCGTACAGAATGCTTTTGCTATCTTCCTGATATTTATCTTCTCTATTCGTACCAAAGTTTTCCCATGCCATTTGTTTACATATTTTTACACAGCATTTTACTTTATTACATTTTTTCTGATCATTGTGCATTAATCTTTTCCAGGAGTGTCTCTTCTTGAGTCTGCTACAGAATTCTGATTTTGTTTTCTTTACCACATGCCCCTCTGGGTGAATTAGTCAGTGTTTTCTTCAGGGTCCACCAATTAATTTCTGAGGTTTGGTTTGTATTTTCTTTTACTTTTCTTTAATATTATTTGTATATTTAAGTCTATAGTTAACCATCTGAAAGCACTCAACTTCGATTCTTTTTAAATCTTCCTTTCATATTTTTCTTTTCAATATGAAATACATTTTATTTTGCTCAAAACTAAATGGCAATCACTTCCTCTCTCAAATCCCCAATAATGTTCTTATCTCAATCTGCATGAAGATATTCCTATCAACAATAATATAATACATGAGTAACATTTCTTATTTCTTATGCTTGCGTCTTCTCTCCATCTGAATGCACATCTTCACATTGTAATGTGGCATTAATACTGACTAGGTCTTGTCCTGAACAGAAACCAGCAAGTACTTACCATTATTATTAGTTTTGCTATTTTTCTTCAAACTTCTATATTGTATTAATTTCCTAATCTGCTATTTAGATCACCAACAATCAACTTTTCCTTTTTCTTCATATTGCTGTCTTCTCAAATGACTCGAGAAGATAGTTTCTTGACACTGTCTTCTCGAAAATTTCCCGTACTTTTTCCTTCATGGAAAGCTTTCTGTGTGTAGCTTTCTTAATTGTATGTAGGTACAATTAAGTCTCCTTGTCCACTTCCTTAGCTCAATGTTTATCCTCTTCTCTATACTTGATATATAAACAAGAGGATATAGATTATCCTCTTGTTTATACTACAGCTTTTTTTACTTTTTCTGATCATTTATTTTCTGAATATAACATTTGTATTTGCTATTATTTGTATGTATTTGCTTCTGCTAGTTCCACTTTTTTCCCTTTGTACTTCTCACATTTGTGGTACCTGTTTTGATTTCTTCTGATGTTGATTTGGCATCTATTGCAACAGTTGACTTTCCACTATTTGTTCTGGTCCCCTGAGGAAAACAGTATTGGACTTGTTTAATGGGCAAGGTCTCAGCTGTCATGACATATTATCATGTTGTACCATCATTTTTTTGTGGTTTAAGTTAATACAGGATACAGTTTGGTCAGCAAAATTTCAAATTGTGAGCCCATCCTTGTTTTCATTCAGTATCCAGGCATATAACTTACTGAGCACACCACGAGATTGGACATTATGTAAAAAGCTTGAGTTCATTCTCTGCATTCTCCTGCAGTTATCTAACCCCATAAGTGACTCCACCTATATCATAGTGAAATTGAAATGCATTTTATTATTTAAAATGGTTTTCTAAAGATTTTGTCATTATCTGAAACATCATCTAAGCCAGTCTTAACCATTCAGACCAGATATGCTGTTGTGTTGCCTGTCTTCTTTAGGATTTCTGTGCCTTGTTTACTTGGTCTTATTGTTGCTTCTGCTCTTCAGATCATAGCATTTGCTCTTGTATAACAACAGGGATTGCTCTCTCTCTCTCTCTCTCTCTGGGATGAGTGATTTTTTCTCCATTCTGCTCACTGTCCTCCACCATTATCCAGATTCTAGTTCTCAAACAGTTTTGCCAGGGTGGTTCAGGGACGTAAGTATATGCATAAAGACTCGAGAGTTCCAGCCTCTCACTCACCTTGTGCTGCAGCTCGTGACTCATGTCATCAATGAGTTCTAGGCAGACTTTGTGACTACTGGGTGCACTGTTTTTGTCTCCTATCCATTTGGCGATGGAGCCTGCTGGTCCCTTTTTTGGGACTGTCAGATGCAACTTCTGCTCTTTCATGTTTCCACCTCTCTTGCATCCTGATGGTGCAGTGGAGGCATCTCCTCAAAATGAGGCAGACCTCTTGGTATCAGTTTTTTTTTTTTTTTCTTCCTTCCAGCTCTTGTATAGACATTGGGGAAGATCTCCATGGTATGCCTCCTCTAAAATTTTGCAGAGGGATATCGGAAAGAAACTCACTGGCCTCAGCACCATTGAGTCCTGATGGTATTCCCCTAGCTGTGATAATACTTCAGAACTCACACTTATCTTGTATTGTCTTTGAGCTGTCATACATTTATCCAGTTTGTCCCCCAACAAAGGGAGATAAAAGTCAATCATCAAACTATCACCCTATTGCTCTGACCTCGATACTCAAAATTGAAAAGATCATCAACCAACCGTTTCACTACTTGAAGACTCACAAATTAGTGACTAATTAGTGATCGTCAATATGGATTCCACCATTCTTGTTCCACAGCAGATCTCCTAGCCAACTTTGCTGACATTTCAACATAGGCCACGGAAAAGTTTGGAGAAATTCAAGTGGTCACTCTTGATGTTTCCAAGGCATTTGATCTGGTTTGGTATCATGATCTTCTTACCAAACTACCATCTTATGATATTTCTTCTTCCTTTTGTGAATGGATTGCAAGCTTCCTCTCTGGTCATTCGTTGCAGGTCGTGGTGAATGGTTTCCTTTCATCAGATATTTCAGTTAATTTTGGTATAACCCAGGGCTCAGTGCTTTCACTTTCCCTCTTCCTCCTATAAATCACTGATCTTTCTTTGGCATTCACTCCTATTCATAATTTTGTTGATACCATTACTATCCACTCCTCTTTTCTTTTTCAAAAAACCTTGTACTCAGGTAATCCACACTTCAAGTTCTTTAACCATTGCCTTAAAGTGATCTTGACATTCAGGTGGGGATGACCATTGTGAATTTTAATACCACCAAAAAGCAATCCTGTCTCATTTTCCATAAGAAAAATCATGCCTCACTTTCACTCACTTTTGATAATAATCTGTCACTAAGCAGGATTTTCTCTTTATGGGTTAACCTTCACATCTAACCTATCTTTTCACATATACATATGAAGTCCATAACCTTTTCAGTCTCATAAAAGCTTGTATTTTTTTATTTTTTTGTTTATTTATTATTATTTTTTTTAATTTGAAACAGTACTCATGCCTGCTCAACTCCTGACACTCTGAGCTCAAATCCACCCAACCTGAGAATATTATTCCCCAGGTTTTGGGGTGGTACACCTGGATCCTCCCTTAGAATGCTTGCTTGTATTCAAAAGAGAACATATCACTTAATTGATGATCCCTCTTTCACCAACTTCCTCCAGATGCTTTTCCATGGATGCTCTGTTGCTGCATTGACTTTTATATTTCCACGCATACTACTCCACTGAACTGGCCACTACTATCCCTCCACTTTCCTATGGTCATATACAACCTTGAGCAGCTGCTGGGCAACATTTGTACATGGTTCAGCTCTAAACTTATCAAACCAACTTCTCGTCATCCTTTATTCTCTACACTGTTTGAAGCAATCTTTCCTATGCTATTTTCTCCCACGATCGCTGCCCTCAGGTCTTCATGAAACACATCAGCAAATTCCTTTTTTCTTTTTGACCACTCAATCTCATACACACACACACATGCAGCACTGTCATTGATATTAAAAAAAAATTAAAGGAAAAAAAAAACTGTTCTCAGTTTTACTTAATATTAAAGATTATTAAAAAATATTTGGATCTGTGCATTGTTACATACTCTCTGATTCTGAAATTACTTTATGTAACTCAATTTTTACAACTAATTCTGTTGCAGACCCACTTCAACAAGGAATGGAAAAATAAAAATGTTATGTAATTTATTTACACTATAGAACAGCAAGAGGAAGAAAGTAATAACAGAAAAGCAGAAACAGAACAAGAAAAAAAAAGGTAATTTATTTATAAAAGAAGTTTGTTATTGTGTTAGTGTATGTCCTTCTTCTGCAGCTTTTCCCACTTAAGTAGGGTCGCTGTTTGTAGTGAGTCTTCTCCACAACTTCCTGCCTTGGGCTGTAGCCACATCCAAGTTCTTCATCCTCAAGTCCTCCTCCACCATCTCCTTTCATCTCTTGTTAGTGTATTTCATTAATGCTTTTTAATATTTATAATTGGTTTTGAATAAAAATATAACCATAGATGATGTTTATGAAGAGGATCACATAACTTTTGATATAACAGGAGGAAAAATTATTTTTTAATATATTTTATTTATATATTATCAATATCAAAATTATATTATGCACAAAAATAGAAAATATAAATAATTTAATTTATCTGATAAGCTGCAAGAATTTTTTTTTGCAGGGGGGGGGGGGGGTTTGATTATATTACCAGTAACATTTTTAATCTAGTTATCTCTTTGAAGGTGTATCTAGCATTCTCTTTCCATTTGATGTGTATTTTTATTAATTGTTCAGGATATTGGATGTTGGCCATTTTATTTACTACATGTTCTTTCCAATTTTATTTGTTTAATTTTTCTTCTGTTGATTTTATTTTTAGTTTTTAAAATATCTTCATTCCTTTTTTTGGGTTAATGATGTATATTTGTAGTTTTTAAAATAGATGCAATATAATGCTAAAGCAAATGATAGAGAAATCATTAGAATACAGCAAACTTCTTCAGATGCGCTTTATTGATTTAACAAACACATTTGATAGAATACAGTTTAAAAGACACAATAACTATATTAAAAATAACAGAAAATACAAGAACAGAATTAGGAATATATACACTAATAAAAGTTCTATAGTAAATGTAAACAAAATTGGATAGAACATGTACACAGAACAAGGACAGGCTGAACAATTAAAATGACCGGAGGAATTAGACAAGGTGACTCATTAAGTCCCACCTTTCTTAACATTGTGAGGGATAAAAAATTAAAGAAGTAAACAAAATTGAAAAGTTCAGAATGAAAATTAAAATAAATAATTATTAAATATCTGATGATATAATCTTGTTCTCAACAACCAAAGATAATTTATAAAGATTACTAAATACATTCAGTAATTTAATAAAAAAGAACAAAATGAAGATATCAACAGAAAAGCCATGTCATTTGGTAGAAAACCCTTCATCATCAAATTCCTGATATATACCCTCATGGGGTGGACAGGATGCTGTATGTTGCTACATGAAAAGCTTGCATTACTGCTAACTTCCTATTGACAGTTTCCCTCCAAATTGGTCTGTTATATGCCAGGAGACTCTGATATTCTGAGCTGTTTTATTTTGGTTTTCTAAGACACTTCTGACTGCATTAATTCACCTACTTTTTCCTGCCATCTTGGCATCAAACACCTGTATTACTAATGTTTCCTTTCCCATTCTGCATTTAAGTGACCATACCACCTGAGATTTAGCTCTGCTTGCATATTCCTGAAAGCTAACAATGTCAGATTCCTTCCTAATATCTTTATTTTAAATATGATTCTGCCATTGATGCCCTCTGTTCGTTCCCTTAATTTTTCTCAGAACTCTCATGTCTGTGGTCTCCAATCTGAGATCAGCTGTTTTGCTATAACACAGCTCTCAGATCTGTAAATTAAAATGCTTAAACACTGTCATGTATACTGCTAGTTTAGTGTTCTGACTATTATCTCTTATTCCATACAAATGTATTCATCCAGCTCCCCACCATACCAGCTATCCCAGAGTCTATGTGGCTATAATGTTGCGCTTGTTCTGTAGGTTCTCCATTCAGAACGCAGTTGAAGTTTTCTCAGATCTTGTTTTCATAGTTTTGGTCATCTTATTGCTGATTTTCATGTCTATATGTTACAGTGGTTACTCAGTTTACTTAAGTAATCTACAAACTTGTACTGGATTTATTTAAGAGCATAAAATCATCTGCATAAAGTAAAGAGCTGAGTTGAATATCTCCAATTTTGATATCAGGCCTAATGTTTCGCTTGTTCTGTTCTAATGCTACTTTTCTGCATAATGTGATCCATACTGATGATAAATAACAGTGAAGATAATGGTCACTTTTTTCTCACACCTGATTTTACATCAATCTATCTTCCTGTACTTCCTTTATTTCTAACTTCTGACTTGCAACTTCAATATAGACTGTGTATTACTTGGTTCAATGTCCCATTTACGTCATCTAATTGTAATGTTTTGAAAGATTTTCTCCTAGAATTTTGTCATATTCCTTTTCCTGTAAAATTTATTTGAAGATTTTTGTTATATTCCCATGATTTCTGTACTGTTTTTATTCTTAAAACAAAAATTGATCCTGTTATCACTATCTGGCCTAAACCTAGGTTTCCTTCTATAATTTTTTGTAGTCTCTTCTCAAGTGTGCACGCATAAATCTTTCCTGGAACACTCAATAAAGAAATTCCTCTGTAATTCTCACATTCAATGTTTTCCCTTTTCTTTATATCTGGAATATGACCTGATCGTGCCTTGCCTTCTGAATTATGTGATACAACCACTGTAAAAACTTTTTAATTTCTCTATTTGAGTATTTATGGTTGAATATCATTTCACGTTGCCTTTTCATACTTTAGATTTTTGATGGTTTTTCTGCCTCAAGTAATTACTATTACATTTCAATGTAATTGATATATATTCCTGATTGCATTCCTAATGAATATTATTATTATTATGTGACACCTCCTGGGAGTCCAAAGACTCATCGGGGGAGGGCACCTACTTCACAACTCTCCGTCTCCACAACTACAATGAACCACAACTACCTTCATCATCTACACACCAATGCCATCTACTGCCGAATATCACCACTAGTATTTTCACAGACATCATTTTTTCACTTTTCAATGTAGCAGTTTTTAAATATAATTACTCATGGCATCCTGAATATCTATAATTTTTATTCATTTTTCAGAAATGTTTCCCTTATTTCTTAGCTTTTTCAATAGTTTTCAGAACATTTTGTCCCCTTACTGCTATTTATCTTCTATATTCTTACCATATTGTGATATTTTGTTCAGCTAATTTTGCACACTGGTTCACACTCTTACATTTTTTACTGCATTTTCTCTCAGTCCATGCTGACTTATTTGCTAGGAACTTTTTTTAATATGCTTTCTTCTTTTCTAAAACTTCTCTAAATTCCTGAGTCCACCCTGGAGTTCTCATTCTTTCTTTGCAAATAACTCCATTGCTTTCCTCCCTTTCCAAAGAGATCAATGTTTTTTCAGTTTGCCACTGTTTCTCCAACATTTGGTTCTTGTTTTCAAAATCTTTCATTTTTTGAAATTTTTATTTGTATATTTGAGTCTGTAGTTTCACCTCTGAAAGTTATCTAACTTTGATTCTTTAGAAAATTTTCTTATGTATTTTTGTTTTCAATATAAAATTCCGTTTTTCCTACTCAGAATTAAATGATAATTAGTTTCTATTTCACTCACTCATTTAGATTTTGATAGAATTTTATTGAAGTATTTTAATTTGGTTTAGTGAATTCTCTGTTTAGTATTCATTAGCACCAAATTTTTCAGATTTCTGGCCTTTGACCTAATCTCTGCTTTGTGCTCTTTAATTCTGTCCATGTGTGATTGCTCAGTTTGTCCAGAAAAAGCCTAGGTTATTGGTGCAAGGTACTTGGTAAACACTGGGTTAAGACGGCTGAAGTCATTTCTTATTTGTAGTAGTAGAAGAAAGGATGACAGTTTTTGAAGTGTTTTGAAGATGGTATGCAATCTATTTGTGAAGAATTCAAGTAATCCATTCCAGTATCTGCCTGTAGGGTATGGAAACTCTTTTAACAACTGATTGAGGGCTAGTTGAGTATTGATATTTATCAGAGATCTGCTACTTGCTAGCATGGCTGTTTGTACTATTTGTACTTTTTTATGTTGTTTAGTTTATCCAAAAGACTGGACTTTGTAGAGTACATGTAGTGAGTTTAGTGTACCACTGCTGTTTGTCATTGCCTGTCCCCTGTGAATGAGAGTAATGCAAAGATGATGGAATGTATTGATTTGTAAACATAGGTTTCTGGTAAATAAATGGTTCCATTAGGAGTATGTTTTATTAAAAAAGGTAGGCACATTTTAATGGTAAGTTTGTGAATGATGATTCCTCATCAAAGGGCATCATTATTTAAGTACAAAGTAAAGATCTTTTAGTAAAGAAACATTAAAGGAAAGGATCTTTTCTTTTTTTTAATCTATATATAAGATCTAGAGCAGTTTTAAAATTTCATACTGATTAGATAGAAACTTAGCTATGTGTTTTTGTAGGAGAACCAATACAGCCCATTGCTGGATATGACTGAAAATTTACTTTATGCATTTTTGGGAGCCCATAAATGTATGGAGCTCTAGCACGATAAATATGTAACTTGTTGGCAGTGGATATATCTCAGAAATTCATTTTATCTAATAACTTATTTTCTTTATTTGGCATTCTAGGTCTCTGCTGATAATAAAATAGCAAATTTGTTGCTAAGTAAAACACTGAGTTTTCATTTGTATTTTGTAGTGTTGATTAATATTGATATTGTGTTTGTCGAGTCTTGTGATAACAGTAGTATTGTTCTAATGTAGAGAGTTTAATGCTTACACTCCACTTGTTATTATTGCCAACAGGTTGTAAATCAAGCATACATACTTGCAATAATTGATTCTAACTGTTGAAATTTTTGAATTAATTTCTGTCTGCATTTTATATGAATTCTTTTCACCGAATCAAGACTTATTTTTATGGATGAATTATAGGCATCCTGACAAGAAAATTTTTATATAAATTATTGTTCTTTAATTTAGATGGGGGACCCTGTAACCCCTAGAGAGCGCGTCCCCTGGGTGGCGGATACGGGAGCCCACCATGTGTGTGTGTGTGTGTGTGTGTGTGTGTGTGTGTGTGTGTGTGTGTGTGTGTGTGTGTGTGGTGGGGTGGTCCGAATATACTGAATAAGGACTCGTGGACCAACAGGGCCATAAGGGGCAATCATCTTGATTGTAAGGGAAGCGGCACTCCCATGGACCCCTAGCTGGATCTATCCTCTCCTTCTTCTACTTTGAGGAAGATCCACTTACTTTAATCTTTCCTATAAGGCCTTAACAGCCAACTCTTGTTATTTTATGACCCTTATGCTATTAGAGTGCTCAAGGGCCATGGGGTCTTTTCATTTCTGGCCTTACAACTATGCCCTCTATAAACCTTACTATAATTCTTCTATAATCTACTCTTTCCCCTTCAATATACCCTATTCCTCCTATGGGTTTAAATTCGGAAGAAGGCTAGTTCAGAAGCCTTAAGGTAGCAGTCCTACCACTGAACTATTCCATCGTCAGGCTAGACCCTGACATGGAGAACATAATCCTACCTGTAAGCTAACAGAATAAGATAATCGGATTGAATCTATGGGAAACGACCCTGGAATGGAAAAAGTAAAACAAAAATGGAAACGACAAAATATAATATACATAGCAAACTGGAATGTGAGAGGAGCATATAAAGAAATAGAATTAGACCAGTTATTAAATGAAAGAAATTTTAAAATAGCAGTAATCACTGAAACAAAAAAGAAATTAAAAGGAACTATGAGAACTGAAAATTTTAATGTGATATACAGTGGAGTCGACAGAGACCAAAGAGCACAAGCAGGAGTCATGATTTGGATTCATAACTCCCTTTCAAAACAGTTAAAACATTATAAATTATGGAATGAAAGAATAATAGAAGCTAGAATAAAAATAGATAGAGGCTATTTAACAATAATTGGTTTATATGCCCCAGATGAAGGAAGAGAACAGGATAATATTGATTTTTATAATCAGCTACAAAACATATATAATAAAATAAATAAAAATGATTACATAATTTTAGCAGGAGACTTAAATGCAAGAATTGGAAACACGAAAATTAATAATAATATAGGAATACATGGAGAACACACTCTAAACAGAAATGGTAAAAAATTGATTGACTTTGTAGTTTATAATAACCTAAAAATAATGAATTCCTTCTATAAACATAAAGACATACATAAATATACTTGGGCAGCAAGAGGATGGAAATCAATATTAGATTACTTTATACTAAATGAAAAGACATCAAAATTTTCACTAGATGTTAGCGTTCACAGAGGATATGAAATAAGCAGTGACCACTTCCTTGTTAAAATAAAATTAAGATTGCCACCTAAATGGCTACAAGTAACAAGAACAGAAAGAAAAATTGAAACATTTGTTTATAAAACTAGACTATTGAATGATACAAATGTACAATTGCTATATGAACAAAGAATTAACCAATATCTAGACAAAATAAAACAAAATGAAGAAATAGAAATAGAATGGCTTAATATAAAAACGATACTAAATGCAGCAGCAAATGAAAGCTTAGGAAAGACCAAAAAATTCGATAAAAGGAAAAAACTGAAGATCTGTGATGATACAATGAAAGAAATAATCAAAAAGAAAAAAAAAGAAGCCTATCACAAATGGTTAAGCAGTAAAAGATTAGAAGATGAAATAGAATATAAAAGAATAAGAGCCATAGCTAAAAGAGAAGTCAGAAAAAGACATAGAGAATCATGGAATAAATTTGTTTCTAATTTAGAACATGATTTATATAAAATAAGACCTAATGTATATAAGATTTTGAAACACTTAAATGCAGATACCAAAGAAAACATAAAATTAAACACTGAATTGAAATTAGAAGAATTTCTAAATTACTACACAGAACTGTGGACAGACAAATATTTTAAAAAAGACAACCGCGAACATTTAACGAAAATGAAAAGGAAATAACTAAAGAAGATTTAGAAATCAGCCTGAAAGACTGGAAAGTCATCTGAAGAAGATAAGCTAGGTTCAGAACTATATAAATATGCAGGACCAAGATTCAAAGAAAGACTCCGATTATTTTTAAATAAAATCTATACAACTGGTAACCCCCCTCCCCAAATAGAATGGAAAAAAGCAGTTGTGATTCCAATCTTTAAAAAAGGTAGTAGAGATGACCCTAAAAACTATAGAGCTATAAATATACTAAATTCCTGTTACAAAATATATAGCAGAATCTTAAATAACAAACTAATGAAATATTCCAAAAACTTTATCCTAGAAGTACAGAATGGATTTAGAGAAGGACGATCATGTATAGACCCGGCCTTTTGCCTAAAATTAATAATAGAGAAAAGAAGAGAATATAATTTAGAAACACATATTGCATTTATTGACTTTGAAAAAGCATTTGACAAAGTTAAAAGAAACATATTATTTAACATATTAAAAGAAAGACAAATACCAAATAATATCCTAAAAGCTATCAAAAGTATATATGAAAATAATCAAATACACATAAGATTAAATCATGAGCTGTCATATTCGAGAGAGATAAACCAAGAGTTCCGACAGGGATGTCCCCTCTCAACAATTCTTTTTTAATATCTACTTAAATGAAATAATAATAAAATGGAATAAAAATTTACATCAAGGAATTAAACTTTCTCCTACAGTTAACTTAAACACTCTCCTCTTTGCCGATGACCAAATAATAATTACAAATTCTGAAGATAACTTCCAGAAAGCTATTTTAGATCTAAATGAGATATCCAAAGATTATGGTATGATAATATCAACGGAAAAATCAAAAACTATGGCCTTTAAAGGACAAGATCCAGCAAGAACTAAAATAGTAATAGATAACAAGATCTCAGAACAGGTGAATTCATTTAACTACCTAGGATGTATGATCACATATGAAAATGAAAAAGATATAAACCTAAAAATTGCAAAATATTTAAAAATAACAGGTGTAATTAACTCGATATTTAAACCAAACCTAGTTCAAAAACAAACCAGACTAAAAGTATACAATACATTAGCCCTACCAGTCTTAATGTATGGAAGCGAAATCTGGACAATAAAACAAAAAGACAAACAAAGATTAACAGCAGCAGAAATGAAGTTTATGAGAAAAACTGCAAAGTATACCCTATTCGATCACAAAAGAAACGAAGAAATTATGAAAGAATTAAACCAAGAACCAGTAATACAAAAAATTTAAAAATATAAACATAAATGGATGGAACACGTTCAAAGAATGAAAACAGAAAGATTACCAAAACAAGCCTTAAAGTACAAGCCATTAGGAAAAAGAAAACCAGGACATCCTCTTAAATGATTCAACGATGACTTCCAAGGCCTGAACAGGCCATGCTAGGCCTAAATCCTTGATACGCATGATGATGATGATGATGAATTTAGATGTTCACAGAAAATCATTTCTTTGCACAGTGCAGTTGATTCCTTAGTAATGCCTTATTTGTGATACTGACTTTATGTTCTCCTTTATTTTAACACGATACAAAATATACCAGTATTGCAACAAAAACTTTCTTTAAATGGAACTTAGCTGATCTTCTAATCTATTTTTTTTTTTTTTTTTGTTTTCTCCACGATAGATGTTAGAAAAAGAAAATTCTTAGGAATATGTGTAAAAAATATGTGCAGTGGTGAAAAGTCTCACAGTCTTGAACTAATGCTTTGTGGTTCCACATAGCCCTGTTCTCAATGCAACATATTCCTGCTTTCCCCATCTCTCATGTAAGAACAATTGATTCCTTAATTACTTTTACACAGCTACTTTCATCTGTGAAAGCAATATGGATAATTAATTTATTTTCACCTTTTGTTCTTTTTTTAGACAGCTTCACTAGTTTGAACACTCATTTCCCACTTCTTCTCTCAGTCTTATGCTGTTTTCAGTAACAGTCCTTAAGCCCCCCCAACCAGCCAGGACATCTTTAGACGTCCAGCTAAATCTGGATATGATTCTGTAACACTTATTGAATAACATGGATAAGAAGTGCAATTCAGTTTCACTATTTGTCCACCTTGGCCAGTGGGGGGGGGGATGTTTAGTGACTTGAGGATATCATTTTCTACTACCGTTGACGCTTTCTAATCAGTCATAAACATTGAGATTTCTCATGCTGATCATATCTGCCTAGCTGTGTCCTAGTACCCAATTCCATCAACATTACCAGTTATAGTTATATAGCAACAAGTGCTCATCGAATACTGTATCCTGTTCGTCTTTCTGTGCCTCCACAGCATGTTATTGATTTTGTACTCTCAGATCACTGATCCAGGAGGGTAGTACAGTTGTTTTGAGCCTGAATCAATTAGCAAACAAAATTAAGAGTATCCCCCCCTCCCCCATTCTCTCTCTCTCTCATTTTCCTTTCTGTCCTTGAAAATACTTAGCTGTCTCTATTCTAATCCCATGAATTTTCCTCCCACCTCTATCAGCTATTTCTCTCTTATGTTTTAATCTTGAATCCAACAAATTATCAACCACAAATTTTTCTTCCCTTCAACCTTTATTCCTAATTCTTTTTGGTATCTGTAATTAAATATAACAATATCTCCAGATTTGTATTTATATTATTATTACATTACACCTCCAGGTGTACTGAGCAATTGCTATTGTCTTTACACAGTGCAGCATTAGTTGTGCTATCTCCCTATTTCTTGTACACTTGTTTTTTCATTTGGGTTCTTTTGGAATCACTTCTGTAGTAATACCTCTCTCTTCCTATAGTAAACCCATCCTCCTATCACCTCTGACCACACACTCTATTATTTCCAGATTCTGTTTTCCTGACGTATTCTCTCTCTCTCACTTAATAACGGTCTGCTCTCTCATTACCATCACTCAGATGAACTCTTCCTCTGTCATGATTTCCTTTCTTCCTCAGATCTCTCATACATCCACAAATCGCAACTTAGCTTCATCATATTGCTCGATGATGTCATCACTCTCCTTAGCTTCCACTCTCCCTTACTTTTCCCATTGCCTCATCATACAAGCAATTCCTGCACTCATTTCATTCCTTTCATTCCAATTTCACCTGTGCTCTGCATGCACACTCACTAATCTTTCTTATCTTTTAGTTGTAATATATCATAGAATTCATAATATAGTAAATGAAAATATATACACTATTATTATTATTATGTACTACTCCATGGAGTCCTTACTTAGACTTATCGAGGGGGGCCTTTAACATTATGCCAAGCATTATCCAACATTCATGCATTATCTATCATACTTATCTTTGAACTCATTCACAGTTGTAGCACCTACAACAGACTCTGGCAATTCATTCTACTCATTTATCACTCTCCAAGCAAAATATCTAGTCCTGACACTCTTGTTAACTACACTCTGACGCGGTTTCCAAGAATGATCCCTAGTTATTCCACCACCAGACCTGTTCTGAAATATTTTCTTTGTATTAATCATGTAAACACCCTTCAGTAATTTGTATGTCTCAATCATATCATCCCTTTTCCACTGGTTAACCAATTTCTTAACCCACAAATCTTCAACCTGTTCTCATAAATTTCATTTCATAGACCTGCTACCATCTTGGTCACTCACCTCTGGATCTTCTCCACATCCTCAAGAAACTCAGATGATCAGGCACAATAGACAAGATGGAGTCTTACCAAGGCTCTATAAAGAGGTATAATAACCTGCTTGTCTTTGCTCTTCAGGGTATTCTTCATTAACCAAGTAATCCAATGAGCTGCTTTAGCCACTTTTGTATTATGTCCTCTAAATTTTAACTCCATATCAACTAACACCTCCAAATCCCTGGCTTCATCAATTTCCTGGAGTACAGTTCCATCAATGTGGTACACAGCTGGTAATCTTTTCATCCCAAAATGCATAACCTTACACTTTGCCACTTTAAGCTGATAACCATTCTCCTTTGCGCAGACTTTCAGTCTATCCAGATCACTCTGCAAAATTTTAACATTATCTTTATTACCTATTGCTCTACGTAATTTTGCATAATCGGCAAACAACTGAATAGGTCCTCTCAGATCCTTTCTTACATCATTAATGTACAAATTAAATAGTGTCAGTCCAAGAACAGAGCCATGTGGCACACCACTAGTTACAAGCCTTCTACTGGACTCTACTCCTAAATAAAGTGCTCTCTGATATATCTCCATCCCCATATCCTGCAAATTATGAATTGAAATTCCATGTGGTGTCCTTTTAGATGCCTTTGCAAAGTCCAGCAGTATCACTGTAAACTCATTATTTTTATCCAACTCGTCTGTCACTGAATTATAAAACATGAGCAAATTACTGAGGCATGACCTGCCCTTCACAAAACCATGTTGCCCCCCCCCCCCCCCATATAGTATTCCATTTCTCTCTCTCTCTATCCATTCCTGTATTTTGCTCTTGACCAACTTCTTCAGCACCCCAACTATGACTCGATATGATGATCAATCGGTAATTTGCTACATCAGTCTTGAAGCTTCCTTTATGCAGTGGAACTATTTTCACCCCTTGAGACTAACTCAGAGCCGAGACTTAGATTAATGACTTAGACAAGATGGTCAGTGGCACTGCCATTTCCACTTAGCACCTTATCTTAAAACTCGAGCTGCTATACCAGCTATATCCTATAACTGTATTCACATCAAGGTTCTATAACATGCTGTGCACCTCCAGTTCATTTACCAAAGTTTCCATATAAACCTTCACATCTCTTGTTGTCTGTAATATCTCCACCTGGATAATATGCTCTTGCAAAGTGTTCACTTAGTAAATTCTATTATTTTGCCTGATTCAGTTATTTTCCTTCCATCAGCATTCATTAAAATCCTTCTGCCATAAACATTCTTCCTTTTACCTGCAACATACTGAAAGAACTCTTTGGTATTATCTTTGGCCTTTTTCAGCTAATTTCCTTTCATACTCTGCTTTTGCCTTTCTTCTTACACTGGTCACCATTCTGGTCTGTGCTTTATACTGCTCATGTGCTTCCTGGTCACCTTTCTTCTTGAATTCTTTCCCCCAATTTTATTTATTTTTTTTTTTAGCCCAGCCAAGTTTCCTCATTCTTCAATTTCACTGTAAAATAAGGTTGTACACTGAGTTTTCCAGATCTGAAACTTTGTTTTAATTTCTATCTATAAGTATAATCACTGCAGATATTGCACCTACAAATACAATATTTGCATGAAACAACTAATAAAAAATCAGTAGAATATAACACTCTGGTTTTTATGTCTTTTATAGATATATATGAAGCATCATTTAACAGTATGAAATTAGGAGTTGTTTTAAATATAATAGTGAAAAGAAAAATAAAAACCAGATAATAAAGTTTATCAAAGGTATTTATACAGTAATAAATGTGTAATTAGGTATTGTAATAATGAAACAAAAGAAATTGAAATGAAGAAAGAAATTAAACAGGATGATTCATTAAGTCCAGTACTGTTCAGTATTTTAATGAATGAAATTATAAAAGAACTAAAGCTAAAAACTTGAATGGGATAAAAATTGATAATTACAGCAATTCCTCAATTAATGCGCCTCCGATTAGTGTGTCCTTTTTTTTTTTGCGACCCAAATTCAATTAGTGCACCTCTAAAATTCGATTAGTGTGCCTGTATTTTTAAGATTTAATCAACACATCTTAAAAATAAATGTTACACATTTTAAAAATTTTCTGTTTTTAGAGAGACTTCTTTTTACATGGATCGAAGATTATAACCAAGAATGGATCCCGCTAAATACTGGCCTTATTAAATCAAAAGCATTGTCTCTTTGTCATTTTTTATGGCTAACTATTTTAAATAATCACTCACTAGGATAGAATAAGTTAGTTACCGATTTGAAACATAAACATTTTACAAAGTTATTTTTTAATGGCATACTACACTATTTCCATGTACACTATGTTCCAAATTTACTGCCAAAATTTATGTCGTCTGCTTTACATACCATTTTCCTGATCATATCTCGTGCAATTGTTTTCCTTAATTTTTTATTTTAAATTATTTTCCTAATCTTTAATCATGAGTAAAAGAATTGGTGAGCAAAAAATAGAAGTGTGAAATGATTTGAAAAGTAATCTGATTGGAAGAAAAACTTGAAATAAAGAAAAATGAACAAGGTGAGCCCAGAACAAAGATAGGACAAGAACACAAAAATGAGTGAATCAACTGCTCAATACAAAGAGAAAGGTAAGGCTGCTTGAAGTTCATCATGCATGCACTGAAAATCAAAGTATTATAATGATTGAATTAGAGAGACTTCTTTTTACATGGATCGAAGATTGTAACCAAAAACAGATCCCACTAAACACTGGACTTATTAAATAACGCATTGTCTCTTTGTAACTTGGAAAGAAAGGGTTATCAATGATGGAAAAGAAGAATTCCAAGTTAGTGCTGGGTAATTTGAGCATTTCAAAAAGAGAAATAGCCTACATAATGTTCTAATCACAGGCGAAGCTGCAAGTGCAGATAAGGAGATATCCAGAGATTTTGAAGAAAATTGTGTAAGAAGGGGACTGTTGTGATCAACAAATATTTAATGTTGATGAAACCGGCCTTTTTAGGAACCGAATGCCTTCCAAGATTTTTCTAGCCAAATCAGAGAAATCTCAGCCTGGTTATAAAATCACAAATTAGAATGAAATTACTGCTAGCAATATGCGAGCCGTTTGGAAGCACATTCTTCCACATTGTGCAAATGATTTTAGAGGCTTTTCAAATGAATCTAAGTTAATTAAATCTCATTCTGAGAAGTTGAGTGATTCTGACCTGCTAAATTTAGATGCACGGCGGGAAGATCCTGAAGAATATGAAGAAAATTTAATCACTGACAAACCCAAAGAGGTTTCACAGAAACAATTTGAAAATAGTTTTCATACAATCAAAGTTTTTAAGCAGCAATGCTTAGAGACTGACCCTGGTGAAGAGAGAACTGGTAAAAATAGGGCCATACTGTCAGTTGTATGAAAAAAAAAAAAAAAAGAGAACCTGCTAAGCTATGTTAGCTCAATTTTTTGTTAAGCAGAATAATAAACTTATATTCTTAATATGTTTTATTATCTTGCAGCTTCATGGTTTTCCTTTAACTAGGCCCTGAGACATACCCTAATTTTTTATAAAAAAATTAAGGGTCAAAAAAGAAATCTGAGGAACGAATTATACATTTTTCCATAGGTTAATATATTCAATTTGTGCGTTAACGGATTGTGAAAACGGATGTAGTCCTTGTGTTCAGAAATTCTGATATTCGCTGTCCTACCTGTTTGGCCAAAGTGAGGCAGTTTACAGCTGCAAGGGACCTGGTTTACACCAGGTAGGTCCAGGGGAAGTGGTTGGCCTTTAGTGGAGCGGATAAGGGATGCCAATTTTCTGTGTAAGAAAATTGCCAACAGTGTAAGACTGGATGTAGCTTGTGTCCTCTCCAAAGCAAGACCACCAAAAACCAACATATCCAACAAGGAATATAAAGCTCTGCAGGAAATGAGGAATAATCAAGAATTAGTTATCACCAAAGTGGATAAGGGAAATGCAACTGTAGTACTTAACCAAAAGAACTACACAGGTAAGCTTAATGCTCTACTATTAGATTGGGCTACTTACCTCCCTATCGAATACAATCCCACCAACTCACAAATTAGAAAACTTCACAGGCTCCTTAAGAAAGTCACTTCTTGGCCTGTAGAAGTTACCAACAGATTAAAGCCGTTTAACTCTATACACCCCCCCCCCCCCGTATTTACGGACTCCCAAAAATACATAAAGAAAATGTGCCATTACGTCCTATAGTGGATGGCATTGATTCCCCCACATACAAATTAGCTAAACATTTGGCCAAAGCTCTCGCACACTATACTGGCAACACACCATCGCACATAAAAAACTTAGCCGACTTCAAAGCCAGCATAGAAAACCTTACACACCAACATACTGACATAATGGTCAGCTTTGACATCTCCTCTTTATTCACAAATATCCCACTCAAGGAAACTTTAGAGCTAATCGAAGCTAAATTTTCTCCCAATATCTCAGCCCTATTTCAGTTCACAATGAACTCAGGCTATTTCGTTTGGCAGGGAAAATTCTACAAACAAATAGAGGGGACAGCCATGGGTTCACCACTCTCCTTACCCTTGGCCAATTTCTTTATGGAGACCTTTGAAGAAAAAGCTTTACCCTCTGCCCCACAAAAACCAACCATATGGATTTGCTACAGTGATGATGTGTTTGCTATTTGGCCACATGGCTCTGAAACACTCCTCTCCTTCTTAACATACTTAAACAACCAACACCCCAGAATCAAATTCACCCTGGAAAACAGGCAGATACATTCACCAACAATCCCCCCCCCCTCCCAATATGGAGTGGTGAAAACACTATACAACAGGTCTAAACTAATCTGTTCTAACGACATGGCCCTAAACACTGAACTAAATCACATCCTCAACACTTTCTCAGTCAATGGCTACCCCCCCCCCCCCCCCCCCCCCAATAAAATCCAAAAAATATTAAAACCTACAAACCGCAGCCCCCCCCCCCCCTCCACAACAAAGATTACTCTAAATTCATCACCATTCCCTACATCTGAATCATAAAAAATTACCAAAATCTTAAAAAAACATGACCTGACCTCCTGTTACAGGCCATACAGAAAATTGGCATCCCTTATTCGCTCCACTAAAGACCAACCACTTCCCCTAGACCTACCTGGTGTATACCAGGTCCCTTGCATCTGTAAACTGTCTTACTTTGGCCAAAGAGGCAGGACAGCGAATATCAGAATTTCTGAACACAAGGACTACATCCGTTTTCACAAGCCATTCTGGTCCTGCAGACCATGCTCTGGATACATGCCACAGAATACGGTGGAAGAAAGCTACAGTAATACACCATAGCAAATACAAATTCGAAAGACTATTTATGGAATCAGCCTCAGCCCTAAGAAACTCTCCAAACCTCAACAAATTTGGTTATATGTGAGTGCCCCAAATTTGGGAGGCTTACATCAGCAGACCTTCAGCCCAATGGCCAAGAACACCTACTTAGCCCGCTAGAGGGCACCATCAGGACTTTTAGGAGAACAATAGCTTCATCTCTTCATTCTCAGTTACTGTGTTGTAGTGCCTACGTGCACGTGCCTTTTTTTGTAAGTTCCTTTTGAAGATGGTAACGTGACGTTGCCAAAATATCAGAAATATTTATTAAAGTTTAATTTAATTTATATTCGTATCTATGTTGTTCAATTCCTTAAGTGATTTAATAATGCATAACCAACGTATAAGCCTGTCTACAAGAATCAGAAACTATTACCATGCTAGGATGCTTATGCCACCACAGCCATTTCAGACACAGTTGCCAAAGCAAGTTGATTGTATAAAGTTTTTCTGCTTGGTTCTGAAGTAAATTATTCTAGACCATGTTGCCCTGTGGAAATGCTGTTTACATCAATAGCACTGGGTCACCTGAAGATAGACTGTTATAAGTTTGATTCTAGTTACTAACCTTTTAGAAACTTTATTCAATCTCTCTCATGGGTAAGTTGGATTTTTCTTCCTGAGAACTCTGGTTTTTTTAACCCCTACCTCAAAAATTAACCTAGAACTCACATTATTACAGACAGTAATATGAGTGTTAGAGGTTAGAACACAAGATGGCAGCAGTTGTCTACTGTATTCTATCCCTAGAAAAGCTTTGATTCATTGATTCAGTCCTTCACTGATAAATTAAGGCCTCAATCAATGTCAATGAATCAAGTTGTGTCACTAGTCTTTAAAAAGTTAGTTGGGGGCTAAAGAAACTCTTCCTGCTTCCTTTGGAAAATAAAAGGTATTAGAAGATTTTTTTTAAAGAAATTCTTGTTTTAATCCTTTACCTAAGCACAAGCAAATTAAGTTGACACATATCTTTTACACAAACGGGCTGGTTGTGTAAAGAAGCTGTTCGCTTCACATCAGTTACCTGGAAAGTGGAATTCCTACTACTACTATTTACTGAGGAGATCTCAGTTAAGGTCAAACTGGTCTGCATAGTTACCCGGTAATGCATAGCAATATACATGCCCAGAAGTATGTATACTGAGGTAGTTGATGAGTCAACAGCCTCATCAATTGCAAGTAGTCTAGTCATGAAGATTGACTAAACTACATTCATGACTAAACTATATTAAGGCTATATCTTCATTACTGGGCTGCATGGAGTAGCCTCATCTGGAAGATGTCTGTAAACTTTGTTTGCTTATGCTTGAATAAGTTAAAAACAAGAATATTATAAAGAAGTTGATAATTGGTAGGTGACTTAAATAGCTGATTGTGGATGAAGACAGCGGGATTATAAAGTTCCATAGACTTGTTACAATCAAGCAAATAACCATGTAGAACAACAGCCAGGGATAGAAAGGAAATGTATCTAAATGTGTAATGTATTGGGCTATGTTAAATGAGATATAATGGCAAAATGATCATTGAGTGTACCACAACTGTCAACAACAAGACTTGCAAATTGTAGGTATCAAGTGAATATCATTATACTATGACTGGAGAAAGGCTGCATATAGTGATCATTCTCATTTCATGTTATTTATAAACATATTGACAACAAGAGTGTGATAGCCACAGTACATAGCTGTGTATTCATCATGCTTGGTCTCAGCAGTGTAAAAGTAGTGCAATGATAGACTGGGATGTTTTCCTGACATTCCTTGATATAGCAGCAAGGATAGAATGCTTAGACCTACCTGAATCTTGTTTCCAGCCTAGTACACTGCATTGATTTTGACAATTTACTCTGCATGCAGTGAATCCTTCCAACATGGTAACACATTGCACCACAGAATATGTCAATCATCCACAAATGGTTACATGAATGTGATGAAGAATTTAGTTTAATTGATTAGCCTCCTCACCTACCATATCAGAATCCACTGAGTATCTCTGGGAAGTGATGGGATCAAATGTGACAAGGACTTGTTACCAGTATATCTGAAGGAACTGCATGACTGGAATTCATGATGCCCTCCTGAGGGTCGGATACCTGTGTTTCTCAAATCCAGTGCCTCATCATGTGGAGGTCATTATGTGATGGCTTATGTGATCCACACTGTTAGGCAGATGACTAATGAACTAGTCACTCACTGATTTTAATGACTTTATTTATTACTAATACAGTTTTTATTAAATAGGAAAAGTCTCATTGACCATGTTATTGTTGATAATGATGTTTTCTCACTGGTGGAGGACACTAGTGTGTACAGAGGATTTGAAATCAGAAGTGATCACCATTTAGTCTTGAGCAGGATAAAATTGAATTTCAGGTCTCTTATGTTTCTACATCTTAATATTAGGTCTCTTATGTTTCTACATTTTTTATTTCATCATAATGCTAAATTGAAATATTATTAACTTTGCTTTTAATAGATGTACTCTTGGAGCAGTCAAATATCACATTTGATGATATAGGGGGCATTGAAAATGCTCTTTGTGTAAGTATATTTATATTTTACCATACTTGTAAAAAATTTCTTATACCTTTCTTACATATTATACAGAAAAAGAATTACATATACACAAACACATTTAAAATCACTAGCTTCTTTATTTTCCCTACTTTTAAATTTTTTTGAAATTGATTTTTCCAGTTATCCATCCTATACTTTTTTTTAAGTCAGTGATTACAAACTTTCTGAATAGAACTAATTCTGTTCCCTCCTTCATGACATACAAGATTGTAGCCAAACAATTCCCATTTATTGTATGTCTGTAAAGATAATCTAAATGCTACATAAATATAATTACCATGCTATTTTTAAACCACACATCAAACTAGTAATCCTTATCCATGCCTACCAGACAAATTCCATCCTGTAACATATCCAGAATTGTGAGAAATACCATGTGCTTGCAAGTTGACTTGCTTCTGATTAAAAATCAATATTTTGAGGCATGGTAAGAAAGAATTGCCTCCTAAATTTTTTTTTTTCTTCTTTAGATTTGAGCATGGTGGATTGTTTTGTGTGTCACTGATTGGACAGTAATAGTAGTCTCTAGTTCCACCATAGTGAGTGGTGCTGCAATTGGTCACACAGTGCTGCAACATACAAGTGGTTCGAAATGGTGGATGCTATAGATGGGAGTCTGATGGAAATTCATACTTGTCTGAAAATTGTGATGGACAAATACTGTTGATGTGAGCCGGTGAGATCTTTCTAAGCAAAAAATACCAAATGTTATATTCAGGCAATAACAATCAGGAAAAAGAAGGAGTAGCTATAGTAGTCAACACAAAATACAAGGCTAATCTTCTTGAATGGCAGACAATATCAAGTAGAGTTATGTGGGCGAATATCAGGATGGGGAACTGGACAATGAGACTTATTTGTGATTATGGTTCCACAGAGGATTACTAAGGTAGAAGTGGAGGAATTTTTTGTGGCTTTAGAGAAAGTAACTGACACAATGAAAAAAGAAATGTTGGTCCTTGTTGGGGATCTAAATAGCAGAGTAAGAAATGATTGTCAGACATACAGAAATATTTTGGAAAATTTGAAGAAAAGCATAAAGCTAATAATAATAGCAAATACCTGTTGAATTTCTGTCCAGGACATGAATTGGTTATTACTAACACAATGTTCCAACATAAAAATGTGCAGAAATTCACTTGGAGAGAAGAGACAAGGAATAGGAAAAGTCTCATTGACCATGTTATTGTTGATAGTGATGTTTTCTCACTGGTGGAGGATACTAGAGTTTACAGAGGATTTGAAATTGGAAGTGATCACCATTTAGTCTTGAGAAGGATAAAATTGAATTTCATATTGGAACCAAGAGCATGTAAGAAAGTTTTAAAGAGAATAAAAGTTGAGCAGTTCTCAGATGTGAACTGTAGACTAAAATATTCAAACATTATTCAAGAAAAAATTAAAGAGTTTGAGAACAGGAAGTAAACTTTAGAGATTTGGTGGCAAGCCCTAAAGCAGATGTGGATTGATTCAGCCAGAGAGATGTGTGGTGAGGTTCTCTGCAAGAATAGAAAAATCAGAACTCCATGGTAGGCTCAGGAAGTTAAAGAGGCAGCGAAGGAAAGGAAGAAAGCATATCAAAAGTTCGTGGGCAAGTAAGTCAATTTGTGCTCTTAGAGAATACAGAGAAAAATGTAAGAAAGTGAAGCATTGTGTAAAACTAGCTAAACAAAAGTCATGGGAAGACTTTGGTAAGAACATAGAAAATAAATAAATAAATATCAGGAAGATAGCAAAATATTCTAGAGGCTATTGAAAAAGCTTAGAAATGGAGAAAAAGTACTGTAAAACGAATCAGAGATGATATAGTGACATGAAAACTGAAGATAAGGTCATTCTAGATGTCTGGAAATAAGTACTTTGAAAGACTGCTAAATAAGACAAGCAATGTAAGCATGATGGTAGAAAACTCCCAACAGGCATGCAATCAGGAATACATATCTGTACTTGAAGTAGAAAAAACCACGAAATACTTGAAATGTGGAAAGGCAGCTGGAATAGGAATTTGGCCAGAATTGCTGAAATATGGAGGTATAAAAGTTTTACAGTGACTGCATTGCATAATTCAGAAGACCTAGTCAAAGGAATGAATTCCAGATGACTGGAGCAGATCTCTTATGATCTTCTTCTGCATCAATCTGAAGATTGGTAAATATAGCAGCACATCTCAACATCCTGTCTTGTGACTTCCTTTTTATCTCTTCATAACTCTTAGCACCAGTTAGCATCATTATGTTATTTATATATGAAATTCTTGGTCTGCCTCGTGGCCTCTTTCCTTCTACAGTCCCCTCCATTATTTCTGTAATTAGTCCCCCATGCCTCAAATAGTGTCCAATTAGGCTCTTATTGATGTGTTTCATTAATGACCACTGTTCATGAACTATATTCAGAACTTCTTCATTACTGTCCACCTAATTTTCATCATCTTTCTCCAGCACCAAAGTTCAAATGCCTCCAACTTTATCATGTCTTGTTTTTTTTTTAGAGTCCAGGCCTCACAACCATATAATGCAATGCTCCATATGTATGTTTTCTAGCCTTTTTTTGAGCTGGATGCAAATCCTTTACTGGTAAAAATGTTTATTCTGTTATAGAATGCTTTTTTTGGCTAGGATTATTCCTGCTTTAATATCTGATTGGTTTCTTCTATCTTCTGTGATAAGACTTCCATGATATTTAAAAGAGGATACCTGTTGTAGTAGGTTATTATTTATTTCCAGGTTTATTTTCATTCGATTTGCTTTACTTGTAATTAATAATTTTGTTTTCTTATAATTAATTTTTAGGCTTTACTATGTGTAGATTTCTTCCATCTTTGTTAGGGTGGCTTTCAGTTTGTTTTCGTTATCAGCTATATCTATTAGTTCTTTCAGTTTATTTATTGCATCTTCAATGTACAGATTAAACAATATGGGTGAAAGAGAGCACCCCTGCCTTACACCTCTACGTGTTTTTGCTATTGCGGTTTTTGTTGTATTGTTGGCTGCTTCTATTAGGGCTTCTTGATGCTTGTTGTGATTAAATATGAGCCTTCTATCTCTCCAATCTACCTTTATTGTTTTTAGGCGGTGAAACATTTGATTCCAGTCAATACTATCGAAGGCTTTCTCCAAGTCAAGAAAGACTATCAGAGTATTTTGATTCTTCTCCAATCTTCTTTCAATAACTGTTCTTAGAGCTAGGATTGCTTCTCTTATCCCCTGCTGTTTCCCAAATCCAAACTGGTCATTGTCAACATATTCTTTAATCTTCTTTGTTAGTCTTTTTTGTATAATTTTGAGTAGTATTTTTGAAGCATGTGATATTAAGCTTATTGTTCGATGATTTTCACACTTGTTTGCATTATTTACTTTAGGAATGGGTATGATTGAGCATTGTGTGAAATCTTTGGGGATGATCCCCGTTTCATAAATATCCTTTATGATCTTGAAAAGGTATGACTTAGTTATGTTTCCTGAGTATTTTATTAATTCTGAAGGGATGTTATCAGTGCCTGGTGCCATGTTGGCTGACAATTCATTCAGTGCCCATTCAAATTCATCTTTTAATATAGTTGGACCAATTTCTTCCACATCAACCTTGGCATCAAGATCTTTTCACTATATAGATCTTCTAAGTACTCCTTCCATCTTTCCGAAATTTCTTCCTTATCTATAAGTATGTTTCCCTGTTTATTTTTGATAATTGTACTTCTTGTCTTGTTTTGCTGGCTTATTCCTTTTATAATGTTATAAGCTTTATTGATTCTTCCAGTCTTTGTTAGATCTTCTATTTCTTTATATTTCTCTGTATACCATTGTTCTTTTGCTTCTTTACACTTTCTATTTATCATATTTTTTATATGTTTATATTTGTCTTTGCTTTCTTCCTTTAGGGAGGTTTTGTATTTTCTTCTTTCATCTATTAGATCTAGAATGTCCTGGGTGATCCATGGTGTTTTTATTTGCTTCTTCCTTAAACCTATGCAGTCATTGGCAGCCTTGATGATTGTATCCTTCAAATGAATCCATTTTTCCCCTATGTTTTTCTTTTCCCTCTCTCCCGTTTTAATGCTTTCATCAGTTTGCTGTTTATAGTTTCTATGGTTTTCCTCTGTTTTCAGGTTACTTATGTTCCATTTGGGCCTTTTCCTTGGTTGTGACAGCTTTTTAAATTTCAGATTACACTTCAATAAAACCAAATTGTGGTCATTGTCAACATCAGCTCCTGGGTAACTTTTGCATGATTTTACTTGATTTTTGAATCTATTTCTTGTCATAATATAATCTATTTGGTACCTTCCTATATCCCCTGGCTTTTTCCAAGTATACCTTCTTCTTTTTGGTACCTCATACCAGGTATTAGTAATGATCAGATTGAATTGGTAACAGAACTCCAAAAGTCTATCTCCTCTTTCATTTCGGCATCCAAGTCCATACTTTCCCACTCTCTACCATCTTTGCCTTCACCAATGACTGCATTCCAATCCCCCATCACAATAAGATTATCTTCGTTCTTGATCAGTTTGATTAGATTCTCAATATCTACATATACTCTCTGAACTTCATCATCACTGTGGTCGCTATTAGGCATGTAAGCTTGTATTATAATAATAATAATATAATAATACAAGCTCTTATGATAATGTCTATAAAAAGAAAGAAAACTGAATGTGAAAATTACAGAGGTATTTCCCTACTGAGCATTTTTGATAACATTTATGCAAGTATACTTGGGAAATGGCTAAGAAAAATTGTGGAAGGGAAGCTTGGTGAAAACAAACTGGATTCAGGCCAAATAGAGGCTGTCAGGATCAGATTTTCACTTTATGACAAATAGTTGAGAAATCACTGGAATATAATGGAGATTTGTATTTAAGTTTCACAGATTTGGAAAAGGCATATGAAAAGATGCCAAGAAGAAAGCTATTCAAAATGCTACAGTTATATGGCTAATGGGGCACTATATCAAGCAATATTTAGTCTTTATTTGAGGTGTAAGTCAGCAGTTAGAATTGAAGGAAGAATAGGAAGATGGTTTAATGTTAAATCTGGTGTTAGACAAGGATGTACATTATCTCGTTATTTATCATTTATATGGATCACATTATGAAGGAAAGTGTTATTAAAGCTGTTTCAAAACTGGACATATTAATCTGAGTTGTTTACTTTATTTTTAGAATATTGTTATATTTCTAAATAAATCCAGTACAAGTCTGCAAGATCCCTGAATAAATTGAATAATTCTTGTAATAAATTTGGCAAAATTTGAGATCATCAGCACTAACAAGACAAAGGCAATGAAAATAGGCAAGAAACATAGAAAATATCAACTGCATAGTGGATATACTGAAAGTAACAGTACATCCTATATATAGAACAAGTAAAGCATTTCAGCTACCTAGGCACAATTTTTACTGAAGATGGCAAATTAAATATGGAAATAGACAACAGAATTAACAAATGCGGTATGGTAGGAAGTCAACTGAATAAATTTATATGGAATAAGAGAGAAATTAGTCAAAACACTAAATTAGCTGTATACAAGACAGTGTTCAAACCAATTTTAACTTATGGATCTGAGAGCTAGGTCAGAAGTAAAACACTTGATCAAAGACTAGAGACTGGAACTATGAGAGTCCTGAGAAAGATTAGCGTCATGAACAGATGGCATCAATGACAGTATCATATTAAAAACGAGGATATTAGGAAAGAACTTGACATTGTCAGCATCCAGGAATGCGTTAGCAGAGCTCATCTCAGATGGTATGATCACTTAAACAAGATGGGAGGGGGAAAGATTAGCAAAACAAGTATTCTTTGCCAGGTTGGCTGGAAAAATGATCCGTTGGAATACCAAGATGTAGTTGGATTGATACAGTAAAAGGTGCCATAGAAGACAGAAATATAAGTGATAATGTTGCAGTCTTGACTGATAACAGATTAATTTGGAGGAAATTTATTGATAGGAAGTTATTAATGATGTAACTTTTTCATGTATGCTATCATAATATTCGGTACATCCCTTGAGGGCACATGTCAGAAATTTGATGATGATGGTGAAGTCTGCTGAACTTGTTTTTTTCTAGCTAGCACCACATACCACTGCAGAAATAACGGTTACACACGTTTCAGTGTTTTTCTCTACCTACTAAATGTTGTATTTTTAAATTCTAGATTCCTATAAATACGCATATTCTGCTGAGTTCTTAAGAGCAGCATTTTCTGTTGTCCTGCTATCTGAAATGCAAACATTTTCAGTTAGTTGTTAGTGCTCAATAGGTTTTATTGTCAATTAATAATGGAACACGTAATGACCACAGTAATAACTTTAATTAAATAAAGGTACAAATATTTCGTACTGAAAGTAACAGTACATCCTCAGTGTAGAACAAACAGTTAAAGGAATGGAATACAAAGTACAGAACAGTCGGTGGATAACCAAATAAAATTGTTGCCACATGCCAGAAGATTAATTACTAAAATATTATTAAATAATTCTTTAAAGATAATTATTTCATTGATGGTTGTATAAAATAAGAGTCTCCCAAACTTTTGGGAGAGAGAAAGATAGTCATTTTGATTTAAATTCGACTGATGTAAGAGGGCTTCGCAACTTTCTTAAAAAATGCGTTCATATTTAAACCTGCATCTGTGGAGAAGACATGCTTTATCCCACTGGATATTATGATTAGTGTCAATGCTATGTTGTGCTAGACCGGACTTATGAGGTTTCATGGATTTGATATAATATTGATGTTCCTTCATTCTTTTTTCCACAGAACGACCTGTTTGTCCAAAATATGACAAATTGCATTCACACGGTATCTGGTCAACACCAGCCAATGATAGAGGAGACAGTTCTTTTGTAGATGGCAACAAGTGAGAAATTTTGTTGATAGGAAAATATGTGGGAATAAGATTCAAAATTCTGCCTATAGTATCTGAGATGCCTGAAAAGGGATTGGAACTCTGTGGTCTGTTGAAGAATCCTGAGGTGTTGGAACATATGGAGAGTAGTCATCATATATATCAATATCCGGATATTGCAAAGATTTTTGAATTCGTTATATATTCAGGTTATTTCAGCTGGAAAAACAAGATCTACAAACAAGTTGAAGGTACTGCCATTGGTAGCCCTCTGTCTCCACCTTTGCCAAACTATTTTTTGAAATGTTGAAAATTTATTTATCACTAGGTTAGACTATAATAGATTTAGTTTAATCCTTTATCCCAGTGAGAGCAAACAAAGTTTGCGCCTGAAAATATCTTCAGGACTAAATATAGTGTTGTACTATCTTATCCAGTAAGTAGTGCAACACCAAGGCAACTCGTGGCAAAGGTGGAGCAAGCTACCAGGCACTTCTAACCCAGTATCTCCCATAATGCAAAACACATTTCCTATGTGGATATGTATACTGTTATGCATTAAAGGGATTGGCCATCTACTTTAATGCATAACAGTATACATATCCACATAGGAAATGTGTTTTGCATTATGGGAGATACTGGGTTAGAAGTGCCTGGTAGCTTGCTCCACCTTTGCCACGAGTTGCCTTGGTGTTGCACTACTTACTGGATAAGATAGTACAACACTATATTTAGTCCTGAAGATATTTTCAGGCGCAAACTTTGTTTGCTCTCACTGGGATAAAGGATTAAACTAAATCTATTATAGTCTAACCTAGTGATAAATAAATTTTCAACATCTTTCTCTAAATCCAGAGTAATTTTTAAAAAAGGTGATAAACCTTTTGGCAACTCCCATAGGCACAGATGACTTGCTACTGCTTCTGCCTGGTATCTCCAGCTCTGGGCCTGGCTCCCACTGAAGAGACCTCAATAAAGGTCGAAACTAGTCTGGGTAGATGGCCAATCCCTTTAATGCATAACAGTATACATATCCACATAGGAAATGTGTTTTGCATTATGGGAGATACTGGGTTAGAAGTGCCTGGTAGCTTGCTCCACCTTTGCCACGAGTTGCCTTGGTGTTGCACTACTTACTGGATAAGATAGTACAACACTATATTTAGTCCTGAAGATATTTTCAGGCGCAAACTTTGTTTGCTCTCACTGGGATAAAGGATTAAACTAAATCTATTATATTATTTTTTGAAATATCTGGAAGACACCTTGTTCTCATCCATTCATCCCCAACCCTCTCTTTGGTTTCGTTATGTCGATGATGCTTTTGCTGTTTGGTCACATGCTGAAGAGGAACTTACCACATTTCTACAACAGATAAATAGCTTTCACCCACACATTCAGTTCACCATGGAAAAGTCTGGTAGTTTACCATTCTTGGACATACTCCTTACACGCACATCCTCTGGTACTTTGTCTACAAGTGTCTATCGAAAACCTACTTTTATGGGCAGATACATTCATCAAAAGTCTGCTCATCACATGTCTCAAAAAATTGGCATTATCAAATCTTTAATTAATAGAACACATAAAGTGTGCTCCTCTCCATCAAGCTTACAACAAGAACTTTTCACTATAAAAAAGTTAATAGAATCTAATGGTTACAACCCTAATCAAATCCAACAGATAATTGACTCCTATGTTCCAACACCTCAGGATTCTTCAACAGACTGCAGAGTTCCAATTCCTTACATTTCAGGCATCTCAGAACCTATAGGCAGAATTTTGAAGAAGTATCATCTTATTCCCACATATTTTCCTATCAACAAAATTTCTCACTTGTTGCCATTTACAAAAGACAAACTCTCACCTCTATCATTAGCTGGTGTTTACCAGATACCATGTGAATGCAATTTTTCATATTTTGGATAAACAGACCGTTCTGTGGAAAAAAAGAATGAAGGAACATCAATATTATATCAAATACATGAAACCTCATAAGTCTGGTCTAGCACAACATAGCATTGACACTAATCATAATATCCAGTGGGATAAAGCTTGTCTTCTCCACAGATGCAGGTTTAAATATGAACGCATTTTTAAAGAAAGTTGCGAAGCCCTCTTACATCAGCCGAATTTAAATCAAAATGACTGTCTCTCTCTCTCTCTCTCTCCCCCAAAAGTTTGGGAGACTCTTATTTTATGCAACCATCAATGAAATAATTATCTTTAAAGAATTATTTAATAATATTTTAGTAATTAATCTTCTGGCATGCGGCAACGATTTTATTTGGTTATCCACCGACTGTTCTGTACTTTGTATTCCATTCCTTTAACTGTTTGTTCTACACTGAGGATGTACTGTTACTTTCAGTACGAAAATTTGTGTCTTATTTAATTAAAGTTATTACTGTAGTCTATATGTGTTCCATTATTAATTTATTATGCCACAGGTACCTCTAAAGATTAGGTTTTATTGTCTTTTTAGGATGATGATATCATCAAGAAACATTGAGATTTTCTGGGGTACTTATCGTTTCATTTCTTATCCTTTTGACAACTGTTTCAGTGCCACTAAACTGGGAAGAAATGCCTAAGTCTCCGAGGACAGACCATTGTAATATTTATTGTATTTGAGATTCACTTTCCACAATTTCCTGTGTATGGCACTTCATCCTTATAAAGACTTAATTCAGAATCACGTGAATGTCCACTTCAACTGTCCTAACTACACACAAAGCTTTCAGATTGCATTTACATCTTCAATAGGAAGGTGTGGATATTTTTTGTGTGAACAATACCAAAATTTACTCAGCATCTAGTCTTTCAAAAACATATACAGGTAACCCTCGTATAACACAAATGTTAGGTTCCATAGAAATGCCATTATATAAATCGCGTTATACGAGACATAGATCACATAGAAAAAGAAGGGTTAGGTTCCGAAATCGTTTTTTTTTTTAATTATATAAACAACAATGACATCCAACAAACACAATATTTTTATTTAATTCAGGTAATTCATGCAAGTTAAAAAAACATAAACAATGCAAATACGTAGTATAAAATTATAAAAATTACAAATTGTACATAAATTTCATTGACATAATGCATAAATGTTTTAGACACAATAAAATAAAGCGCATATTTTAATTGTCATCACTGTCTTCAGAAATAACATTTCGTAGATGTTCTTTAAGTGGCGGCGGTCATCACCACTTGAAATCTCTTGGACATCATTTGTATAATTCTCATTGTATACTTCAGCTGATTTAGTCATCAAGAAGTCAGTAATAAGACTTTGCTTTCCACTATATTGCAATTTTTTATTAAGTTCATAATATGGCGCTAAACAAATATCCAGTTGTCTAGTGAATTTTCCCCGAGTGCTCCATTGAGGGATCATTATCCGTAAAATAACTTCCTAACTTTCTTGCTAAGTCCAATCCTTCTGCTAATTTCTTTACACTGAATTCTTTAATGGATTCATCACAATCTTTGCAGTACTTTCCCTGCCATTTGGTTCGATGCCATCTATTAATTGTACCAGTTCCTCCTCATTTAAATCTGTTTCTCCATCAATTAATTCACTAATTTCGTTTTCAACCATATCGCAAAAGCCCTCTCCACCAAAAATGTGTGCGACGTTTATTATACGACGTAGCTCAGCATCCACTGGAGGTACGAAATTTTGTGCCATTACGGCTTCAGGCCATATTTTTTTCCAGCAGACAACATTCAACGTAGAGGGTTGTAATTCCTTAATGGACAGAGAAATAATTTTTACACAATTCAATATTGAAAACTCTTTCCACACTTCAGGCAGTGTCATGTTTGGATTAGATTCCATTTTTTCCAAAAATTAATTTAAATGTTCGCTGAATATAATATGACTTAAATATTGATATTATTCCTTGGTCGAGTGGTTGAATAAGTGAAGTAGTATTAGGCGTCAAAAAAGTTATTTTAATATTCGGATGGCTTAAATTTGTTGGGTGGCCTGGTGCGTTATCTAAAATTAGTAGAATTTTGAAGTCCATATTCTTTTTCTTTGTATAACTTTCTACATCGGGTACAAAACATTTGAAAAACCAATTTTCAAACATGCTAGCTGTAACCCATGCCTTTTTGTTGGCCTGCCAATAAATAGGTAGGATGGACTTGTTGAGCCCTTTCATCGCACGAGGATTTGCAGATCGGTTAATAAACATTGGTTTTGTCGTGTAATCACCTGATGCATTACTACAAAATAGTAGAGTAATTCTATCTTTGTAAACTTTGAATCCAGGAGCTGATCTTTCATTTTTCGAAATATAGATGTGTTTTGGCATTTTTTTCCAATATAACCCAGATTCATCTGCATTGAACACCTGGTCTGCACTGTAACCACCTTCTTTAATGATTTTTAAAAGTTCTGCTGGGTATTTCCGTGCAGCTTCAACATCTGCTGATGCTGATTCTCCCTGGATTTTAAGATTATACAAAGAAAACTGCTTTTTAAAGTTTTTGAACCAACCCTTACTGGCAGAAAATCCATGCTGAGAGATTTTTTATGAAGAATCTTGATCAAGTTCTTTTAAATGTTTATAAACTTTGAGAGCTTTTTGCTTAATAAGGTGTCCATCCAAAAGAATTTTCTTTTGACTGCAATCCTCTATCCAAATCATTAGAGATTTCTCCATTTTTTCTATTAGAATATTGCGAACACAAGCAATGCACTTTGCACTTACTGTTGATCCAGCAATAACACTTTCTCAGATTTTATGTTCATTTTGTTTGATTATTCAAATTGTTGATTCATTTAAATTCAGAGTCCTTGCAACAACTCCTGGTTTTTCTCTGATTTTCAACCGATCCAAGATTTTAATTTTTTTCTTCGAGAGAAATGAATTTCTTCTTCAATGTTGGTTTTTTCCCTTTCGTTGCAGTTTTTGTGACCATTACAATAAAAATAAACTTTTACATTAAAAAAAAAAGCATTACATATGTATGTAACTCACCAGAAAATAAACTGCTCTGCTTGAGAATAACACACTTATGATTTTAAATGCGCTTTCCTGCAGAAAACGAAGACAATTTTCAACAGTAAACACTTTATATAGTAAACCATAGATGGTGAACCTATGGCACTCGTGCCAGAGGTGGCGGCACGTCAACGATTTACAGGTGATATCCTTTTATATGCTTATAAATTATTCAAGTTTTTTTTTAATTGTTACAATACGTACAAGCTGAATTTTGTTTTACACAAGACAGCAGCTATAAAGACGTGCATATGACTGGTGCGGTATTAACAAAAGATCGCGCGACCCAAAGACAAAAGCAACCGACAAGTGTTGAATTGAAATGCTAATTCTCTTCAATCGAATTCCATAACATCTGAAACTGTCATAACAACATTCACTATTAGTTTTAACACATTCACAACAGGGTGTCATTTATCGTTCTGATGGAACTTCTCATTACTGACTGGCTCAACTCACACAAACATTTCAACCCTTGGTTGAATTTTATGGCTTCTTGTTTGTGTTTGAGGTGGCAGGCGAACTCACACATTCATTATATGGCATGTTTCATTCTTGGTAGTCTTTTATTTTAAGTTAGCCTTTGTGATCTGTCATAATGATATCGAGAATTTCAAATGCAATAAAAAAACACTTATTGCATAATTGAAAAATTGGACAAGGTTTTTAGTGCAACATATTGTTTTGCTTAAGTCTATACAGCGTAGTTTCTGTGAGAGGGGACATGTGATTTATTAGTTAGCGCCGTTTTTATTCCATCTGTCTCTAATTGCACTATTTGTTGAGAATGACACAGATTGCAAAAGCCCTCTGTACAGTACTTATTCAGTGATACAATAAAACTAAATTCGATACTTATGACTACTTGTGTGATATGGGCAGACACAAATTTGACGAAGATAAAATTTGATTTTAAGTCCCGTGGTGAAAAATATAAAAATAAAAAATAAATGAAGGGTTACTAGAAATTGTAGACCACGTTGAACAAGGGATATCACAATTTGTAGACTGCGTTATACGAGGGTTACCTGTAATTATCCATGCACTGTCACTTTTTCCATATTTTATTTAAAGAACTTCTCTTTTATGATTTTTTTTAGCAAAAAAATATTAACTGACTTATTTCGTAATTAGAATGAAAATTTTTGATGCAATGACTAATCAACATCAGTTTAATCATATATGCTTATTTATTAATATTGATTGTGCACATATATGTTTCTGGATTGAGATCATTTTTTATGTTCCATATACAGTCAATCGTTGACTTACAATGGGGTTCCATTCCAACAATGCTATTGTAAGTTGGAAATCACTGTATAAAGTATAATGATATCTTAACAGTTATCATGCCACCTGAATGCTGATATGCATCGGTCTATTTTGTTATAATTTTCACAATTTTACTCATTGCATATAGTAAAATGATTCCTTGTACAAATTATAACAAAAATTGCTGTATATATATATAATACTGTACTGTAATAAATAATGAAACATCGGTGTACAGTACTTCTGCACTCGACAGTAAAATAGTCAGTTGAAAACATGGTGGTTGAGTAATGCTTCAAACCTGCTGCTTTATTAATTGGACAATTCAGAGGCAGAGGAAGCTAGATCATTAAAAAAATCTTCAAATTCAGGAATTTCAACAAAACATTCTGAGAATCGTTCACTGCGTTCATCACTTGTGGCAGGTCTAGGCTCATTTCAGGGAGTAAGATAATAGCAGGATTCATCTTCTTAAAATATTTGTATATTACATGCAACTTAGTCTGCACACTTTGCTCTTTTCTTTTCTGCATAACCTTCTATATAATAAGCAGATGCAACCTGCATCATTCTCTCTTCTTTGCTAAATTTCTCCATGATGGGATCCATTCCCTCAAACAACCAAACTGCCTTATTAACAAAAAGCAAATACCTCTGTCAACTTTTTCAGTTTTTTTTTTGGGGGGGGGGGGAGGGGGACTTCATTTTCTTCTTGCTCTGCTGCTCTTTTTTTCTTCTTCAATATTCTGTAAATTTCTATAAAGTCTTCATTAGAGAGCTCTTCTTTTTCTTTTGCAGCTTCTACAAGCTGCTCTACATCTGCATTATCGGCCTTCACCTCTTTAGCTATCAGCATTATCTTCTCATCTTCTCACCAATCTCTTGTAAGGCTTTGTCTTTGTCAAATACTGTAAATCCATGAATATATTTTCAGCAGTTTCTTCCAAACATCATTCATGTACTTTGCTGTCACCTCACTCAAAATGCTCTATCTACACTCTTTGTATATGTAAGATATTATATTTCTTACAAAAGTATATTAGGGTTTTTCTCACCTACAGTAACAGCAGTAGTCTGAACAAAATTTCTTAAATAAGACTTGAATGCAGTGGTAACACTTTAATCCATTGGTTGCAGGAGTGCGACATTATACACTGAGCATATTAACAGGATGGCTTTTGTATGAGTGGTCACAAGTCAAGGACTGACTGTATATATATATATATATATCATAGTAATTAAGAATGATTTTTATGATTCTCGGCATATTTTGAAGAGGAGGGCGGAAACAGACAGGGAAGGAACCACAGGAAATAAAACATCCCTTATTGCAACTGCTGACCACAGTACACAACAGCCGAGATATTGCTGTCATATATATTCAAGCATTTTATGCTCATCATCAAATTCCTACCACGTATCCTCAAGGGGTGTACAGGATATGATGGTACTACGTGAAAAATTTACATCATTACTAACTTCCTATCTACAATTTTCCTCCAAATCAGTCTGTTACTTGTCAAGACTCCAACATTATTAGATCTTATATTTCTATCGTCTAAGACACTTTGTACCGTATCAATCCACCTATATCTTGGTCTTCCTCTGGGTCGTTTTCCTGCCAACCTGGTAGAAAACACTTGTTTTGCTAATCTTTCTTCGCCCATTCTGTTTAGGTGACTGTACCACCTGAGATTACCTCTGCTAACGCATTCCTGGATGCTGACAATGTCAAGTTCTTTCCTAATATCCTCGTTTTTAATATGATATTGTCATTGATGCCATCTGTTCATGCCGCTAATCTTTCTCAGGACTCTCATAGTTCCAGTCTCTAGTCTTTGATCAAGTGTTTTACTTCTGACCTAGCTCTCAGATCCATAAGTTAAAATTGGTTTGAACACTGTCTTTTATACAGCTAATTTAGTGTTCCGACTAATTTCTCTCTTATTCCATATGAATTTATTCAGTTGACTTCCTGCCATACCAGTTTTGTTGATTCTGTTGTCAATTTCTATTTTAATTTACCATCTAAACTAAAAATCATGCTTAAGTAGTTGAAATGTTTTACTTGTTCCTCAGGGTCCCCATTCAAAACACAGTTGACATTTTCAATGCTTCTGCCTATTTTCATTGTCTCTTTCTCTTGTTATTGCTGACCTTCATACCATATGTATTACAACAGCTACTCAATTTAGTCAGAGAATCTTGCAGACTTGTAGCAGATTCATTCAGAAGTATAACATCATCCGCATAAAGCAAAGAGACATTAACATCTCCAATTTTGATATCAAGTTTTATACCACTTTCCTTCATAATGTGATCCATATAGGTAAGGATTAACAGAAGGGATAATGTACATCTTTGTCTGACACCAGATTTAACATTAAACCATCATCCTGTACTTCCGTCAATTCTAACTACTGACTTACAACTCAAATAAAGACTAAGTATGGCTTGATATAATGGCCCATTGACACTGTATAGCTGTACCTTACTGAATAGCTTCTCTCTTGGCATGATGTCATATGCCTTTTTCAGATCTACAAAACTTTGTTATATTCCCATGATTTCTCAACAAAGTGAAGATCTGATCCTGACAGCCTCTATTTGGCCTGAATCCAGCTTGTTCTTCACCAAGCGTTTCTTTCACAATTCTTCTCAACCGTTTCTCAAGTATACTTGCATAAATCTTACCAGGAGCATTCAGTAGGGAAATACCTCTGTAATTCTCACATTCAGTTTTATTTCCCTTTTTATATATGGCTACTATGAGAGCTCTAGTCCAATCATCTGGAATTCATCCCTCTCTCTCCAGGCCTTCTGAACTACGTAGGGCAACCACTGTAAGACTTTTATACCTCCACACTTCAGCATTTCTGTCTAATATCATCTACTCCAGCTACCTTTCCACATTTCAAGACTTTGAGGGCTTTTTCTACTTCAAGTATGGATATGTATTCCTGACAGTATGCCTGTTGAGTATTTTTTATCACTGCTTGTTTCATTTAGCAATTTTTCGAAATAATTACTCCATACTTCAAGGATATCTTTTTCTCCAGTTTTTATGTCACCTTTATCATCTCTAATTCCGTTTACAACACTCTTTCCTCCATTTCTGAGCTTCTTCAACAACCCACTAGAATATCTTGTCACCATCTTGATATTTATTTTCTATGTTCTTGCCAAAGTCCTCAAAAATGTAAGAAAATGATATAGTGTGTAAAACTGGCTAAACAAAAGTCCTGGGAAGTCTTTGATAAGAACATAGACAATAAATATGAGGAAGGACAATGAATATAAAAGTGCTCGTTCCTGAAGGTCAGAGCTCTGCTGCATGTATTAACTCTAGAATTACCACAGTTATCCAAGTAAAAAGGTATGATCTAAGGAACTATAACTGATTTATTGAGCCATTCGCAGTTTCAACTTGCTTAGGCATGTACTTAGACATGTATGGCTTAATCTTTGAGACAAGCATATCTCGTTAAAGGATTCAGAGTGTACTCATTCTAATTACAAGGCCTCAATAGAGTCCCGTGTTGTTATTTTTCGTCCCTACCTCCCCATGCCGGGAGTGGGTAATTTGCACGCCTGCTTCCTACCTTGGATGTGGTAGCCGTTTCTCGGGCTCCCTCTTCGGAATCGAAGCCTGATTCCCTGTTACCTGTTACGACCATGGTAGGCGCATAACCTACCATCAACATTTCACCAATACAGCCACTCTGGGCTTGCAGACCATGCTCTGGATACATGCCACAGAATGCGGTTGAAGAAAGCCACAGTAATACACCACAGCAAGTAAGAAAATTAGCATCCCTTATCCGCTCCACTAAAGACCAACCACTTCCCCTAGACCTACGTGGTGTATACCAGGTTGGTCTAAGTGCCCTTGCAGCTGTAAGCTGTCCTACTTTGGCCAAACAGGCAGGATAGCGAATATCAGAATTTCGGAACACAAGGACTACATCCGGTTTCACCAGTACAGCCGCTCTGGGCTTGCAGCCCATGCTCTGGATACACACACCACAGAATACGGTGGAAGAAAGCCACAGTAATACACCGCAGCAAGTATAAATTTGAAAGACTATTCATAGAATCAGCCTCAGCCCTAAGAAACATGCCAAACCTCAACAAATTTGGATGCACGAGACTGCCCCAAATTTGGGAGACGTACATCTTGAGAACTTCAGCCCAACGGCCAAGAATACCTAATATAGCCCGCTAGGGGGCACCATCAGGACTTTAGGAAAAACAGCAGTTTACTCGCTTCAACCTCATTTGCTCTTTTTTAGTGTCTGCATGCATGTGTCTTAATCTTATGTTCCCATGAAGATGGCAACGTGACGTTGCCAAAATATGGGAAGTATATATTAAAGTTTATTTTAATTTATATTCCACTATACATTGTGAATTCCTTAAGTTATTTAGTAATCAAATATGAGGAAGGTGGCAAAATATTCTGATGATTATTGAAAAAGCTTAGAAATGGAGGAAAGAGTACTGTAAAAGGAATCACAGATGATAAAGATGACATGAAAATGGAGATAAATATATTCTAGATGCCTGGAGTAATTATTTTTCAAGATTGCTAAATGAAGCAAGTAGTGGTGCACAGTGCATGGTGGTAGAAAACTCCCAACAGGAATGCATATCTATACTTGAAGTAGAAAAAGTCATCAAAAACCTGAAACATGGAAAGGCAGCTGGAGTAGATGAAATTCAACCAGAAATGTTCATATATGGAGGTATAAAAGTTTTACAGTGGCTGTATTTGCATAATTCAGATGGTTTGGTCAGAGGGTGAGATCACGGATGATTGGAGCAGAGCTTACATATTACCCTTACCCTCCATCTGTAAAAAGAGAAATAAAAGTATATAAATTAAGTGGATATTAAATCCAACATCATTTCAAAGCCAAACACAGAAACTATTAAAGTTTCATGCGAAAATTGACCAGAGAGCTTGCGGGAATACACCGCTGCCATACTATGAGTTGCCTTCGCCGAATCTAATAGGTAAGGCCCAAATGCTAAAAGCGCATATATTGCCTTCTATTGGTCCATTTTGATAGGTTTCACAGCTGTTTCAAACTCATTGGTTTTCGGCAGAGACTAGGTAGAAACCTAAGAGGGCAAAAACTCTCAGTACTAGAGAACTTGAAGCGTCGGAGAGGTGTATTTTGCGTAAGTGAACTCTCAGTTGGTACTTAAAGTATTTACTAAAATAAAGAGACAAAGGCCTCATTTTGGCATTTGAAAAATTATATAAATTATATAATTTTGCATTATAAATGTGATTCCTCATGTCTCGGTTCCAGTACATTTGAGAGGATTATGCTATTAGAGTTCAAAGGAACAATTTTAAAAGTTTCTGCAGATTAATTAATCAAAAAAAAAAAAAAATGAACAGTTAATAGTTATCACTTCCCAAAACTTAGAGATTGGCATATAGTCAGAATGATTAACATTTGGATGATTTCATAGCTTGCAGGTGTTTCCAGAAAAACACAATTGAATTTGAACCAGAGGCGAAAAAAGTTTTGTAGTGATTACACTTCATAATTCAGTAGGTTGAATTATGGATTATTAGAGTAGAGCTGTTACAGTTCCTATCTGTTTAAAAAAAAAATAAAAAATATAGAAATAAACTGAATTTGTGAATTACATAGAAATTTCTATATAGAGTGTTCCTGTTGAGATTTATGCAACCATACTTGAGAATAGACCAAGAAAAATCATGGAAGGAGAAAGTTGGGCAGAACAAGCTGTGTTTAGGTGCCAAATAATAGTTGTCCAGGTCAGATTTTCACTTTACAAAGATCATCATCATCAAATTCCTGCCATGTGCCCTCAAGGGGTGTACAGGATATGATAGTACTACATGAAAAAATTTACATCATTACTAACTTCCTATCTACAATTTTCCTCCAAATCAGTCTGTTACTTGTCAAGACTCCAACATTATTAGATCTTATATTTCTATCGTCTAAGACACTTTGTACCGTATCAATCCACCTATATCTTGGTCTTCCTCTGGGTCGTTTTCCTGCCAACCTGGCAGAAAACACTTGTTTTGCTAATCTTTCTTCGCTCATTCTGTTTAAGTGACCATACAAACCTGAGATTACCTCTGCTAACGCATTCCTGGATGCTGACAATGTCAAGTTCTTTCCTAATATCCTGGTTTTTAATATGATATTGTCATTGATGCCATCTGTTCACGCCTATAATCTTTCTCAGGACTCTCATATCTGTGGTCTCTAGTCTTTGGTCAAGTGTTTTACTTCTGACCCAGATCTCAGATCCATAATTTAAAACTGGTTTGAACACTGTCTTGTATACAGCTAATTTAGTGTTCCGACTAATTTCTCTCTTATTCCATATGAATTTATTCAGTTGACTTCCCACCATACCAGCTTTGCTGATTCTCTTGTCTATTTCTATATTGAATTTACCATCTTCACTAAAAATCGTGCCTAAGTAGCTGAAATGTTTTACTTGTTTCACAGGTTCTCCATTCACAACACAGTTGACATTTTTTCTGCCTATTTTCATTGTCTTTGTCTTTTTATTGCTGACCTTCATACTATATCTATTACAACAGTTATTCAATTTAGTCATGGAATCTATCAAACTTGTAGTGGATTTATTTAGAAGTATAGCATCGTCCGTATAAAGCAAAGAGCTGACATTAACATCTCCAATTCTGATATCATGTTTAATACCACTTTCCTTCATAATGTGATCCATATAGATAATGAATAACAGAGGGGATAATGTACATCCTTGTCTCACACCAGATTTAACATTAAACCATCTTCCTGTACTTCCTTCAATTCTAACTGCTGACTTACAACTCAAATAAAGACGAAGTATTGCTTGATATAATGCCCCATTGACACCATATAACTGTAGCGAATTGAATAGCTTCTCTCTTGGCACCTTGTCATATGCCTTTTCCAAATCGACAAAACTTAAATACAGATCTTTGTTATATTCCCATGCTTTCTCGACTATTTGTCGTAAAGTGAAGATCTGATACTGACAGCCTCTATTTGGCCTGAATCCAGCTTGTTCTTCACCAAGCTTTTCTTCCACAGTTCTTCTCGACCGTTTCTCAAGTATACTTGTATAGATCTTGCCAGGAACACTTAGTAGGGAAATACTCTGTAATTCTCACATTCAGTTTTATTTCCCTTTTTATATATGGGTACTATGAGAGCTCTACTCCAATCAGCGGGAATTCGTCCCTCTGTCCAGGCTTTCTGAACTATGCTGTGCACCCACTGTAAGACTTTTATACCACCATACTTCAGCATTTCTGGTCGAATATCATCTACTCCTGCTGCCTTTCCACATTTCAAGCCTTTGATGGCTTTTTCTACTTCAAGTATGGATATGTATTCCTGACTGTATGCCTGGTCAGTGTTTTTTTATCACTGTGCTGTCATCACTGCTTGTTTCATTTAGCAGTTTTTCAAAGTAATTACTCCATACTTCAAGGATATCTTTTTCTCCTGTTTTCATGTCACCTTTATCATCTCTAACTCCTTTTACAGCACTCTTTCCTCCATTCCTAAGCTTCTTCAACAACCTCCAGAATATCTTACCACCTTCTTGATATTTATTTTCTCTGCTAAAGTCCTCCCATGACTTTTGTTTAGATAGTTTTACACAGTGTTTCGCTTTCTTGCATTTGTCTCTGTATTCTCTAAGAGCACAAGCTGACTTATTTGCCAGGAACTTTTGATATGCTTTCTTCTTTTCCTTCACTGCCTCTTTAACTTCCTGTGTCCACCATGGAGTTCTAATTTTTCTATTCTTGCAGAAAAGTTCACCACATACCTCTCTAGCTGAATCAATCAGGGCTTTCTTCAAGGTTTGCCACTGAATCTCCAAGGTTTGATTCCTGTTCTCAAACTCTTTCGTTTTTTCTTCAATGATATCTGTGTATTTTAGTTTACAGTTCACATCTGAGAGCTGCTCAACTTTTATTTGCTTTAAAACTTTCTTACATGTTATTCTTTTCAATATGAAATTCAATTTTATCATGCTAAAGAATAAATAGTGATCACTTCCAATTTCAAATCCTCTGTACACTCTGGTGTCCTGCACCAGGGAGAAAACATCACTATCAACAATAACATAGTCAATGAGACTTTTCTTATTCCTTGCCTCATCTCTCCATGTGAGTTTGTGCACATTTTTATGTTGGAACATGGTGTTGGTAATAACCAGTCCATGTCCTGAGCAGAAATCCAACAGATATTTGCCATTATTATTAGCTTTGCTCTTTTCTCCAAATTTTCCCAAAATATTTTTGTATGTCTCACAATCATTTCCTACTCTGCTGTTTAGATCCCCAAGAAGGACCAACTTTTCCTTTTTCATTGTGTCAGTTGCTTTTTCTAAAGCCTCAACTATTCCTCCACTTCTACCTTAGTAGAACCTTCTGTGGGACCATAGGCACAAATAAGTCTCATTGTCCAGTTCCCCATTCTCATATTTGCCCACATCACTCTTCTCGAGACTGACTGCCATTCAAGAAGATTAGCCTCGTATTTTGTGTTGAATACTACGGCTACTTTTTCTTTTCCTTGATTGTCATTGCCCGAATATAACATTTTGTATTTATTGCTCAGAAAGATCTCACCAGTTTTTGTCTTTTTTGTTTCAATTACCCCTATTATGTCGATCTGGTACTTATCTAATTCCTCAGCTAGCTCCATTTCTTTGCCATTCAGGCTTCTTATGTTGATAGTACCAATCTTTAACTCTGGTGATGTTGAGTTGGGGTGTGTTTTCAGATTTGTTCCAGTAGCCGACTTTTCGCTGTTCGCCCTGGTTCCCTGGCAAAAACAATGGGGGCCTTGTTTTACCAAGCGACACCCTAGCTGGCATGAAATTTTGTCATGTTGTACCATCCTTTTTTATTTTTGTTTAACCAATAAGAATTCAGTTTGGTTGGCTAAATCCCAAATTGCCAGCCCATCCTCGTTCGTTCAGTATCCAAGTAGATACCCAATAGGATGCACCACGAGAAGGTATGGATTGGACATTAGGTCAGAAGCCGTGGTCGGTTCTCCGCATTCCTTTAAAGGCTATGTGGAGGTCTCCTCTCAATTATACAGCTTTGACCCCTAGATTTGGATTTTTAAGTTTTGTAGATCTAAAAAAATCATATGAGTTTTATGCGGAAAGTTCCCCTCCCTCTCAAAATGTACTGCTCTGTTACAGAGCAGTACATGGTCTATATTTAAGTTAAAGGAAGGACAATAATAACATTTGTGAGGAAAGGGTGCATCACTTAATGAAAGAAAGTGTCATTAAACATGTTATCACAATGAGATATGTTAATGCCATCTGTTTACTATATGCAGATGATTTTATACTCCAAAATAAATTTTCAGTCTTCTTTAACTAAATTAAAACACTGCTGTAAAAAATTAGGCATGAAAATGAATAATATAAATGCCGAGACTATGAAAATTGGCATGAACACTGAAATCATCAGCTGCATCCTGAAAAGAACAACAACAGCAACAAAAAACTGTATGTAAAATATTTAGGTATAGTTTTGTGAAAAGGTGTTATTGTGAGGAGGCAGTTGAATAGTTTATATGGAATAAGACATAAATTAGCCAAAACACTAAACTAGCAGTATACATGATCATGGATCTGAGAGTTGGGTTAGAAATAAAGCATTTCTACTGCAGTTTTCTACTTTGTTCTTATTTTCAAACTCACATTTTTTGTTGAATAATATTTTTGTATTTGAATCTACAGGTCACTTTTGAAAGCTTCTTGACTTGCATTCATTTTAAAACTTTCTTATGTTTTTCTTTATGACTTTTTCAGATTCTGTAATATGCTCTTGTATCCTAATTCAGAATGAAGGTATCACTGTCAGCAGTCACATAGTCAATAATACTTATTTCCTCTTATCATCTTTCATGAATTTTTTGCACATCATTATTCTGGAACATGCTGTTGGTAATGACTGGTCCATGTCCTGAACAGTAATCTAGAGGAGGTAGTACTTTAGCTTTGCTCTTTTCTCTTGATTTTTCCAACACATTTCTGTGTGTATGTTTCTGGTATTTATTTTTTATTTGGTGATAATATCTTCTTCAGATACCAGAAAAATGCCTCTTAGTAGAAGTAGAACCTTCTTTTGGAACTGGCAAAAGTAAGTCTGTTTGTCCAATTTGTTATTCTGAAATTTGGTTATATCACTCAGCTTGAAATTGTCTGCCATTCAAAAAGATTATCTTTGTGTTTAGTGTTGAATGCTGTAACTGCTCTTTCCTTTCTCTCCACACACATACATACAGAGTCTGTCAACAAAATGTATACACACTTCAGTAAAAGAAAACCTGTATAAAAATTGTAATACTAAATTTATACAGACATCGAGGGATGAATACAAGTCTTTGACTTCTACAATTACACAAGGTTCTCAAAGTGGTGACCATTAGCATCCAGACACTTATTATGCTAAACTACTGCCTGGGCAATGTTGGCCAAAGTGTCCAGTGGGATTGCTGCACGTTGCATTTCAATTTCTTTCAGAAGGGCTACCAGTGTAGCTGGTTTTCTATGATACACTACATCCTTTTGAGTCCCCCACAGGTAGAAGTCCAAGGGTGTTAAATCAGGAGAATGTGGGGGGAGGGAGTAAAATCAACTGCACCTCTTCGTCCTATCCATTGTGTCCGCAAATTCTCATTGAGGTAGGATCTCATGTCTCGGCGGTAGTGTGGTGGTGTTCCATCTTGTTGGAAGAGAAATTGATCATTCCCATAAAGTGCATGAATGGCAGGTAGAATGGTTGTGCATAGCATGTCGGGTCACTTGACCAGTAATAGTACCTTCAAAGAAGAATGGTTCTATTAAACCCCCTAGATGATAATCCACACCAGACATTGAACCCGATAAACTGACTGCCTTGTCCACATGAATGCCCGGATTTTCTGGAGTCCAGTAAACACAATTATGCCCATTCACTGTTCCACTGAGCTTAAATTGTACTTCATCAGACCAAACCATCTTCCTCACAAACTCCTCATCCTCATCTACCATGTGCTGAAACCACTCACAATACTGCATTCTTCGATCAGGATTGTCTTCATCTTTTGAGAGAACATCATACTATACATTGCTACCATAATTCGATCCAACTTCGAAAAAAGTCCATATATGACATCTGTTAAAGTGTGTATACGTTTTTTTGACACACTATATATATATATATATATATATATATATATATGTATTCAAAAGTTTTATGCTCATAATATTTTAGACTCATAATGTTTTGTGTATCTAAGCTAATTTGATTTCCATTTGTTTTAAAGAAAGTTCCTTGGTAAACTATATTTTAGGTTAGATTTGTGAATTGCTTTTAAGAATTTATTCCAATCAATACACCATTCAGAGTTGAAGTGGGGAGGGGATATATACTTAACATAGGGTTCTGTTCAGGTATCTTTGTGCACAACATTTAGTGTTTTTATCACTCCCACACACACACACACACACACGAGAGGCTATGAGGTCTATAGCAAATAAATGTGGTATGTGGGCTGTGATCAAGTGCAAAGTTATCTGTTGATATTTATTCCTTGCATTCTTCTTACATTTGTTAACTGTTAGTAATAATATCCTTTAGATTGTATAATTCTGCTCATGTTATAAACTCTGCAACCTTTTCCTCCATTTTATAACTGCACATAATGTTAAACTGATGGATTCTTATCTTACAGTGATTATCTAATATAACACTTAATTCAATCATTAAGTAGTAGATTATAACCTCAACAGTGATTAACCAGAATTGGCTAGTAGATTATTTGGACCAATTTTCTAATTTGAATCCTGAGTTATATAAATCATAATGTGATTTTAGGTTGCAAGTTTTAAAAACAAGGTACAGCTAATATATATTTGTATTAATTATGACTTGCAGAATTAAAGTTTTCTCACATTACTACACAGTTTGCTATTGAAGTATATCTTCATTCATAGTATTAAATAATTAGATTAATATATGTTGATAAAATACATGGTTACCACACTATTCACTGATTTTTATCTTCTGTATTTAATTTGGAATTTAAGGATTTTTGCATTACAGGAAGTTTGTAAACTTTTGGTTCATATGAAACATCCTGAAGTATATCAACAGTTAGGTGTTGTACCACCAAGAGGTTTTCTTCTTCATGGACCCCCAGGATGTGGCAAAACTTTACTAGCACATGCAATTGCTGGGGTGAGTGAGACATGTTCTGAATTCTGCATATATTTTTTAATACCATGATGGACACTAATAATGATTTTGTATAATAGTAATTTTCTCAGTGTTTTATTTGATTTCTTTCATAATATACTTTAATAAATGACCAAAAAAACATGAAATCCATTTATAGGAACTTATGTGGTTTTCCTTCAGAGAGATAACGTGATTTGGATTTGGCTATTGAAACCGAGGAACATCCCCCATCCAAAAGGAATGGTTGGTTCTTGGTTCCTTACTACCATAAGGAACCAAGAACAAATCCTATGCAGGCTAGAAGAATTTTATAAAGAACTCTATAGTGATCCTTCAACAGATAAATCAAATATAAATAACTCCTCTCCATTACACATGGAATTCATCCCCCCATTCACTTCAGATGAAATAAAACAAGCATTAAAACAAATGAAAAATGGAAAATGTCCTGCTGAAGAACTAATTCACATAGAATTAATTAAATGGGGAGGAAACAATATAATTCACCAAGTCACAAACTTACTAAATTTATGCCTAGAAGAGGGGAAGATACCAGAAAATTGGAGAAATGCTACTCTGATACTGTTATTTAAAAAAAGGGGACAAAGAAGAAGTAAAAAACTACAGACCAATTAGTATTCTCTCTCTAATCTGTACAAAATTGTCATAAAAGTAATAACAAACAGGTTAACACCTCTTCTAGACTCAAATCAACCAGTAGAACAAGCAGGATTCCGTAAAGGCTTCAACACAGCTGATCATATTCATGCAGTAAAACAAATAATAGAAAAAGCAGAAGAAAGCCAATTGCCTCTCTATTTAGCCTTCATTGATTATGAAAAAGCATTTGATTCCATCAAAACTAATGCAATAATCAATGCACTCCAGAATCAGGGAGTTCCTGGAGAATATGTGGACTCCTCCAGGCAATATACCTCACTGCAACAGCAACAATCCAACTTCACACGAGTAGCGATAAAATATCAATTGGAAAAGGTGTCCGACAAGGAGACTCTCTATCACCCAAAATCTTTACAGCAGTCCTTCAAGAAATATTTAATAATATAAACTGGACAAACCTTGGTATAAAAATTAATAACAGAAACTTAACACATCTAAGATATGCAGACGATATCATAATTTTTGCAAACACTCCAGAAGACCTTAATATAATGATAGAAGACCTATATCATGAAAGCAGAAAAGTCGGTCTAAAGATAAACAGAAAAAACTAAAATCATGTTTAATCGTTTAGTAACACCAAAAAACATAATAATAGAAAACAATTTTTTGGAAAGAATCTCTTCATATACATACTTAGGTCATCTCATTGACCTAAACTGTGGACTCCAAAAGGAAATAAATAGGAGAGTTCAACTTGCCTGGAGTGCATTCAGAAAACTGAAAAACATTTTTCAAAACGATGATATCCCACTCTGTTTAATAAGGAAGACATTTAACCAGTGTATACTTCCAGTCATCTCATATGGTTGTGAAACTTGGTCGCTAACAAGAGCACTGGCAAATAAATTAACAACAACTCAAAGAAAAATGGAGAGGTTGATGCTAGGCATCACATTAAAAGATAAGAAGTGAAACACCTGGATGAGAAGCCCGACTCGCATCACTGACATCATTCTTCACCACAAGCGACTAAAATGGAAATGGGCCGGACATTTATCCAGAAGAGAAGATGAGCGATGGACCACCATACTTACGAACTGGATTCCTAAAGAAGGGAAACGAAGCCGAGGACGTCCTAAAAGAAGATGGAGTGATGAATTGTCAGAGTTTATTGGGGAAAGTTGGTCAACCATTGCCAAGAACAGAGAAAGGTGAAAAGAACTGGAGGAGGTTTCGTCCAGCAGTGGACAGAAAATGGCTGAAAAGAAGAAGAAGATGTAAAGGGAAATGCTTCTTTTAAATGTTATAAGTGTTATTTATTATGAAGGTGACAAATTATAATCAAAAATATGATTAAAAAACATTGAAATGCCATCTGCTTTCATGAAAATAGGCATTATATTCCACTTATTGGAAGAGACTCAGTGGAAGATCGAGTATATTTGAAATGTATATCTCAGTATTTTTATGCATTTTTGTATGTCAGATGTTTGCAATACGAAAAGAATTAAATTTTTATTAACCTTATGTAGCATATCATTTGTATAAAAGGAACAAAGATATTATAAAAGAATTAAAAATAAAATCTATTGAAGAAAAACTAAATAAATATAAACAAAATTGAATAGAACATGTAAACTGAATAACCAGCACCCCAATATCCTAAACAATTAATAAAATAAAAACCAACTGGGAAGAGAAAGCCTGTTTGACCTCAGAAGAGTATGTTAGTGTTTTTAGTCAATTACATATTAAAGAAAATGATGGTAAAATTAGATATCATGATAGAGATGACTGACATTATCAAAAATCAAGGAGCCATTGAGTTTTGATGAGATTGTTAGGAAATTGGGACATTAAATTTAAGAATAATTATTTTTTTAGCCTTTCACTATTTTATCTGCACTTAAGACACTCGCAGATGTGATATCATTTTTTTAATGAACAAATTCAAAAGATGACGGTCCTTTCAATTATAGGATACCCATATTTTTGGAACTTACTCCACTTTTTCCTGGATAGTCGAGAGATTTTTGAAGGCTATTATTGTTTTTTAGGACTAATTCAAGACTATGCATTCATTATATATTCACTGAACATATATTTATGTTCATTACATATTAAAGAAAATGATGGTAAAATTACAAAATCCTTTCAACCTTCCACTCTGCAGCTGAAATACTAGTTTTTTCTTTATTCCCAATATTAATATTTCATGAAATGAAAATTTTAAAATTTGTTTAAAAAACAACTACTGTCTTTTATTCCTATAGGGAGTTGGCAAGCCAACCAGAGATAGCTGGCCGATGGCTGTCACTAATTTTAAATTGCATCTGGTAAGAGATGGCAGACAAGTGCCACCATCTCATGATCCATAACACAGTGTATTACTGTATGAAGTATTGTGGGTTCTAACATCGATTTTCTTGCATTTATGGGATGAAAAACTCAAGTTTCCAAGAGGAAAAACCTACTTGCCTGTGCTAGAGATCCACTAACTTGAAACCTGGTTGAAGAAAGGCTCAGGAAAAAAAAAATCCTCTAGTTAGTGACTAGAATCAAACTGAGAAGAGCTTTTTTTCGGATTATCTAGCACTATGGATGCAAATGCCACTTCGACAGGATTGTGCGGGCCTAATTTTAAAATTGATATTTGATATTTGTCTTCTTGACAAAAAAAAAAATTAAATGTTCATGCTCTCAAATTGAGTTATATAGGTAATTTTATTTTGAGCAAGTCAGAAATCAACTGTAGTTAATCAGAAATATCTATTGATGGCTAAATATTCCCCACTTTCAAAAACAAACAAAACAAAAAACCTAATAAAACAACTGTGCAACATAGCTTCACTGTTCTCCCCCCCCCTCCTCTAAAAGGTGATTCTATTCCATGAAAAGATACAAATGTAATTGTATCAGGTAGTTTATAATTTTTCAACAGTAAAACTGAAATGATTGTTATGACTTAGAAATTCATAACAAATTTATATATTATCATAAAGTGATAATGGTAATAAAGCAATAATAATACACCTGAGGGATTACAAGTATTTTTTTTTATAAGTAATAGCATAAGTACAAATGAATTTTCTTTTGTGAAAAATTTTTCAGTGATAATTTTTTCAGCAAAGGATTTTCTGGCAGAAGAATAACTTTCTTAGGTTTGATAAAATTATTATTACCAGAGACCTCTAGGGAGTCAGGGACTTATTAAAGGAGACTAAAGTTTCATGCACACCAGGGAGGGAGAGGGGGGGGAGAGAGAGAAAGAAAATGAGAAGGCATTCACACAAGTTGAGAATGAATGCACTCAATTTCTTTGGATGCCCTCTTGTTCTCTCTCTCTCTCTCTCTCAGCACCCATAAAATGAAAAATTCTTTCTACTGTTATCCTATTTATGTTATCCTTTCAGAAGTTTGTAGTTTTTTTTTTTGCTAGCATTTGTCCACAAATTCTCAGTCTGTTCTCATAATCTACATTCCACATTAACGGTGATATCAGATTATCTCATAATCTGATATCACCTTTAATGCTCTTCTTTGTACCCTCTCTACTGTATCTACATCACCTTGAAAACTAGAAAATTAGATCTGTACACAATAGTCCAGGACAACATATCATGGCCTTGTAAAGAGGCAAAATGGCATCTTTATAAATCAGTGTTCATTTCAACCATGTAATTATCCTCTGAGTTGCATTTTTCATCTTTGTTATATAACCCTAAACTTCCCATCTAAAACTCCAAGATCCCTTAGTCTGATTAGTTTCTTCTAGCATAATTCCACTAGTATAATATCCTATTGGATATTTCATGACACCCAAATGTATAACTTTGCATTTACCAACATTGGAAAGGGGGATGCCTTAAGGGTCAAAGCTGTATAACTGAGAGGAGACCTCCACATAGCCTTTAAAGGAATGCGGAGAACCGACCAGGGCTTCTGACCTAATGTCCAATCCTCACCTTCTCGTGGTGCACCCTGTTGGGTATCTACTTGATTACTGAACGGACGACGATGGGCTGGCAACTTGGGATTTAGCCAACCAAATTGTATTCTTATTGGTTAAACCAAAATAAAAAATGATGGTACAACATGACAAAATGTCATGCCTGCTGGGGCGTCGCCCGGTTAAACAAGGTCCCCGTTGTTTTCGCCAGGGAACCAGGGCGAACAGCAAAAAGTCAGCTACTGGAACAAATCTGAAAACAAACCCCAACTCAACATCACCAGAGTTAAAGATCGGTACTATCAACGTAAGAAACCTGAATGGCAAAGAAATGGAGTAAGAAACCTGAATGGCAAAGAAATGGAGGAATTAGATAAATACCAGATCGACATAATAGGGGTGACTGAAACAAAAAAGACCAAAACTGGTGAGATCATTCTGAGCAATAAATACAAAATGTTATATTCAGGCAATGACAATCAAGGAAAAGAAGTAGCCATAGTATTCAACACAAAATATGAGGCTAATCTTCTTGAATGGCAGTCAGTCTCAAGTAGAGTAATGTGGGCAAATATGAGAATGGGGAACTGGATAATGAGACTTATTTGTGCCTATGGTCCCACAGAAGGTTCTACTAAGGTAGAAGTGGAGGAATTTTTTGACGCTTTAGAAAAAGCAACTGACACAATGAAAAAGGAAAAGTTGGTCCTTGTTGGGGATCTAAATAGCAGAGTAGGAAATGATTGTGAGACATACAAAAATACTTTGGGAAAATTTGGAGAAAAGAGCAAAGCTAATAATAATGGCAAATATCTGTTGGATTTCTGCTCAGGACATGGACTGGTTATTACTAACACCATGTTCCAACATAAAAATGTGCACAAATTCACATGGAGAGAAGAGGCTAGGAATAAGAAAAGTCTCATTGATTATGTTATTGTTGATAGTGATGTTTTCTCCCTGGTGCAGGACACCAGAGTGTACAGAGGATTTGAAATTGGAACTGACCACTATTTAGTCTTGAGCAGGATAAAATTGAATTTCATATTGAAAAGAATAACCTGTTAGAAAGTTTTAAAGCGAATAAAAGTTGAGCAGCTCTCAGATGTGAACTGTAGACTGAAATACACAAAGATTATTGAAGAAAAAATGAAAGAGTTTGAGAACAGGAATCAAACCTTGGAGATTCAGTGGCAAACTCTGAAGAAAATATTGATTGATTCTGCTAGAGAGGCATGTGGTGAGGTTGTCTGTAAGGATAAAAAAATTAGAACTCCCTGGTGGACACAGGAAGTTAAAGAGGCAGTGAAGGAAAAGAAGAAAGCATATCAAAAGTTCCTGTCAAATAAGTCAGCTTGTGCTCTTAGAGAATATAGAGACAAATGCAAGAATGCTAAACACTGTGTAAAACTAGTGAAACAAAAGTCATGGGAGGACTTTGGCAAGAATATAGAAAATAAATAGAAGGTGGCAAAATATTCTGGAGGTTGTTGAAGAAGCTTAAGAATGTTTGAAAGAGTACTGTAAAAGGAGTTAGAGATGATAAAAGTGACATGAAAACAGGAGAAAAAGATATCCTTGAAGTATGGAGTAATTACTTTGAAAAACTGCTAAATGAAACAAGCAGTGATGACAGCACAGTGGTAAAAAAACACTGACCAGGCATGCAGTCAGGAATACATATCCATACTTGAAGTAGAAAAAGCCATCAAAGGCTTGAAATGTGGAAAGGCAGCAGGAGTAGATGATATTCGACCAGAAATGCTGAAATATGGTGGTATAAGAGTCTTACAGTGGCTGCACTGCATAGTTCAGAAAGCTTGGACAGAGGGACGAATTCCCGATGTAGTAGAGCTCTCGTAGAGCTCTACTCTACTACTCTCATTGGAGTAGTAGATCTACTACTCTCATTGGGGTAGTCTCTACTCTCATTGGAGTAGAGCTCTCGTAGCACCCATATATAAAAAGGGAAATAAAACTGCATGTGAGAATTACAGAGGTATTTCCCTACTGAGTGTTCGTGGCAAGATCTATGCAAGTATACTTGAGAAACGGTTGAGAGAATTGTGGAAGAAAAGCTTGGCGAAGAAAAAGCTGGATTCAGGCCAAACAGAGGCTGTCAGTATCAGATCTTCACTTTACGACAAATAGTCGAGAAAGCATGGGAATATAACAAAGATCTGTATTTAAGTTTTGTCGATTTGGAAAAGGCATATGACAAGGTGCCAAGTACGCTGCAGTTATATGGTGTTGTTGGATTCTAATTATGTAGAAAATAGAATAAATGTTGTTTGATTCAGAATCCAACATGATTTTCCGTCATAAGAACTATATTTGTAGATATTATTTAATGTAAATAACATAAATTATAATTGATATTATATAACTACCTTAATTATGTCAAATATTTAATTGCTTAATCAAAGAAATGTGTTAATGGTAAATAGATTCTGTATTAAGTGTTATTAAGCTGTTTTATTTATTGTTTTGTCAATATTCTAAGAATTTATATTTGTGATTTAACTACGCATTTATTGAAATGCGATCATTCTATTTATTCCTTTTATGAAAGCTTAATGTTATGTAATAACTCAATGTAGTTGTATAGCGTAATGTAACATTCGCGAGAATGTTTACGTCTATCGGTTGTCATGGAGACGCGTGAAAATAAACGGGCGCGTGTGAAGGGAGCGTTTGTGGAAAAGAGAAAAAATAGATACGTAGTTGTAAGTGGGGGTCGGAACGGAACTTTGGAACTATAAGGTAGCAAGGAAGTAAACTAAAGAAGTAGATGTAATTAAAAGGTTCTTAGGGAAGAATTGAGTAGATATTTTTTTTCATAAGTGAATCTTATAGTTGGCTGAAAGCAAAGTCAGCCGTAGTAATAAAGGAAATTATTGCCGTAATCGGATAATTAGAGAACTGGACATTCAAAGAAGAATTCTGAATAAATCCAGTCAGTCTACAATTACGACTTATTTCTATACTACGAAAAAAGGAATTGTACGGAGTTAAACTAGTTGATGAATGAAAAATAAGAATAATTAATGTACCTTATAGTTTTTATCTGGAGTTTTGAAGCGCGATTAATAAGGCTTAGTTATAACCTTGGAGAATTTTTATAAATGTGTTTCGCAAGTATGATAAATACAAACTGAAAGTGTGCTCACAAAATATTGGAAGTACTGAAGATTATTTCTGGTAAGGACAGTCACATTAGTTTATTTCAGTGTATGAAGATTTAAGTATTAGTTCCGTTGCGCTGTTTGTAACATTAACTGTAGCTTACCATCGAGGCTGAGAGTTGAAACTATAGACATTGAAATGATATCTACCGTGGTTAGTGCCTGTTATGAGTTAATCGTAGAGTGTAGCTGAGAGACACAAGGAAACTGTTTAAATAAGAATTTCTATTGTAATAAGTTGAGTATAGGAACTTTGTGATTCTGAAACTGTGAAATTGTATGTGAAAGTTTGAAAGATTGATTTATTGTGAATGACTTGACCTGATGTACTAGCTTGACTGAGTTATCATATTTAAAAGTGGAATACATGTATTTTGTTATATAACCATATATTAAATGTTTTGTTTGTTATTTTAAATATTGTGTTTGCCTGAAATTCTTTTTACTGCACCGTTCACAAAAATTCGGATCTAGCGGGAATCCCAGAAGGAAAGAAAATAAATACCATCGGCCTGAATGAGTGAAAAGACTGCTAACTAATTTTGAATTAATCTTACTAATTCATATAGACTTATCTAAGGATAGAGTGGCGCAGTATAATAGAAATTTCTCTACCCTTAGATCAGTGATTAATTTGCAATTAGTTTTCCTTTAATTGATGAAAGTGACTTTAGCAAGATGGCGGATTTAGAACATAACATGAAAATAGAACGTCACGACAGTGTCAATGGGGCATTATATCAAGCAATACGTAGTCTTTATTTGAGTTGTAAGTCAGCAGTTAGAATTGAAGGAAGTACAGGAAGATGGTTTAATGTTAAATCTGGTGTGAGACAAGGATGTACATTATCCCCTCTGTTATTCATTATCTATATGGATCACATTATGAAGGAAAGTGGTATTAAACATGATATCAAAATTGGAGATGTTAATGTCAGCTCTTTGCTTTATGCGGATGATGTTATACTTCTAAATAAATCTGCTACAAGTATGCAAGATTCTCTGACTAAATTGAATAGCTGTTATAATAGATATGGTATGAAGGTCAGCAATAAAAAGACAAAGACAATGAAAATAGGCAGAATCATTGAAAATGTCAACTGTGTTGTGAATGGAGAACCTGTGGAACAAGTAAATCATTTCAGCTATTTAGGCATGATTTTTACTGAAGATGGTAAATGAAATATAGAAATAGACAACAGAATCAGCAAAGCTGGCATGGTGGGAAGTCAATTGAATAAATGCATATGGAATAAGAGAGAAATTAGTCGGAACACTAAATTAGCTGTATATAAGACAGTGTTCAAACCGGTTTTAACTTATGGATCTGAGAGCTGGGTCAGAAGTAAAACACTTGACCACAGATATGAGAGTCCTGAGGAAGATTATAGGCGTGAACAGATGGCATCAATGGCAATATCATATTAAAAATGAGGATATTAGGAAAGAACTTGACATTGTCAGCATCCAGGAATGCATTAGCAGAGCTAATCTCAGGTGGTATGGTCACTTAAACAGAATGGGCGAGGAAAGAATAGCAAAACAAGTGTTCTCTGCCAGGTTGGCAGCAAAACGACCCAGAGGAAGACCAAGATATAGGTGGATTGATACGGTATAAAGTGCTTTAGACGATTGAAATATAAGATCTGATAATGATAATATTGGAGTCTTGACAAGTGACAGACTGATTTGGAGGAAAATTTTAGATAGGAAATTAATAATGATATAATTTTTTCATGTAGTACTATCATATCCTGTACACCCCTTGAGGGTACATGACAGGAATTTGATGATGATGATGATGAACATTGGAAAAGTGCCAAAGGAGTGGAAAGTGGACAACATAGTACCACTGTATAAAGTAGGCTCCAAAACAGAAGTAGAAAATTATATGCCAATCAATATCTCAGGAGTGGTGGTTAAGGTATTGGAGAAATTCTTAAGAGAATTCCGGACTGGGTGGATAGGAAAATAGGAATATGATACTCTATAAAGAGCAACGTGGTTTTTTGAAGCATAGATCTTGCCTTAGTAATTTGCTTACTTATTTTTTTTTCTTCTTTATAATTCAGTGGTAATGGAGTTGAATAATGGAAACAGATACTCAGTGATTTGCTGGACTTTGCAAATGCATTTGGAGATCCTTCAATGGCTACCAGTTTAATGTGGCCAGGTGTAAGGTGATACACTTTGGGAACAAGAGATCACAAGCTATATACTATATTGATGGAACTGAACTGTAGGAAACCTGGACAGGGAGATAAAGTTTAGAGGTAGCCAAAACAGTACATCAGATTATGTGGTTGTTGAAGAGCACACTAACAAGCAAAGCATATAGGGAAGTTATAGTTCCCCTTTATAAGGTTTTAATAATACCACATCTGGTCTGCATACAGATCTGGTAACCCAGATTTTGTGGGAATGAAGAAGTGGTGGAACAGATCCAGAGGTGAATGACAAAGATTGTAGCAGGTCTGTGGAATGCTTCCTATGAAAATAAATTGAAGGCCTGTGGGCTTCTAAAGCTAGCTGATAGGTCAAAAAGAGTAGACACGATAGAAGCTTTGTTCTTTTAGAGAAACTTGTGCCATAGTTATGTTACTTATTTATGCCGCTGTAAATATAACATCACACAGCTCTTTCTGTTTCAAGTAAATCCATTGTTTGCATTCTACCTTGTAATCAACTATCGCTGCCACCGAAGGTGGTCTGTAATTTTCAGACTGAAATATCTGGCCTTCTAATCAAATAAATATTATTACCTATGCCTGGCGTTTTCGTGTAAATAAGTAATATGATAGAAGGTTATAAGTTATTAAATGGGTTTTATGGGATTGATGCTGAAGACCTTTTTTCAGTGCAGGAAGGGACAGAATGAGGGGTCATCCACAGAAATTATGTAAGTGTGGTTAGCAAGGGTGTTTGGACTAGATTTGTTGCTTGGAAGGTGGCAAATAGATTGCCAGAGGTGGTGAGTGCTTCTTCATTGAAAGTGTTTATGGAGAGTAGGTATTGTGTGAATAATAGATCTCCCATGATGAGTTGTCTGACTCTATGGAGATATCTGTATAATAATAATAAAATTGAACTGACAGCTGTTTTCACATTTCCACAATTCTAGCCCATTCAAATCATTCTACGAGTGTCAGACATTAGTCACATTTATTATTACCCCACCTAAATTTGCATAATTATATATATCTGTAATTCTCTGTCAAATCCTTCCCAATGTCATTAATGTAAAGATTGAATAATAAGTATGTCAGTGATGAACCCCACCCCATATACTACTTTGTGATATCTGTCAGTCATCATCTTATCCAAGCTAATAGTTTATATTCAATAGTTCATATCCTGTTATGCTATCCAACAGTCTATAATTCAAGAGTTTATAATCCAGTACCATATCCTGTTATGGCCATCCAACAGTCTTCATGCTATATCCTCTCAGAAGCCATAATAAAATCCAAAAGAATCATGATATCCTTTCCTAATGCAATTGTAATAATAATATAATATGTAAGTTACTCAAACATGATCTTCTCTTAGTAAACCCATGCTGTTCATTGCAAAGTATAGATTCTTGGTCAACCCAGTTCTGTCTGTGAGCTCTTACTAACTTTCCCAAAATTTTCACTAGCAGTCCAAAAATTTTGATAGGTCTTTATGCAATTGGCTTATCATACATTCTTTCCACTCTTGTGCAATCTTCCCTGTTCTGAGACTCAAATTATAAAAGTCATAGCCAGTTTTTGAAGACTTTTAGCCTCCTATTGTCAAATCTTATTCAGTTTATGCAGCAACTAGTACCACCTCATCATATGGATTATCATGCAGTGGTGTAGGTATTATTCCATACTCATTCTTTATTTTATTGCAACATAACAGTGAAATTTTTTTCTAGTTTTGGTAAGCTTACAAAACCAGTTTCTTTTCATACTCATGCTTAGTTTCCATACAATACTTGTGACTCTTCAGTAAAGTAAGCTTACAAAGCCAGTTTCTTTTCACTCATACTTTGTCCATGTATTACTTGCAACTCTTCAGGACTGCACCTTAAGATTTTCATAACTGACATCTTCCTTGTGCACACAGTATTCCTTCTACAACATCTTTTCATTTAAATCTCTTGCTTAATAAGATTGCCTGCCTATTTCCCCTCTGTCCTATTTATTTTTCGAACTTGAGGAATGCTTTCCAATATTGCATCATTTAAGTGTTTATTATTATTATTATTTAATATTCCTAGTATTCTCTTAAGTTGGTCATAATTTCTTCCTTTGTAGTTTAGCATGTAACTTTTTCTGAATGGAATATTCATAGATCTTGCCATTTTCCTGGTCAGGACAGCATGATTACTCTCACTAACAAGGGACAAAACATTTATATCTTTAATTGACCCCCCCCCTTAATTATAAAAACTTTTTCCTTGAGTTCTTTCTATCATGAGGAGGTTGTTTCAAAATAGCTCAGTAAATTTAGCATCAATTTTTTCATGAGATTTCACCACTACCCAATTAGTGTTTGGTTAATTAAAGTACATTAAAATTAATATACATACAATCATGGATGAGTTTAAATATCATCATTAGCAGCATATATATAAGGACAAATAATAGTGTAAGAAAGCTATGCTATGTACCAATAACTTAACAAATGTCATGAGAAGACTATCAAGAATATAATAGATAAATATCACAAAAGTGGTAAAATGTTTTTGGAGTCTATTGAGAAAGCTTAAAAATGGAGGAAAGAGTAGTGTAAACTGAATCAGAAATGAGAAAGATGACATGAAAAAGATATTCTGGATATCTGGAGTAACAAGTTTGAAAATTACTCAGTGACATAAGAGATATATAGCATCATCAAATTCCTGCCATGTACCCTCAAGGGGTGTACAGGCTTAAGGGTCAAAGCTGTATAACTGAGAGGAGACCTCCACATAGCCGTTAAAGGAATGCGGAGAACCGACCAGGGCTTCTGACCTAATGTCCAATCCTCACCTTCTCGTGGTGCACCCTGTTGGGTATCTACTTGGATACTGAACGAACAAGGATGGGCTGGCAATTTCGGATTTAGCCGACCAAATTGTATTCTTATTGGTTAAACCAAAATAAAAAATGACGGTAGAGATATACAGTTATGAGTATATTTCAGTTTTGAAGATATAAATTGTGCAGTTGAAAAAGCTGTCCTTTTTATAAATTATATAAATAGTAGATGATATTTGATTAGGAGTGCTCAACTTAGGGAGGTATAAAAGTTGTACAATCGTTAAATTCTGTCTGATCAAAGTACAGTTCTCACAGTGTCATCCATAAAATGGAATTCTAATCAGTAAACTACAGCACGTGTGGATGGATATAGAGTTGGTGATGGAGAGATGTCAGAGAGCAGTTTATTCAGGAGTAGAGTCTAAAAGAAGTCCTGTGACTAGTGGCATGCCACAGGGTTTTGTTCTTGGAACACTACTGCTTAATTTGTTCATTAACAATATAGAAAAGGATCTGAGAGGAATTGTTCAGTTATTTGTCAATGATGCAAAGTTGGGTAGAGCAATAGTTGATACAGATGATGTCAAAATTTTGCAGGATGATTTGGATAGATTGGCAGGCTGGAGAAAAGGGAACAGATGCCAGTTTAATGTGGCAGAATGTAAGGTTATGCATTTGGGGGTGAAAAGATTACCAGCTGTATACCACATCAGTGGAACAGTAGTACTCCAGGAAATTGATGAAGCCAGAGACTTGGGAGTGTTAGTGGATAGGGAGTTAAAGTTTAGAAGGCACATAACAAAAGTATCTAAAGCAGCACACCAGATCACTTGGTTATTGAAGAATACTTTGATGAGCAGAAACAAGCAGGTTATTGTTCCTCTTTATTGGGCCTTGATAAGACCTTCCATCTTGACTACTGCATGCAGATCTGGGCACCAGGGCTTCTTGGTGAACAAGAGGAGGTGGAGAGGATCTGGAGGCAAGCGACCAAGATGGTAGCAGGTCTATGGAATGACCCTTATGAGAACAGGTTGAAGATTTTAGGTTACAGAAACTGGTTAACAGGTGGAAAAGGGTTGATGTGATAGAGACATACAAATTACTGAGGAGTTTTTACAAGATTAATTCAGGGGAAATTTTTCAGATCAAATCTGAAATCTTTTTTAGTGGTGGTGGGAGAACTAGGGGGGGGCATCCATGGAAACTGAGTAAGAATGTAGTTAGCAATGGTGTAAGAACTAGTTTTTTGCTTGGAGAGTGGTGAATGAGTGGAATAGGTTGCCAGAGTCTGTTGTGGGTGCCATGACTGTGAAAGAGTTCAAAGCAAAGTATGGTAGATACTGTGCATATGCTGAATAGTTCTTGACATGATGTTTAGGGCTTCCCTCGAAGAGTCTAAAGACTTCTTGAAGTAACCCTTGATGATAATAATAATAAGGGAAATGAAAATGACTGTGAGAATTATACAGAAAGCATTCCTGTAAAAATATATGCAAGAATACATGAGAAAATGCTAAGAAAATTCTGGAAGAGAAACTTTGAAAAGCACAAGCGTTGTTCAGACTAATATGGGTTGTCAAGATCAGATTTTTAATTTATGACAGATAGTCAAGAAATTACGGGAATATATACACCTCTGAATCAAAAAATTAGAATAATTAAAAAATATGTTGAATGATTTTCAGTTCTAATTTATTGCATAGAAAATAATTATTACCAATATGAATTAGCATCATCTAAATCTGTGTACTTTGTAGATTATATAATCATGTAAACACATAAAAATGTATTAGAAATGATAGGAAACTGTTATTTCAAAACGTTCACAAAATTAGAATAATTTTTAATGTGCTTTAAAGTATTAGAATATTCTAAGTTTTTCCCGATTGGTTTTGAGGAGAACATAGAAATAGCATATATTTCAGTAGCTGCAGGACCAACTTGTGTGAGGAATCATTTGCACGTGGATTTCAGATTAATCATTTTTTAAACATCTGTCGAACGAGTTACATATTGGAAGCTAAGAAGTTTTGTATGGTGTCTCTACACAAAGAAGGCCAAACTGAACAGTTTATAGCTAAAGAATTGAAATGTTCTCGATCAAGCATGAGTAGAGTATTGAGACAGTATTTTAATAACCAGAGTTTTCAAAATAATTGTTGCAATAGCATTCAAAAGGTAATACCTACAAGTGATGAGAGGAGATTAAAGAATAACAAGAAAATTCACTTTCAAAGTGTAAGGTATTTTCATAGGAGATGGAAAGAACTAGGTGTGAATGCGTCTAAATCTACAGCATTGAGATGACTTCACAAATTTGGTTTTAAATCGTGTGTAGATGGAAAGAACTAGGTGTGAATGTGTCTAAATCTACAATGTTGAGATGACTTCACAAATTTGGTTTTAAATCGTGTGTGTCTAAGACAAAGCTGCTTATGACTTCCAAGCAGAAGGTAGCTAGAGTGCAATGGTGTAAGCAAAGATTGTTGTGGAGTCTAGAGGACTGGAAAAAAGGCACTTTTACGGTACTTAAAAGGTACTTTTATGTACTGTAAAAGGTACTTTATGTACTTTTTACGTAAAGGTACTTTTTATGTTTGTTTGGTATCTTAAGCAAGAAGCATATGATAAAGAATCCATGAAACGTCTGGTGAAATTTGCAACCTCTGTCATGGTATGGACTTGTATTACTGCAGAGGGTCCAGGTAGACTGTGTATTGTGTACGAAAGAGTCAGTTCCAAAGTGTACCAAGAAATTCTTGGTACTTGAAAGATTTATATGATTGCAATATCCTCTTTCAGCTTCTTGTCACACTTCCAAGACCACTACTAGATAGCTCAAAGAAAGGCAAATCAATGTAATTCCTTGGCTTAAACTCACCAGATTTAAATCCCATTGAGAATTTGTGGGGGGAAATATGAAGAAACTTCTTCAAGAAATTGCCTCGAGACAAAAATTGAACTTGTTTCTAGTCTGCAGACAATATGGCCATGTTTTGATGAAAAAGACTGAACCGCTAGTAAATAATATGATCAACCATTTATGAACGGTCATAAAAGCTAAGAGGAATGCAATAAAGTAGTGATTATCATGTTGTTTCCCTTTGACTACAATTTTTGTGCATTTATTATTATTACGGGCAACTCCAAGGAGTCCTTAGACTCATCGAGAGAGGCCCTAAACATCATATCAAGAACAACTATTCGGCATTCGCACAATATCGATCATACTTTGCTTTGAATTAATTTACAGTCATGGCACCCACAACAAACTCTGGCAGCTTATTCCACTCATTCAACACTTTCCAAGTAAAAAATCGTAGTTCCCTTGCTAAATACGCTCTTGCTCAGTTTCCATGGATGGCCCCTAGTTCTCCCATCACCAGACCTGTTCTGAAGAATTTCCTCTGAATTAATCTTGTAAAAACTCTTCAGTGATTTGAATGTCTCACTTTTCCACCTATCAACCAATTTCTGTAACCCACAGATCTTCAACCTGTTCTTGTAAGGTTCATTCCATAGACTAGCAATCATCTTGGTCACTCGCCTCTGGTTCCTCTCTACCTCCTCCTCACCATCAAGAAGAAACCCAGGAGCCCAGATCTGGGCACAGTAATCAAGATGGGGTCTTATCAAGGCTCGATAAACAGAAACAATTACTTGCTTATCTCTGCTCGTCAAATTATTCTTCAGTAATCAAGTAAGCTGATTTAGCCAATTTTGCTCTGTGTCCCCCTAAACTTCAACTCCCTATCCACCAACACACCCAAATCTCTGGCTTCGTCAACCTCCTGCAGTACAGTTCCACCAATGTGATATACTGCTGCTAATTTTTTCACCCCAATTCTCATTAGCCCAGACTGCCAATCTATCCAAATCATCCTGCAAAATTTTGACATCATGTGCATTCACTATTGCTCTACCCAACTTTGCATCATCAGCAAATAAATGAACAGTTCCTCTCAGATCCTTTCCTATATCATTAATGAACAAATTAAATAGCAGTGGTTCAAGAACAGAACCCTGCGACACACCACTAGTAATAGCCTTCTTTTGGACTCCACTTCTGAATAAACTACTCTCTGATATCTTTCCATCAACCATTTTCCTATCCATATCACCAACCCTATATCCATCCTCATGCGCTGCAGTTTACTGATTAGAATTCCATGTGGTATCCTGTCAAAGGTCTTAGCAAAGTCCAGCAGTATCACTGTAAATCCATTACCCTTATCCAATTCAGCCGTCACTGTATTATAAAACATGAGCAAGTTACTGAGGCATGATCTACCCTTCACAAAACCATGTTGTCCTCCATACAGTATCCCATTTTTGTCTATCCATTTCTGTATTTTGCTCTTGATTAATATCTCCAAAACCTTGGCAATTCCTGATATGCTGATCAGGAATTGTCAAGGTCGGCAATCGATCAGTCGGCAATTTGCAACTGCAGTCTTGGAACCTCCTTTATACAATGGAACTCTTTTCCCTTCTTTCCAGTCCCTCGGGACTGACCTAGAGCTAAGACTTAAATTAAACAATATGGGCAAGGGAACTGACAATTCGTTTGCCACTTCATGTAAGACTTGAGGTGGTATACCATCCAGTCCCACACAATGTATTTACATTAAGGTTCTGTAATATACTATTCACCTCCATTTCATTCACTTCAATTCTGTATCAGCCATTCTTTCTCTGATTCCTGCAATATCGCAGCCTGGATGATATACTTTTGCAAAGTATTTGCTTAGTAATTCTACTGTTTCAGCTGATTCAGCTACCTCCCTGCCATCGGCATTCCTTAGAATCAGTTTGCTGTATACATTTTTTCTTTTACTTGCAGCTTATCGAAAGAACTGTTTGGGATTCACTTCAGCTTGCATTGCTAATTTCCTTTCATAATCTGCTTTTGCTTTTCTTACACACTAGTTACCTTTCTGGTCTGTGCTTTGTACTGTTTGTGTGCCTGCAGGTCACCTTTCTCCCTTAAATTTCATTCACAATTGTTTCTTTTTTTGCAGATCAAGCTTAGTGGTGTTATTCATCCATTTAACTCCCACTTGATTTACTCTCCGGACTCTAATAAGTTTAGTTTAATCCTTTATCCAAGTGTGAGCAAACAAAGTTTGCACCTGAAAGTATCTTCAGAACTGGGGTAAGGTAGTGCAACACCAGGCAACTCGTTGCAAAGGTGGAGAAAGCTCTCATTACTCCCATCTCAGTATCTCTGATAATGCAAAGCACATCTCCTTGCAGATATGTGTAATGCTATGAATTAAGGCAAGGGCCACTACCCATACCGGTTTCGACCTTTATTGAGGTCTCGTCAGTGGGAGCCAGGCCCAGTAGTGAAGATACAAAGGTGGAAACAATGAGAGGTCATCCTAACCTATAGGAGTTGCCAAAGGGTGTGCAACCTTATTATTAAATTACTCCGGATTCAGAGAAAGATGTTGAGAGTTTATTTTTCACTTGGTTAGACTATAATAAGTTTAGTTTAATCCTTTATCCAAGTGTGAGCAAACAAAGTTTGCGCCTGAAAGTATCTTCAGGACTGGGGTAAGTTAGTGCTATGCAGCACTATAGGTTAGGATGACCTCTCATTGCTTCCACCTTTGTATCTCCACTACTGGGCCTGGCTCCCACTGACGAGACCTCAATAAAGGTCGAAACCGGTATGGGTAGCAGCCCTTGCCTTAATTCATAGCATTACACATATTCGCAAGGAGATGTGTTTTGCATTATGGGAGATACCGAGATGGGAGTAATGAGAGCTTTCTCCACCTTTGCAACGAGTTGCCTGGTGTTGCACTACCTTACCGCGGTCCTGAAGATACTTTCAGGCGCAAACTTTGTTTGCTCACACTTGGATAAAGGATTAAACTAAACTTATTATAGTCTAACCAAGTGAAAAATAAACTCTCAACTCCGGACTCTAGGTATGCAGTCCAAGGCTATTACCTCCCTCAAACTCTCCTTAACCACTTCCCATGCACTTGCAGTTTAACATGCCATGGCACTGATCCAAGCAATCTCCTAAGTTTGTCATACTTACCAGCCCGGTAATTCCACATGTACCCTATCTTAATTGAAAATTCCACACATTTAGCCACTTCCCAGGTCAAGACCTTATGTCACTCTCACCAGTTGGTGGGAATATGGTCATATTCATGCTCAGATACAATTACTAGGTCAAGTACTCTCAAACCCTAGTATATTCCATTACATGCTGTCTCAGGTAGTTATCCCTTAGTAACTGCATAAAGTTCATTTCCTTCCTCCCGTTTATCCTCTCCTCCCTCCAATCAATGTTACCATAGTTGAAATCCCCCATAATCATTACCTGTCCTCCACTCATTAAATCTATTTGCCTATGCATACTGTCTCCATCATCTATTCCATCGCCTGATCTATAGGTGCACCCAACTGTAAATTTTGTTCTGCTGACATCAATCTCACACCAGATAGCCTCATATGTGCTATTTTCGCTATCCCGAAGTTGAACTGCTATTCTCTTTGGCTGCAGTTCATCAGCTATCATTAATAACATTCCTCCCCCATTCTTTTCTCTCTCTCTGTCTTTCCTGAACACACTATACCCCTCACATTCTATCCCACTAACTATATGATCTTCTGTTAGCCATGTCTCACTAATGCCAATAACCTGTGGCCAGGAAGAACTAACCAAGGCCAAAACTTCTTCCTTCTTATTCCATGTACACTTGGCATTAGTATACATAAAGTGCAGAAGTCCCCTACTCCTATTTTGACACCTTAACTATCCCATTTTGGTTTGTTATCCTTTGTCCTAACTCAGGCATATTATACACATTCTTACACTCAACTGCCTCACTGATGTCTGCATGTCCACTTAACAGCATCCCTACCCTCCCTAAAAGCTCTAGTTTCCATGTTTCTGCATGGAAACTAGAGCTTCATTTAGCAACAATTTTTCCAGTCTCAGAACATCGAATCCATTCAGATGCAAACCATCCTTCTTGTATAAGTCCTTTCGCTCATCGAACTCACTCCACGCATCCACGAACTCCACACCACTCCTCCTGCATAACCAATGCATAGTCATTTGCAATTATGGCCCTCCTTCTCAACTCTACTCTGTCATACCGCAGCAACAGGCTAACTATCTTAACTCTTTCCTTTTGCTACCGCTAGTAATTCTTTCAAGTTATTTTCACATTATTCTAATATTTTTTGAACCACATTAGAAATTATTCTGATTTTGTGAATGTTTTCAAATAACAGTTTCTTTTAATTTATATTACATTTTTATATGTTTACCTGGTTATATAATCTACAAGGTACATAGATTTATATGATTCTAATTCATATTTGGTATGGTTGGTCGAGTGGGTAGCGTATCCGCTAACCACTCGGCCACTCGTATGGGCATGGATGTTTGTGATTGTCTGTGAAAGTGGTAGTCGGCGGTAGATGGCGTCAATGTTAGGTGATGAAGGTTGGTGGAGTGGTGAGACAAAGAGTTGTAGAGTAGATGCCCTCTCTCTCAATGAGTCTTTGGACTCCTGGGAGGTGCAATGTAATAATAATTATTATTTACTATGAAATAAATTAGAATTGCAAATCATTCAACACATTTTCTTTGATTATTCTAATTTTTTGATTCGGAAGTGTATAACATACTTGCAAAATCATGGGAATATGTATAATAAGGATTTGTATTTAAGTGTTCGTTGACCTAGAAGGGAAAGGCTGTTCAAAACACGTGTGAAGTGTATTATGTAAACGGGACATTATACACAGCATTATATGTTATATGTATGTTAGCATAAGAAATAAAGGATACATTGTATTTGGAAAGGAACTTGAGTAAATTTAACCGATTGCTGACATTTGCTACAGAGCCTTGGTTTCTATCTCTTATATTGGCATACTTTCTCTCAAATCACCACTCTCCAGAAATCTCATGACACAAGAGTGACTTTCAAGATATGACTATACAAGCTTTGTTAGGTTCACCTGAGGACCAAAACCCTTTCAAAAATATCCTAGAGTTTACTGTATTCTACTTTTTTTCTTGTGTCTTTGCTTACATAGGGTAAACATCTGGAAATTCTACAAAAATAGCATATCAGAGACATTAATAATAGCAAAGATGACAGCTCAGGCTTAGCTTTCCACTTCTCCCACACTCACCACAGTATTGAATGGGATAAGAGCTTCATATCTTACATAGAAGACAACATCATCATAGCATGATGATGTTGTCTTCTATGTAAGATGAAGTGCCTGCAATGTCAGAGGCCATGATAGATACCCATCATAGCCTCTCTGACATTGCAGGCACTGTCAGAGAGACTATGATGGGTATCCATTCTGAAGGCACACTCAAAAGAAACCAAGGAATGATTTTACGTGATGTTTGGAAGTCACTCATTAGATCTTTCCACGTCAGACTTTAGATTTTCTGCCAACTATCATTCATACCTACTGAGCAATGACTGACCCATATCAGCTTCCATTCTCCACAAGTTTTTTGTTTTTTTTTGTGTGTGTGTGTGTAACGGTCCTACATGTTTGGTTATGTAAATTTACTGCTTATTGTATTTTTTTGTTCTTCCTAACCGAGAGAAAGCGACTAACATACATGGTGAAACCAGTTGGTTTAACTATCTATCTTCTTTCTTTCTTTCACTGCGCGTTATTCCCGCTTCCTAAGCAGGGTCCGCGTGTTACTTAGATGCGACCTTGTTAGTACCACTCCCAACCGACCTGTCGCCTAGCCTGCCGCTGGGGGGGGGGGGGTATATTTTTGACTGTAGCAGCATATGTTCACGGGGCCGGTTTGCCTGCTTGCGGGATGAAAAACACCAGATAAACTGGCGGAAAAACTCTACTGCCCACGCCCAAGACTTGCTAATTTGGCTATGGCTGAGGAAGATCCTCAAGTTCCTCACGTCTTCGACGGGTATCGAACTTGGGACACTCCTTCCCCAGGCATATGGTTGCGAAGTGCAAAGCCACTAGGCTAACCGCGCGGACTATCTCTATTATAAGTTATTCAATCCAGTGTTATTTATCATTTGTCACATTGTTTGCTCACAAAATCTACATACTCATCATAACTTAAACATCATTATCACTGGACAATCTTACAACAACTAATCTAATATGATATGGATACTTGAACAAAATGGAAGTTGAAAAGCCACTGAAACATGTTTCAAGTAGTAGTGGTGATGGGACAAAAGCACTCAGTCAAATCATGATATAAGTGGATTCTTGCAGTTAGTAGTGCTTCCTTTGTTTGGAGACTTTACATTTGTTGATAAGAAAGCTAGAATAATGTAAACTAATTATACAGTGTGCCTGTTAAGTAATGAGATAACATTGATTATATCAAAACAAAGAACTATACAGTTAACCCTTGAAGAATGTGGTTTTGAACTCTGCAAGTCCACTTATGTTTTTTTTTTTTTTTTTTTTTTGAATAAATATAGTAGAAAATTTTTTAGAGATTTGCGACAATTTGAAAAGACTTGCAGATGAACCGTGTAGCTCAGAAATATTGAAAAAATTAAGAAAAAAGTTAGGTATGTCATGAATGCATAAAATATATGTAGATACTAGTCTATTTTATAACTTGCTACCATAAAATATACAGCAAAAAGTTAAAATTTATCAAAACTTATGTACAGACCATTCATGGCATAATTTGCAGAATTTGTAAACAAACGTAAAGATGCAGTATTAAATCATAACTTCATAAAATTAACTGTTTTTAAAGTTAAATTAATCAATTAGCATAAAATAAAAATTTATAATGATTCATTCATTAGTGTATAGGCTAGGCTGCCATGAAGCAATTGTATTGCTTCATGGCAGCCTAGAATGAATCCTGCCTAGAATGAAGAAGCCTAGAATGAATCCTGCCATGAATTGTTATCACTGTAAATAAATATGAAGAATTTTTTTTTCACATTATCTTTTCATTTTTGATGTCTAGTGTTAGTAATATGTATAACATATTATACCTGGTTGGCCGCGTGGTTATCATATCCGCTCTCCAGCCAAAAGGCTGCAGGTTCGATTCCTGCTGTGGGCATGGATGTTTATGATTACCTGTGAAAAATACTAGAGGTGGTCTTGGTGTAGATGATGCAGTTCGCTGTAGTTGTGGATTTGAGTGGTGAAGATGGAGAGTTGTAGAGTAGGTGCCCTCCCTTGTCAAGTCTTTGGACTCCTTGGAGGTGTCACATAATAATAATAACATCTAGAGTGTTTTGTATCATATAAGACAATATTGATGTAGGTACTGACAGACATACGATTCATCTGGTAAACAGACGATGTAAACTTATGGTACCGAATAAATACAGTAGAGTACCGTAAATGTATTTTCACTTCCTTATGATTTTCTTTAATAACATTTTCTTTTGGGGTGCTTAAGGGTCAAAGCTGTATAACTAGGAGGAGACCTCCACATAGCTTTTAAAGGAATGCAGAGAGCCGACCAGGGCTTCTGACCTAATGTCTATTCCTCACCTTCTTGTGGTATCTACCTGGATACTGAATGAAGGAGGATGGTCTGGCAGTTTTGGATTTTGCTGACCAAATTTTATTCTTATTGGCTTAAACCACAATTTTAAATGATGGTACAACATGACAGAATTTCATGTGGGCTAGGGCATCATCTGGTTAAATAAGACCCCCCCCCCCATTGTTTTTGCCAAGGAACCAGGGCAAACAGCAAAAAGTCAGCTACTGGAACAAACCCTAAAACATGCCCCAACTCAATTTCACCAGAGTTCAAGATCGGTACTATCAACATAAGAAGCCTGAATAGCAAAGAAATGATGCTAGCTGAGGAATTGGATAAGTACCAGATCGATATAATAGGGGTGACTGAAACAAAAAGGGCAAAAACTGGTGAGATCTTTCTGAGCAATAAATACAAAATGTGATATTCAGGCAATGACAATCGAGGAAATGAAGGAAAAGCCATAGTATTCAACACTAAATACAAGGCTAATCTTCTTGAATGGTAGGCAATTTCAAGTACAGGGATGTGGGCAAATATCAGAAAGGTGAACTGGATAATGATACTTATTTGTGCCTATGGTCCCACAGAAGGTTCTGCTAAGATAGAAGTGGAGGAATTTTTTGAGGCTTTAGAGAAAGCATTTGGCACAATGAAAAATGAAAAGTTGGTCCTTGTTGCCAATCTAAATAGCAGAGTAGGAAATGATTGTCAGATATACAAAAATATTTTGGAAAAATTTGGAGAAAAGAGTAAAGCTAATAATAATGGCAAATACTTGTTGGATTTCTGTTTAGGAAATGGACTGGTTATTACTAACACAATGTTCCAATATAAAAATGTGCAAAAATTCACATAGAAGAGGCAATTATTAAGATATACATTAACATAATATTGATTATGTTATTGTTGATAGTAATGTTTTTTCCGTGATGCAGGACATTATAGTGTACAGAGGATTTGAAATTGGAAGTGATCACCATTTAGTCTTGAGCAGGATAAAATTAAATTTCGTTTTAAAACGAATAAAAGTTGAGCAGCTGTCAGATGTGAACTGTACACTAAAATACACAACTATTATTCAAGAAAAAATGAAAGCGCTTAACAACAGGAACCAAACCTTGGAGATTCAGCAGCTTGCCCTGAAGAAAACACTGATTGATTCAGCCAGAAAGATATGTGGTGAGGTTATCTGCAAGGATAGAAAAATCAGAACTCATTGGTGGACACAGGAAGTAAAAGAGGCAGTTAAGGAAAAGAAGAAAGCATATCAAACATTCCTGGCAAATAAGTCAGCTTGTGCTCTTAGAGAATACAGAGACAAATATAAGAAAGCTAAAAGAAGAAAGCATATCAAATCACTGTGTAAAACTAGCTAAACAAAAGTTATGGGAAGACTTTGGTAAGAACATGGAAAATAAATATCAAGAGGTGGCAAGCTATTCTGAAGGTTCTTGAAGAAACTCAGAAATGGAGGGAAGAGTGCTGTAAAAGGAATTAGATATGATAAAGGTGATTTGAAAACTGGACAAAAAAGATGTCCTTGAAGTATGGAGTAATTACTTCGAAAAATTGCTAAATGAAACTAGCAGTGATGACAGCACGTTAATAAAAGCACTGACCAGGCATGCAATCAGGAATATATATACATACTTGAAGTAGAAAAAAAAAGCTATCAAAAGTCTGAAATGTGGAAAGGCAACTGGAGTAGATGATATTCGACCAGAAATGCTCAAGTATGGAGGTATAAAAGTCTTACAGTGGCGGCACTACATAGTTCAGAAGTCCTGGACAGAGGGATGAATTCCAGATGATTGGAGTAGAGCTCTAATAGTACCCATATATAAAAGGGAAATAAAACTGAATGTTAGAATTACAGCGGTATTTCTATACTGATTGTTCCTGGTAAGATTTATGCCAGTATACTTCAGAAATGGTTGAGAGGGATTGGGGAAGGGAAGCTTGGTGAAGAACAAGCTGGATTCAGGCCAGATAGAGGCTGTTAGGATCAGATTTTCACTTTTTGACATATAGTTGAGAAATCATGGAAACATAACAAAGATCTGTATTTAATATGTTGTCATGCAACAGAAACCAATTGTTGTGGAGAGTTCTTTCCTGATATGTTGCATTACTCCTGGCATCATGGGCAACAATTTCCCTAGCTTTTACCACATTGTCATTTGTCCATGCAGAAACTGGCTGTTCACAGTGTGTTTCATCCTTCAGGGACTCCTTCCCCTCTTTAAATGTTGAAGACCAGCAGAACACCTGTACACAGCCCAGACAGTCAATGGTGTAAATTTTTTTAAGGTCTTGGTACATTTCTGCAGCAGTTTTTCTTAATATAGTAAAATTTTATTACAGCTCTTTGCTGCATCATGGAGCAAAGAGCTGTAATAAAATTTTGCATCACCTGACTCTAAAGTTTTACCTGCGATTACAACACACACACACACACTAGTGGCCCAAACTATAAACATGTTTGGTACTTATATTCAAAGGACTGTCCTGTAAAAAAATCAATCTGATTACTTAATGGGCACACTGTGTATAGTGTTATGATATCATGTACATCTCTTTAGGTTATATCAGGAAATTTAAGATAATGATGATATTTGGAAGAACACTAAACAAGAATTCTTTCTGATAAACAGCATTCAAAAGAAAAATAAGTAAGGAAGTTTAAACAAAAAAAAAATAAGTCTAACAACTTTTAGAGATGAGAAACTCAATTATACAATTACATCAAACATGAAAGAGCTTGAAAGCAAGAACGAAACCTTAGAGTTTCAGTGGCAAACTTTAAAGAAAACATTGATTAATTGCTTCATCTAGTGAGGTGTGTGGAGATATTGTTGGCAAGGATAGAAAAATCCAAATTTTACAGTGGTTGCAAGAAGTTAAAGGGGCAATCTTGGTAAACCCTGTTGAAAGTTCTTAGCAAGTAAGTAGGCAGATTCTCTGAGCTGTGTGTAAAAGTCAATCCACAACTCCTCAAGAAACACATTAACAGATATTAGTCTACCAAGATTCACAAAGATTACACATTATAAGGGTGGTCTGAAAAGTTCCCAGCCTCACTCATAGATGGCAACACTTCTTCTTCTTTTCTGTCCACTGCTGGACGAAAGCCTCCTCCAGTTCTTTTCTCCTTTCTCTGTTCTTGGCAATGGTTGACCAACTTTCCCCAATAAACTCTGACAATTCATCACTCCATCTTCTTTTAGGACGTCCTCGGCTTCATTTCCCTTCTTTAGGAATCCAGTTCGTAAGTATGGTGGTCCATCGCTCATCTTCTCTTCTGGATAAATGTCCGGCCCATTTCCATTTTAGTTGCTTGTGGTGAAGAATGATGTCAGTGATGCGAGTCGGGCTTCTCATCCAGGTGTTTCGCTTCTTATCTTTTAATGTGATGCCTAGCATCAACCTCTCCATTTTTCTTTGAGTTGTTGTTAATTTATTTGCCAGTGCTCTTGTTAGCGACCAAGTTTCACAACCATATGAGATGACTGGAAGTATACACTGGTTAAATGTCTTCCTTTTTAAACAGAGTGGGACATCATCGTTTTGAAAAATGTTTTTCAGTTTTCTGAATGCACTCCAGGCAAGTTGAACTCTCCTATTTATTTCCTTTTGGAGTCCACAGTTTAGGTCAATGAGATGACCTAAGTATGTATATGAAGAGATTCTTTCCAAAAAATTGTTTTCTATTATTATGTTTTTTGGTGTTACTAAACGATTAAACATGATTTTAGTTTTTTCTGTTTATCTTTAGACCGACTTTTCTGCTTTCATGATATAGGTCTTCTATCATTATATTAAGGTCTTCTGGAGTGTTTGCAAAAATTATGATATCGTCTGCATATCTTAGATGTGTTAAGTTTCTGTTATTAATTTTTATACCAAGGTTTGTCCAGTTTATATTATTAAATATTTCTTGAAGGACTGCTGTAAAGATTTTGGGTGATAGAGAGTCTCCTTGTCGGACACCTTTTCCAATTGATATTTTATCGCTACTCGTGTGAAGTTGGATTGTTGCTGTTGCAGTGAGGTATATTGCCTGGAGGAGTCCACATATTCTCCAGGAACTCCCTGATTCTGGAGTGCATTGATTATTGCATTAGTTTTGATGGAATCAAATGCTTTTTCATAATCAATGAAGGCTAAATAGAGAGGCAATTGGCTTTCTTCTGCTTTTTCTATTATTTGTTTTACTGCATGAATATGATCAGCTGTGTTGAAGCCTTTACGGAATCCTGCTTGTTCTACTGGTTGATTTGAGTCTAGAAGAGGTGTTAACCTGTTTGTTATTACTTTTATGACAATTTTGTACAGATTAGAGAGAGAATACTAATTGGTCTGTAGTTTTTTACTTCTTCTTTGTCCCCTTTTTTTAAATAACAGTATCAGAGTAGCATTTCTCCAATTTTCTGGTATCTTCCCCTCTTCTAGGCATAAATTTAGTAAGTTTGTGACTTGGTGAATTATATTGTTTCCTCCCCATTTAATTAATTCTATGTGAATTAGTTCTTCAGCAGGACATTTTCCATTTTTCATTTGTTTTAATGCTTGTTTTATTTCATCTGAAGTGAATGGGGGGATGAATTCCATGTGTAATGGAGAGGAGTTATTTATATTTGATTTATCTGTTGAAGGATCACTATAGAGTTCTTTATAAAATTCTTCTAGCCTGCATAGGATTTGTTCTTGGTTCCTTATGGTAGTTCCATTCTTATCTTTTATTACAGTTATTTGACCTTTGCCAGCTGATAAATATTTTTTTAGTATTTTCATATTTTTATTGTTTTCGATTGTTTCTTTTATTTTTTTAGTGTTATAAGATCTTATTTAATTTCTCATCTTTTTCCTTATTGTTTTGCATAGTTCTGCATGTTATATTTTAGAAATTAAGTTTTTGTCTTGTTTCATATTTCGTCTCTTTTTTAATAGTTGTAGGGTTTCCTCTGAAAGTTTATTGTCTTTTTGTTGTTTGTTGTTTTTGAGTTCGTTAGCTGTTGAGATTATTACTTCCATTAGGTTTTTGCTTATTTTATTTATGTCTTTTTCTTCAAATATATTTATTAATTCTAGTTTTTGATTGAATTTTTCTTCATAATCCTTCTTCTTCTTGTTTCCGATAGGGTTTAAGTTAAAACGTCTTGATTTTTTGTTGTTTAGCCATTTTATTCTTTCCAATTTGGGGTTTATTTTAATTTTGGCTCTGACTAGTCTGTGGTCACTTACTGTTTTTACTTGATTTAGTACTGAAGTATCTTGAACTATTTCTTTATTATTACACAGTATATAATCTATTTCATTTTTTATTTCTCTGTTTGGACTTCTCCATATCCATTTTCTTTTGAGGGCTTTCTTAAAAAATGTATTCATAACATAAAGCTTGTTACTGATAGAGAATTCTGTAAGAGCCATTCTTGAGTTGCTGCTTGTACCATATATGTATGGCCCTATTGTATCTATTTGGTGAATTGGATGACCTACTTTGGCATTAAAATCGCCCATTACTATAGTAAAGTTATGATTGCTATTTCTTTTTTTATCTAGAGTGTGCTGCAGTGAGTCATACAGTGCATCTATCTCTTCATCAGTGTGAGATGAGGTGGGAGCATATATTTGGATGATCCTGATTTTAAGTTTAGAGTTTATTTTAAGTATAATTTCAATTATTCTTTCATCTGTATAATTAAATTCTTCTGTAAGGTGCGTAATTGTTTTCTTAAATAGAAATCCCACTCTGTATTGTCCTTTAGTTTTCCCATAATAGTATAGGTAGTCTCTATTTTTTAGTTTTATTAGATGTTCATCCTGCCTGCGAACTTCACTTAAACCTATGATGTCCCATTTAATATGTTTTATTTCTTGCTGTAAGATGACAAGGTCGTCCTCTTCCTTAAGTGTTCGACAATTAAATGTTCTTATATAGAAGAAAAGAGGATTTCTGTAATATTTATGAGTTCTTTGGGCTATTCCAATATTGCTTATTATTTGGGAAAGCTTCTTCACTGCATCATTCACTGGTCTCCATAAATGGTTTCGATCAGAGTAGTCATATAGTTGGGGAAATTTAGTCATATCCAGTGATTGGCCATTCTGGCCCTGGGCTTTACGGCCTTTCTTTGTTCTTCTTGGCAGAGGTTATGGCCTAATCTCCCACGCTGGCCACATAACGTCTTGGGAGATGCATTTTATAACTTTCTGCAAGCTCTATGCTTAGTTTCAACTTTACCATGGCTCATTATGACCTCATGTTTCCTGGGGGGGGGGGGGGTCCACGTGGAGGCATGATACTTCCTGGGTATGGCCTTCCAGACTTCACTGAAATATTGGCACTACCATCTATATCAGTTCCATCAGGGTTTTTGACCGTGGTGTAGGTTGCCAGCCCACCACAGAAATCCATCCCAGGCTTAACTGTGCTCAATATGCTACAAGCATGGCTGATGGCTAGTCAGCCAAGATCCTGGTAGGAGAACACAGCTAATCCCCCTCCCCCTTTGCTATGGCAACACTATCAGCAAGATTTTTTTTTTTTTTCTAAGTTGGTACATCTGTCATAAGCATCAATGTGAAATTGCAAGTCATTCTATCAAATAGTTTGTTTTATACAGCTGTCTGAAGCAGAAGTGTGGTCTGTATCCCTTGAAATGGATAAAATTGAGTATCATGCGGTTATAAAATTCTTTGTAAAAGAAATTCATTCGAAGTTCATTAAAGTTTATGGGCACTCTTCTCCTTTCTTTTCAACAAGTAAGAAATGGGCTTCAGACAGCCATATAAAAAAAACTACTTGATAGAATAACTTGCAATTTCACATTGATGCTTATGACAGATGTACCAACGTAGAAAAAAAAATCTTGCCGATAGTGTTGCCATTTATGTTTCAGGCTGAGAACTTTTCAGATCATCCACGTATAATTGAGAAATCTTGGGAATATGACAAGGATTTGCATTTAAGTTTAGTTGATCTGGAAAAGGTATATAAAAACAGGAAAGCTCTCTAAAACACTATATGGTATAAATGGAACATTATATCAAACAACGCATAGTCTCTATTTAAGGTGTAAATCTGATATCAATTTGATATTGGGTTTAATAAATTTCTAATAAATTTGGTATGAAAATCAGCAATGAAAATTGGCAAGAAACATTGAAAACCTCAACTGTATCCTGAATGATGAACCTATAGAACAAGTAAAATATTTCTGCTATTTAGGCACAATTTTTAATGAAGATGGTAAATTAAATATGGAAATAGACAACAGAATCAACAAAGCCAGTATGGTAGGAAATAAGCTCAATAAATTTATATGGAATAAGAAAGAAATTACTGAATACACTAAATTAGCTGTATACAAGACCGTCTTCAAACCGATTTCGACTTGTGGATTTGAGAGCTGGGTTAGAAATAAAACACTTGATGTGTTTTATTTCAAAGACTGGAGACCTCTGATATGAGTTCTGAAAAAATCATTGGAGTGGTCAGATAGCATCAATGGTAGTATCATATTAAAAATGAGGATATTAGGAAAGAACTTGCTATTGTCAGCATTCAGCTATGTGTAGTAGAGCTAATCTCAGGAGATATGGTCATTTAAACAGAATGGGAGAGAGGAAAGATTAGTTAATCAAGTGTTCTTTGCCAGGTTGTCTGGAAGAAGACCCAAAGCCCAAGATGTAGATGGTTTGATACAGTAAAAAGTGCCTTAAAAGACAGAAATATAAGATGTGATAATATTGGAATCATGTGAGATAACAGATTAAGTTGGAGGAAAATTGTTGATTGGAAGTTACTAATGGTGTAACTCTTTTTCATGGAATACTATCGTGATTATCCTGTATATCCCCTCAGGGTATGTATATCAGGAATTTTATGGCAAATTAGCTACGTAGGTGATCCTTTTTTTGGAATTACCTGTTATTGTTTAATTGCCATTCTATGATCCTTTACTGACGATGCTTATAACACTTAACCAAAAATTTTACATTAAATAAGTTTTTTACTTTTTCAATGTAAAATAAGTAAAAAACTTATTTAATGTAATAAAATGTTTATAATGTAGTAAACTTATTCAGCTAGCTCCATTTTTTTCGTCTGAATGGCAAAGAAATGGAGCTAGCTGAAGAATTAGATAAGTACCAGATCGACATAATAGGGGTGACTGAAACAAAAAAAGACAAAAACTGGTGAGATCTTTCTGAGCAATAAATACAAAATGTTATATTCAGGAAATGACAATCAAGGAAAAGAAGGAGTAGCCATAGTATTCAATACAACATACTAGGCTCGTCTTCTTGAATGGCAGACAGTCTCAAGTAGAGTGATTTGGGCAAATATCAGAATGGGGAACTGGACAATGAGACTTATTGGTGCCTATGGTCCCACAGAAGGCTCAACTAAGGTAGAAGTGGAGGAATTTTTTGAGGCTCTAGAGAAAGCTACTGACATAATGAAATAGGTAAAGTTGGTCCTTGTTGGGGAACTAAATACCAGAGTAGGAAATGATTGTCAGACATGCAAAAATGTTTTGGGAAAATTTGGAGAAAAGAGCAAAGCTAATAATAATGGCAAATACCTGTTTGATTTCTGCTCAGGACATGGACTGGTTATTACTAACACCATGTTCCAACATAAAAATGTGCACAAATTCACATGGAGAGAAGAGGCAAGGAATAAGAAAAGTCTTATTGACTATGTTATTGTTGATAATGGTGTTTTCTCCCTGGTGCAGAACACCAGAGTGTACAGAGGACTTGAAATTGGAAGCGATCACTATTTAGTCTTGAGCAGGATAAAATTGAATTTTATATTGAAAAGAATGACATGTAAGAAAGTTTTAAAGCAAATAAAAGTAGAGCAGCTCTCAGATGTGAACTGTAGACTAAAATACACAAAGATTATTCAAGAAAAAATGAAAGAGTTTGAGAACAAAAACCAAACCTTGGAGATTCAGTGGCAAATCTTGAAGAAAACCCTGATTGATTCAGCCAGAGAGGCATGTGGTGAGGTTGTCTGCAAGGATAGAAAAATCAGAACTCCATGGTGGACACAGGAAGTTAAAGAGGCAGTGAAGGAAAAGAAGAACGCATATCAAAAGTTCCTGGCAAATGAGTCAGCTTGTGCTCTCAGAGAATACAGAGACAAATGTAAGAAAGCTAAACAAAAGTCATGGGAGGACTTTGGCAAGAACATAGAAAATAAATATCAAGAAGGTGGTAAGATATTCTGGAGGTTGTTGAAGAAGCTTAGAAATGGAGGAAAGAGTGCAAGGAGTTAGAGATGATAAAGGTGACATGAAAACAGGAGAAAAAGATATCCCTGAAGTATGGAGTAATTACGTCGAACAGTTGCTAAATGAAACAAGGTGAGAGCACAGTGGTAAAAAACACTCAACAGGCATACAGTCAGGAATACATATCCATACTTGAAGTAGAAAAAGCCATCAAAGGCTTGAAATGTGGAAAGGTGGCAGGAGTAGATGATATTTGACCAGAAATGCTTAAGTATGGTGGTATAAAAGTCTTACAGTGGCTGGACTGCATAGTTCAGAAAGCCTGGACAGAGGGACGAATTCCCGATGATTGGAGTAGAGCTGTAATAGTACCCATATATAAAAAGGGAAATAAAACTGAATGTGAGAATTACAGAGCTTTTTCCCTATTGAGTGTTCCTGGCAAGATCTATGCAAGTATACTTAAGAAACAGTTGAGAAGAATTGTGGAAGAAAAGCTTGGTGAAGAGTAAGCTGGATTCAGGCCAAATAGAGGCTGTCAGGATCAGATCTTCACTTTACGACAAACATTTGAGAAAACATGGGAATATAACAAAGATCTTTATTTAAGTTTTGTCGATCTGGAAATGCCATATGACAAGTTGCCAAGAGAGAAGCTATTCAATACGCTACAATTATATGGTGTCAATGAAGCATTATATCAAGCAATACTTAGTCTTTATTTGAGTTGTAAGTCAGCAGTTAGAATTGAAGGAAGTATAGGAAGATGGTTTAATGTTAAACCTGATGTGAGACAAGGATGTACATTATCCCCTCTGTTATTCATTATCTATATGGATCACATTATGAAGGAAAGTGGTATTAAACATGATATCAAAATTGGAGATGTTAATGTCAGCTCTTTGCTTTGTGCGGACGATGTTATACTTCTAAATAAATCTGCTACTAGTTTACAAGATTCCCTGACTAAATTGAATAGCTGTTGTAATAGATATGGTATGAAGGTCAGCAATAAAAAAACAAAGACAATGAAAATAGGCAGAATCTTTGAAAATGTCAACTATGTTGTGAATGGAGAACCTGTGGAACAAATAAAACATTTCAGCTACTTAGGCATAATTTTTAGTGAAGATGGTAAATTGAATATGTAAATAGACAGCAGAATCAACAAAGCTGGTATGGTAGGCAGTCAATTGAATAAATTCATATGGAATAAGAGAGAAATTTGTTGGAACACTAAATTAGCTGTATACAAGACAGTGTTCAAACCAGTTTTAACTTATGGATCTGAGAGCTGGGTCAGAAGTAAAACACTTGACCAAAGACTAGAAACCACAGATATGAGAGTCCTGAGAAAGATTAGAGGTGTGAACAGATGGCATCAATGGCAATATCATATTAAAAATGAGGATATTAGGAAAGAACGTGACATTGTCAGCATCCGGGAATGCGTTAGCAGAGTTGATCTTAGGTGGTATGGTCACTTAAACAGAATGGGCGAGGAAAGATTAAGAAAAAAAGTGTTCTCTGCCAGGTTGGCAGGAAAACGACCCAGAGGAAGACCAAGATATAGGTGGATTGATATGGTACAAAGTGCCTTATACGATAGAAATATAAGATCTGATAATGTTGGAGTCTTGACAAGTAATAGACTGATTTGTTGGAAAATTGAAAATAGGGAGTTAGTAATGATATAAATTTTTCATCTATTACTATCATATCCTGTACACCCCTTAAGTGGTACATGTCAGGAATTTCATGATGATAAGTTTTTTACATGATTTTTCCTCTGTTTTTATATTTCTTTTGAATATAGAGGGAAAAGTAACAGACCTAGGCTCTGGGTAAAGTAGATGAACAGGAGTCATGGCAAGATTTTATATAGAATATAGATCAATATCATGGAAATCTAAAATGTTCTGCAGGCTATTGAAAAATTTTAGGAATCTAAGAAATAGTTCTGTAAAAGGAATCAGAGATGATAAACAAGTGACTTTAATACTGATGATAAAGATATCCTAGATATGTAATTTGATAGATTGTTAAACAAGAAGTAATAAAATGATAGGCAATATTCAAGAGGAATGCTATCATAATTACATATCAGTAATTACTTAAGGTAGAAAAAGTCATCAAAAACCTGAAATGTGGAAAGGTAGGTGAAATAGATGATGCTCAATAAGCTGTAAAAAGCTTTGGATTAGCTGCATAGCATAATTAAGAATGTTCAATTCTGGATAATTGGAGTAGAGCTCTCAAAGTTCCTATCCATTAAAAAAAGAGGAGGGAGGTTGAAATAAATAGAATTTGTGAATTACAGAGGAATTTCGCTACTGAATATTCCATATGAGATTTATGCAAGAATACTTAATAAGACATTAAGAAAAATTAGGGAAGAAGAAGTTTGGAAAGAACAAGCTGGGTTCTAGCAAAATAGGGATTATTGGGATTTAATTTTCACTTTACATCAGACAATTGAGAAATCATGGGAATATGACAAGTGTCAGTAATTCAGTTTTCCACATCTGGAAACAGTATGACAAGTTACTAAAAGAAAGAAAAGCTTTTCCAAAACACTAATTGTACAGTTTTATTTTATGTATCCCTCACTCCTGAAAGGTTTCATAAACGTACGGTATATAAGTACTGTGGGTAGGCTAGAGATTTATTTTTATATTTATTTATTTTTTTTTTTTTGCCTGGTCTGGAAACCATGCACCGTGGAGAACAAATATGGAACTTTTTCAAGCTACCTCAGCCCTCCAGAAAGTGGGATGTTGGTTTCACAGCAGGCTATGAAATTCATATCCCACCTAAAACCACAATCATAAACTTGCTTGCCCACTGTGGGATTCAGACCAATAGCCTGTTTGTTGGAGAATGGATACACTAACACTTAGCCAGCAGAGTTAATCCCTAATCTGTATTTAAGTTGTAATTCCTCAATAAAAATTGAAGAGAACTTATAGAATAAGTGAAATATATCAGGTCTGTAGACATGCATTTTAGAGAAGATAGCAGATGATATATATTGAAATATAAAATAGAAGAAGAAGCAAGGCTGGTATTAGAGAACTTAATTAAATAAATTTATATGGAATAAGTGCAAAATTATCGAAAGCACTAAATTTGAAGTATTCTTGATATGTACACTCAGGAGGTTCACAGAATATTGTGATAGTATCACATGAAAAGCTTATATCATTACCAACTTCCTGTTGACTATTTTTCTCCAAATTAATCTGTTATCTGTCAGAACTCCAATATTATCAGATCTTATGTTTTGATCTTATAAGGCACTTCTTACTTTATCAATCCCCATAGGTCCCGGTCTTCCTCTAGGTCTTTTTCTGACCATCCTGGTTAAAAAAAAAAAAGAAGAAAAAAAATTATTTTGTTAAACTTTCCTCTTCCATTCTGTTTAAGTGACCACCACCCACTCTTCCTATTCGTATTATTTTGCAAGTGCTGTATATAAGTAGCATCCTTTATTTCTCTTTCTATATTTGCATCATAAGCAAACAACATCATTAATATATAGACAACGGTGGTTCAAGGACTAATCTTTGGATACTCCACTGGTCATCTTAAGTCTAATAGATTCACATCCCATTATACCACTTTCTGATACCTGACCATTCACTTATCCAAGTCAGTAGTTTATATTCTGGTCCCATATTCTATGTAGGCAACAGTCTTTTATGTGATATCCTATCAAATGCCTTAGCCAAGTTCAGCAGCAGCATCATAGAGTGTACATTCCCTTTATCCAACTGAGCTGTAACATTATAAAATATGATCAAATTGCTGACACATGATCTTCCTTTAGTAAACCCATGCTGTTCCTTGGAAAGCATAGCTTATCTCTAAACTGATTTCTGTACTTAAGTTCCTACCAACATCAACATTAGCAGTTGAAAGTTTTCCATTTTGCTATATTATAAATTAAAGGTGCCAAGAAAGTTTATTCTTGGTTTAATCGTTTATCCAAGTGTAAGATCCAGAATTTGTGATGGCCAGGGAAGATGTGGAAGTGATGACTGTCCTCCTTGCTGAACCACTACTGAACAATTGTGTGATGGATGGTAGCATTGTCACCTATGAAACAGTTGCCACCTGCTGGATAAAGAAAGTCAACTTTGCAGGGTGAACTTCATTGGCAGCAATGTTAATGATATTCCTTGGAGGACACCTGACCTTTCAGCAATATCAGGGGATCCGTTTCATACTAACAGAACATGCCTCACACCATGATATCATCTTCAGAACCTTGTGTTTTGTTTACAAGACAAGCTGGGTTCATTGTCTCATGGGGCTTTCACCAAACTCTCTGTCCAATGTTGGTATAGAATACAGTATACTGTGACTAGTCGGACTGCATGACTTTTTTACAGTGTTATTGACACCACTGTAGACAAACTTTCTGGTTCTTCGCAGAAATCGGTAGTTTCCATATAGGCATATGACTTCCAATATTGATCCTCTTCGATTCCTTGTGCATAGTTGGGTGGAAGGATATGGGTCAGGAACAGCCTTCATTAACTATCTCAATCAATTGCTGCACACAGGAGGTTCTGTTTGTCCATGCATGTTTACTCGGACAACAGCAATTTCATTCCTGACAATCTCTCTCTCTCTCAGGACTACGGTTACGCCTCTTAGCAAAGCAATGGGGGCGTATTTTTCTGCTCATTAAACATACAGAATATCTCACTTTTGAGAAACAGTCAGCTCTGCTGTTTTCAAAATCATGGCTCCATCCAGATCGGCACCCACAATTCGATACAAGCCTTGTATCGAACTACAAAAGATCCTTTGTTTTCCCATTGTGATCAACTCTATTGACTATTACTGAGCAGCAGCAGCATTCTTAAATGGTTTTCTAGAACACATGACACATGACTTATTGTTTTATCATGTCAGCTCTTCCAATTATTTTAAAAAAATATGTCAGATGTACCATTGTTTACTGTCTCTGTAAAGAAATTGTTTTTACACTGAGTGTTTAGTAAATACAAACGAGTTCAATTTGGTGCAATGACTTTTCACTCCATTATTTTAGAATCCAAGAAATGATTGACTCGAGACCAAATAAAATAAAATATACATTTAATGAAACTAAAACACTACATACACTTTAAATAAAATTAAATAAATAACTAGAAAATTAATTGGATCCAAGGCTGCCTAAAATAAGTGTACACTTTAGAGATTTCCTTATCTTAAAAGAATAAAATCATTCACACTCTGACTCATTCTGTTACTGTGTTGTTTAATATATACTTAATCATTCTTATCAGATTGAACATTTTGTTTTCACAACAAATTTCTACAAACAACAAGTGTTCATTAGAGTTTAGACCTTTTCTGAAAATACAGAATCTCTATCTTCTGTATCTATCTCTTCACTTCCATGGAATCTTTTTTTAAAGTTTTTTATTTGGCATACATTATTTTTTTCAATCATTCTCATGTTTCACTGGAGCATAATTAATCTTACCTCACAGTTCAGTATGATACACAAATCACCAAATTTTTTTTACCAGAGAAAGAAAAAGTTTCTTTTACTATTTCATAAATAAAAGTATCAAGATAGCAAGCTCTTCATTTTAATTCACTTTACTGTTTTCAGATTTTGCTATTCTTCTAATGTTGAATTAGAACATCTACTCCAATGTCTTCCTAATACATAATATTCCTAAATATAATATATCTTTCAGTATCTTACTAATCATTTGTTGACAGTCTCAACTCTTCCGGTTAAAGGATCCACATTGCTATGATTCTCTTTTGGAATCTTCTATTAATATATATTCCAGGCTGTCACATTTTCTTAAAACTTCCTAAAAAAAATTAATTTCTCTGGTCGTCGTCCTCAAATTTCCAGTCTCTCTTTCTTCTTGTTTTCCTCTATAACCCACCCCTCAGCTATCAGTCACCAATCAATCTTCTCAGTAAGCATGTGCATTTCATGTAAATGGAAAGCGAGAAATTAGATAATAATAATGGCTGACATGTTGTCATCTTTAGTGAAAAGAGTGATATCTGTTGTTCTTTACAAAGAATAACAGATTGTATCACAACATTTAACAAATGTGAATTACCACTATCAGAATCTTGTAAGTACATCAATCTCGAATGTTTTATATTTCATTTTAACATATCAATATCAGGCACATTGCAAATGCCCATCATATTGATCGGCACTTGCAATGCCCGATACCTAAACCAAAACTAATAATATGCTAACATAGAGAAACAATTGTAAAAAGATTCATAATTATAAATTATGATTATTTTTACACTAGTATTTATGATAAAGAACTCAGTAACTATCAAGTTAATTTGGGTGTGCAAAACTGAATTGCCAGGTCTCATAAAACCTCATACTCGCTACTATGTGAGACATTGTTTTCATTGCTGTTTACCTAACTGAACTTAAATTATCTGATATCAGTAGGTTCTCTCCTCACCTCTTCTTTTCTTCCTAAAAATATCATTCTTGACACTCGATGCCAATAATCTTAGGTCACAACATATTCACAAAAGTAAATAACTCTATCCCTTTGTTGCTGATGTTTCTGACAAAATGTGTATAGACATAGGTTACTTACTAGCTTTTTCATATACAGACATCTGCAGTGTGCTTAGCCTGGTTGGGCAACTTTCTCTTTTCTGTCTCCAGACACATTCAAAAATCCAAACCCAAAGTTTACGGGCCCACCCCCCTTCACCAGATTCCTGGCCATGCTTTTTGACAATCATGTTGTTATCACTTTTTTACACTTAGCTGAAATTGCAGACAAATTCTCAGCAGTCCTCTCAAGATGATCTAATTTCCTTGAATTGCTGCATTAGGCTCTACCTTAATAAATAATTGTTTCCATGCTTTCTGATTCCAAATCTATTCATGTGCAGGCCATTTCTCTTATGCTATTCTACAAACTCATTCTGCACACCTAAAAACTCACACACACATTTCTTTTACACAGCCTGTGCATTGAATCATTTGCTATCATCTCCTTTTTAACTCTATATGATCGTATCTCAGTAATAAACTAACGATTTTCACTCTCTTCCTTTTCTTTCTTGCTCTTCCAGCAATCATTTCATATCCTCTCATACTATATTTTATCACTACTTCAATCATTTATGCCTGTAAGCATTACAATCTTTTACTTTCTTTTCTATGTCATTTTGGTTGTAGACTGTTCATAGCATTACTCACAATAAAATCATATTTTGAGTCAACAGGCATCATCAGTCATTCATTCTAAACATTAGACAGAACTCTCCTCTTATTTAAGCTAGTAATCTCATTTCATATCTGTTTCTATGGCAACTCAGCTGTTATATATTGGTATACTAAAATATGTTATGCTTGGTACATAAAGAATATCTGCATCTGTGTTCAGCAGATGGAAATTGTGGTGCACAGACTATGAGAGTATATGTCGTAAATTCACATTGTCTGTAGAGAAAGTTTTGAGCTTTTGCTTGTTTATGTTAGTGATCTTAAAATAGCAGTGTTGCTATAGGACTTCAACCAGAATTGTTCCATAATTGGTCACATGACCGTTCACTGTACTGAATGTCTACTGTCCTATTCTGTTTGTGGTAGCTTAAACACTAAATAGCTTCATAGTCTTCACATTGACTACTCTTTTCCCAATCTTTTTTCCTCTTTATCTCCTCCTAGAAGATTCTATATCCTGTCATTTTTATTTCTGCCTGTATATCATCTTTAGTTAACCACATTTTGCTTATGCCGAAAAATCACATTAACTCCTGTTCCACAAATTAATCACCTTTATTTTTGATACCTCTTACATTGGTATACCAGCATAACAGTATATGAAGACTCTTATATCCTAATTGTGTCCTTATACTTTTGTATTGCTTCAGCAGTTCATGACCTCACCAATTTTCCATTCCTGTCACTCCACTCTGACCACTCTTGTTTTCTTGTTCCTTGTTCTTATACATTCTATTACTCTTCCCTGTCTTTTATAATCACTTTTTTACTGTTTTAATCTTATCCCTGTAGGTACATGGATAAGAGCATGATCATTAGATTGTATATGAATTCTTGTATCCACATATAATCTACTTCTCAGGCTACTTATCCTTATCAACACTTACTTTATCCTATGTGCATTTCTCTCTCATGCCTAACACCCATTGTTCCAAATATCCAATACTAAAGCCATTTAAGTGACCTTTAGAGTAAACTTTAGTTTAATCTAAATATGACATTTAGATTAAACTGTTTTATCTTCTCTTCAGAGTTGCTGTGTACATTCATGAAATGTTCACTTTTTGCCTTTACTCAAGGTCATGCAATTTTCATCATCTCTTTTTTTCAACTCATCGTTATTATACTGATACCTTCATCTTCTGTATCAACTTCCTCATTAACATTCTGTTTCTCACATCCCATTTGGCTTGGAGAGTCCATCATTTTGTCTTTGCAAAGCCTCAGTTATTCATCTCATTGTGTGATCCATTGTCTTCTTTTATTATGTGTTATTCCTGCTTCCTATGCAGGGTCTGCATGTTACTTAGATGTGATTACTTGTTAGTACCACTCCCAACCGACCTGTCTGCCGCTGGGGGGGGGGGGGTATATTATTGGCTGTAGAAGTGTATGTTCACGGGTCCGGTTTGCCTGCTTGCAGGATGAAAAACGCCAGATAACCTGGTGGGAAAAACCCTACTGCCCAAGACCGGCTAACTTGACTATGCCTGAGGAAGATCCTCAAGTTCCTCACGTCTTCGACGGGAATCGAACCTGGGACACTCCTTCCCCAGGCATATAGTTGGGAAGTGCAAAGCCACTAGGCTAACCGTGCGGACGTGTGATCCATTGTCTAATATATATTAAAAACACAATCTACAAAATAGCATTAAAGTATTAAGTTTTAAGCACTAGAGTAGCATCATGTTGGTCATTTTTCGATGGAGACAAGTTATACATTGATGGGTATATTTTTTTAAGATATAAAACAAACGTGTTTGTGAGGGGGGGGGGGGGAATATAACACTGATGCTCACTGTTGTGATGTTGGTGACACTTAATTTGTGTTTGTTTCAGCCAGATAAAATAACATGGATACTGTCCCCCCCCCCCCCCCCCAACCACAGATGCAAATGACTACTTCTGTTCCATTCAGACCCTACAGAGGAATGTTATTCAAGTCGTTTGTTTCATATCATAAAACAAAATTATACACACATCGATGTATAAATTTTCTCTAGAGAAAAAAATAATCACAAACTTAAGAGTTGATTTCTTGAGTGATTTTAAGCAGAAAAGTCTAAATCAAGTAGAGAAATAACACAGTTGTGAGAGAAAAAAAACAATAACTGAATACTATATTTAAATGTCAATTTTAGAATTATAATTTTAACCATCAAGTTCCTGTTGTGTAATCATGATAGTACGACTTGCTTGTTTGCATTATCACTTGCTTCCTATGAACAATTTTCTTCTAAACTAATCTGCTGTTTGTTAGCTCCCCAGTATTGTCCTCTTTTATATTTTGATCTTCTAAGGCACTTCTGATTGCATCAATTCACCAAGATGTTGGTCTTCCTCAGGGTGTTTTGCCTGCCATTTTGACAGCAATAATTTTTGCTAAACTTTCTGAGACCATACACCCTTAGAATAGCTCTCATCAAACATTCTGGTTTCTTTCTATCTCTTCACTCTCCTAATTTTTCTCAGAATTCTCATATCTGTGGTCTCTAGCTTTTGATCATCTGTTTTATTTTTAACCCAAATGTCAGATTCATAAGTTAAAATTGTCTGAACATTTTCTTATATATTGCCAGTTTAGTTTGGCTAATTTCTCTCTTGTTCCATATATATTAATTCACTTTACTCCCCACCATACCAGTTTTGATTCTCCTGTTATTGATTTCCATATTTAATTCACCCATCTACACTAAAAATTGTACCCAAATAGCTGAAATATTTTACTTGTTTTCTACATCTCCATTGTGCACATGCAATTAATGTTTATTGTTTCTGTCTATTTTCATAGTTTTTTCTTTTAATTTCTCATTTTTTACATCACTTTTGTTACTTCAGTATTTCTTCAGTTTAATCAGCTTGAAGGTTTATACTGTATTTATATAAGAGTATGTAAGGTTATATAAGTGACCTCCATAAAGTAAAGATTTGGGTTGAATATTGACAGCAATTGTTATTCACATTGACAGCATGTTGAATAGTCATATTAGATGATAATTACATTATAGGTAGCAGACACCTTTTCCTTACATCACACCATCTTCCTCTACCTCCTTCAGTTATAATTGCTGAGTTACAACTTAAGAATTGGATATGTATTGCTCATTGTAATGTTCCATTTACACCATACAATTGTAGTGTTTGGGCTGCTTTTCTCCTAGCATGTTGTCATTTGTTTTCTGGTCAACAAAACTTAAATACAGTTCCTTATTATATTCCTATGATTTCTCAATTATTTGTCATAAAATTGCAGATCTGATCCTCACAACTGGTATTTAGCTTGAACCTTGTATGTAATTTCCCAGGTTTCCCTTACGTAATTTTTCTTAGCCTCTTCTCAGGTATTCTTGCTTAAATCTTACCTGAAACATTCAGTAAGGAAATTTCTCTGTAATTCCCATGTTCACTTTTATTTTTATAGATGGATACTACAAGGACTCTATGCCAATCATCTAGTATTTGACCTTCTCACCATACCTTCTGAATTATGCAGTGTAATCACTGTAAAACTTCCATATTTGTAACCAAGCAAAAAAAAAAAAAAAAAAAAAAAAACTCTACAATAAATATAGATCATTGTTATATTTTCATGATTTCTTGACTGTTTATTTTAAAGGAGAAAAAAAATCAGCTCTCGGCAACCTGTATATGGTCTGTATCCAGCTTCTGTGTGGAGATGTTTTTTTATATATATATTAACCTTTTACCATTAAGCAATCCTCTCACATTTTAAAGAAGTTTAATTCCTCTTTATCTTCTTTTCCCTCCTTGATTTGAAATTTGTTTTTTTCCCCTTTCCATGAATAAAGGATAAGATTTACCTATAAACTCTTCCAGAAGCATCCTTGTTCATACGGTTAAAATTATTATAGCTTCTCATTGAGAATTAGGCATTTACCTGTTCCAACTTCACTGGTCCTTCCATCTTGCAGCTAATCTTCCTTTTTTTCTCTCTAGTTTATATTTATCCACTTCTTTGGTAGCCAATATCCTTCTTTCCTGTAAAAATGCTCTTTTTATTTCTCTCTATATTCCTTGATGTTTTTATTTAAATTGTCAATACCTAGCTCTCTTCTAATATCTTTATTTTTTATATGGTCTAAACTTGTGTATCTTTTAATTGTTCTTCAAAATCTCATTCTCATCTTGTTTTTGTTATTCAGTATCTTTTTAATTGCTCTGCAGATTTTCTGAAATTTATTTATTTTTTTATCTGTATTTTTTGTCTTCTAGATATGTTATTATGCAATTATTGACCATTATTGTTATTTATTTTATTGATTTATGTATTACCAAGAGTAAGGGTAGGTTAGTTGAAGTCTCTTTTGTGAGAGCAGGCAAGACTGTGTTTTAGTGGTGGTGAACATGAGAAGATTGTCTTCACCCCATTGAAGGATAGTATGTAGGTCAATGTTTAACAAAATAGTTGTAGATGATCTTGTTGCCTAGGATGTCTGGTTTATCAAATAAGTAGAATGAACAGAAAGTACCATTGTCTGAAAAACTGTGATTAGGATTAGTGGTGATTGTGAGTAGATCATTTATGTACTGAAGAAAGGGAGTTGGTTGATAGGACAGAGCCTTCAAGCTTACCAGCATTGGTGTTGAAGTTCAAAGAGAGAAAGCCATCTTTCATGACTCGCAGAGAACAGGCAGAGAGAAAGCTGGCTACCCAATTACAGAGAATAGCGAGAGAACAAAGGATAGCAATTTATTTAGCAGGCCACAGTGCTAGACATGGTTGAAATCCTTGGAAATGTACAAGAGTGACAGCACAATTTTCTCTCATCCTTTCCATGACACATGTCCAGTGGTGGATGATGTAAGCTATGAGGTCAGCTGTGGATCTTGAATGGTGGCATCTATACCGGTGGTTGGTGATTAATTGTCAGATTGGTTGGCCGAGTGGTTAGTGTATCTGCTCTCCAGCCAAAAGGCTGTGGTTTCGAATCCCACTGTGAACATGGATGTTTGTGATTGTCTGTGAAAATACTAGTGAGTGTGGTTGGCAGTAGATAGAGTTGGTAGAGACAGAGAATTGTGGAGTAGATGCCCTCCCTTGATGAGTTGTTGAACTCCCTGGAGGTGTCACATAATAACAATAATAATTGGTGAGCCTCTAAGTAATGGTAATGGAGAAGTTAAGCTATTCATGACTGTCTTCATTATTGTGAAGCAGACAGATGATGGCAATCGGTCAGTAGTTTTACGGTAGACTTCTGTCTCCCTTTTTTTTTAAGAAAAAAAGAGAGATGGAAAATGCTGGATATGAGATGATGCAGGGCAGGTGTTAGCTCTAGGGCACCTTATTTGAGAACAGTTAGAGAGAGAGAAGCCCTCAAAATCAGGAGACTTTTTAGTGTCCAAGTTATTTAATATTTTTTTATGTCTTTTTGTCAAACTACAGGGAACATATGATGCTTGGATTCTCATTTGGTAGGAAGCAGTTTCCCTTTGTCATTAATGCAGGAATTCAAGGAAAAGAGTGATGCCAGGAAGTCAGCTTTATCTTTGATTGAAGTAACAGTGATATCCTCAGGATGAGAGAGAGAGAGAGAGAGGTGGAATTGCAGGTTGACAGAAGTTGTGTCCAGTAACCTTAGCAAGGAACTAGGAGGCAGTTTTTCTGCTGTTGGCCTTTATAAAAGTCTGATTTAAAGTTTGTATGTTGTGATTGGTTGTGATATGCCTTTTTTTTTTGTTCACTGTCATTGTTTTTAAGAGTATTCATAAGTTTAATCATGATTACATGGAAGGATACAGTGAGAACACACAGTGAGAAAAGATAGACATGGCATGACATCCATTCAGAGAAAAAACAGTCTCCATGTCCTTAACAATGCTCTTTACACACCACTACTCAGACTCTCTCTCTCTCTCCAGGCACGTCCTGTCAGAGCTGGATATGTGGCAGCTCTGACAGGACGTGCCAGTTGACTAGGAAGCCTCCTGATTCATTACTAACAGGTTTGGGCTTTTTCACTTACTTATAACCAGCCTGTGGCACTGCCCTTTTAACTGATGTACCCCTCCTTTCATGGAGGGGGTTATAGATCTCTGAGTATGTTTAACATGACCTTGCCATGGAGAAGAGAGGGGTGTTGTGTCCTGAATAATCAAAAATTGGGACAAAAGATTAATTTTATTCAGGAACAACTATCTTTAATTGTAGGCAGAGAATGTTGTGCTTTGGCAAGGAAATAAAATGTACATTATGACTTTAAGGCAAAACTGAAGAAATGTTTAGCATAAATATGAGACTTAACCCATTTGTGCAGAGTCAAATAGAGGAATTTATATAAGATTATAATTTAATTAGAGTATCCCATTCTATATATTGTATGAAAGCAAGTTGGGTGTAAGCTAAAGTCAAAGGGTCACACTTTAGCCATCCAGTATAGCGTATGAACTAAGGGAAAGAGAAATTATAAGGAAAGCGAAGCGAGAACGCATTCTCGGAAGAACGCCATGCGCAAGTGGATGAGTGCCGTGCGGTAAAAAATGTAGCTAAGCGCGAGAATCTCCGAGAAAAAAAGGAAAGAATGTAAGTGTCAAGCTCCCCCCACACGAGGCTTTTTGGTTCCTGTTTCCTGCACTCGTGGACGTTGGCTCGCGCTCTCTGCCAACGTGAAGATTCCGAGTCGGCCGTAGAAGTTGTGAGAGGCCTATCAATGTGTGTGAGGCAAGGCTAGCTATCTCTTCATAACAGAGTAGCTAAGCCATATTGAGCGACCGGTAATCCGGATGTGTGCCTGTGGTACCAGAGAAAGTCCAGAGCGGCTGTGATGTGCCTTTTTTTTTGTTCACTGTCATTGTTTTTATGAGTATTCATAAGTTTAATCATGATTACATGGAAGGATACAGTGAGGACACACAGTGAGAAAAGATAGACATGGCATGACATCCATACAGAGAATAACCAGTCTCCATGTCCTTAACAATGCTCTTTACATACCTACTCAGACTCTCTCTCTCCAGGCACGTCCTGTCAGAGCTGGATATGTGGCAGCTCTGACAGGACATGCCAGTTGACCAGGAAGCCTCCTGATTCATTACTAACAGGTTTGGGCTTTTTCACTAACTCATAACCAGCCTGTGGCACTGCCCTTTTAACTGATGTACCCCTCCTTTCATGGAGGGGGGTTATAGATCTCTGAGTATGTTTAACATGACCTTGCCATAGAGAAGAGAGGGGTGTTGTGTCTTGAATAATCAAAAATTGGGACAAAAGATTAATTTTATTCAGGAACAACTATCTTTAATTGTAGGCAGAGAATGCTGTGCTTTGGCAAGGAAATAAAATGTACATTATGACTTTAAGGCAAAACTGAAAAAATGTTTAGCATAAGAAATATGAGACTTAACCTGTTTGTACAGAGTCAAATAGAGGAATTTATATAAGATTATAATTTAATTAGAGTATCCCATTCTATATATTGTATGAAAGCAAGTTGGGTGTAAGCTAAAGTCAAAGGGTCACACTTTAGCCGTCCAGTATAGCGTATGCCTAAGGGAAAGAGAAATTATAAGGAAAGCGAAGCAAGAACGCATTCTCGGAAGAATGCCACGCACACGTGGATGTGTGCCGTGCGGTAAAAAACGTAGCTAAGCACGAGAATCTCCGAGAAAAAAAGGAAAGAATATAAGTGTCAAGCTCCCCCCACATGAGGCTTTTTGGTTCCTGTTTCCTGCGCTCGTGGACATTGGCTCGCGCTCTCTGCCAACGTGAAGATTCCGGGTCAGTCGTTAGAGACCTATCGATGTTTGCGAGGCAAGGCTAGCTATCTCTTCATAACAGAGTAGCTAAGCCATATCAAGCGACCGGTAATCTGGATGTGTGCCTGCGGCCAGAGAAAGTCCAGAGCGGCACATCGACTTAGGCCATGCTGTTATCGTAAGTGATCCGGAGAATCGCAGAACAAAGGTGCCTTGATGTCCAGACAAGGCTGATGATAGAACAGAAAGTCATTCCATGGGACTGTAATGTAGAATGTTAAAGTATCTGACTTCCAATTAAGATTTGAGTGAACTCTATAGGTTAATTTGTATAGACATGCTGTAGAGAACTTTAGAGATTATCCCAATTTGGCAGTGACCTGTCCCTGTTTTGAAGAATGTCTCCCTAGAAGGGATCTGTGTGTGAGATAACTGAGACATATTGTGAGATATGAGTAGTGATCAGAGAGTGATTGAAGATAAATGTTAAATTAAGCCTGAAGTTTGTTTGTTTATAGAAAACTCTGTGGATCTAGTTATTATGCATGTATTCTTGTGTTAGTAATGATATCAGAATTTTATTAGGAAAGTGATTATGTTAACCATGTACTTTAATTTTCTCATGTATATCTTTTAAACCTAAATAAATATGTTTTATAGCATTCACCTGAATCTAGCCTGTCTTATGAATTTAAATAGCCACTCATAAAATTATTATCGAACCTAGCAGGAGGGATATATGAACATAGTTTGATTCTCCAGACCATGACTGCATGCAAAGACATAGTGAATTGAGATTAGTTGAATTAGTGTTAGAAAGTTCATCACTGTGTAATGCTCTGAGAGAGCCACCTTGGATAAGAGTCTCATCTATCCTATGTATTGGCTGGCGCAGCAAAAATATAAATTTGTCAGTATATAACAGGCGGACTGTCTCAGAGGTTATATTTTAAGGCCTTAGTCCCATACTTAGACAAAGCCCTTATGAAAGAATTACACGTGACTAAACTTAAGAGCGGCCTGAATTTTAGTTTTGTTTATGGATAGAAGGGTGATAGCTGATTTGCTAGATTTATTGGAAAACTATTACAGAAGCTAGAAGGGAAATAACTGTGTATGAGTGAGTAGTGAAACATACAAATATATATAGATAGTAAAGGAAGTAAAAAAAAGGTATATAACAGGGGGGAGGAGGAGGAACAGAAACCAGAATCCCTACTTTGGAGGCTCGTGGCATCATGGCATTTGCTATTTCAGACCTCCAATAAGGTAGGTGATGATATTTCACCTGTTGATGAAGGACATCTACCAGCTAGTGAGTCCAATCAGCATTTCTTCCATCTAGAAAGGTATCTCTTTGTAGTGGGAATACCTGCTGGTTTGGCCAGAATCCCTTTTGGAAATAGACCCACACAACAGGGAGGTGGGGTTGACTTGACTGTATATTGCACATCCCTGTCCATCAGTAGGCCAAGTAATTATATTTATATAGTAATATAATTATAATTGTAATTATATATTATTTATTTATTTATTAATTACATATATATTACATATAAATAAAGACATTATTAAATCAATTAAAATGCATATTTGGGTTCGAGGCTATCGATTTGTGATTGGACAGTGAATTTAGTGCTCTTGTAAAATTGATGATTTTTATCTGTTTTATTGTGCTTTTCCCTTGCTATAAAAGGCCCAAACCTTTTATAGTATATTAACATATGTTTTAGTGTTTTGACTGTGGATAACATATTTTTGTTAAGATATTGCAATATTAAATAGAGTTTGAAATGGCACCAAAAAAAAGGAAAAGAATTGCAATGCTAAAAAGAGTTGTGAAGTCAAGAATAAGATGGCTTGCCCTGCTAAGGAAAATATTGAAGCTATTTGAGGAGGTTACTGAAAAACTCCCTACCTCTGTATGAGACCTGCTAACTCACCATTTGCCGACAGGTGAGTTAGCTGGTCTCATGTGAAGGTAGGGGATTTTTTCACCTGGAAACTTGGGTTTTTCATCCCCCAGAACAAGCAAACCAGCCCTGTGAACACACATGGATTACAGTTATGAATACGTCCCAGCCATATGCCGGTCCTGAGCCCGGATAAAATGTGTGTGTGTGTGGGGGGGGGGGGGAAGCAATGGTGAACTACCGTGTAAAAATCTCACCAGGAGTACTTTGTGGGCAAATACCTACAAAGTCACCTACGGTCGGAAACGATTGAAAGGGAAAATCAGATCAGACTGATAATGAATTAACCTCCAAAATAGCAAAGTTAAAGCAGATTATTAGAGAGAGATGACACAGGAATTACAGAAAGTTGAATTAACTTAGGAAATGAACATTCGGTAGAATGAACTTTCTGCTGCTTTAAAGAAAATTAAACAACAGAATAAGAAACAACAAAGCATGGAATTAGGTAAGTTAGTAACTAACAAAAATCAAGTGAGTAACGTTGTTTGTAAAAAGAAGGATATTATTTGGTATGCCGACTATAGTAAAGCATGTGGTTGATGAACAAGTTATAACTTCAAGTTTTCCTGGAGCAAAAATTAAAAACGTAGCACATGCAGTTGAACAATAGAAAAGAAAAGTAAAGGAGATCGTAATTGCAGTAGATACTAATGACTTTATTAGTAAATAAATAAATTTCGTGTGATGATACTGCATTCCCCCCTTTTTTACGGGAGTTCGCGGCACCATCTAGTCCCCCCCCCCCCCAACAATTTTATCCTGGCTCCGCAACCGGCATAGGCTGACGAATCAGACCTGTGACTGGGTCAGTATTCCTGATTGTAATCCGTGTGTCCTCAGACCGGTTTGCCTGCTTGCGGGATGAAAAAACACCATCACTTAACTAGTGATAAGTTCAGTATGAGAGAGGACATAAAACGGTTGTTGGAAGATGCGAGAGTGAAGAGTAAGAGAGTGAAAATCATAAGCATATTACCTCGATATGACAAAAATGAATGAAGAAAGGCTATGATGGCAAACAATTCGAAGCCTAGGCTGTGTAGAAAGAATGGATGCAAATTATTGGATGTGTGGAGTGAGTTTGAGGGAAGATTGGATTTGTATAAGAGGGATGGCCTACACTTTAAAGCGTTTGGTATCATTAGTCTTGAAAAGCTAATAACTGGTATGAGACCTAACAGGAATCAGGGAAACTAAATTATAATGGGAGGAATGGTGAGTGTGTGTGTGTGTAAAATCTATCAATGTTTTGTAACTGTGTTAATGACAGGAATGGGTCTCATCATGGGAATGATTATGAGGAAATAATGATTTCAACTTTGTCTTTGTCCAGTTTGGACCCATCAAATGTGTGCAAAGATGTCTGCATATATAAGGCATTAGAGAAGAACAGATCTGCAAGTTGTCCAACTGTGTCATGCAGTCTACAGACAAGTGTACACAAACAAATGCTAGGAAATATCCGAAAGGGGTAGAATTTGTTGCCTTGATCAATATGTTGGGACCTCAGATAGCTGGTATCAAGTGTAAAGGGTACAGTATTTTAGGAAGGATAGGCAGGAGAGGAGGGGAGGGTTGTTGCTAATGATATCGGATGACTTGAATCCAGTTAGTGTTGAGACCTATGATTGTAATCATAGTATTACAATCATTCTTTTGAGGTTACACGGTGATCAGCATTCATATTTAAGAATTTAGGGACATAAAACACACGTGTTGAAATGATTATTTTACTAATTATTAATAAAATTATTTATTAATTTATATATATTATATATATATATTTATTTATATATATATATTAATTTATAATAAAATAATTATTTTATTAATAATTAGTAAAATAATCATTTCAATACGTGTGTTTTGTGTCCCTAAATTCTTAAATATGAGTATTACAATCATAGTTAGCATTGAGCCTTATCATTGTAATACTAGTAACAGTTTTTTATGTGGCAGTGAGTTTGAAGCTATCTGGTAGGTGGAATCTAACAAGATCAAATACATAGTGGAGTGTTGTTACAGACTTAGTAGATTGGTTGCTAGTGATGAAGAAATGCATCACCAAATGAAGAAGACAGCTGTGAAAAGAATAATCATAAAGGGAGACTTCAGTTATCCAAACATTGATTGGGTAGCAGTAAACTCTCATGAGAAGGATGAAACTGAATTTATTGAGCTGTTGTGAAAATATGTGAGACAACTTCCTCAATCAACATTTAAGAGTGTTATATTTCATTATAGTGTCAGAGGGTGTTTCAATTAAATACGTAACTATTCTTGCCTATGGTTCATGACAGTGATCATGTGGTAATCACTTGGGAAGTGGCTAAGTTTATGAATGTTCCATTTGGGAAAGGTTACATGCTGAACTACAAAGCAGGGAATTATGACTATCTGAGGGGTATACTGAGTTCAGTGCAATGGTATACCCCTCAGATAGTCATAATTTCCTGCTTTGTAGTTCAGCATGTACAGTATTTTACATGCGAAGAGTAGCAAAGGTGGATGGGAAGCATTTAAAAAATACTTAAAAGATGCCATATCAGAATGTGATCCAAGAGTTCAAAGAATAAACAAGTAGGAGTCAAAGGAATGTTTAATCTTATCAAGCAAGAGATTCATAAGAAAAGGATGATTTGAAAGGAATATTGTGTGCATAAGGATGATGTCTGTTTTGAAAATTATAAGCAGCAGCCAGAAGTGTCACAACTGTTGTATGGAAAGCTAAGTCTGAGTATGAAAAGAAACTGGCTCTGCAAGTTAGAAATAACCCTCCAAAGAATTATATCAATATACTGCAAGTAAAAGGAAGAATGAATACGAAAGAATAACTACTAAATGCAGATGATGTGAGAGTGATAGATGCAGAAGAGGTTGTTCAACTAATGAGTGCCTATTTTGCTAAAATCTATCAACCTAATGTAAGCAACATTGAGCTCACTACTGAGCTCTTCACTGAATAAAGATACTCAGATGTGTGAGGAGGAGGTATTAGAGGTGTTGAACAAACTGAATAAGAATTCAGCAATATGGACTGATGGGACATCAGCATGTGTGCTAAAACTATGTTTAGCTGAACTGGCTATTCCTTTGACTAGGCTGTTTAATATGAGTCAGAGAACAGGGAAGATTCCTCAGGAATGGAAAGAAAGTATGGTAATTCCATTGCACAAGGGTGGCACAAAGACCAATGCATTCAACTATCAACTAGTCAGTATCTCAGGAGTGGTTGTGAAGATTTTGAAAAAGTTGTTTAGGGCTTGCATTCAGAAGTGGGTTGACAGAGAATCTCTACCCTGCAATGAACAGCAAGTGTTTACTAAGGGAAGGTCATGTTTTAGCAACTTGCTCACATTCTATAATAATGTTAACATTGGTATACCATGATACATTTCGTTTTTGCTAAGGCTTTTGGCAGAAGATATCATGGAAGATTGTTGCATAAGTTGGAGAATGTGGGGTTTGGATTATAAAATATTAGCTTGGATAAGAAGATGGTTGACTGAGAACCATCAAAAAGTAGTATATATACAAGGGATGCGATTCTCCAGATTTTAAGATAACCAGTGTTGTACCACAAGGATCAGTCCTTGATCCACTGTTGTTCAGTCTGTACGTTAATAATTGGGAATAATTTAACAGGCGACATAGAGCTATTTGCTGATGTTGTAAAGATAGGTAGGGTAATCAGGAATGCAACTGATATGCAGTACTTGCAGAATGATTTGACTAAGGCTGGAATTGTGGGTATGGGAAAATGGATGTCAGTTCAGTGTCAGTAAATGTAAAGTCTTTCACTTTGGTGTGATTTGATATCCAGTGTCGTATTATATTAGTGGGAGTATGCTAGATGAAACTGATCAGGCTAGGTATCTTTGAGTGTTAGTAGATAAGAAGTTGAAGTTCAGGGGTGATATAGCAAAGATTGCAAATCCAACTCAAAAGATAACTGCAATACTGAAACAAACATTGACACCTAAAAATAAGGATGTCATTTTGCCTCTTTACAAACCATAGGCCCCCCCCCCCACTTGGACTATTGTGCACAAGTCTGGTCTTCTGGTTTCCATTGTGATTCTGATACAGTGGAGAGAGAGAGAGAGAGTGTGCAAAGGAAAGTGCTAAGCTAAGAATGATGTCAGGATTGTGGAATTGTGATTATAAAGACCGATTGAGAATTTGTAGACTACAGATGCTACCAAGGAGATGATATGATGCAACTTTCAGACTTCTGAAAGGTCATACAGGATTTTAGTTGATAGAATTTTTCATTTTGTGGAGGGGTAGAGAAAGGACAAGAGGGCATCTTTTGCAGCTGAGAATGAGTGCAGCTAAGAAGGGGATGAGATCTAGATGTTTCTCTCATAGAGTTGTGGGTGATTTGAATGGATTGCCATTGGATGTTGCATGTGCAAGCAGTGTGAATGATTTCAAGAACAAGTATGATAGCTGGTGTGTGCAGTATGGGGCCTCCCTTGATGAATCCCTGACTCCCTGGAGGTCTCTTAATAATAGTAATAATATTTGATTTGATATAATTGTAATTATATAGTATATAATTAATCAGTTTTTGTCAACAAAATCTGTTTAGGAATTGAAGCTACCATTCATTAAAATAGCTGCACCAGAGATTGTATCAGGTGTATCTGGAGAATCTGAAAGCAGGATAAGAGATTTATTTGAAAAAGCCATATATAGTGCTCCTTGTATTCTTTTTATTGATGAAATTGATTCTATTACGCCAAAAAGAGAAACAGCACAAAGAGAAATGGAAAGAAGGATTGTTGCACAGCTTTTGACATGTATGGATGGTAAGTTTTTGTTTAATTTTTAGGTTTGTGTGGAGATTTTTCATTGTCTGGTGTGTATTGTTAAATTAAACATCATGAATGTTGTTGGAAATCCAACTAGCATAATGGGAGAAATACATATGCATACATATAGAAATGTTTAGGAAAACTGGAGAAAAGGATAAAGTAAATCATAATAGTAAGTATTATATGCTAGATTTCTTTACAGGACATGGGTTCCTCATTATTGCCACAATGTCTTAACATGAAAATGTGCATTAATTCATATGGAATGAACACACAAAGCATGTCTGTTCAGCAGAAATAAAAAAAAAAAAAAAGAATATTTCATTGAAAAGTAAAATGTATACTCAAGTTTTAAGTATAGTTAGTTGAAGTTCAGCATTTTCGGATGTGAACTATATACAAATATTGTCAGAAAATGCAGTGTGAGAACAAGAAGACAACTGTTAGCGACTTACTGAGTGGTAAATTTGAAGAAAACATTGATTGACAATAAGATGAAGTTGTCTACAAAGGTAGGAAAATAATAACTTCATAGTTGTCACAGGAATTAAAGAAATAGTCCATGAACAAGAAAAAAAATGCTAGTAGTAAAGAATTGTATCACCTCGTTATTAAAATACTGTGAATCAGAGATATTTGCAGAAAGTTTTTATTCAAGTTGTATATCCTTCATCCAAGTGCAGCAAACTTTGCTTCACTTAGATAAAGCATTAATCAAGAATATATTTCTTGGCAAGTTTAATTTAATTCTAACTGAGACACACCTCAAAACATTTTTGCTTTCATGATATTTATTTTCTATATTTTTTCTCAGAATATTCCCTTTTACATAAAACTAGGCTATCCACTGTTCTATATTTTTTTCTATATTCTATAAGAGCACATGCAGACAATTTAGCTAACAACAATTTATATGATATATAAGTTGTTGTTGGCTAAAGTGATGTAAGAAGAAGAAAGAAATGAGATTTATGAGAAGAACTGCAGGATATACCTTGTTAGATCATAAAAGAAATAAAGGAATCATGGAAGAAATGAATGAACAGCCATTAGTAGAATATATCTACAACTACAGATGGAAATTAGGAACAGCACATTGGAAGAATGGACAATAGTAGAATCACCAAACAAATCCTTGAATACAAACCCATGGGGAAGAGATCATTTGGAAGACAACATAAAAGATGGAATGAGACCGTAACAGGCCCTGAAGCCTAATACAAGATAGGAAGATGATGAGAGAAATATAATTTCATATGTATATTCAAATACTGCAATAGTAAAGCATAACTGAATTGTTATAGAAGATTGCTGTGAGAGAATAAGGTATATAATATTAAAAAATATGTATACTTTTTTTTTTTTTTTCGCTTGATTGATATGAACTTAGAGATGACTATTTTAAAAATTTATTCACATAAAAGGTGTGCTTGTTTGTAGGGATGTGACAGTTTTGCTTTGGTATTCAGCTCATTTGCCATGTTTTTCAGATATCTAACTTAGGCAGAAATCAACAGAAATATTTCAGCATTCAGCTCTCTGAAGCACAAAAATTCCTGTTACATCTATCATAAACACAATGAATTGAGCCTTTCCTTATCTCATGCCACTTCATAGGCACCTTTTTTGATGTTTCTATTTTAGTTTTTATTATGTATATTAATTATGTATCTTAAGAGCCTGTGTAGCTCAGTGGATGTGGCGTTTGCACACCACCGCGCTAGGCCGCACGAAGGAAGTCTTGGTTTCGAGTCTAGTCGGCGACTAGAGGAAATTTTTCTAAGCCTTTTTTCGACCGGTTCCCGAGTTAGGCGATCTCTGGCAGGGGCAAGCAGGTTTTTCCTCCCGGAAACTCGGGTTTTTCGTCCTGTAAATTCAAGAAAAATCGACCATAGAACCCACATTATTTCAGACATTAAATATATTGTGTTAGGGTTAGAGACCACGAGATGGCGGCACATTTGAGCCGTCTCTCTTCACTGCGTACCGCTTAATTAGTGATAGCCTTGGGCCATCTGTCTCTGATTGGGTACCAGTGGAGATTGAACTGCCCACTCAGTCTCCAAAAAGTTAGATAGGGCTAAATGGCCTCGCCTACTCCCGTATATACGGGAATAAAAAGGCGTTAGCTGATTTTTTTTTTTTTTTTTTTTTTTTTTATGTACTCTTAAAAATTATTTATATAGTGAAGTAGTATAATTTGTCTTAAAATATTGAAAAAGAGGAGTGTTTTGGCCATAATAATAATAATAAAAATTCCACAGTATTTGGAATTTTTACTTTGAAGATTCAAAATTTGCAAAATGTAAAATATGCAAACAAAAATATCTGAGTGATACCGAAAAAAGGAAGTACACATCCATGAATAATTATGTAAAAACACATAAGGATAGCAATGAATTTGTAAAACAAAATGAAACTGAAATATCAAACCACATTGCAAGAACAGTCATTATCTAAAGGAAATTCACAAAAACAGCAAATGTTATTTGATATTTACAAATAATCTAAAAATAGGATGCAGATGGTAAACAGGCAAAATCTTTGCATTACACGACAGAGGAAATGATTATATTGGATAACTGGATACGTTCAGTTGTCCAAAAAAAAAAAATCTCCAAAGTTAATGAATAAACTTATTCTACAGCACATTTTTTCGGAGAAAGTTTTCTTTTGGCACCAGCTACTAGCATATTCAGGATTAAAAAAAAAAAAAAAAAAAAAAAGACACTTTTTTGATGAAATATTTATGAAGACATCAGGTGCAGGCTTTTCCCAAAAATGGTAAACAATTTTTTTTACCTACATAATAATTTATCATGAATTCATTTTGATTAATAAATCCATAATTATTTTTTTCTAGAAAGCTTTTCCATTTGGTTATAAATTAATTAAAGTTGCCAAGAACTTCTTGTTTAATCTTTTTTCCAGTTGTAAGCAAGGTTTCCAGCTGAAGTTATTTATTTATGATTAGGCTACTTGTATTTGTTTGCTTACACTTGAGAAAAAAAAGGATTAAACACGAATATAATTTCTTTGTAATTTTAAAATAATAATTATTCTCTGTATTTGACAATTTGAAATAAAAGTTCCTTTAACAATTTTCTTTTGTTATTTGAAAAAATAATTGCAATATTTGTTCTGATTTTTATTCTGTATTTTTTTTTCTTTTCTTTTCTTCTCTTTCTTTCTTTCTTTTTTTTTTTTTAAATAAACAATACCCATAAAATTTAATAACAATTTTATTATGTTGAAGTTGAGAAAGTTACAGATTCAACAATATTTTATAGCCACATGAAGAAAGGAATTTAAGTTTTGAAAATTTTCCAGAGTGCTTATGAGAACATAATCTTCAGCATCTGAATTGCCTTAAAGGAGGCATCTAACTATTTACCATCCACCACACACTCTCTGTGTAGTGGATGGTAAATATCTTATTTTGTAAATATTTATATATTCATGTCTACTTCTAATATTCAATAGCTATATTATATTTACAGGTACCAAATATTTATTTTTGCCATTTATCAAAGAAGAGCCTAAAACCTTCATTCAGCAATGCAAAATAATCTCTAATAAACAGAAATAACAAATATTTAAGATCCACATTATATATATATATATATATATATATAATGTGGATCTTAAATATATATATATATATATATATATATATATATATCTCATCATCATCAAATTCCTGCCATGTACCTCAAGGAGTGTAATAGGATATGATAGTACTACATGAAAAATTTACATCATTACTAACATCCTATCTATAATTTTCCTCCAAATCAGTCTGTTACCTGTCAAGACCCCAAAATTATCAGATCTTATGTTTCTATCTTCTAAGCCACTTTTTACTGTATCAATCCACCTATATCTTGGTCTTCCGCTGGGTCTTTCTCCTGCCAAGTAGAGAACACTTGTTTTGCTAATCTTTCCTCGCCCATTCTGTTTAAGTGACCATACCACCTGAGATTTGCTCTGCTAACACATTCCTGGATGCTGACAATGTCATGTTCTTTCCTAATATCCTCATTTTTAATATGATATTGCCATTGATGCCATCTGTTCATGCTCCAATCTTTCTCAGAACTCATATCTGTAGTCTTTGGTCAAGTGTTTTACTTCTGATCCAGCTCTCATATCCATAAGTTAAAATTGATTTGAACACTGTCTTTATACAGCTAATTTAGTGTTTGACTAATTTCTCTCTTATTCCATATAAATTTATTCAGTTGTTTTCCTACAACACCAGCTTTGTTGATTCTGTTGTCTATTTCTATATTGAATTTACCATCTTCACTAAAAACCATGCCTAAGTAGCTGAAATGTTTTACCTGTTCTATAGGTTCTTCATTCACAATGCATCTGATATTTTCAATGATTCTGTCTATTTTAATTGTCTTTGATGTTGAAATTTTATTTTTCACTTGGTTAGAGTATAATAAATTTATTTTAATCCTTTATCCAAGTGTGAGCAAACTAAGTTTGCACCTGAAAGTATCTTCAGGACTGGGGTAAGGTGGTACAACAACAGGGCAACACGTTGCAAAGGTGGAGCAAGCTACCAAATACTCCTGTCTCAGTATCTCCTATAATGCAAAACACATCTCCTTGCGGATATGTCTAATGTTATGCATTAAGGGAAGGGTCACTACCCATCTAGTTTCGACCTTTATTAAGGTTTCTTCAGTGGGAGCCAGGCCCAAGTTGAGATGTTATGCATTAAGGGAAGGGTCACTACCCATATAGTTTCGACCTTTATTGAGGCCTCTTCAGTGGGAGCCAGGCCCAAGTTGAGATACCAGGCAGAAGCATTAGCAGGTCATCTCTACCTATAGGAATTGCCAAATGGTGTGCCACCCTTTTTTTAATAAATTACTCTGGATTTAGAGAAAGATGTTGAAATTTTATTTTTCACTTGGTTAGTGTATAATAAATTTAGTTTAATCCTTTATCCAAGTGTGAGCAAACGAAGTTTGTGCCTGAAAGTATCTTCAGGACTGCGGTAAGGTGGTACAACAACAGGGCAACTTGTTGCAAAGGTGGAGCAAGCCACCACCAACTCCTGTCTAAGTATCTCCTATAATGCAAAACACATCTCCTTGCGGATATGTCTAATGTTATGCATTAAGTGAAGGGCCACTACCCAACTTCGTTTGCTCACACTTGGATAAAGGATTAATCTAAATTTATTATATTTAATTGTCTTTGTCTTGTTATTGCTGATCTTCATACCATATCTATTACAACAGTTATTCAATTTAGTCAGGGAATCTTGAAACTTGTAGCGGATTTATTTAGAAGTATAACATCATCCGCATAAAGCAAAGAGCTGAGATTAACATCTCCAATTTTGATATCAGATTTAATATCACTTTCCTTCCTAGTGTGATCCATATAGATAATGAATAACAGAGAGGATAATGTACATCCTTGTCTGCCACCAGATTTAACATTAAACCATCTTCCTGTACTTCCTTCAATTCTAACTGCTGACTTACAACTCAAATAAAGACTAAGTATTGCTTGATATAATGCCCCACTGACACCATATAACTGTAGTGTTTTAAATAGCTTCTCTGTTTGCACCTTGTTATATACCTTTTTTCAGATCTACAAAAACTCAAATACTCAACTATTTATCGTAAAGTGAAGATCTCATCCTGACAGCCTCTATTTAGCCTAAATCCAGCTTGTTCTTCTTCAAGCTTTTCTTCCACAATCCTTCTCAACTATTTCTCAGTATACTTGAGTAAATGTTAGCAGGAACACTCAGTCGAAAATTACCTCTGTAATTCTCACATTCAGTTTTATATCCCTTTTATATATGGGTACTGTGAGAGCTTTACTCCAATCATCTGGAATTCATCCCTCTTTGCAGGACTTCTGAACTATGTGGCACAGCCACTGTAAGACTTTTTTACTCACTTGACCATTTCTGGTCGAATATCATATCTACTCCATCTTCCTTTCCAGGCTTTTAATGGCTTTTTTCTACTTCAAGTATGGATGTGTATTTCTGATTACATGCCTGGTCAGTGTTTTTTACCACTGGGCAGTCACTAATTGTTTCATTTAGCAATTTTTCAAAGCAATTACTCCATACTTCGAGGATATTTTTTTCTCCAGTTTTCAAGTCGCCTTTATCATCTCTAATTTCTTTTACAGCACTCTTTCCTCGATTTCTCAGCTTGTTCAACAACTTCCAGAATATCTTGCTTCCTTCATGATATTTATTTTCCTTGTTCTTAGCAAAATCTTCCCATAAGTTTTGTTTAGCTAGTTTTACACAGTGGTTAGCTTTTTTACATTTGTGTCTGTATTCTCTAAGAGCACATGCTGACTTATTTTCTAGGAACATTTGATATGCTTTCTTCTTTTCCTTCACTGCCTCTTTAACTTCCTCTGTCTGCCATCTTTTTCTATCCTTGCAGACAACCTCACCACATGCCTCTCTGGCTGAATCAGTGAGTGTTTTCTTCAGAGCTAGCCACTGAATCTTCAAGGTTTGGTTCCTGTTCTCAAACGCTTTCATATTTTCTTGAATAATGTTTGCATATTTTAGTCTGCAGTTCAAATCTGAAAGCTGCTCAACTTTTATTCGCTTTAAAACTTTATTATATGTTCTTCTTTTCAATAGGGAATTCAATTTTACCCTGCTCAAGACTAAGTGGTGATCACTTCCAGTTTCAAATTGGAAGTGATCACCAATTTGAAATTGGTAATCACATCAATCACTATCAACAATAACATAGTCAATGAGGCTTTTCTTATTCCTTGCCTCTTCTCTCCATGTGAATTTGTGCACATTTTTATGTTGGAACACGGTGTTAGTAATAACCAGTCCATGTCCTGAGCAGAAATCCAACAGGTATTTACCATTATTATTAGTTTTGCCCTTTTCTCCAAATTTTCCCAAAATATTTTTGTATTTTGTTAAATTTGGAGAAAAGAGCAAATCTAGTAATAATGATCTGCTATTTAGATCCCCAACAAGGACCAACTTTTCCTTTTTCATTGTTTAATTATTCAGTTTAGTTTTAATTAATCAGTTGCTTTCTCTAAAGCTTCAGAAAATTCCTCCACTTCTACCTAAGTAGAGCCTTCTGTGAGACCATAGGCACAAATAAGTCTCATTATCCAGTTACCCATTCTGATATTTGCACACATCACTCTACTTGAGACTACCTACCATTCAAGAAGATTAGCCTCACATTTAGTGTTGAATACTACTAGTATTTTTTTTTTACTTGTTTGTCATTGCTTGAATATAGCATTTTGTATTTTTTTCTCAGAAAGATATCTAACTAGTTTTTGTCTTTTTTTTTTGTTTCAGTCACCCCTATTATGTCAATCTGGCACTTATCCAATTCCTCAGCTAGCTCCATTTCTTTGCTATTCAGGCATCTTATGTTGATAATACCGACTTGAACTGTGGTGATGTTTGTTTATGTATGTATATATATCAGTGGCGTTGCATGCCCATTTCGGTTGGGTGTGCTGTGGATTATGTAACCTGCGCTAGAAATTTCACATCAATTTGACTGTATGCATGGGCATCTGCAGAAAATTTTCCTTGGGGGGGGGGTGCAAAGCTTGGAGAAAAATAATTAAATCAATTCATTTTTATAATTATTGATGTAATTTAATAATTACATCAGTAAACGTCTTTTAGCATTTTTTTAAAATGTAATTATTTGTCCATGTAAACTATAAATACATCATTTTACATTGATTTTAATGATCTTTAATTCTTGGAAAAAATGTATTCAGAATTAATACAGTTTTTAGCAAAATTTCATCAACTAATTAATTAATTCCAAAATCCTAAATTAAATTATTTCTGTTTAAAAGCAAAAAAAATCATTAAACTAAGTAAAATAATGTTAAATTACATACACTTATCTTTTAAAAATGTATTTTTCTGTTTAAATTTGTTTCACTAGAAATTTACAATTCACACTTCATTCAATAAAAAAACCCGAGGTTCTTGGGCAAGTAAATTTTTTTGCATGGCAAGTAGAATTTATATAATTTATCAAGCTCCACACACACACACAAACATGCATGCACACATAGTAGCCATAATTAAACTTCCCCTATTGAGAGCCTTATGTAGCTTGCTCTAAGAACCAGAAGTCACCAAATTTGGTAGGGAGGCCAATCAAGACATGGGAAGAAGGATACTGCAAAAAAAAAATTGGTTCGAAAAGTTGCCGATAGGAGGAATATGGTGCTGTACAATGTAAGAAAAAAAGCACTAAAATGGACAGACTAATGAAAGATTAACTTTATGTATTGTACTTATGATAACACAGCAATAAAACTTTAATCTGTTTAAGTTACTATGATTATTACACTGGAGTGAAATTGCTGTCACAAACCTGTTGCATAACCTGAGCACATCGGGTTCATCCACGTGAAAGAGTACCTGGTTCAATGTTGCCACTGTTCTTGTGGAACAGAAATTGCATCCTGTATACAGAATTCTCAGCAGAATGTAACATGTCTGAGGGAATGTTCATCACAGATCATGATACATCGTCCTTTCAGGCTGCCATCTTTGAGACACTGCCACGATGGTCATTGGCCTTCTGGTTACCCCAAAACCAAAAATCACATGGAGAGTGAGGTGGCCAAGCAACTAAAAAGAAGTGACCAATTATTCTTTCTTCTGTGAAGTGATGCCATAGAATCTACTATAGCAGTCATGCAATGTGGGGGAGGTGCTCCATTTTGCATAAAAATGGTGTCTCTTTCAGACATTGTCATTGCTGAAGTTGCAGAATGTTGAAACTGTTCGGTATCGTGATATTTCTGTGCAGTAACGGAACAAGTTACTGGTCCTGTTGGATTGATGTTCTCAAAAAAAGAATAGCTGTATTATAAAATCTGTTCTGATGCCACACCAAATGTTGAGTGAAATTCACCATTTGGTGTGGTGAAACATGAGTGAAACAGGTCAGTGAAAAAAAAAATGCACTAATAAAAGGCAAACATATGGGTTCTTGGGTGGTGCCCATGTGTTTTAATTAGTGCAAACTAAGGCAACTTCAATGCTACTGGTTGTACAAATGTATTCTTATAAACTCTCTGGTCTTTTTTTCAAAACTTTCCAAGTTTTTTCGGGTATTAAATAAGGATGGTTCTTTTTATTTTTTCATTTTCATTTGGCTTCATGGATTATTCCATGTATTTTTCAACCTTCTTCATTCTACAACTTTGCCAAAATTAAATATTCAGCCAGAGCATGATGAATTAAAGTTTAAGCATTCTGAATTAAATTTTATAAACAAATGTTTTGAACAAAAATGTATAAGCATTAAAACTTTTTATGTTTTTAATGAGTACTGTTGTGTCGGAAAGAGTGATGAGTCATCCCTTTTTCCCACCCAACGTTACGTTACCTCAGAAGGAAGGGATAAGGACATGCTTATGCCTCCTGATGGGAAGTGTACCGTATATTGCCCTGAGAAAATGTAAATAACCAGATGTGTAAATTCTAAACAGTGTTAAGATAGCCCATAAGTATATTGAGATAACAATTGTGAATGAATTAAAGTAGAAAGTTATGTAATATTAACAAATAAATATGTATTAGCTAAGTACAAGTTTTAAGATGTGAAGACAGTTCGTAGCCACGGCGTCCAATCAGCTGCCGCCGTATGCGTGACGACACCGCCGAGTGAGGGAGCTGTTTTGGAGTATAAAAGTTTCGGCAGGAGTTCGAATCACTCTCTTATCGCTTATTTCTTGTGTCTCGTCTCCGAGGTTCGTCGGCGCCAAGTTTCCCGTAGGAGAGCTATGTAGAGCTTGCCGCCACGTGTAGCAAGAATCTCCCCTTGCTATGCATGTTACATCGGTCAAAGCTGCAACTACAATGTGTTCAAACACATTAGGAGAAAGAGCCGCTGATGAAATCCACGTCAGCATACAGATCTGTGCATGAATGTTTTCGGTTCGTGTAGAACAAAGGAACGAAGCCCGCCATCAGAGGAGGTACAGTGAACAGATCAGAATACCTAGTCAAAGCAGGAACGGTAAGCGAAGATTTTCTTATATTAATGTAGGATTAAAGTATCTGCAGAATAAAGAAACAGAAGTTAAGAACACACGCTATTTACGTGTTGTACCATACGAACAGTCTGCAATTTGGACACTTTTGTCTACTGCTAAGAGTAAAGCATATTAGGCTCCAGCCGTACAGGAGGCCGAGCTCCGAACTGTTTAAGTAATTTAAGAAAAGTAATGTCATGTGATCAGAAAGTGATTAAGTGTTAACAGATATTTTGGGGGAGAGAATTGAGTAGAAATAAGTACTATTGTCCTAGAGAATTACATGTCAGATTTATTGAATTGTCTAATGTTTATATGTAATGTTTCATGTATGATATTATCAGGTAACTTAATTGTGAGAGTCTGAAGATAGATATATGTATAGAAGTGAGGAATTTATGTCCAGTAAGAGAATATAGTACAAAAGGTTTAAATGTGTTTAATTAAGAAAAAGGAACCCAGACTCTTTTAAGGTTAAGAATTTAAATAACATGTATACTTGTCTTTGTGAAATAATAAATGTGTTTCTTTTAACATATTCAATTGAGTTTGTCATATCTTCTGCGGATTTGAATTACCGTTTGGAAAATTTCGTACCTTGCATTTAAAAGGGAAACCAATAATGATATGAGAATAGGGACCACGACTGCATATATCTTGATCCCTACAATTTTCTTTAAGTATTTTAGATAGTGCATCAGAATTTAGTTGCCGGCTGGCTCAGTCTTTAATCTATACAAATTTGTCGGCAACCGAAGTCTGAGAATAAGAGATACTAAACTTAATGTTAAAAGTGAGGTAAAATAAAAGATTAAAGATAAAACAAGAAAACGGGGACATAACAGTACATTTTATTATTATTATTATTATTACGGGCAGCTCCGACGAGTCCTTCGACTCATTGAGGGAGCCCCAATATCATGTCAAGAACAACTATTCAACATTCACACAGTATCTATCATACTTCACTTTGAACTCATTTACAGTCATGGCACCCACAACAGACTCTGGCTGCTTATTCCACTCATTTACCACTCTCCAAGTAAAAAACCTAGCTCTAACACCCTTGCTAACCACACTCTTACCAAGCTTCCATGGATGGCCCCTAATCCTCCCACTACCAGTCCTATTCTCAAAAATATCTTCTGAATTAATCTTATAGAAACCCTTCAGTAATTTGAATGTCTCAATCATATGATCCCTTTTCTGCCTATCAACCATTTTCTGCAGCCCACAAATCTTCAACCTGTTCTCATAAGGTTCATTCCATAGTCCTGCTATTATCTTGGTCACTCATCTCTGGATCCTCTCCACCTCCTCCCCATCGAGAAGAAACCCTGGCATCCATATCTGGGCACAGTAGTCTAGATGGGGTCTTATCAAGGCTCGATACAGAGGAACAATAACCTGTTTGTCTCTGCTCATTAAAGTGTTTTTCAGCAACCAAGTAATTTGATGAGCTGATTTTGCCACTTTTGCGATGTCTCCTCTAAACTTCAACTCCCTATCCACCAACACTCCCATGTCCCTGGCCTTGTGAATCTCCTGGAGTACAGTTCCACCAATGTGATATACTGATGCTAATCTTTTCACCCCAAAATGCAAAACCTTACATTTTTCCACATTAAATTGCCATCCATTCTCCTTAGCATAGTCCTCCAGACTATCCAAATCATCCTGCAAAATTTTGACATCTTGAGCATTCACTATTGCTCTACCTAACTTTGCATCATCTGCAAACAGATGCACAGTTCCTCTTAGATCCTTTCCTATATCGTCATCATCGTCATCATCATCTTCAAATTCCTGCCATGTACCCTCAAGGGGTGTACAGGATATGATAATACTACATGAAAAAATTACATCATTACTAACTTCCTATCTACAATTTTCCTCCAAATCAGTCTGTTACTTGTCAAGATTCTAACATTATCAGATCTTATATTTCTATCGTTTATATTTCTAAGGCACTTTGTACCGTATCAATCCACCTATATCTTGGTCTTCCTCTGGGTCGTTTTCTTGCCAACCTGGCAGAGAACACTTGTTTTGCTAATCTTTCCTCTCCCATTCTATTTAAGTGACCATACCACCTGAGATTAGCTCTGCTAATGCATTCCTGACAATGTCATGTTCTTTCCTAATATCCTCATTTTTAATATGATATTGCCATTGATGCCATTTGTTCATGCCTCTAATCTTTCTCAGGACTCTCATATCTGCAGTCTCTAGTCTTTGGTCAAGTGTTTTATTTCTGACTCAGATCCATAAGTTAGAACTAGTTTGAACACTGTTTTGTATACAGCTAATTTAGTGTTCCGACTAATTTCTCTCTTATTCCATATGAATTTATTCAATTGACTTCCCACCATACCAGCTTTGCTGATTCTGTTGTCTATTTATATATCTAATTTACCATCTTCACTAAAAATCGTGCCTAAGTAGCTGAAATGATTTACTTGTTCCACAGGTTCTCCATTCACAACACAGTTGACATTTTCAATGTTTCTGTCTATTTTCATTGTCTTTGTCTTTTTATTGCTGACCTTCATACCATATCTATTACAAAAGTTATTCAATTTAGTCAGAGAATCTTGCAGACTTGTAGCGGATTTTTTTAGAAGTATAACATCATCTGTAAAGCAAATAGCTGAGATTAACATCTCCAATTTTGATATCAGGTTTAATATCACTTTCCTTCCTAATGTGTTCCATATAGATAATGAATAACAGAGAAGATAATGTACATCCTTGTCTGACACCAGATTTAACATTAAACCGTCTTCCTGTACTTCATTCAATTCTAACTGCTGACTAACAACTCAAATAAAGACTAAGTATTGCTTGATATAATACCCCACTGACACCATATAACTGTAGCGTTTTGAATTGCTTCTCTGTTGGCACCTTGTTATATACCTTTTCCAGATCTACAAAAACTCAAATACTCAACTATTTATCGTAAAGTGAAGATCTCATCCTGACAGCCTCTATTTGGCCTAAATCCAGCTTGTTCTTCTTCAAGCTTTTCTTCCACAATCCTTCTGAACCTTTTCTCAGTATACTTGAGTAAATGTTAGCAGGAACACTCAGTAGAAAATTACCTCTGTAATTCTCACATTCAGTTTTATATCCCTTTTATATATGGGTACTATGAGAGCTTTACTCCAATCATCTGGAATTCATCCCTCTTTGCAGCACTTCTGAACTATGTTGCACAGCAACTGTAAGACTTTTATACCTCCACACTTGACCATTTCTGGTCGAATATCATATCTACTCCATCTTCCTTTCCACATTTCAAGCCTTTGATGGCTTTTTTTACTTCAAGTATGGATATGTATTCCTGAAGTGTATGCCTGTTGAGTGCTGTTTACCACTGTGCTATCACTGCTTGTTTCATTTAGCAATTTTTTGAAGTAATTACTTCATATTTCAAGGATATCGTTTTCTTCCATTTTCGTGTCACCTTTGTCATCTCTAACTCCTTTTACAGCACTCTCTCCTTCATTCCTAAGCTTCTTCAACAACCTCCAGAATATTTTGCCACCTTCTTGATATTTATTTTCTATATTCTTGCCAAAGTCCTCTCATGACTTTTGTTTAGCTCGTTTTACACAGTGTTTAGCTTTCTTACATTTGTCTCTGTATTCTCTAAGAGCATAAGCTGACTTATTTGCCAGAAACTTTTGTTATGCTTTCTTCTTTTCCTTCACTGCCTCTTTATCTTCCTGTGTTCACCATGGAGTTCTAATTTTTCTGTCCTTGCAGACAAGTTCACCACAAGCCTCTCTAGCTGAATCAATTAGGGCTTTCTTCAAGGCTTGCCAGAATCTTCAAGGTTTGATTACTGTTCTCAAACTCTTTCATTTTTTCTTCAATGATCTTTGTGTATTTTAGTTTACAGTTCACATTTGAGAGCTGCTCAACTTTTATTCGCTTTAAAACTTTCTTACATATTATTCTTTTCAATATGAAATTCAATTTTATCCTGCTCAAGACTAAATAGTGATCACTTCCAATTACAAATCCTCTGTATGCTCTGGTGTCCTGTACCAGGGAGAAAACATCACTATCAACAATGACATAGTCAATGAGACTTTTCTTATTCCTTGTCTCTTCTCTCAAATGTACACAAATGTGAATTTGTGCACATTTTTATGTTGGAACATGGTGTTAGTAATAACCAGTCCATGTCCTGAGCAGAAATCCAACAGATATTTGCCATTATCATTAGCTTTGCTCTTTTCTCCAAATTTTCCCAAAATATTTTTGTATGTCTGACAATCATTTCCTACTCTGCTATTTAGATCCCCAACAAGGACCAACTTTTCCTTTTTCATTGTGTCAGTTGCTTTTTCTAAAGCATCAAAAAATTCCTCCACTTCTACCTTAGTAGAACCTTCTGTCAGACCATAGGCATAAATAAGTCTCATTGTCCAGTTCCCCCATTCTCATATTTGCCCACATTATTCTACTTGAGACTGCCTGCCATTCAAGAAGATCAGCCTCATATATTGTGTTGAATACTATGGCTACTCCTTCTTTTCCTTGATTGTCATTGCCTGAATATAATATTTTGTATTTATTGCTCAGAAAGATCTCACCAGTTTTTGTCTTTTTTGTTTCGGTCACCCCTATTATGTCGATCTGGTACTTATCTAATTCCTCAGCTAGCTTTATTTCTTTGCCATTCAGGCTTCTTATGTTGATAGTACCAATCTTTAACTCTGGTGATGTTGAGTTGGGGTGTGTTTTCAGATTTGTTCCAGTAGCTGACTTTTCGCTGTTCGCCCTGGTTCCCTGACGAAAATAACGGGTGCATTGTTTAACCGAGCGACGCCCCAGCCAGCATGAAATTTTTTCATGTTGTACCATCATTTTTTATTTTGGTTTAACCAATAAGATTACAATTTGGTCGGCTAAATCCCAAATTGCCACCCCATCCTCGTTCGTTCAGTATCCAAGTAGATACCCAACAGGGTACACCACGAGAAGGTGAGGATGGACATTAGGTCAGAAGCCCTGGTTCTACACTGAGGTACAGGGGTCGGTTAAGCACCCCCTGCACCTCAAACAGATGCACAGCTCCTCTCAGATCCTTTCCTATATCGTTAATGAACAAATTAAACAGTAGTAGTCCAAGAACAGAACCCTGTGGCACGCCACTAGTCACAGGCTGGCTTTTGGACTACTCCTGAATAAACCACTCTCTGATATGTCTCCATCAACCACCCTCCTATCCATCTCACCAACCCTATATCCATTCTCATATGCTGCAGTTTACTGATTAGAATTCCATGTGGTATCCTATCAAAGGTTTAGCAAGGTCCAGTAGAATCACTGTAAACCCGTTACCCTTATCCAGTTCAGCCGTCACTGTGTTATAGAACATCAGCAAAGTTACTGAGGCATGATCTATCCTTCACAAAACCATGCTGTCCCCCATACAGTATCCCATTTTCATCTATCCAATCTTGTATATTCCTCTTGACTATTTTCTCCAAGACCTTGACAACAATTCCTGATATGCAGATCGGCCAGTAATTTTCAACAGTAGTCTTGGAACCTCTTTTTTGCAGTGAAACTATTTTCCCCTCTTTCCACCCCTTTGGGACTAACCCACATCTGAGACTCAAATTAAACGAAATGGCCAAAGGCACTGACAATTCTTTAGCAGCTTCTCGTATGACACGAGCTGGTATACCATCCAATCCCACAGATGAATTGACATTGAGGTTTTGTAATAGACTATTCACCTGTACTTCATTTGCCACAATTGCCGTATAAGCTGTTGGTTCTTCCATTTCTGCAGTGTCACCACATGGATGATATACTCTTGCAAAGTGCTCACTCAGTAATTCTACTATATCAACTGATTCGGTTACCTTCCTACCATCAGCATTCTTTAAAATCAATCTGCTGTATACATTTTTTCATTTACTTTCAACATAGCGAAAAAACTGTTTGGGATTCTCTTTAGCATGCATGGCTAATGTTCTTTCATAATCCGCTTTGGCTTTTCTTACCACACTTGTTACCCTTCTGGCCTGGGCTTTATACCATTCATGTGGAGTCACCTTTCTCCTTAAATTCCCTCCACAGTTGTTTCTTTTTTTTTTTTTTTGCAGCTCAAGCTTAATGGTGTTATTCATCCATTTAACCCCTACTTGATTTACTGTTTGGACTCTAGGTATACAGTCAACCATTACCTCCTGCAAACACTTCTTATCCCATGCACTATCAACATCCAGCCCTTGCAGTTTTACATGCCATGGCACTGAATCAATCAAACTCTTAAGCTTGTCATACTTACCAGCCCGATAATTCCACATGTACCCTGTCTTAATTGTAAATTCCACACCTTTAGCCACCTCCCAAGTCAAGACCCTATGATCACTCTCACCAATTGGTGGCAATGTGGTCATATTCGTTACAGTCAAATCCTCAGATGCAATTACTAGGTCAAACACTCTCTGACCCCTAGTATTTTCCATTACATGTTGATGCAGATAGTTATCCCTTAATAACTGCATAAAATCCAATTCCTTCCTTTCATGTGTTCTCTCCTCCCTCCAATCAATGCTACCATAGTTGAAATCTCCCATAATAATTACCCTCCTTCCACTCATTTCTTCTATTTGCTTATGCATACTATCTCCACCATCTTTACCATCACCTGGTCTATAGCCGCACCCAATTGTACGTTTTGTTATGCCATTCTCAATCTCACACCAAATGGCCTCAGATGTGCTCTTTTCTCTATCCTGCAATTCAACTTCTATTCTCCTTGGCTGCAGCCCATCAGCTATCATCAATAATACTCCTCCCCCCCCCCCCCATTTTATTCTCTGTCATTCCTGAACACACTATACCTCTCACATTCAATCCCACTAGCTATATCATCTTCACTCAGCCATGTTTCACTAATGCCAGTAACCTGTGGTCTGGAAGTGCCAACCAAGGCCAAAAATTCTTCCTTCTTGTTCTTAATACTCCTAGCATTAGTATACATGAATTGCAGACCCCCCCTCCCTCATTAGCCCCCATCCCTACCTTGATGCCTTATACTAATTATCCCATTCTGATTTGTTGTCCTTATTCACTCGGGCATATTATACTCATTCATACACTCAACTGCCTCCCTAAGGTCTGCATATCTACTCCCCCCCCCCCCTAAATAAATCTAGTTTCCATGATTCTTGCACATCCACTTCATTCAACAACACTTTTTCAAGTCTCCTTACACCGAATCCATTCAAATGCAAACCATCCATCTTATATAGATCCTTTCGCCCATCGAACTCACTCCACATGTCCACAAATTCCACGCCACTCGTCCTGCATAACTCACTCATAAAGTCATTTGCAATTATGGCCCCCCCTCCTAAACTCTTCACTTTCATATTGCAGCAAAAGACTAATCATCCTAACTCTCTCACTCTTCTCTTTTGCTACCTCAAACAATTCCTTGAGGTCCTCTATCATTTCCATTTTATCTCCTTTCAAATCATTTGTACCTGCCACCACTATCATTTCTTTCACCCTTTGCTTTTGCTCCCTAATAGATTCACTTACGTCCTTAATGGTCAAACCAGGTTGGTATGATTTTGTCAAATTCTCTACTATCACACCTCGTACTAACAAATCTCCATATAGCACTCGCTCCTTCATTTTGTTTATGTTCACAATCATACTCTTATTTTTCCTATCATACTTTTTTATTGGCTGGTACACTCGGTAGACATTTGTGTATCGCTCCAGCTGCCGCTTTGCCCTATGTATCGCTTTGCTCAACCGCGTGATCTCACTCATTGCATCTATCTCCTCTTTTTTATTATCTGTTAAACCATTAATTTGCTCTGTATTCTTCATTCTCACTTTCTATGCTGCCCTTACAGCTCTGGTACAACCTCGCAATTTCTTATCATATCACTATTTTCTACATTCTGAAATTTGACAAAAATATCACACTCACGACCTGAAACACACTTTAATTCCTTAATTTTTCCTTACATTTTCTGCACACATTCACTCCACTATCATCATTCTAACCATACTCCAACCGCTCTCCACAACACATACATACCGCAGAAAACACACTAAGATACGAAAAGCAAACAAAATTACATAATATTCCAGCAAAATTGTCAATGATAACTTAAAATAACACTTATCTTATCAGGAACTCTCAACAAACACTACATACCACGAGTCCCTCTAACGGACACCCAATTTTATTTATTTTTTTTCTTCAAAACATTTGTTAATGAAGTTTAATTCAGTATGCTTCAGTCCAATATTCATTGCACTGGCCAGAAATTTGGTATTCAGTTTTCAGCACATCCATACTTATTTGTGTGTGAAATGTGATTTTAACATTTTAGATACTTAGTTGATGCTATGATGAAGCAATTAATCCTATCTTTATATTCTGTTATTTCTATCAGTGTCAGTTACATATATTCACAAGTCAGTTTTTTTGCAGGTTGAAAGTTGCCTGGAGACAAAACCCTCCCTTCATATTTGTAAATAAAATGTTATTATCATTTCTTGTGCTTATGTGTTAGGAGGTTCTACAAAATATGTCTTCTGGCATTCTGTAAAACTGTTACATTTTTGCACACCTAGCACACAATCGGTAGCATGACACCCTTATGTTGTAACAACTTAGGATGCCATCTTTGGACTTTCATAAGAATGGGAAGAATTAGAGCTTTTCAGTAAAAGCAATTAGCCAGTTTCATTTTAAGGTGGCGGAATTTTTCTTCTGTTAACTGTGTTTTTTTTTTTTTCTCATTTTTGTGAAACAAATGGAATGTGTATGTTCTCTGGATAAAAAGTAAGCTATGCAGATAGGCTTAACCTAACCATTGCCATACCATTTATTAGACTTATCATCATTTGGCAGTAGAAAACTACCAAATAGTAGAAACTTGGAAAAATTCCACTATAATTCTCACATTCAACTTTATTCTGCTTTTTATAAATGGGAGCTATGGGTGCTCTACCTCAGTCATCCAGAATTCAACCTTCTGAACAGGGCATCTGATTTATGCAGTAGCCACTGCAAAACTTTTATATCTCCATATTTAAGCATTTCTGGTCAAATATCTATTCCAGCTGCCTTTCCACATTTCAAGTTTTTGATAGCTTTTTTTTTTCTACCTTAAATATTGAGTATGCTTCTGTTTGCATTCCTTTTGGAAAAAAAAAATGATGTTGCTGTTCTGTTACTGCTTATTTCATTTAGCAGTCTTTCAGAGTAATTACTCCACACATCCAAGATGTCATATCTTCTGTTTTTATCTTAACTTTATCATCTTTGATTCTTTTTACAGTTTGCTTTCCTCCATTTCTAAGCTTTTTTTAATATCCTCCAAAACGGTTTGCCAGCTTCTTGACATTTATTTTCTATACTCTTAACAAAGTCTTTCCATGACTTTTGTTTAGCCACTTTTATAGGCTTAATTCTCTTATATTTTCCTCTATGTGCTTTGAAGACATATACTGACTTATTTGCTTGGAGCTTTTGGTATAATTTCTTCTTTTGTTCACCATAGTGTTTTTATATTTCTATCCTTTGCAGACAACTTCACCACATACCTCCCTAGCTGAATGAATCAATGTTTTCTTCAGTTTTTTTCACTGAGACTCCAAGATTTGGTTCTTGTTTCAGGCATTCCATTTTTTCTTCATCATTATTTCTATAGCCAGGTCCACAGTTCACCTGTAAAAGCTATTCAACCTTAATTCTTTTTAAAACTTTGTTGCACACAGTTCTCTTCAGCCTGTAAAAGGTTGACTAACAGCTACTCAACTTTAATTCTTTTTAAGGTTGAGCAATAGGTTTTAATTCTTTTCAGTGTGATATTCATTTTTATCCTGCTTAGTACTAAGCAATGGTCACTTCTAATTTTAAGTTTTGGTTACATTCTTGTATCTTGAACCAACATGAAAATATCACTACCAGCGATAACATAGTCAATGGGGCTTTTCTTTTGTTTCTTGTATCTTCCCTCCAAGTGAACTTGTGCGCATCGTTATCAAACATCTTGTTAGTAATGACTAGTCTGTATCATGAGCAGAAATCTGGCATGTCCTTACCATTCAGAGAAAGGACGAAAAGTGTGGATGAGGCACAGAACCCTGATGCATTCGAGCATTAATGGGAAAATCTAATGAGAGGAAGCCATCCACCATGACACATGATGAACAACCAGTGGGGGCAGCTGGCAATCCAATCACAGAATGAATAAAGGAGGCCATGAAGTTTTTGGTTATTTTTTAATTTAAATTATAAAAGGAAATAAATCAGCAAGGTGAGTTTGGCTGGTTTTATATTCTCAAGAGTGAAAGGGTTAATTTGATACTTAATCAATATCAAAAAAGGAATAACAAAATAAAAAAAGCAGGTCAAAATATTAATCAGCAGTGCTATAAATGACACCTAATTGCTTCATTTATTTCACCAACATCCAAGACATTAATACAAACTTAACAGTATGTGTTACCACTTACAGACATCAAAATTTTATCTGTAATTTTAAATGAATCCCAATTGGCATCTTCACTGACTACAGTTCACCTCAGTTATCCCAACTACATCAACCATTACTTGCTAAACATTAGTATACCTGGAATATTCACTATGTGATCTGATTTTATACAGCCTAATTACTTAAACTGTGAGATTATCTTCCTAGAATGTTTAATGTTCATAACTCCAACTGGCTCTCTCTCTCTCTAACTTCACCGATCAAGTTGGAAGGGAAGCTGAATTATTTGCTATTACTCATGATCTAGTAAAGTCGTTAATCTGCCAACCATAATACCAGATAATCCTCGTCATTCTTCCAACACACACTCTGGACTTTACTTAACCAGCTCTCCATCCAAATACAGTGTTGTTTGCTCTTCTCATGGCAACTACAGCCATAAAGTTACTGATGTTTTTAATTTTCTGCAGGTTAGTTTCTTCTTGTCAATCTCAGCCTTGTATCCTAGTAAAAGGGATTACTTCCAGATTTATATGCCTCTTTTCATTTGTCTGATTACCATTTCTGCTCTCCTGATGCAATCATTTGCTCTGAACAAACTGAAATAATCCTTGCTGGAATGCAGGCCTTCATGTCTCACTACATTGTAAACCCCTTAATGCTATCCAAGCTATGGTTCTCTAATAAATGAGCCTTGGCAGTCCTCGATAATAATTTGTCATATATATATATATATATATATATATATATTTGGTTGGGTTAAAAATTGTCAATATATCTAAAGCAAAGACTTCATAAAGTCCATATGAAATAAGCTTCCCTCCTGCTCAAATGGTTCTGCCTTCTGGTTCCTTGCTATTGCTGTACTAACTTTTGCCTTTCCTTGTTTCTACCCCTTTCTCTCCCTCTCTCTCACACACCTTGATGGTATACCATGGTGATATCACCCAAAGTTAAGGAGAACCTCTTGGCACCAGTCTTTCCTCTAACTCTTGTATATATGACAAAGGCAAATCACTACCTACTATAACCATGAACTGTTCACAGCATGCTGCCTCCTGATCTCACAACAGATGGAACATTAAAAAAAATTCAATGTCTTGATAGTAATAAGTCTCCTGGTTCAGATGGTATCCCCCCCCCCCTCGAGATGTGTAAAAGATGGGTGCTTCAGAATTAGCACTCACCACCTACATAAGCCGTCATACTCATCTAGCATCTATCCAATAGCATGAAACCAAGCCTTTATCTAGTCTGTTTCTAAAAATGGAGATATGTGTCACCACATTTTCTGTTAATTTTTTTAAAAATATTCTGATGTGGTTTAATGCCAAAAGAACAGTACAGTAATACCCTGCCTTAAGTCGCTTCACTTTATGACATTCTGCTCATATGACACTTTTTCAATTATGATCAATGCCCATTTATACATTCGTATGGTCTTTTTACTGACATGCTGCTGCCATGAATCAACCGCATGCACAGTATTCAAGGACTCAGTTTATTTATGATGTTATTGCTTGCTACATCTATTTGTGTTTTGGTATTGTGCTGTAAATTATGAACTGTTTATAATTATTATTTTATTGTTGCTATAATAATATCAGATAAAATTCAAAGTAAGGGTGCTGCTATTACAGTGAAAAGAAGAAGACATAAATTTATTACATTAGATATTAAGATTAAAATTATTAAATTTAGTGATGATGTTGAAAGTTTATTTTTCACTTGGTTAGTGTATGATGATGGTATATCAAACAAGGGGATAGGACACAGGTTGCAAAGGTCCCTGAACTTGGTCTCAAGAGTGTTTCATTTGATCAAAATGACATGAATGTGGTGAATCTGAATAATCAAATCATTCAGATTCACCATATATGTAGGATATTTCCTATGAAAGGGGAAAATACGCAAACAACTGGATGGAACTGATATGGCTTCCCCTCTTCTCCTCCCAGCTAACTTCTATATGTAACATTTTGAAAATGATTTACTCAACACAGTCATACTTAAGCCATTAGTTTGGCTGTGCTATGGTGCTATGCTGATGATGTATTTTGCTGTTTGGCCTTATAGTCCAGACACATTAGATACATTTTTGGCACATCTTAACTCCCTAAACTAAACTTCGCCACAGAAAAAGAAAATAATAATTGTCTTCCCTTTTTTAGATGCACTAGTGACACAACTTCTTAATGGCTCATTATCTATTTACAAAAAACTTTTCCATTTACAAAAAAAAATCACTTATACAGGAAGATACTTACATAAACATTTGCACCATGACCACCCTACCTAACAGGATGGCATCCTCAAAACATTTACTCACCAAGCCAAGGCTATTTGTTCAACTGATACAGCCTTGAAACTGAGCTTAGGGACTTTTACAACATCTTCTTAACCAATGGCTACAGCCCATACAAAACAGATAAAATGCCCTCTCCCCCTCCTAATTCTTCTAACACAGGGTTGCAGCAAATCTAATCCCATTCCATGTGTTATAGATACATCAGGAAAAAAACAAAGCCAACGTTCTCTGCAAATTATGATCTCCATCTTCAAACTTATCATTGAGTTAGCATGCCACTTTCAAACTTATCATTGAGCTAGCTATTGTTATACCTTTTCGTAAAGATCAACTGCATTCTCATGAACTTCCTGAAGCGAATGAAGTTCCTTATGACTGCAGTTTGGCCTACTTTGGGCAGATTGGCTGATAAGTTAACATCTGCCTTGAAGAACATAAAAATTACATCGGTGATCATCTGTATGGCAAGTTGGGATTGACATATCATGCTCTGGATACTTTTTCACATAGGATGAGATGGAGGTGGGTGGGTGGGAAACATCTTTATTGGATAGAGGTTGTTATAGGTGTAAGAGACTATTTTAGAATTATCATCAGCTATGACGCACTCTCCCAACCTCAACAAGTATGGTTGCATTAATTTACCAAAGATCTGGGAGATTATCATTTTAAGATCTGATAGCCTGACTTTTCTAAATTAACTTTGGTTATCCGACCTATAGAGAGCACTATATAAGGACATTAGTTCTATTGTCAGTTACAATATAAATTGCTTTCCTCAGTTCAGTTTAGTGCTGTGTGCCTATCATAGTAATAATTGTGTTTTGATGATGCTGGTTAGAAAACTAGTGAAATATTAGTGAGTTTAATAAATTATATTTTTTGACTCTCTCAGTGTTGTTTATACCATAAAGTGTTATTACGAACATAGACGACACCTAAGCCTTTCTATGCATAACAGAAAGGGGAACTAGATGATGGAGAAGAAATGGAAGTAGCAGCAGAAGTGAATAAGTTCCAGATCAACATAAAAAGTGAAAGAAATTTTCTAGGCATTAGAGAAGGCAGATAACACAACAAACAAGGAAAAGTTCATCCTTGTTAGAGATCTAAACAGCAGAGCAGGGAATAATTTTTGTTTTATTTTTTTTATATGTGGTTACAACCATAGAGAGCATTCTTCAAACTCACAAAAAGTTATAATTAAACCTATAGTATATTTGTAACATGGGCAGGCTAAAGATCCCCCACGTTTTTGTCAATTTTATATATTTTTTGTAATTTTTTTTATTTATTTTTACATGGTCTGGAAACCCTGCTGTAGAGACGAAACATGGAACTTTTTTAGAAAGTTGAATTTCACAATGAAGTTCATCTTCTACCTAAAGAGAATCACAAGCATCCATGCCAACAGTGGGATTTGAACATGCAACCTGGTGGTTGGATAGCAGGTATGCTAACCGCTCAGCCTACCAGGCTGGTGATTACTAGACATAATTACTAATTACTAGACATATAGAAATGTTGTAGAAAAATCCAAAGTTAATAATAATAATGATAAGAATCTGTTGGAGTTCTCTTCAGAACATGGAGTAGTGATTTCTAACATCATATTCCAACATAAAGATGTGTATGCAAATTCACATGGGGAGAAGAAATAAAGTCTCATCAACTATGTCATTGTTGATAATGATGTTTTCTCAGTTGTTCATGATACAAGAGTATACAGAGGATTTCAAATTGGAAGTGATCACCATTTAGTGTTGAGCAGGATAAAACTGAATTTCTTATTGACAAGAAGAGTATGTAAATAGGTTTTAAAATGGATCAAAGTTGAGCAGCTTTCAGAGCTCAACTGGAGACTCAAATACACAAACATTATTTAAGAAAATATAAAAGCAACTGATTCAGCCAGAGTCAACTTTAAGCATATTGTGAGGTTGTCTGCAAGGTTAGAAAAATCCATCCAAGAGGCAGTCAAGGAAAAGAAGAGAGTATATCGAAAGTTCCTAGCAAGTAAGTCAGTTTGTGCTCTGAGAGAATACAGAGAAAAATATAAGCAGGCGAAAAGACATGGGATGGCAAGAACACAAAAATAAATATCAGGAAGGTGGCAAAATATTCTGACAGCTCCTGAAAAAGCTTAAAACTGAAGAAAATAGTATTGCAGAAGGAATTGGAGATGATAAAGGTGACATGAATACCGAAGATAAAAATATTCTAGATGTCTGGAGTAATTACTTTGGTATATGAAACATGTAGTGACATCATAGTAATAGAAAATACTTAACATGAATATAATCAGGAATACATTTTAATACTTTTATACTTGAAACAGAAAAGCCACCATAAACTTGAAATGTGGAAAGGCAGTTGTTGTGTTGAAATGAGCATTTAACCAGAAATGCTCAAATATGGAGGTATAAATGTTTTAGAGCAGGGATTCTCAACCTATGGTATGCGAGCCACTGCCTTACTGGTACAACCAAAAACTTTGAATTAAATATAGTGGTACGCCACTGGAAAAGGTTGAGATCCCCTGTTTTAGAGGAGATACACTGCATAATTCAGAAAGTCTGGTCTTGAGGGTCAAATTCCAGATGATTGCAGTAGCATTCACATAGTATCCATCTATAAAAAGGGAAATAAAATGAAATGTGAGAATTACAAGGGATTTTCCTTCTGAATGTTCCTGGCAAGCAAGTATACTTGAGAAACAGCTAATAGCTAAATAAGCAAATGGTGGAAGGGAAGCCGAAGAAGAATAAGCTGAATTTAGGTTGAATAGAGGTTGCCATGATCAGATTTTCAATTTATAATAAATTGCTGACAAATCATAGTAATATAAGAACTCTGTATTTAAATTTCATAGATATGGAAGATTCATATCACAAGTGTTGTCAAGAGAAAAGTTCTTCAAAACATTACAGTTATATGGCATAAATAGGATATTACACCTAACAATACTTAATCCATGTTTTAGTTTTAAGTCTGCAGTTGAAATTGAAGAAGGTATACAGGAAGATGGTTTGATGTTAAATCAGGTGTGAGATAAGAGTGTATCTTATCTCCACTGTTATTCATCTATGTGGATCACATTATGAAGGACTTTGGTTAAACCTGATACCAAATTAGAGATGTTAATTTCAGCTCTTTACTTTATGCAACTAATGTTATACTCCTAAATAAATTTGTACAAGTCTCCAGGATTTGCTAACTAAACTGAGTAACTGCTATAACAAATATGGTATGAAAAATCAGCAATAAAAGGACAAAGACAATGAAAATAGACAGAAACATTGAAAACATCTACCGCATTCTGATGGGAGAACCCATAGAACAAATAAAACATTTCAGCTTTAGACCCAATTTAGTGAAGATAGAAAATTAAATATAGAAACAGATAAAGAATTAGCAAAGCTGGTATGGTAGGAAATCTTATCTCATCTTTCTTTTTTACCCTCTTTTACCTTGTGGTGTCAAGGGTTTATTAATCATGGACCTCAAATCGTTCACAGGAAGGTGGTCAACCCTACACCCTGGTGTATCCCATGTCCATAGTGTTGAGTTCTCAAGGCCGGTTTGCCTGCTTTGCTGGATAAAACCCCCAGGATAAACTGGGGAAAAAACCCTACTGTTCATGTCCAAGACTGCCTAACTTGGCTATGGCTGAGGAAGATCCTTCAGCTCCTCACGTCTCCGATAGGAATCGAACCTGGGACACTCCCTTCCCCAGGGATATGGTTGCGAAGCGCACAGCCACTAGGCCAACCTCAAGGATATAAAAGGACAAAGACAGTGAAAATTGACAGAACATTGAAAACATCTACTGCATCCTGATGGGAGAACCCATAGAACAAGTAAAACATTTCAGCTTTAGACCCAATTTAGTGAAGATGGAAAATTAAATATAGAAACAGATAACAGAATTAGCAAAACTGGTATGGTAGGAAATCAGCTAATCAAATTTATATGGAATAAGAGAGAGGAAGTAGTCAGAAATAGCTGTATATAAGACAGTGTTTGAACCAATTTTAAATTATGAATCTAGGAGCTGGGTTAGAAATAAAATATTTGTTAAAAGAATTTAAACCACAGATATGAGAGTTGTGAGAAAGATTAGGGGAAGGATCAGATGGCATCAATGGCAATATGATATTAAAAACGAAGGATATTAGGAAAGAATTTGAAATTGTTAGCACTCAGGAATGTGTTAGCATAGCTAATCTCAGCTGGTCACTTAAACAAAATGGTAGAGGAAAGGTTAGCAAAGCAGGTGTTTAATGCAAAGATGGCAGGAATAAGATCCAGAAGAAGACCATAATTTAGATGGATTGATACAGTAAAAAATGCCTAAATTTCAATATTAACAAATCTTATATTAACAAATATAAGATTTGTTAATATTGAAATCATGCCACATAACAGATTAATTTGGAGAAAAATTGCCAACAGGAATCTAGTAACAATGTAACTTTTTCATGCAGTACTATCATAATACTGTATACCCCACCCTGAGAGTCAGGAATTTCATGATGATGAATTCACATGAAAACAGCACACTCAAGTAGAGTTATATGCCAACCAGATTACCATATAATTCTAGCCATTCTCCATGTGAGTTCTACCTTATTTGTTCAATCAGATCATAACAATATTAGTTTCCTTCTCTAATAGGGCACTGTTTATTAATCCACTCTGAACTTTGTGTTGCATTGCATTATGAAAAGACTGATAAGTTGGATGATTATTGTAAAGTACATGTTTTTATTTCTTAGGAAAATTGTTTTCAGTGTTCTGATTCAAGAATCTGCATTGAACACATCAGTGATAGAATTCTTACAAGTATGGAAACTTTTATTTCTAGTGATAAGATGGATCTGGTTCACACTGGTTTGTGCAAATCTGTTATTAAATTTCTAAGCAGTTTTAGAAGTAGTATGTTATTATGAAAAGATCTTTTAATAAAACAGTTGAAAAACATATAGTTTGCAAATTGAACTTCAAATGCAAAGGAATGCAAAATTCTATCAATTATAGATTGGTATCTACAACCAGTGGGTTGATATGCACATGTGCATCAAACATTTTCATGGATGGGATGTGTTTCTAAGTTCATCTTGACATGAGACAAACATGTATATCAAGATGAAATCACTGAAAAAGTTTCTGAGAAAAAATGAGACCAGATGCGAAGAGAATAGCTGTTCAAAACATTGTATTGGGTGTAAATGGGATATTATATTGAACAATACAACCTATACTGAGGTGCAGTCACCAGTGTCAGAATTCAAGACGGTATTAAAAGACAGTTTGATGTTAAATCATTTGTGAGACAAGGATGTGCAATCTCCAGCTATTCATCATCTGTATGGATTACATTGTGAAGGTGAGTGGTATTAGGTCAGATATCAAAATTGAGGGTGATAATCTCAGCTCTTTACTTTATACATATAAAGTTATATTCCTAAATTAATCCAGTAAAATTCTGCAAGATTACTTAAATTAAACTGAATAACTGCTGTAAGAAATCTGATATGAAATTAGCAGTAAAAAGACAAAGACTATGAAAATAGTCAGGAACACTGAAAATATCAGTTGTGTCCTGAACGGAGAGCCAATAAAACAAGTAAAACATTTTAGCTATTTATGCACAATTTGCAGTGAAGATGTCAAATTAAATATTGAAACAGAATAGGAAATGGCAACATGGCAGGGAGTCAAGTGAATAAATTTATATGGAATAAGAGAAAAATTATTCAAAATGTAAAAAACCAATAGCAATAATCTTGCCTCCTCTCCAAATGGAGGTTGTGTCTTCTGGTACCTTGTAAAAGCCATTGGATTCAACATCTGCTCACCTGCACTTTCACCTCTCATTCAGATGGCATCAATGTTATTGAACCCAAAGAGGAAGCTGATTTCTTGCCATCAATCTTTCCACTCCAACTCCTGCACAGACAATGATGAAGGCAATTACTTCCTTCCATGCTAGTAATTGAGCATTGGAAGTCTGCAGGGTTTTTTTTTTTTAGAAAAAAATCATAAGAAGAATACTAAATATATCTTCTAGCATCTCTCCAACTCTATTCAAACACTGTGCTCCAGGGCTATCCTCTTTACTCAACTGATGCTTATTCCAAAATATGGAAATAAGCATATATATCTAACCTATTTCAAAAAAGGATAAAAGCCTGCCATCCAACCACTGACCAATTGCTATCACTTCAATTATTTCCAAAATAATAGACAACGTTATCAACAGTCAACTTCTCCACTACCTAGAGGCCCAACACTCCAGTCTGGATTCTGCCAATTTAGATCTATGGCTGACCTCTTAGCTATATCACTCACCACTGAACCTATTCCATGGAAAGATTTAGAGAGATGTGCACTGTGCCCTTGACATTTCCAGGCAATTTAATCATGGTTGGCATTGACTGTTTTGCAAATTGTCTTTCTTTTGTCTATCTGCATTCTTCTGTAACTGGATAGCCAATTTTCTCTCTGGTCATTCATTACCTGTCATGGTGAACTGCACCCTCTCTTCAAGCTTTGCCACTAATGCAGGAGTATCCCAGAGCTCTGATCACAGTACTCTTCATTCTTCTTCATCATTTGATATGTTAGATGCCTCAAGATCTTCCAGTGACTCAAACACTGGCTTCAATGGCAAAAAAACAACAACTCAAGCCTGCCTTATTACCTGCAAGAAAAATCACGGCACATCCCCTCTCATTTTTGGTAATATTTCAGTTTCCTTTCAAGATAAACTTTTTCTTCTTGGGTTGACTGTTATATCCAGTTTATCCTGGCACAAACATATTACTCACATAGTCTCCTTAGTCTCTAAAAAGCTTGATGCTCTTTCCTGTTCTAAATATTATTTCTCTTTCTCTCAACTCTTAACACTCTATGATCCTTCCAACTTTGGAGTACTGTTTCCACATTTGGGATGGAGCATCCAAGACCTCTCTAAGAATTCTTGATGATATTCAGAAGAGGGCAATCCACTTAATAGACAATCCTTCCCTCACTGACTCCCTTCAGTCCTTGTTATCATAGGTGCTTTGTTTCAGTGCTGTGCCTTTTCTATAGGTACTTTCATGAGCATCTGAATTGGTTACTACCATTCCTATGCTTTCTTTTAACTATAGAAGAACTAGAGCAGCCACTGTCCAACACTGTCTAGCTTCGAACACACCAAACTAACTTCTCACCAGCTTCCTTCATTCCATCCACCTCTATTCTTTGGAATAATCTCCCCCATACTGTTTTTCCCACTGAGTACAGCTACTTTTTAAGAAACATATCAACAGGCTACATGTTTCTCCTGAATGATTTTTCCACACATGGTACTATAGTGTTATAGGTCTTGTGTCAACATAAAAAAAAGTCTTTTCGATTCAAGGTTAACCAAAATTGTCACACAGCTTTTTTTTTTTTTTTTTTTTTTTTTTTTTTTTTTTTTTTTTTTTTTGAAAATACCACTCACTACTTTTATACATACTCAACATTCTCTATCACTGCCATCATGATATTTTTCAAAACAGGTTAGATACATAGGGCATCCAACATGTCACAATATATTCGTCCCCCTCCCCCTCCCCCCCTTTCTCTTCAAATGAAGTGTTTAAACACACACATCACAATACCTTTTTTTTTTTTTTTTATAATTTATTTTTAACAGGAAGAACCTGTGTTGGGAATTGTTTTCCTTTCAGTCTGAGGGATTGATCCATTTTAGTGGTTGTTCTTGGTATATGGAAGACTTGAAAAAAAAGTATCTTATTAGAGTCAGTTGAAAATCTATGAATAATATGTTTTTCCTTGTTATTTACTTCATATAGTAGCTGAAAATTTAGAATTGTGAGTATGAGATGAAGACAGAACTTTTCAGTACTTATTCAAGTCCTCACACAACCATTCAGCAGAACTGCTCATCATGTCTGACTTGTCAAATTGTTCATATTATTGTTATTGGATATTGTTATGCAATGGACCTCATTCTTAACTAATTAGTTCTTTCTTTCCTAATCATTTCATGCAATTTTCATGACTTATGATTAGCAATTACACCTCTCACCATTTTTGCTATCCCTGGAAAGGCACAGAGCCATGTTGCACATTGGTTTTGAAATGTCTTCTGCTATGGGCAAAAGTGCACATATTTTCTTTCAGATAATAGATGAAGATAAATAAGTGCTTGTCTTTAACTGAATGATATTCATAATAGATGTCTGCATGCCTGCTAAATTCAAATGTATTTAGAAGTTGTTTTGGCAGAGATTTTTTTTAAATACAAAAACGTTCTTGAGAATAATCAAGCTTAGCAGGGACAGCATGTTTAAAATTCTCAAGATGACCTGAAATTAGCAGTCAAAAAGTTAAAGTTGCTTATTTCTTTTATGTAGCTATTAAGAAAATCCTACTCAGCTAAATGCTTGAATAAATGGTTAGTCTGAGCAAGATGATCTTTTAAAGGGAATTTTGGAATTCTTGAGCACTTAAGTGTACTATTTCACTTTGTGCTGATCGTGTTATTCATGGATTAGCACAGCCATCATGCTTAAACAGTGCAGCTGTATTTATAATTATGTTATACAAAAATTGAACTTCCTTATTTTTCTTTGGTGTGAAATGAATTGCGTCAGTGCCATTCATTAGCATTCCTAAAGATAGCTGTTTTTATCCTGCCATTTATGGCAATATTTATATTTCCTTTTTTTCAACTTTAGCCAGTGCGAGTTGATAGTGACATCATTAAGTGATGTTTAGAAATATAATGCTTTTCAGAATTGCATTTTGTTATTAATAATAGATGAAGATAAATTATAGTTCGTGGCCACTGTGTAAATTATTATTTGCTACTCTGAACAACATTGTTCCTGTTGCAATAAAAAAAACACGATTATCATTTCCTTGCATTTTTAAAAAGGAAATGTTAGTGTTTTCAAAGGTTATTAAAAATCCATAACTATAAATTATTTTTGCAGAGCTTGGTATAAGGAATGATATTAGTTGCAACATATAGAAATGATCCAAATGAAACAATAAAAAGTGTGCATCATAGCCAATTGGAATCTGGTTTCAGATGGATTTACTTGAATTCTTCAACTAGATTTTTAAAATATGCTATAGTTATTACAAAACTTAAGAGTAATTTATTTACCACCCCACCAGCCATGAAGTTATGTATATTTTGATAAAAACATTGATCTCTAGTTATCATTAAAATTGCATTCAGATCCTATTGAAATAACATGAACTTGAAGCATAAAACCATTGATATAGTTCATCCATGTGGATGGAATAAAATAGGTAAAATAGTTGTTTTGTGACCTTTGTTTAACATGCAAGGTAGTAAAACTAAAAGCTACATGTTATTGATTCTCTTCTGATAACAATAATGATAAAAGCATTATTTTAAAATAGTTGAATACCTTGCAGAATTGAATCAGAAAGACACTTCAACTCAGGTGATGGTAATCGGAGCAACAAATCGTCCAGATTCACTCGATTCTGCATTGAGGCGTGCTGGAAGATTTGACCGAGAAATTAGTTTAGGAATTCCAGACGAAGCAGCTAGAGTAAAGTATGTTTTAAGTATTTAAAATGTTGCTGTTTCCATCTCAAATTTTATAATTAATGGAATCTTTAGTAATATTTTATTTTATTTTGTGCGTGAATACAGAAACTTTTTTATTGCTACCACATATAAATATCACTTTTTATTCCTCATGGATAGACTTCAATAATTATTCAGGGCAAGCTAGAGCAAGATGTGAAAGGAACTGTGGTATTTAGAGAAAAAATAATGAGAAAGTTAAAATGGTAGAAACTGTGGTAGTATGTGTCTTGTTGACAGTGATTATAATCTTCTAGAAAAGAATAGAATAGAATATGATCGTGTGTAATAAGAGGAAAGAAGTATATCACAGGTAGACTACTTTTATGATGATAAGAAAAGATCTTCCAGCATGTGTAAACTGTAAACAGCCTCATACCTTGGGAAAGTTTAGCTATACTGCATGGAATAATGCAGTTGATTTGAGAATTAAGAGTCAGTTAAGTCAAGAGGGATAATTATCGGTCTAAGAATAAAATGGTAGAATTTGCAGTGAAAAAAGGAGTGAAGGTAGAGAATGAGGCAGAAAGGATTGTGGAAGAAAAATCAGGATGTAAATATAATACACAAATAGAAGAGTGACTATGTAGAATTAATTGGGAAATATATATTTAGGATATCAGAAGGCAGAAGTATGGGAGACAGTGTGAGAAATGGGAATATGTTTCAAGAAAATAGCAGGCAACTAAAGAAGAAGAGGACTGGAAATACGTAGAAGCGTGTAAGAGGAGAGAGCTAAGAAATTGTAAGCAAGACTAAGTTTAGAATGAATGAAAAGTTGGATTCAATGGAAGAAGGGGGGGGGGTTAGGCCTGAAAAGATTTCTTTTAGGAAAAGTAAGGATATGGAGCATATAAAGTACTTAAAAATGAAATTTAAGGGTTAATATAGGAGGAGGAGGTAATGAAGCTGTAGAGAAGATATTACCAAGAGCATTTGAATGGATTCTTAAATGAAAGGTGTGTGGAGCTTGCTAAGAATGTTGGCATAGTTAAGCAGTTTTACCAACAGGAGGTGAGGGATGTTTAAGTAAAGACAAAGAGGAATGTTTTGGGACTTGATAGTATATGTGTGTGGGGGGTATAGGAAGTAATGGGTGATATGAGTATTGAATGGCTGATCGTTTTTTTTTTTTTTTAATAAAATTGTAAATGAAATCAAATATCTGGTTAATGGACAAAGAGATTCTTAGTTCCAATCCACAAGAGTAAGGGAGATATACAGAGTTACCATGCATTAATATGTACTGAAGTTGTCACTCCAGTACTTATTAATAGGCATACCAGTGTAAAAAGTGTAACAGTCAAAATCTTTACTACATCTTTAATATTGGTATGCTTACCAGATATATCTACCCAGCTAATAGCCATTAAACCACCAGGCTGCAGGAAACTATCTAGGATTGTAAATAACATAAGCATGATTCAGGGTGTGGGACATTCACACCTCTCAGAGGAAATGATGACCCTAGTGGTGATCAATACTACTGGGTTATGGATGGGTTTCATAACCCATTCTAATATCACCAATCATCACTTTGATGATATGAAATGGGTGACATAACATTTGAGGATTAAAGTATCTGAAAACATTGTCTGTACTCGAACCAGTGTTTTTCGACCTTTTCTGACTGCCGTCCACTTGGATAAAGAATATAACTTGATGGTCCACTAGCCCAGATATCCTACCTTTTATGAATAGGTCATATTTTACTACTAGAGGTAAGCTTTCATATGCCCTGAAGTGCAAAATTGCAGAGTTGGGATAACATACAGAAACTTAATATTTTTTAGTGGAAAATTAGGATAGAATGGGATATATTGTGAATTATACTAAAAAGTGAGACACCTGTAAAATATTTGATTGATTTATTTAAGTTCAAGCATTCACAGAATTAAGTTTGTATAAAAAAGTACAAAGTATACTTAAATATAAAGAGCCAACAGGCTTCATTTCGTACAAAGTATATTAATATATTAAATATATTTATACAGGTAACGAGGCAGACTGTATATTTCTCAGCTTATGGTTGCAACTCACTGACTGATTTTGTGTACCACTATATACTTGTGTGTTGAGATATACAGCATGTCAAAATATTATGCATATTATTATTCTGAAATTAAATGAATTATGTAAAGGAACTTTTTTAATTACTAGGATTTTTAATATTGTATTCAACTCTATCTGAAAATATATAGACTAAGATTTAACAACATATCTATTTACTAATGAAATTCTCTTGTGACCCACCAAGAAATCCACTCAGCCCACTAGCAGTCCACAAACCACACTTTGAAAAAGGTTGCTCTAGCACAGTGTCTTAATTGCTTTTCCAATTTTTACCTAAATGCAGTACAAGTACAATTTTTAGAATTGTGTTGGACAGTTTTATAACATTTCTTCTTGTCTATTGTATAGTTTTAAAATAGTCATTCTACATACTTCTATTGGAAATCTTTAGAAGTTTCCAGGTCAGCTAACAAATAATCTTACTACAGCTATTATTCAGGTTTGCCTGGAAGAATACACTTCATAAATATACTTAATCTTTGTTCCAACCTCAGTGATATCCATTTCTATTCATAGCAGACCCAGTAGCAAGCTGGATAAAAGCACTATAAAGAGGAAGAAGATAATTCTGAAGTCATTCTTAATCAGATCTAATCTTGGGCAGGATGATCAGTTAAACAGAATGAGAAGTGAAAGTTTGGTAAAACTAACATACATAGCCGAAACAGAAAGGAAAAATAGCCAAAAAAAAAAAAAAAACCACACCTACTTTTCCAAACAGAAAACTTGCTTATTCAATCAACTGATTTCACTTTTCCAGTTATGCTCTTTGACTATTCATCAGATGGCAAGGTTTTTTTATCTTACAAAATAGGAATACCATCCAAAAACACCTGAGCTTACTCCTGAAAACTCAGGTGTTTCATTCTACAAAAAGAGGCACACTGTTGAGAAGTAATGCACACACAATTAACACAAGTAGTATACCATCATAACCTTAACTGCTTCATCCTTAACCCAAATAACAACAGTCATCTCACCATATAACTGTGCTGATGTTATAGCACTAAAAGGCCAAAGTGTCTTATAAGTTGGCATTATTAAAACTTATATTCCAAACACTTCCTTCTTCTAAAGCATTTCTGACTGCACCAGTCCATCTATATCGTGTATTTTTTTTTTTTTTTTGGCTATTTTTCCTTTCTGTTTCGGCTATGTATGTTAGTTTTACCAAACTTTCACTTCTCATTCTGTTTAACTGATCATCCTGCCCAAGATTAGATCTGATTAAGAATGACTTCAGAATTATCTTCTTCCTCTTTATAGTGCTTTTATCCAGCTTGCTACTGGGTCTGCTATGATTATGTGACTGTGGGGAAAACCCAACAGACTTCTCACAGAGTGTGATGTTGGGGAGCGGAAATAATTTTTATGACTGTAAAAGTGTGTGTGTTCATGGGACCAGTTTGCCAGAACAGGCAAACTGGTCCCATGAACACACACACTGTACCAGTTTGCCTGTTCTGGGGGACGAAAACCCGAGTTTCCAGGTGAAAAAATCCCTTACCTCCATATGAGACCTGCCTACTTACCTTTAGTCAAAAGAGATCAGATAAAGGTTCCTCACATCTTGGACAGGAATCAAACCCAGGTCTTTCTGACCAAAGGTCTTCGTCTATACTGACTGAGCTATGGAGGTTCTTATTTCAAGATTATACAGTGTGGTTCAAAATTCCACGTACAAACTTTGAGGGGAGGTAGAGAACATCCAAATCAACCATATTCACATAGGAAAGCATGACCGGAAATGTCACCGGAAGGTACTAACAGTGACACAAAGATACAGAAATAACACAAGGCAGTAAGTAGTGTAAAAAAATTTTATTAGGCGTAACTGAACAGTTCAGTAGTAGTTGGATACATAATATGGTAAACGAAGTGCATGCCTGCCATCTCAGCGTTCGTAAAACGACGCATGTTCTTCATACGACGTCGAAAGCTTGAATGAGGAAGCCCCAATTGCTCACCTGGAGCGCTGGCAAACAGCGCCACCTGTCACTTTCAGGTGGCGTTTCCGGTCATGCTTTCCTATGTGAGTATGCTTGATTTTGATGTTCTCTACCTTCCCTCAAAGTTTGTACGTGGAATTTTGAACCACCCTGTATAGCTAGGTAACTGCATGGCATTCCGTACATAATCTATAAAGAATGCTGAGACCCAATTGAGACTTCTGACTTGGTGTCCAGTCCTTATCTTCCAGTGAGTATGGTGTGGTATTCTGTTGATATAAAAAAAATATGAATGAAACATATTTCAATTCGTGTAGAAATATTTTCAATTTGAAAACAAATAATTATTTTCAGTTAGAAAACAAATAATGCTAAAAATATATGTGAATTTTGAATAACATTTGTTCTGAATTAAAACTGTCTACATACAGTTTACTTGCATTTTTCTGTACTTGCATGCTAGTCCCATGCTTGAAGGCCTTTCAGTAATGGACCAGAATAAATTCTAGTTAAACATATTTATGGATATATTTATTTACATAGAATTTCGACTGTTAGTAACTTTATATCATCAGATGTATTATAAATTGAATTAAATGGCATTTTTTTCTTTCAAAGAATCTTGCAAGTTTTGTGCAGTAAACTACGTCTCAGTCCACAGTTTGATTTTTATTGGCTAGCCAGAAACACCCCAGGTTATGTGGGAGCTGATTTAATGGCTCTAACTAGGGAAGCAGCTGTATGTGCTATCAGCAGGTAATGGATCTTTTATTATTTTTATAATTTTATCATTTAATATATGTATAATTATAATGTATACATTAGATGCATACATTCATTTAAATTTTTTTTCAATATCTTAATCCCGATTCAAGCCATCCATCCAAATCTCTGCACAATACTCCAGATGAAATTATTTCAAAGCCTTGTAAATGAGCAAACTGACATTCTTATTCTTACATGACAATGTTCATTTCAGCATTGCAATTATCCTCTGAGTTGTATTAAAGTTACAGTTTTTAGTATTTTTTATAGTATTATATTTATAGTATTTATAGTTATTCAGCATGCCTAACATGTTTTCTTTATCAATTACTCTATCATAGTTGTACCATTAAAATTAAGATTCAGAATATAATTTTGCCAAGTAGTACATCACAAGCACAAACAGCAAAATTCTCAAACAATCTGCTTCATCTTCAGCTTTTAAATTGGCCTCAGAATTTTCAGTTCTAATACTACTCTTCACATATATTTTAATATAGTTTTTCATTAATCATTTCTGATTAATGAAAAACTATATTAGCTGATTGTAAATAGTTACTATAAAACACTGTGTACTTTATGTTTTTACATTATAATAAAAATTAAATACCAATTTCTTACATAAAATATTTTTTTATAAAATTTTCACTCAGCACATGTTATGTTCATGCATCTTTCATATGATCAGTTTAATTGCATGCATTAAATGACAGAAAGATTAAAAATGCAGATATGGTATGAATTGTAATAAAGGCTCAGTCTCATAAGTTAAGTCATAAGTTGTAAAAGGGTATGCAAACAAATAAAAAAAAATTGTGTTATTCAGCTATGAAATAAGGATGGATCTTTAATATTCCACAATTTTATCTATTTAACATTGCCGAAATGAAGTCTTAGGCACTACTTTTGGTTTGGTATTAAATGAAGGTTTCTTGCCCTCTTAAAGTTTCTGCCTGGTTTCTGATGAGAACCAACCAGTTGTTTGGTTGATTCTCATCAGAGACTGGCCTGGCAGCTGTTCAGAACAGCTGTCAGGCCAGTCAAGTCTTTATCAAAAGCACTAATAGGAGATGACTATGGACACCCGAGTAGTGCTCATATCTTTTAGGTAGTGCATGCTAAAGCAATTCTGATACCAGGGATTGGATTCTCATAAGCTATCTTGTCAATTTTCGAAACTTTCAAAAGTTTCTGTTTTTTATTTCTGTCTATTAAAATGAACATTAGAGAGAGAGAATGATATCCATTTTCTTATTGTATTCACTGGCATCAAGGATAATGGTAGTACTTCCCTTGTCAGTTTTGGATACACCACTCCAAGCATGTGAGCAGTATTCTAACCATGGGTGGATTTGGGATTTGCGTATAGTTGAGAGTTGGTTGGGTGTAAAATAGCATCTTGAATGAAAGATAATGCCTAGTTTTTGGCTGAGATAACTGTTGATGTGTGTTTATGCCAGGAGAGACCAGAGGTAAATGTTAGTCCAAGCAGAAAGAGATCTGATCTTGTCTGGTGATTTGTGTATTGCTGAGGGTAAGGATAGTTAAGCTGAGATCTGTTTTGTAAGAGAAAAGGCAAAACTGTGTTTTGGTGACATTGAACATGTCAAGATTGTTTTTATCCCATTAAAGGATAGTATGTAGATCAGTGTTTAAGGCAATAGTTATAGATGATCTTGTAGTCTAAGATGTCTGAGTATTACATGATTTTTCAAATGAGCAGGATGAATGGAGGTACTATCATCTGCAAAGTTGTGAATAAGATTGGTAGTAATTGAGAGCAGGTCATGTATGTACAGGAGAAAGAGAGAGAGAGAGTAGATGATAGAACTGAGCCTTAAGGTATTCCTGCATTGGTGGTAAATATTAAAGAGAATCAACCATGACATGACCAGAGAGGAAGCTAACAACCCAGTTTGCAGAGTATTACAGGTAGACCTAAGGATGGCAGTTTGTTTAGCAGACCTCAATGCCAGACATGATCAAAAGCTCTGGAAATGCCAAGAGTGACAGCACAATTTTCTTCAAACTTTTCTATGGCATGTGTCCAGTAGTGGGTATATATAAGCTAAAAGATCATCTGGGATTTTGAATGGCAGCATCCATACTTGGGGTTGCTTCTTAATTTGTGGACCTCTGTGTTGTGGAGAAGTTGGCTATTGATTACTTTCTTCATTATTTTAGAGAAAAAAGGAATGGATAGCAATTGGGTGGTAGTTTGACAGTAAACTTTTATCTCCCTCTTTTGAAATAAGCTGGATATGAGATTGTTTTCATGCATAGAATATGTACCCAGCTCTATATAATAGATTGTAGAGACAATGAAGGACAGGTGTTAGCTCTGGAACAGTGTTTTAGAACAATTGGAGAAATGCTATCTGTACCAGAAGACTCGTTAATGTCCAAGTTATTTAGTATTTTTCTGATGCATTTTTGTCAAAAACTACAGAAGACATGGTGCTTGGATTCTGGTATGTTAGGAGGCAGTTTCCCTCAGTTATCTATCAGGAGTTTGAAGAAAAGAGTGATGTCAGAAGGTCAACTTTATCTTTGGGTGAAGTAACAGTGGTACCATCAGGATGAAAGAGAGAGAGGTGGAAGTACAGGACTAGACAGTGAGGTTTCCATTTGAGTAGGAGGCAAGTTTTGTTAGAAAAATTGTTTTTTTCAAACTGGAGGTGGAAATGAACATTGTTCTTGTTAGCACTAATTCTACATTTATTTGTGAATAAATCTTGGAAGGCTTTAGGAGGTTTTGTTTTTATCTATTTGTAATGTTCTCTTTGCACTACATTTCATGGTTGTGTAATTTGAGTTCAAATTGGGAAGTACATGGAATACACAGTAATGGATTCCTTATGCCAACTAAGTCACACTAACATTAAGAAATTCATCCATCTGCTATGCAAATTGTTCTGAATCAGACATTCAGATTCAGACTTTTCCAGACATGCCTAATAGAATAGCAGCAGCATGATTATTCACTAACTGAACTTGGAAATCTTCAAAAATGTTACTATTAGGTTTGGTTGCAGTGTACCACCTAGTAGCCAGTATGTCTGCTTCACTATATGTATGTAAGCTGTCATATTTGTAAAATAAAATATTAAAGACAGAAACTTGCATAAAATAAATTTATTAGCTGCTGTAAAATTTTCACTCATTATAGGCATCTGTAGTATAATAACAACAGTGGAACACAAGATGGCTGCAATCTGCCAGACTGTCCAAAGCAAGACAAACCACAGCAGCAAGGAATCTTTTAGACACCTAGAAGGCTTAGTTGAGAAAGCTTGTCTTTTTGAGGAAAGGAAGGTAGAAATCTTTTTGACAGGGCAATAGGATACTGCAATATTAAAAGGTCTTAGAATATTGCAGTATCCTATCAAATGAATTGCTATACTTTAGCAATTCATTTGATATATGGAAGTGGAATCTGAGTGATATCTTCAGGAAATCTAGAGACTAGTGGCTTAAAGCTTTCTTGATAAAGGGCTCGTTGAAGCCATTTTTCATAAAGGCCAATTTGATATAATTCAGTTCTTGCTGTAAAAGGTCTTCAGTGGAACATATATATAAGCACAATGTTGTAAGGTCTTAATGGTTCTAAATTTTTGACTAGGACGATGATAAGAAGTGACTCTTCGTTGAAAATTGGATGCTATTGCCACGTTAGTCACCTTGAAAATGGACCTTAAGAAATTTGGTCAAAAGCTTCAAGGGTCTTGTCAGGACAACGAGGAGGTGTGGTCGGACCTCTCCCCCCAGTGATGATGAGAAGTAGCACAGATATAATGATCGGTATGTGTTTCTTTTCTAAAAACAAAATTGTAAACTACCATTTGGTTAATGAAGAAATATATCTAAAAAGGCTAGTTGATTGTTTTTGTCCTTTTGTAAGGTAATCAGTTTACCTTAGAAAATGAGAAAAACAATCAATAATTTGCAGTGAAACATATTTATTTTTGAAACTATTTGTTTCACTGTGGTGTTCACTGAAATAACCAGAGTGTATTACAAACAGTGGTGGCTCGTGACTCGAAATTGTGTGTGTGTGGGGGGGGGGGGGAGGTACACACACTCTAAGTACAGTGTATACATGTTTGGATAAAATATCAAAATTATGGTAAAAATTTTTAAAAAAATTAAACATAAAAAATATTGTTTATTATTGATAAAATTATACAGTTTGATATAATTCAAAATTAATCTTGTTTTGTTTCATGAAAAAATATTGTTTATTATCAATAAAATTATACAGTTCAGTATAATTCAAAATTACTTAAAAATAAAATCCATTATCATAACCCCAATAATGTTCTAAAATAAAAACTATAACAAATGTTATGTCTTTTATTAATTATAATGAAGAGCCAAAGGCTTCAATTAGTCAAAAGGGTGGAGCAAGCTCTGCTTGCTCCACCCTTTCTATGAGTTGCCTCAGCTTGTACTACCTTCAAGGGTCAGGTGCTGCACTATCCAGGTATTTGCTTACGCTTGGAATCGCTGAACTTTATATAGATCCTATATTCGGCATGAAACTCATTGAGTTTCTTATTCAGCTAAGAAACAATATGGGATATAATATCCCTTAACTTAAATAAGTTCATGTCGCCGAATTGAAGCCTTTGGCTCTTCATTATAATTAATAATTTAATAGGACACCTCTTGGCAATTCTCATAGAAGGGATGTAAGTTCTGTTCGCTACAAACTTGGTATTAACTAGGTCTACCTACTCACTGATGATACCTCAAAAAAGGTCGAAAAAGGTCACTACCGGTCTGGGTAGTGACCTTCTCTCATAATGTTGAACAAAATACAGCTCCTAGGAGTTAAGTTCACATTATGGGTAAATATCAAGAATAGTGATTGGAGCTTGCTCCACCCTTTCTATGAGTTGCCTCAGCTTGCACTACCTTCAAGGGTCAGGTGCTGCACTATCCAGGTATTTGCTTACGCTTGGAATCGCTGAACTTTATATAGTTCCTATATTCGGCATGAAACTCATTGAGTTTCTTATTCGGCTAAGAAACAATATGGGATATAATATCCCTTAACTTAAATAAGTTATGTCTTTAATTGTAATGTCCGAATATTTAAAGAGATGGAGTAAACATGATAAGCACTACGAACACTCTACTACTGATGCAAACTGCATATAGACAACAGTGGAACTGCGCGATGGACAGTGGCGCATTACGCTAATCGCTCACATCTCACTATGACATGCATATGCTTGTGCGCATAGCAATATGACACTGTGGTAAACACAGTGCTGCTAGTGTCCTTCGCCCTCCTAAGTGCTACAAGATGGATTGTTATTTTTTTTATACAAAATAAGAGGATTGTTGATGATAAAATTAAATATTACAAGCAAATATAAATATATTAATAAATATATTTATATATCGAAAAAAATTGGGGGTGCTGCAGTTCTGCAGTACCTATGCAAGAGCCACCCCTGATTACAAAGTCAAAAAGTTTGATAATATCTGGATGAAATATATAACTGTTTGCTGCTATTATCCATGGAATACAAGGGAGAATGTTGATGATGCTCATTGGCAAATTTGCAATGAGTACAGTCAGAGTAATTATTATGGGGGTACATAGATTGGAAGGAGGAATGGTCACAGGCAGAGAAAGAAATGGAATTTATGTAGCTGTTGAGCGATAATTACCTGAAGTAGCATGTAATTGAAGGGACACAAGATTTGATAGTGCTATGATCTGATCATAGCATTAGAGAACCTTAATACTAACCAATTTAGCCATGTTGCCTCCGATTGGAGAAAATAATTGTGTAGTCTTGACCTGGGAGATTGCCATACGTGCAGAATTTTATATTAAGAAGGGATATATGTGGAATTCCAAAGCAGCTGATTATGACCATCTGAGGAGTCAGCGTTCAGCAGTGTCATGACATAAGAATTTGAAGGGAAGAAATGTTTGTGGTGCATAGATGTGATTAAGGGGTGTTTGAAGAAAGCAATATCAGAATGTATATCCAGAGATGGAAGGATAAATCAGGTAAGAGTTAGATGGATGAATAGCTTCATTAAACAGGAGTTGTAGACGAAAAAAGGATTGTGGAGAGATTATAAAGAACAAAAGTAATTAGCATGCCCACAAGTAGTACAAAGCACAGGCAGAACGGTCACATGTATGTAAGGAAAGCCAAAGTTAGTTAATTAGAAAAGAAAGCTAGCTGATGAGGCCAAAAAAATCCTGAACAGTTATTTTGCTATATAGCAAGTAAAAGGCGGAATGACTAGTGAAAGGTGACTTTAAAAAGTGCTGATTGTAGGGATTTGGTTCTGTTACACTCCTGTAATAGAACCAAGCCAAATAGTTGGATTTCTGAGTGTGTATTTTGCAGGGGGTGTACCACCTAGGTGGTGAAATTTCAATGCCAGATGCAACATTGACTGATAGTAGAAAAGAGGTTGAAGAAATGGAGGTACTTAAAATATTGCAGAACCCCATTATGAACACAGCCATGGAATTAGATGGCATGTCGGCTTGTGTATTATGTGAATGTGCAAGGGAATTATCAGCTCCTCTGACCAAGCTATTTAATTTAAGTCTCACTAGTTAGGAGGTACCAGTGGAGCAGAAAGAGCAAAAAATAGTTCCATTCCATAAAGAAGGAATTAAGACAGCAGTAGCAAATTATAGGCCACTCAGCATCTCATGAGCGGTGATTAAGGTATTAAAAAAAATTGGTGGAAGGCAGAATTCAGGACTGCGTATATAGGAATGTGATACTGTATAAGGGACAACATGATTTTGTGAAGGGCAGGTCTTGTCTTAGTAATTTTCTTACTTTTTTATAATAAAGTGACAGTGGAGTTGGATAAGGGATTTGGCTACTCAGTGATATTTCTGAACTTTGCAAAAGCATTTGACAAGATTCCACATAGTACTCTATTGCATTAATTGGAGCAAATGGAGATGGATATAAATCCAGTGAATTGGATTAGAGGATTTCTGATAGACAGATATCAAAGAATGGTTTATGGAGAACTTGTTAGGAGAAGGCAAGTGACCTGTAGTGTATCAGGGAGCTCAGTACTGGTTGTCTGTTGTTTAATTTGCATATCAGTGATATAGAAAATATTCAGTTGCTTGCAGATGATGCTAAACTTGAGCAATGGTAAATGAAGGTGATGTAGAGATCCTGCAACGAGACTTAAATAGACTAGCAGTATGGGCAATGGTAAATGGTTTCCAGTTTAATGTGGCCAAGTTTAAAGTGGATGCACTTTGGGAAGAGATCACGAGTTGTGTATTATATTGATGGAACTGAACTGCAGGAAATTGGTGAGGACAGAGACTTGGGGGGGGGGTTGCAGTTTTGAAGAAGACAGTGACAAGCAGGGATAAAGAAGTTATTTCCTCCTGTATAAACTGTTTTAGTAAGGCCACAATCAGACTCCAGATAATGTGGGGATAAAGAAGTGACAGAGAGGATCCAAAGGTGAGTGACAAAGATTGTGGCAGGCATATGGAATGATCCCCTAAGAGGCATCACTTGTGCTGCCCTGTATGTAATCCCATTAATTCATTTAGCATTTTTGATTGAAAGCCTACCATATATGCTACATTACATAGATTGCATAAATTTATTAGCTGTAAAATTTTCACTTAAGTATGGAACACAAGATAAAATACAGTGAAAATAATTAATTTTAATAAGGCCTCTACAGCTAAAGTAAGACAACAAGGCAGTCAGTAAATTCCCTTAATATATATATATATATATATATATATATATATATATATATATATATATATATTATATGACAGTAATCAGGAATTTGCATTTGATTGAAATAACACCAGAAGAACTGAAGATAGGAACAATCAATATAAGAAGTATTAACGGAAAGGAAATCAAACTTGCAGAAGAATTGGAAAAGTGCAAGTTCGATTTGCTTTCCATTAATACTTTCTATTACAGAGACAAAGAAGACAAAAACAGGGATATCTTACTAAATAATAAGTATAGGATGTTGTTTTCAGGCAATAATGATCAAGGAAAGGAAGGAGTAGCAATAGCATTCCAACACCAAAGATGAAGATAAACTTTGTGATTGAAAGGCAGTTTCAAGTAGAGTTATGTGGGCAAAGTTCAAAATGGAGAAATGAATAATGAAACTTATTTGTACCTATTGTCCCACAAAAGGTTCTGCTAAGGAAGAAGTGGGGGAATTTTTTGTCATTAAAACAGGCACTTGGCATAAAACAAATGGTAAAAAGCCTTGTTTGAGATCTGAACAGCAGAGTAGGACATGAATCCCACCTGGCATATAGGAACACTTTGGGAAAATTTGAAGAAAGGGGCAAAGCTAATAACAGTGGGAAGTATTTACTGGATTTCTGCTCAGAACACAGACTGGTCATTACTAACACCATGTTTCAACATATATATGAGCACAACTTCACATGGAGAGAAGACACAAGAAATAAGAAAAGCCTCATTGACTCTTTTGTCATTGTTGATAGTGAAATCATAATGCTGGTTGAAGATACAAGAGTATACAGAGGATTTGAAATTGGAAGTGACCATTATTAAGTACTAAGGTTAAAAATGGATAAAAATGGATATCACATTGAAAAGAACAGTATGTAAGAAAGTTTTTAAAAAAATTAAAGTTGAGCAGCTTTTATGAGTAAATTGTAGACTCAACTATGCAAACATTATTGAAGAAAATTTGATTTAGTTTGAAAACAAGAACCAAACCTTGGAGTTTCAATGCAACCTCTGAAGAAGACATTGATTGATTCAGCTAGGGAGGTATGTGGTGAAGTTGTCTGCAAGGATAAAAAAAAAATAACACAATGGTGGACACAAAAAGTTAAAGAAGCAGTTCTGGAAAAGAAAAAAGAAAAATCCAAAAATTCCTAGCAAATAAGTCATCATATTCCTTAAAAGAATACAGAGAAAATTGTAACAAAAGTCATGGGAAGACTGATAAAAGTATGGAAAATAAATATCAGGAAGAAGGCAAAATGTTTTGGAGGCTATTGAAGAAGCTTAGAAATGGAAGAAAGAGTACTGTAAAAGGAATCAAAGATGATAAAGGTGACATGAAAGCCGAAGAGAAGAATATCTTTGATGTCTGGAATAATTACTTTGAAACACTGTTAAACGAACCAAGCAGTGACAGAACTGTACTAGAAAATTTTCGAGAGGATGCAAAGAGGAGTACATATCAATACTTGAGGTAGAAAAAGCTGTCAAAAACTTGAAATGTGGAAAGGCAGGTGAAGTAGATGATATTCGACTAGAAATGCTTAAGTGTAGATGTATAAAAGTTTTGCAGATTACACTGCATAATTCAGAGCACCTGGACAGAAGGTCATATTCAAAACAATTGGAGTAGAGCTCTCTCTCATAGTACCCGTATGTAAAAAAAGGGAATAAAATTGAATATGAGAATTACAATCTGTACTAAGTGTTCCAGGTAAGATTTAGGCAAGCATACTTGAAAAGAGGTAGAGAAAGAATGAAGGATGGAAGAGAAATTTGGAGAACAAGCTGAGTTTAGGTCAAATAGAAGTACTCAAGATCAGATTTTCACTTTAAGACAAATAGTTGAGAATTCATGGGAATATGACAAGGATCTGTCATATTCCCATAACAAGGCATACAACAAGGTGCCTAGAGAAAAACCTTTCAGAACACTACAATTATATGGAGTAAATGGAACATTATACAGAGTAATACATGGTCTATATTTAAGTTGTCAGTCAGTAGTTGTCAGTCAATTGAAGGAAATACAATAAGATATTTGATGAAAAATCAGGAGTAAGACAAAGACTCACATTATCTCCATCCTTATTCATCATCTCTTTTAATTTTTCAGGAAATGACAGCATATACTAGAATATTAATTAAAAACTTTAATCATTACCTTTCTATATTTTGGCAATGTTACATTGCCATCTTTAGGGATCATAAAAGAATGATATGTCTGCTCATTAGATCTGTATGGTAAAGGTAATGGTTCTTCACAAACAGAATTTGCTTCACCCTCCTTCTGCGCTGATTTTTTTCTTCTGACAATGTAATCAGTGATTAAACTTTGCGATGATGATTTTACTAATTTTTTATACAGCTCATGATATCCAGACACAGTTCTTCGGCTCACGTTGGAATTTAAAGGCTTGTTCAGAATTTGTGTCATTAACAAGAAAATTATTTTCCAATTTATTGCGACCTTCTTGAATTATATTTGCAGTTAGGGGACAGGTTTTTCTTCCGCTTCACTATCGTTTTCTAGATCTTCGACGATATCTAAAGTTAATCGATATCCAATAATATCATCGTCACTTAAGACATTATCCACAAGCAATTCGTCCTCATCATACCAGATGTATCAAAACCTTCTCCACCAATTTCATGTGCCAAAGCAATGATTTCAGCTGATAATGTAGATGTTTGAATGGTTGTAATGTTTGCAGCACATCCAGGCCAAGCCGCTTTCCAGCAGGCATTTAAAGTTTGTGGTCTTATTTCAGTGATAGCCGATGCAACATGATTTAAATAGTCCAAAATAGAATTTTTTTCCCAAACATCAGTTACTGTTAAAGATTCATTTTCTAGTTTATTCAATATAAATTGAAAAGTGTGCTTAACGTAACATTTTTTGAAAGTAGCAATTATGCCTTGATCTAATGGCTGAATAATGCTTGTTGTATTGGGTGAAGAAAAACACTACCTGCACATTATGCTCTAAATGCAGATGACTTGGTACATTGTCAACAATTAATAAAACTTTAAAATCGAGAGCTTTTTACTTCATATATGTTTCCACTTCTGGTACAAAGCAATTATTGAACCATTCAGTAAATACAGCAGTTGTTACCCAGGCCTTTGTATTAGCCATGCAATGTAACACAGCTGTTTTAGATCTTTGCCTTTCAGAGCCTGTGGTCTTAGAGATCGATTTACTAGGAGGGGTTTCAACATTCGATTTCCTGATGCATTGCTACAAAGTAACAATGTTATTCAATCTTTGCTTGCTTTAAACCCACCTTTTTTCTCAGACTTTGCAATGTAAGTTCGACTAAGCATTTTCTTCCAAAACAATCCTGTTTCGTCAGCGTTAAACACTTGATCAGGACAATATCCATCATCTTCAATAATTTTGGCTAACTTCTCTTGAAAATTTTTGGCTGCTGCTTCATCTGCAACCTCACCTGTAATCTTCACATTATGAAGAGCATTCCTTTTTTAAAAACCCAGTTAGCTATCCTTTGCCAGCAGAAAATTCTTTATCAGCCTGGGAAGCGGAAGTTGATGTCTCCAATTGCTTCATCTGTTCATAAAACTGAAGAGCTTTTTATTTAATTAAGTAACCACTTATGGGAGTTCTCCTTTGAGTTAATTCTTCAATCCAAATTAGAGCACTCCTTCCGTTTTTTCTAATAAAGCATCTCTTGAGTACGATGATAGTTTGGCACTTAGTTTTGCACCAGAAATAGCATATTTTCTTATTGAGACTTCATTCTTTTTAATTGCTCTTATAGTAGATTTGCCAAAATTAAAATGTTTACGAATCACCATAGATTCCTCTCCTTCTGCTAAGCGATCTAAAATTGCAATTTTCATTTCCAAAGAAATTGCTTTTATTTGTTTTTTTTTTTTTTTCTCCATATTGGGCCAAATTAAATCTTTAAAATAAAAATTAACATAATTTAGACTTACGATAATGAAAAGACAAACACTTACTCACATACAAAATTAAACTTCACGGATACTCACTGCTTACACGTAACTCACGTTACACCAGAATGTGCTGCAACACATTGTTCATTATGTACAACTACAATGGGGAAATCCTGAATTTGCATGAAATATGCACCGCATAATTTCAGAACCGCATAAAAAGAGACCTGTGTGTGTGTATATGCGCTGGTTAATACTTCGAGCTTCCCAGGGGCTAAAATTACAGTCGTGATAAATATAATAGAGGGATATATATATGTATATTATGATATATATATATATATATTATATATATATATATATCATAAGCCTTCTTTACTGGCAGATATACATTCCAAAGTTCTATGCATCATGCCTCCCCAGAAAATTGCTCGTCTCCTTCATCTTTCCAGAAAGAGTTTCTCACAATCAAAGCATTATTGGAGACTCTCTCGGCAATCTTACAGAGGCTGTTGATTTTTTTTTTTTTTCAATTTATTTATTTAGTGAGTGTTTCTTAGAGTAATTGCTGTACTTTAATATATTAATATAATTTTTAGTGGATTTATTGTACTTATTGCACTTAGTAACATAATTGTAGAAATATTGTTAGTTATAAGATAGTCGAGGCCTATGTAGCTCAGTGGAAGTGGTGCTTCCGTCCTCTGTACTTGGTCGCTCGAAATTAGATTTTGGTTCAAGTCTAGTTGCTGACTGGAGGAACTTTTTGTAAGCCTATTTTCGACTGGTTCCCGAGTTAGTAGATCTCTGGCACTGGCAAGCGAGTTTTTCGTTCCGTAAACTCAAGAAAATCGACCGTTGTACCTACATTATTTCAGACAGTAACATATCCTGTTAGGGTTAGTTACCAAGAGATGGCAGCACTTGTTTTGTCAGCCTCTTCATCAGTGGCTGCCTATAATCAGTGATAGACATGGGCCAGCTATCTCTGATTGGCTACCGGTGGAGATGCAACTGCTCACTCAGTCTCCAAAAGCTAGATAGGGTATAAAGGCCTTGCCTATCCCTATAAGCAAATAAAAGGCATTAGCTGATTTTTTTTATAAGATAGTCTTATAAATGGTGCCAAAATTTGTCACAACAGAGTGAAAGTTATTTCAAAAGTACAAGTTAACAGTGAAGTTATGCATTGGTGAGGAGGTGAACGTTTGTCTACCTGAGCAGCATTGAGGTTGATAATGTAAGTATGGATAACTTGACATTTGAAATATCCTACTTAAACAAATTATTAGACAATCATCCAAAGAATTAGAAGTCAAAAAATATTTAAAGAAACTTAGACAAGATAAGATAAATAATCAGAACAAGAAGATGCAGGAAAACATTGAAGTTGGTAATAATAAGGTAAATCAGTTAGAATGTAAAAAAATATGGTATATGGTGGTTCAATCATGAAATTTGTACTTATGACAGAGTTTAATGCTTTGAGCTTCTCAGGGGCAAAAATTAAAGTTGTGACAAATATAACAGGAATAGAAAAGAAAAGTAAAACAGACGATAGTACTAGTTGTAATTAATGATTTAAGTAATGACAAAAATAGCATGAGAGAGGATATGAGAGTACTTGTTGAAAGAAGCAAGAAAGAAAAGTGAAAGAGTGAAAATTGTTAGTTTATTACTACAATATGACATTACTGAATTAAAGGAGATCAATGAAAGCAAAGAATTAAATGTGCAGACTATGTAGTGGGATGGCTTGTATTTGAATGGGTTAGGCATCAGGAACCAGAAGAAATTATTTATTGGGGTGAGACCTCATCAAAGAGACAGAGAAACTAGATCATAATTGGAGGAATAGTGCGTGCGTGTGCGCGCACGCATGCATGCAAGTTCAACTATAGTAAATATGATAATGATATTAATGTCATCGAGCATTGGTGTATGCGGGGGTTGAGGGAGTGAAAATGGATACTTTAGGTTTTGACTTCTGAGTGTATCTGCAGAGGGAAAAGAGAAAATTACCCAACTGGGAAAAGCAGACTGTAGATGTAAATATAAGAAAGGTGGTAACTTGTATGTCTATACACAGATGTTAGAAGCATCATGAACAAAGGGGTTGAATGTCCTGCTTTGGAGACTACATTGTGGTCAAAGATTGTGGACATTGTTGAAACCTGGAGATCCATAAAAAGATGATGTGGAAGTATATTGTGAGAATTAGAGTGAAGAAAGTAGTCCAGAAAGTTATTAAGTATTCTTAATAACTAAATCAGAGTACAAAAAAGAAATTGCCTGTGCAAACTAAAGGTAGTCCAAAAAAGTTTCATCATTATGCTACAAGTAAATGTGAAAGAATTTCTCATCTGCTCCTAACTTCCTGATCTCATCTGCTTCTAACACCTTTGTTTTAGAAGCAGATGAGGTTGTTCATATAATTAGTGATCACTTTACTGAAATCTATCAACCAGATGTAACATGGTAACAGTGCTACCACCACATCCGATGAAGAGATGCAGGAGACAACAAATGTGTTCTTCCACTTGCCTGTAGCGAGTAGATTTTGCTAGTTGGCGAGTAGCTACATACTGGAGTCTGAAACTCCTATTGCTTTATTGGAATATATATCATTAAGAAATGGGAGTCTTTGGCAAGTAAATCTTTTTTGCATGGCGAGTAGGATTTTGCATAATTTGTCGAACCCTGAGAATGAGGTTCTGGAGCGGTTGCATAACCTGGATAAGAATTTAGCAATAGAGCCAGATGGGATATCAGCACATGCTAAAGGAATGTTCAGCCAAATTATCTTGCCCCTTGATATGTTTGTATTAACTGGAGTCTCAGCTCAGGTAAGATTGTAAAACTAATTATAATTTATAATTATGAATCTTTTACATGTGTTTCTATACATTAGAATTTTATTAGTTTTGTTTTTGTTACCATGCATGATCGACACTTGCAATGTGTCTGATAAGAAATTGATGTTAAAGAAAAAATGGAAACCATTTGTGATGAATTGTACTTGCCTGATATTGAATAATTTCAATGGTTTTCTTTATTATAATAATTTACATTTGTTATGGGGGTGTGCTTAAGTGTCAAAGCTATATAGCTGAGAGGAGACCTCCACATAGCCTTCAAAGGAATGCAGAGAACCGACCGGGGCTTCTGAACTAATGTCCAATCCTCGCCTTCTTGTGGTGCACCCTGTTAGATATCTACCTGGATACTGAATGGACGAGGATGTGCTGGCAATTAGGGATTTAGCCGACCAAATTGTATTCTTATTGGCTTAAACCAAAATTTCAAATGATGGTACAACATGACAGAATTTTATGCCGGCTAGAGCGTCGCCAAGTTAAACAAGGTACCCGTTGTTTTCACCAGGGAACCAGGACAAACAGCGAAAAGTCAGCTACTGGAACAAATCCTAAAACTTACACCAACTCAGCATCACCAGAGTTCAAGATCAGTACTATCAACATAAAAAGCCTGAATTGCAAAGAAATGGAGCTAGCTGAGGAATTGGATAAGTACCAGATCGACATAATATGGGTGACCGAAACAAAAAAGACAAAAACTTGTGAGATCTTTCTGAGCAATAAATACAAAATGTTATATTCAGGCAATGACAATCAAGGAAAAGAAGGAGTAGTTATAGTATTCAACACTAAATACGAGGCTAATCTTCTTGAATGTCAGTCAGTCTCAAATAGAATGATGTGGGCAAATATGAGAATGGGGAACTGGAGACAATTAGATTTATTTGTGCCTATGGTCCCACAGAAGGTTCTACTAAGGTAGAAGTGCAGGAATTTTTTGAGGCTTTAGAGAAAACAACTGACACAATGAAAATGGAAAAGTTGGTCCTTGTTGTGGATCTAAATAGCAGAGTAGGAAATGATTGTCTGACATACAGAAATATTTTTGGAAAATTTGGAGAAAAGAGCAAACTAATAATAATCGCAATTACCTGTTGGATTTCTGCTCAGGACATGGACTGGTTATTACTACACAATGTTCCAACATAAAAATGTGCACAAATTCACATGGAGAGAAGAGGCAAGGAATAAGAAAAGTCTCATTGACTATGTTATTGTTGATAGTAATGTTTTTCCACTGGTGCACGACACCAGAGTGTACAGAGGATTTGAATTTGGAAGTGATCACCATTTAGTCTTGAGCAGGATAAAATTGAATTTCATATTGAAAAGAAGAACATGTAAGAAAGTTTTAAAGAGAATAAAAGTTGAGAGCAGCTCTCAGATGTGAACTGTAGACTAAAATACGCAAATATTATTCAAGAAAAAAATGAAAGAGTTTGAAAGCAGCAACCAAACCTTGGAGATTCAGTGGCAAGCCCTGAAGAAAACACTGATTGATTCAGCCAGAGAGGCATGTGGTGAGGTTGTGCAAGAATAGAAAAATCAGAACTCCCTGGTGGACACAGGAAGTTAAAGAGGCAGTGAAGGAAAAGAAGAAAGCATATCAAAAGTTCCTGGCAAATAAGTCAGTTAGTGCTCTTAGAGAATACAGAGACAAATGGATGAAAGCTAAACACTGCATAAAACTGGCTAAACGAAAGTCATGGGAGGACTTCGATAAAAACATGGAAAATAAATATCAAGAAGGCGGCAAGATATTCTGGAGGTTGTTGAAGAAGCTCAGAAATGGAGGAAAGAGTGCTGTAAAAGGAATTAGAGATGATAATGGTGATATGAAAACAGGAGAAAAAGGTATCCTTGAAGTATGGAGTAATTACTTTGAAAAACTGCTAAACGAAACAAGCAGTGATGACAGCACAGTGGTAAAAAACACTGACCAGGCATGCAGTCAGGAATACATATTCATACTTGAAGTGGAAAAAGACGTCAAAAGCCTGAAATGTGGAAAGGTAGCAGGAGTAGATGATATTCGACCAGAAATGTTCAAGTATGGAGATATAAAAGTCGTACAGTGGCTGCACTGCATAGTTCAGAAGGCCTGGACAGAAGGATGAATTCCAGATGATTGGAGTAGAGCTCTGATAGTACCCATATATAAAAAGGGAAATAAAACTGAATGTGAGAATTATAGAGACATTTCATTATTGAGTGTTCCTGATAAGATATATGCAAGCATACTTGAGAAATGATTGAGAAGGATTGTGGAAGAGAAGCTTCGTGAAGAACAAGCTGGATTCAGGCCAAATAGAGGCTCTCAGGATCAAATTTTCACTTTACGACAAATAGTTGAGAAATCATGGGAATATAACAAAGATCTGTATTTAAGTTTTGTATATCTGGAAAAGGCATATGACAAGGTGCCAAGAGAGAAGCTATTCCAAATGCTACAGTTATATGGGATTAATGGGGCATTATATCAAGCAATACTTAGATTTGAAGAAAGTACAGGAAGATGGTTTTTATTATTATTATTATTATTCCTGATACCTCCAAGGAGTCCGAAGATTCATCGTGGGAGGATATTTTGATGTTAAAACTGGTGTCAGACAGGTATGTACATTATCCCTTCTCGTATTCATTATCTATATAGACCTCATTATGAAGGAAAGTGGTATTAAACCTGATATTAAAATTGGAGGTGTTAATATCAGCGCTTTGCTTTATGCAGATGATGTTATTCTTTTAAATAAATCTGCTACAAGTCTGCAAGATTCCCTACTAAATTGAATAACTGTTATAATAGATATGGTATGAAGGTCAGAATTAAAAAGACAAAGACAACGAAAATAGGCAGAAACATTGAAAATATCAAATGCACATTGTGAATGGAGAACTTATAGCACAAGTAAAACATTTCAGCTATTTAGGCACGATTTTTAGCGAAGATGGTAAGTTAAATATGGAAATAGACAAAGAATCAACAAAGCTGGTATTGTAGGAAGTCAACTGAATAAATTTATATGGAATAAGAGAGAAATTTGCCAAAAGGTAAATTAGTTGTATACAAAGGCAATGAGTGTTTAAGCCAATTTTGATTTATGGATCTGGGTGCTGGTTTAGAAATAAAACATTTGACAGAAGACTAGAGTATGCAGATATGAGATTCTGAGAAAGATTAGGGGGCATGAACAGATGGTATCAATGGCAGTATCACATTATAAACGAGGATATTAGGAAAGAACTTGATATTGTTAGCATCCAGGAATGCATTAGCAGAGCTAATCTCAGGTGGTATAGTCACTTAAGCAGAATGGGAGAGGAAAGATTAGGAAAACAAGTGTTTTCTGCCAGGTTGACAGGAAAAAAAGACCCAGAGGAAGACCAAGATATAGGTGGATTGACACAGTAAAAAGTGCCTTAGAACTGCGCTTCCCAAACTGTTGGCTGCGGCCCCCTTGGGGTGCTGTAGTTTTTGTTGAGGGTGGGGGCCATGAAATAATGAAAACAAATTTAAATGAAAATGTTTTAAGACTAAGTAGATTTTTTTATTTTAAAAGAAACGTATTTAACTTTTATTTATTCATTTTTTATTTTTTGTTATTTTTTATATTTTAATGGAAAAATTCACATGTTGGTGTTGGTTCACAAACTTTGCTTCCTGCGTATTTTGCGCTTAATGAATATTAGTAAATATTGCTTATTCATATGTTTCATTTCAAAGCAGTGGTTAATTATATTTACTTCAGTGCTCTCCAGGGAAGCTCCAAATCTTCCTGTCCCTTTCATCACACATTCGTAATCAGGGACTGTTGATATTGACTTTATATACATATCAAAACTCGTTTTATATTATCACTGTCATCCGAGTTAGTTTTCTGTTAGCAATAAAAGTTTCGCATTTACTTCACACATGAAAAAAAGCTTAAACAAGTTCATGTGGGAATATAGTAACTCACTTGCCACTCCCTCCCTAACAGCCACTATACTGCAGAGGCAATAAAAACAAGTACTTTTATTATGCCAGTGAATAAGGTATGAGGAGTCCGTGTAATATATTTCTCAACAAATAGTGCAATTAGAGACAACTGGGATAAAAACACACTAATTAATGAATCACATGCCCCCCTCATACAGAAACTATGCTGTATAGACTGAAACAAAACCATATGTTGCATGGGCAAACACAGTATCTAACTAAAAACTATTGTTATTAATTAGATGTGTGTGAGTTCGATTTCTCAAGGCAGCAATAAAATTCAACCGAACATGTTAAAATTCGTAAAAGTGTTAAAACTTTTACGAATTTTAAGCATTTCAACTCAATTGTTAGCTAATCTTTTATCTTTCGGTTGCGCGATCTTTTGTTAATACCGCACCAATCATATGCACGTTTTAATAACCTGCCTTTGCCGTCTCTTTCGCATTAGGCTTAATTACCGTAAAGGGAGAAAAGTCACAAAAGAGAACAATGTTCCTGGTCTGGGGATTCCCTTATTCAGGTTCATGTTATCAGTCTATGGTGTGCCAGTATCGGTAAGCGGTGATATTATTTGATCTATTCTACGTTAAAAAAATTAACCCTGAGTGGATAAGTGGCTGATAAAAAATAAAAAAAAAATCCCGCGAACAATCAGAAGAAGCAGAAACAGACTCAAAAAAAAGGACAGTATTTCGTATTTTACCAGAACAGCCCGCATCGTCTTCAGAACCAAACGGTAAGAGGCAAAAAATGTAATATATGCATTTGATTTTTGCAATATTCGCTGTGTATGTTTTGTAAGGAATATAAATACAATAAATATTATAATAATATATCTCTATTATGTAATATATCTCTAGTTTGAACTGCCCACTCAGTCTCCAAAAGTTAGATAGGGCTAAATGGCCTCGCCTACTCCCCGTATACGGGAATAAAAAGGCGTTAGATGATTTTTTTTTTTTTTTTTATCTCTATTATGATTTTTTTTCGAGGGGGGCCCGTGAAATATTTTAATTTTTGCAAAGGGGGCCCTGACATCCAGAAGTTTGGGAAGCACTGCCTTAGAAGACAGAAATATAAGACTTGATAATATTGGAGTCTTGACATTTAACAGACTGATTTGGAGGAGAATTATAGATGGGAAGTTAGTAATGATGTAAATTTTTCCTGTAGTACTATCATATCCTGTACACCCTTTGAGGGTATATATCAGAAATTTGATGATGATGACGATGACATTTATTGCCATTACTGATGGCAGTAATGTGTCAGCCATCAGTAATGGCTGACACATTATTTCTGTTAGCAAAAAGAGATGAACAAGTGTGCAACTTGTTCAGCTTAGAGGAGGTTAGTGGGTGATTGAAAACTGAGAAAGAGAGCATTTGGTGCTGTGGTAGCAAAGAAAACGAAAAGAGTGAGAATGGAATTTGGAGAATGCAGACCAGAGAATTTTGTTTTAGAAGTCTTTTTTGGAAAACTTGGCAGTCGGAATGTATTAACAGAGGATTCCCAAAATGGGAATCTTAGCAAAGTAAATCCTTTGACTGGAAAAATTTATACTCTTCAACAAGTGAATAGTAATAAAAGGAGATATTAAGTAGACATTCTATTTCAACATTCAAAGAAATACTAATGGTAAAAATCAAGGACACCAGTGATATCAATTATTTTCTCATACCAAGTAATGGAATTAGAGAAATCTGAAACTATAAAGTGGCATTAATAATGCGCCTCTACTGTGATAAATTTTGTTTATAAACTGTTTTTGTCTGCTAAAGAATTGGTGATTTGTATTTTTTGTAATTAAATTGCCCGAGGCCAGAATATTTGTACTTGCTGAAATAGTTACAATGAATGGAAAAATATATGCTGAATGAGCAAATCTGCGTGGTTCCATAGAAGTTAAGAAGTTTATATTTTGTGAAAAGGCCTGATAAAAAACTGACCTTAATGAACATTTATTGTTTTTATAGGAATTTATTGTGAAAAAACAAAATGCTCAGTCTGGTAGCTTGATTAAGTACATGTTAAACCAATAATAGAATGAATCAATGAGAGAATGAATTTATCCTCTAAAGATAAAGGAGATCTCAAAGTATAGTTTTTATTTTAGAAGGCCTTAGATCCAAATAGTTTTGTAGTTATTAATTTAAATATATTTACCATGTATATAGTTTTATTTAGTTTCATTAAATATATTTGGTCTTGAGTCAGTCATATCCTGGATTCTAAAAGGAATGAAGTTTGAAAATCATTGCACCAATTGTATTGAACTCTTATAAATTTACTTAGCATTCATTGTGAAAACAGTAAGGTGCATCTGTAAGGTTACATCAAGTGTGCATGTCGCACACACAAAAACAAACACAAGTCATTCAAACAAATTTGCATAGTCTTTTTACTGAGATAAATAAGATCCCACACAAATGGAAAGAATGTATAATATTCCATTTTACAAAGGTGGGGCAAAAACTGATGTGTTTAGCAACTTATACACAGAAATGGGTTGATAGACAAGATATACTTTACCAAAAACAGCATTGGTTTACTAAAGGAAGTTCATAGTTGGAAGGGGATCAATCGTTCAATGCTATTGGCACACTCTCCCTCGGTGAGTCATTAGACCTCCCTGGAGGTGTCACATAATAATAATAATAATAATATTTTTGCAGTTTCTCATATTTTATAATAATGTCACAACTGATTTGGATAAAGGGAATATATGTGCATTTGATAGAATGGCACATGAAAGCCTGTTGCATAAACTGAAGAATATGGGTTTGGAATATAAATTATTCACTTGAGTAGATGTCTGGTTGTTGGACAAGTGTCAGAAAGTGGTGTTTGGTGGGTGTGAATCTGCAGAATATAAGATGACTAGTGGTATTTCATTCTGGGTAAGGATCTGACAGCAGATACATCAGCTTCTGTCAGATCCTTTATACTGCATTATATTTTTATATTATATTGTATTTACATTTTATACTGATAAAAATATATCCAGGGCGATCAGGAATGCTACTGATATCCAGCATGACAGAATGATTTGAATAGCCTGGAAATATGGGCAAATGATGATATGATGGCTGTCAATTCAATGTTAGTAAGTGCAAGAATTATGCACTTTGGCATGATGAGATTTCCAGCAACATATTATATACTCTTAGGATTATGCTTGGAGAAAACTGATGAGACTAAGTATCTTGGAGTTATGTTGAAATGAACATTAACATACAAGGATGAGGAAGTCATTTTGCCTCTTTACAAGGTATAGATTTTATAAAACCAAATGTAAAAATTTCATTTAGTTTTATTTCCTTTCATTTAGAGATATTATGAGGGCTGTCTGTCATCTGGAATTTAGCCTCCTGACTACTTCAGAATTATTCACTGCAAACTGTGAAAAATTTTTGTATTTCCTTAATTCAAGCATTTCTGATTGAAGAATAATTAATTCAGCTGCCTTTCTACATGCTCTTTCTCTTGCTGCTTATTTCATGTACTCCAGACCTCTTGAATATTCTTACCTTTAATTTTTATGTCAGTTGTTATCTCTAATGATAATCTGTAATTATCTGTAATTTTTTTTTTTTTGGTCCTCTTGCTTCATTTCTAAACATTTTCAATAGTTTCCAGAACTTGTCACTTTCATGATATTTATCCTGTATTTTAATTCAAATCTTCCCATGACTCATTTAGTTATGTTTAAACATGACTTGCATTTCTTAAATTTTCTCTGCTTTCTCAAAGGGAGTACATGCTTATCTACTCACAAGAAGCTTTAAATACAATTTCTTCCTTTTCATAATCACACCCAAATGTATAATTAACTGTTTTCAGTTAAGAATTTGGGAGAAATGTTAAACATTATCTTCTTACACAGTTATTTGAGAATATCTTAAAATATTAAGTTTTATTTATTTTTTGTCCTAGGGTATTTACATCATTGGAAAATAATGCTAGAAAAGATATGATCATGGTTTCCTCTGTAAAGACTCATTGTGAAGTAAAGGGAGTAATTTCTTCTTGCTCACAGCAAGTTCAAACAGTTGTGGCATCTGAGTTGAACAGTAGGAATTCAGGTAGTGAATCCCCATTATCTGAAACCTTTTATTTTTTTTATGTTAAACCATATACATTATTATGGAATTTTTATATGGTTTTGCAGTAAACATGGAAATATTCAGTACTTATTTGTAAATAATTTGTTACGAATAATGAGAATTTTGTTGTTATTGATTTAAATTTTATGATCATAAAATTTATAATGTATATTACAATTATATATCTTCAGCAGTTATAAGGACATATAAATGATCTGATAACTGTTAACCATTCATTGTTCATAATAAATACATATTTAATTAAATGTGATTTGTGCATGTTAAAGTAATTCCCATTACCTTTTACTATAGAAAGTTACATAATACTGAAATCAGGCATGTTGTGGTAATATTCATTCAATCTACAAATGACAGTGAGTATGAAATTATCAAGTGAAAATTGTAGAACAATCAGAGTTGCCAGAAATTCTTATTTATGAGGAACAAAATTTAGTACAAGAATGTACAATTGATCTTGTGAATCATTTGTTGAGAATTACATTATTTTTTCTGTGTGGGGAGGGTACTAATATGTCCTCCAGGAAAATATAGAAGAATAAGTTGCCAGCATTGTGTATTTGTGCATGTAAATGCCCAAAATGTTAACTGATCACATGTTTCTCCAGATCTTTCCATAACCTGTATGCAAAGATAGATGAGGCCAGCTAAGAGATGAATTGTGAATCGAGAATGGTAGGACCCACACTGGTGATAAATAATGAATTAATTGGTGGACCCAAAGTACCGAATAAGTTGGCTGTTGATGAATTTCCGTTTTCCCCATTTCACCATTGTCGAAAGTACTGAGGTGAAGTCAGACAACTGATGACTATCTTTCTCTCTCTCTCTCTAACAAATGTGCTAGATACCTGCCTACTCAGATTTCTGACCCAAATATTTTCACTAAATACATCACTAAAACAAATCTTATAAGGATAGAAATACCTTTGTTGAAATTAGTATCATGACAGCATTACTATTATTACAAGAGATCTCCTGGAAATCAGGAACTCATCAAAGAAATCTTGAATATATTCACACCATCTGTACTTACAACTTCCAGAGATCAGCCATTCCAGTCACAACCAGTATGGGAAAAATATCTAGCTTTCAGGACTTTCTTGACTGCATACATTCTGAGGTTTCATGGATGTCCTCTTGTCTTCTCTACATCCTCAATAAAATGAAAAATTCCATCTACTGGTATCCTGTATGACGCTTTCAGAAATTTGTAGATGTCTATCATATCACCCTTTCTTTCTCCTATTTACTAGCTCTTGTGTAGAGGCTTAAGTGCTGTGAGGACATTATGTTGGAGGTTTAATGGATTTTTTACAACACTCAAAAAGAATTAAAATAGAATTTAATACTTCCTATATTTCGTCCTAGTCACGAGGACATCTACGGGGATTACAAAAACAATTCATGTAACATGCACACAAAAACTTACAATACTAAGCCCAACCACGTGGGTGACACTAAAGTCCTATCTAGGTGGAGTGCCCTCTAAGGGCGGTCGTGGGTGGCCTGGAATATAAGGTGGGACCTCTGGTGATGAGTGTTTCCCAAATCTTCGGAAGCTTAATGCAACCGTATTTATTTAGATTTGGTTGGTTTCTGAGAGCTGCTGCTGCTTCTAAGAAAAGTCTCTCTTTCTTGAATTTGCTGTGGTGGAGCATGATGGTTTTCTTCCATGATACTCTGTGGGTGGTGTCCAACACATGGTCAGCCAAGCCTGAATGGCCATAGTTGTGTTTAACGATGTACGACTTGTGTTCCTCCAGGTGGATGGATGCTGATCTGCCTGTCTTTCCAAAGTACGCAAGCTTACAGGAACAGGGTACTTTGTAAACTCCAGGCAGAGAGAGAGGAGGGAGCTGATCTTTCGTAGACCGTATAAGGGTAGCAAGTTTGCAGTAGGGCTTATATGCTGTGTGTAGGTTATACTTTTTTAGTATCTTGGCTATTTTTTCCAAAGTGCCACGGATGTAGGGTATGGTGATGGCATTTTTAAAATCTTGTTGACGAGAGGAATGGGGGAGGAATTGATTATTTTTTTGATACTGTGTTCGCTGTAGCCATTGGAGAGGAAAGTTCTGTGTATGTGGTTAAGCTCAGTAGTGAGGGCGGTTCCACTGGAACAAAGATTGTGGGCTCTCTTGGTAAGAGTTTTAATGATGCTATATTGTTGCGAGGGGTGGTGGCAGGAGAGTTTGTGAATGTATCTGCCTGTGTGTGTGGGTTTTCTGTATACAGTGAAGGCAAGTGTATCATTAGGCAGGCGTGTGACTAAGGTGTCTAGGAAGGGTAAACAATTGTTCTTTTCCTTTTCCATAGTAAACTGGATTCTTGATTCTGGATTCTGGAAACTTAAACTTTTCCACTCCTGTCCCCCTCGAATATACGGTTTACCAAAAATCCACAAACCCAATTCCCCACTCAGGCCTATAGTAGATGCCACCAATGCACCTTGTTAGACTGTCTAAACAGCTGGCCAACTCTCTGTCCCCTCTCACCGGAAATTCCGCATCCTATATAAAAAAACTCGACCCACTTTAAAGCCCTCATAGAAAATTTAACCTTGAATAATACAGACATATTAGTAAGCTTTGATATCTCCTCATTGTTTACCAATATTCCCTTAACTGACACTTTATCTCTCTTAGAAAACGTTTTTCCCTCTGACATCTTAGATCTCTTTTCCTTTGCCATCAACTCTGGGTGTTTCTCTTGGAAGAACAAAATCTACAAGCAGATAGAGGGAACCGCCATGGGTTCCCCCCTCTCACCCCCCGCTGCCAATTTCTATATGGAAGATTTCGAAAAACGAGCCTTAGACTCAGCCCCACTCAAACCGTCTATCTGGCTAAGATATGTAGATGATGTGTTCTCTATTTGGCCTCATGGCCCAGACATGTTAGACTCCTTCCTCAGTCATCTCAATAGCCTACATCCAAGAATCCAGTTTACTATGGAAAAGGAAAAGAACAATTGTTTACCCTTCCTAGACACCTTAGTCACACGCCTGCCTAATGATACACTTGCCTTCACAGTATACAGAAAACCCACACACACAGGCAGATACATTCACAAACTCTCCCGCCACCACCCTTCGCAACAATATGGCATCATTAAAACTCTTACCAAGAGAGCCCACAATCTTTGTTCCAGTGGAACCGCCCTCACTACTGAGCTTAACCACATACACAGAACTTTCCTCTCCAATGGCTACAGCGAACACAGTATCAAAAAAATAATCAATTCCTCCCCCATTCCTCTCGTCAACAAGATTTTAAAAATGCCATCACCATACCCTACATCCGTGGCACTTTGGAAAAAATAGCCAAGATACTAAAAAAGTATAACCTACACACAGCATATAAGCCCTACTGCAAACTTGCTACCCTTATACGGTCTACGAAAGATCAGCTCCCTCCTCTCTCTCTGCCTGGAGTTTACAAAGTACCCTGTTCCTGTAAGCTTGCATACTTTGGAAAGACAGGCAGATCAGCATCCATCCGCCTGGAGGAACACAAGTCGTACATCGTTAAACACAACTGTGGCCATTCAGGCTTGGCTGACCATGTGTTGGACACCACCCACAGAGTATCATGGAAGAAAACCACCATGCTCCACCACAGCAAATTCAAGAAAGAGAGACTTTTCTTAGAAGCAGCAGCAGCTCTCAGAAACCAACCAAATCTAAATAAATACGGTTGCATTAAGCTTCCGAAGATTTGGGAAACACTCATCACCAGAGGTCCCACCTTACATTCTAGGCCACCTACGACCGCCCTTAGAGGGCGCTCCACCTAGATAGGACTTTAGTGTCACCCACGTGGTTGGGCTTAGTATTGTAAGTTTTTGTGTGCATGTTACATTAATTGTTTTTGTAATCCCCGTAGATGTCCTAGTGACTAGGACGAAATATAGGAAGTATTAAATTCTATTTTAATTCTTTTTGAGTGTTGTAAAAAACCCATTAAACCTCCAACATAAAAACCTATTCACTAGCATCTGCAGTCCACAAATTCAGTCTTTCCTCATAATCTACCTTCCACAATCCCAGTATCATCTTTAACACTGTTCTTTGGCTCTCCACTGTGTTTGCATCACCTCAGAAACTAGGAAACCAGATCTGCACACAATAGTTGCAGAATAAGGTTGTAAAGATGCAAAATGCCAGATGCCTTGCAAAGATGCAAAATGGCTTCCTTATTCTTGCATGTCAATGTTCATTTCAGCATTGCAATTATCCCCTGATTTATATTCACAACCTTTGTTATATGGCCCCTGAACCTCAACTTGCTATCTACTAAAATTCCATGGTCTCGAGCCTGATTAGTTTCTTCTAGTATAATCGTGCCAGTATAATATGCCATTGGAAATCTCATCACACCAAAGTGCATAACTTTATGTTTACTAACATTGAATTGATAGCCATTATCATTTTCCCAGATTTCCAACCTCTTCAAATCATTCTGCAAGTGCTGGATATAACTAGCATTCCTGATTACCCTTCTTTCTCGATATCATTAATGTAAATATTGATTAATGGACCAAGAACAAATCCATAGTGTACACCACTAGTCACCTTGCAGATTCACATATATCACTTTTTGATATCTTCCAGTCAGCTATCCTCTTATCGAAACTAGTACTTTATATAAATACAGTCCCATATCCACTAACTTATACAACAGCCTTCCATGCTGAATCCTGTCAAAAAGTTTAGCTAAGTCCAAAAGTATCATAGTATATCCATTCCCCTTTTCTAACTCAACCATCACGTTATAAAATGTGAGCAAAGTTACTCAAACATGACCTTCCCTTAGTAAACCCATGCTGTTCATTGCAAAGTATAAATTTTCTCTCAACCCATTTCTGTATATCATCTGTTACCAACTTTTCCAAAATCTTCACCAACACTTCAAAGATTCTGATAGATCACTAATTGGACATGACATTCTTTGCACTATCCTTGTGCAATGATATTATCATACATTCTTTCCATCCCTGTAGAATCATCCCTGTCACTACCCTTGTGCAATGAGATTATCATACATTCTTTCCATTCCTGTAGAATCATCCCTGTGCTGAGACTCAAATTAGATAGGCAGGTCAAAGGAACAGCAAGTTGAACCAAACACTCCTTTAGTACCTCCCCCCTCGTACACACGAGTTTCTTCCTATAAAGAAGTAGCATTGAGCTTTGTACAATAGGTTGATTGTTTTTAGCAGAATGAGCACTTGTTGAACTGTCTCTTCTGTATCTGATTTTCCATGTAGCTTCAAGCTGATTACTACATGGAAAATTATTAATAATATTGTAATCATAGCTTTCTGTTCTATCTGGACTCAAATCATCTGGTATTATTAGCAGTCACTCACCCGTCTCCTTCCTAAAAATGCTGTACCCTTTATGCTTAATATTAGTTCATCTGCTTCTGAGAGCCAGGTCTCATCATAATCAAATTCCTGACAAGTGTACAGGATATTATGATAGTACTACATGAAAAAATTACATCATTACTAATTCCTATCAACAGTTTTCCTCCAAATTATCTGCCAAGACTTCGGTATTTTCAGATCTTATATTTCTGTCTTCTAAGACATTTTTTACTGTATCAGTCTACTTAGATCTTGGCAGGATGGTGTTTTACCTGCTATCCTGGCAAACAACACTTGTTTTGCTAACCTTTCCTCTCCTGTTCTGTTTAAGTGACTATGCCACCTAGGATGTGCTCCACGTGGGGCACCTGTTTGTGGTGGAGGGGACCTCCCAGTGATGGTACTGGCCCTTTTCATTCTTCCTCTTTTTCTTTGCTTTTCTTCCCGTATTCTTTGCTCTACTTCTCCTGAGTCTTTTTCACTATCCTTTTTCCAGACCACCATCACTGGGATCCAATGCCCTGCTGCCATGTTTGCCGTGCGGTGTGACCCGTGGACATCCAGAAAGGGGGGGAGGGATCCTGGTAGTCTTACGCTACTTTGGCCCCTGCTTCGGCAAGACGGGTGGTCCTGGATGGCCCAGCCAGGATCAATTGGCTAGTGGGCTTGCCTGCAAGGGTCAACGGTGTTGCAGTAAGTCTCTCACCCCATGGTCCGGGGTCGGGATCCTAGACCTGCTGTAGTGTTGGTATAGTGTCCAGGGTAGCCCTGCTTTTCCACTCCTGAGCGCAGTCTTTGCTTGCCAGGTAGTGGGCGTCCATGTGTGGCTCCGTAGTGGGTAGGGAGCTCTGGCGCTGAATTAAAAATTCCTTAAATATGAATTCTTCATCCTCAAATGTTTCAGGGACCCTAACAAAGTCCCAACCAAGTACTAATAATATAGACACAGCATATGGAAACAGAAGTAAGAAACAAAAGATATTGGATACTAACATAAATGTACCAACCTTTTTAATCATTCATGCAACAGGTGGAAAACCAATTGGGAAAATCACCCTTCTTTATCCAAAAAGGTTTAGAAGGATTGGCAGGACCTCCCAAAACTGTCAAGAAATTGTGTTCTGATGATATCGTGGAAATAATGTGCAAACAACATTCCAAGAAACTACTGAGAGCAACGACAATGGGTAGAATACAAATTGCAGTAACACCTCACAGAACACTCAATTCCAGTAGAAGAGTGATATCAGAATGGGATCTCCTTGATGTTCCTGATGAGGAGATATGTTCAGGACTTAAAGATCAAAGAGTGATGGGTGTGAGGCACATCCTGATATGCAGGGATGGTCACCTGGTCTCAACCAAGAACATCATCCTTACTTTTGATACACCTAGGCCTCCAACATCTGTAAAAGCAGGGTATCTCAGCTGTCCTGTTAGAATGTACATCCCTAACCTGCTGAGTTGCTTTAAATGTCAAAGATATGGACATGCCCAAACTGCCTGTTGTGGTTGTACTACCTGTGCCCAGTGTGGTAGTAAAGAACATGAAAATAAATCTTGCTGTGAAAAAAAAACTAAATGTGTCAACTGTCAGGGAGATCATCCAGCATACTCTCATGCATGTCAGAAATGGAAAGATGAAAAAGAGATACAAAAAATTAAAACAGAACTAAACATAACATATCAGGATGCAAAAAGAAAACTATCCACCATTACACCTGTTCTACGATCCTCTTATGCTGAAAAAATAACAATTAAAAAAGTGCCAACAGCAACTCAAACATGTATATCTATTCCACCATTTGATAATTTCACCATACCTGAACTTTACGATCTCAAGTGCTTCTCTGTTGAGCGCATTAATCACAAGACCTATGGCTTTACTCCAGAGACAACTTCAAAAATGGTCCCATTCAATGAAAACTCATCTGTCAAAAAAAATTATGGTGGAGATTTCACTCAAAGATAAAACCACACTCTCGCACAGAAAAAATGAATACCTCGATACCCACTGAAAGCAAACTAAGCATACCAACTGACCCTAACACATTTGATGTTTTGAACACTCCACCAGAGGAAGAGATGGACACTTGACGTCCATGCTTTCCTAAAACAGTGGATAAATATAAATCTGACAAAGGTAAGCCCTCGACCTCTTGAAAACCAGACAAGTCAATAAAATCAAAATAATAGAAACTTTTTACAATGGAACTGTCATGGGATCTGCCAGAATATTGACAATATCAAGATGTCGCAGAATCACAAACCTTTTTGTTTCTGTCTACAGGAAACTTACTTAAGACCCAATGAGGACCGTATACCTTTAGGAATTTCACTGTTGTACGTAAGGATACAACTAGAGATGGTCCTGCTCATGGAGGAGTAGCTATCCTAGTGGGCAGTCATACTCCTTTCCATCAGATCCAACTTAATACTTCTCTGGAAGCAGTAGCAATTCGCTTCTCTGTGGGATTCCTTATTACAGTATGTTCAATTTATTTACCACCAAATGCTGAGTTAAATGAAATTGATCTTGATAACCTTATCTCGCAACTGCCTGAACCCATACTTTTGATGGGTGACTTTAACGGTCACAATACTCTATGGGGTAGTGCCAATACAAATAGACGAGGTCGAATTATTAAAAAAAATTCTTGATAATAATAACCCTTCCCTTCTAAATAATAAACTCAATACTTTCTTCCATATACCTACCCAGTCATATTCTGCAATTGATCTTACAATCTGTTCCCCTTCCATTCTTCCACTACTCATGTGAGACGTTGAAGAGAACATATGGAAGTGATCACTTTCCTGTTCTTTGTACAATGTCTTCACAGGAACCACATTCACTCACACGGATACCTATATGGAAAACGGACCAGGCTGACTGGAACACTTTCTCTCATCTTGCAAAATTTAATGCTGATGCCATCAGTCAAACACCTATCAATGAAGCTGTAAAATATATAACAGAATGCATTGTCCAGGCAGCAGCAACAACCTCCATCCCAAAAACATCCTCTCGATTTCCAGTCTATCCAAAGCCTTGGTGGAACCCAGAATGTCAGGCAGCCAAAAAAGATCAACACAGAGCATGGAGCATATTTCATAGATATCCCACCACATCAAATTTAATAACTGTCAAGCGTGCTCGAGCCAAAGCACTTTTTGTAAGATGTCAGAGTCAAAAACAATCATGGATCCAATTTACTACATCAATTAATCAAACGACCAGTCCAAAAATTGTGTGGGATAATATTATCTGGAAAATGAAAAGGCAGATATAGTACACATTGTTTGTCCACCTTAGACTATAATGGAAGTGTTATTGCTGATCCCAAAGCTATTGCAGATACTTTGGGAGAAACTTTTGCTAAAATCTCAGCAACAGCTTCATATTCTCTGGAATTTATAATACTGAAAGAGCAGCAAGAGAAACAAAAGCTTAATTTTTCTACCAACATTCTTCAGCCATTTGTCAAGGAGGAACTAAAAAGAGCTCTCCTACAATCTCTCCCTAGTGCAGTAGGACCTGATGACATCCATTATGAAATGATAAAATATCTACCATCATCTTCTATGGATCTTCTTCTCTTATTATACAATAGAATACTCGCAGAGGAAGAGTTTCCAAATTCTTGGCATAAGTCAATTGTTATTGCTATCCAACCAGGAAAAGATCCAACACAAGCAAATAATTATCGACCCATTGCTCTGACCAGCTGTCTTTGTAAGATACTAGCAAAAATGGTTAATGCCAGACTTCTCTGGTATTTAGAAAGCAACAGTCTTCTTTCCAATACACAATGTGGTTTCCGTAGACATTGATCAACTTTAGATCATTTAGTTCGGTTAGAAACTTGTATAAGACATGCATTTCTGAAGCGAGAACATCTTGTCTCGGTTTTTTTTTTTTGACATGGAAAAAGCTTATGACACAACCTGGAGATATGACATATTAAAAGACCTCTATAACCTAGGTCTCAAAGGACACCTCCCTATATTTATTAAAAACTTTCTGTCCAGGCGAACTTTCCAAGTCAGAGTGGGAAGTACGCTAGCTCGACCATATCATCAAGAACAAGGTGTTCCCCAAGGCTTTGTCTTAAATGTAACCCTTTTTGTTATTAAAATTAACTCAATTATTGAACAGCTTCCTCCCACTGTAGATAATGCTTTATATGTTGATGATTTCACAATTTACTGTCACTCACGTAACATGAGGATAATTGAAAGACAAATTCAGCAAGCAATTGATCATGTCTCTCTGTGGGCTCTTAATAATGGGTTTAGGTTTTTAACAGAAAAAAGTGTCTGTGTACACTTCTGTCGAAAACGCACTCATCACCCAGATCCTGAACTAAGAATGGAACCTACTGTTATTCCAGTAACTACAGAAACCAAGTTCTTGGGACTCATCTTTGACAAAAAACTCACATTTCTAGCACACATTCGTCAACTAAGAGAAAAGTGCAAAAGAACTTTGAACCTCCTTCGCACTCTATCCTCTACTGGGTAGGGTGCTGATTGAGCTTCATTGCTTGATCTTTATCGTTCACTTATATGTCCAAAGCTGGATTATGGGTCCCAGGTCTATGGTTCGGCAAGACATAGTAACCTACGATGGTTGGATTCCATCCGTCATCAGGATATACGGATACTGGTGCCTTTCACGCCTCACCCACTCCAAGTCTCTGTGTAGAAGCAAATGAACCAGCTCTATCACTTGGACGGAAACAGTTTTCTCTTAATTACGCCCTAAAAATAAAATCTCTCCCAGATCACCCTACATGGAATAGTATCTTCTCTCTGCATTGGGAAGCTCAATATCACACATCAAACTGCTATACATCCTTTTGGTATGCATATTAAAGGAACTGTGCAAGCTATTAGTATAAACGTTGACAACATTAGCTACACTAAACTAACACTAATAGCATTCCTCCATGGCAGGTTTGCACACTATCCTGCAACCTCTCACTTTGTCAGCTACAGAAATCTTATACCCCATCATCCATTTACCTGCAATTGTTTAATGCACACAGAGCAGTGCATGCTGATTTCTTACCCATCTATACTGATGGTTCAAGAACTAACACCTCTGTTGGCTGTGCTGCTGTGTTTCCTGACATTATTATCTCAAATTCAGATCCCACCCAGACTGCAGTAATTAGCAGAGTTACATGCCATTCAGCTTGCACTTGTGCATATAAAAGAAAACTGCTACCAAAAGTGTATAAGTTATACAGATTCATTGAGCTCTTTACAGGCTATCTCCTCGCCTATGTATAATCCTCATCCAGTACTTTATGAAGTGCTACACCTGCTTCACAAAATGAAATTCCTTAATTTCGATGTTCAGTTCTGCTGGATTCCCAGCCACATCGGAATCAAAGGAAATGAAGCTGTAGATGCTAAATCAGCCCATACCTTCTCCACATACTATTTGACAGTTCCATATACAACTTATAAGATCAAAGCTAATTGCTCGGTGGGAGTTAACATAGCAAGAAACATCAACAAACAAATTATATAACATTAAACCTGAAATTAAACACTGGCATTCTAGTCTACTTACAAAGAGAAGGGAGGAAGTTGTCGTTGCTAGGCTCTGCATAGGTTATAGTCACCTTACGCATTCTCATTTACTGAGAGCTGATGACCCTCCCATATGTGAAAAATGCAACGCACATCTCACTATTCATCATATTCTGGTAGATTGTCAAAAATTTACACGAGAGAGTAATGAAATTTTCACCTATCTAATCAAGCCATATACACTCAGGGAAATGCTAGCAGACTCAGGCAAATTGCATGATGTTTTTAATTTTTTAGAAAGAATTAATTTTTACAAACACACTTGACCATAAATTTGTTTATATGTAAATACCTTTTTTTTTGCTTAACTTAACTTTTATACATATATTATTATTATTATTATTATCATCATCGTCCAGGCCTCCATGGAGTCAAAAGACTCATATATATTATTCATTAGGTTAAATCTGACCAATTATGTATTACCATGGACCTTGATCTTGTATATTTGTATCACCCTGCTGTAGTTTTGTTAATATGTAAATACCATAATGCTAAACTTAAATTTTATGCATCAGTGCTGTATAATAATTCCTTTCTGACTCTTTAAGTATTAGTATAATAATGTTTATTGTAATCTTACTAGATGTAGACACGACACTGCTTTCCTTGACTTGTTTTGTATATACATATGTTAACCTATAGTTATCTATTTATGTACTGCTGAAACCTCTGCAGTAATTTTGTTTATATAGATACTGCATCACTTAACATACATTTTGTGTATGCATCTTATTTACTACTTTATTTTTCGAATAATCATGTAGTGCTGTAGGACATCTTACCTATTTGTGTACTTTCTAGTAATTCTGTTTATATGTATTCTAAATTCTGTTTCTACTGCATTGCTATATTTAATTTTCATCCATGGATATTGTATAATAATCCCTTTTTGCCTGTTTTTGTACTGCTATAAAGGCATCTATTATAATTTTACATATATGTTGATACTGCATTCCTTGGCTTAGTGTTTCATATATTATGTATTAACTTATATTGTTAAATGTGAATACATGAAAACCAGTAGTAAAATTAGTACTATAAAAAAAACAACTAATTTTTCCAAGAAAATAGCAGAGTAAAACAGATAAAAATCACTAATTTATGAGAGAATTAAATACATTGATTTTGATTCTATAGCATCTAAACTATATAGTACTATAACTATTTCAGAAAAACTTAAATTTTTACCATCTCAATAGTACTGTAATGCCTCTCCTTGGTCATGATCGTGCTTTCTCCTTTTTCTATGCATGCTCTTCACCAGCTTGTGATAACGTGTCAGGCATTTTGTACTATTCTTCTTTCATCATTTAGGAAGGTTCCAGACTGTGATGACCTGAAGCATTGTTTGAATAGTGGTTCTGAGACTTCTTGGATAAAGAGCATGTCATATTAACATATTTTTCTAATTCCTGGACAAATACTATGAACAGAAAGAAGGCTTGGTTAAGGCTCATCACTGTCTCCACTTTTTGTCAACCTTTCAAATGGTTTATTGTCTTCTTCTGTTTATAAAAAACCAACATACACTAACTGGAAGATATTTACACAAGCAATCAAACCATCAGCCAGCCTAACAGTATAGGATTCTTAAAACACAAACTCTCATATTGCCAGGCTGTCTGTTCTAATGACTTAGCTCTTGCCACTGAACTTGTCTACCTACCATCACAGCACATGCTTTTATACAGTGGCTATAACTGCTATGAAAATACTTGATGCCTTCCTCCCACAAATATACAAGAATGTAGCAGAACTATTTCTAGCTACAATCTGCTGAAACCGCATGTCATACTTGCTACTCTCTTGTTCCATTCATCTAAGAACAGACTCCATCTTCTGTAGCATCTTTTTCCCTTGTGTGTGTGTGTGTGTGTGTGTGTGTTAGACTTAATGGACTCTGATAGCTAAGTAACTTGGCATCTTTGAAACCCGATTATGATAGGGCAGTATGTGCATTGTATGCTATGCCTGTAAATTGCATGTGTTCTGGCCACTTATCCTGTTTTGTGGGAGGAAAAATCCTGCCATCACTGTATGAGATTGACTATCTCACATACATTTGAAAAGATGGGATTTGAATTAATTTGATCTGTGAATTAACAGTGCTTAGAAAACATAAGAAATAGGTCCACTGCCATTATTATGGTTGCTCAGGGCTAGCACACCATGCTTTAGTAGTTATCCCACTGCATATGATTAGATAAAAGAAAACTGAAGCGCTACATGGGTCATTACAAAATTGGAGCGAGACTGTTTCTGGGGTCAGCAGTAACTTTGAATCACTCTCCAAACTTCAATAAGTATGGTTGCATTTATTCACCAGAAAGCATAGGAGAGACATATTAAAACTACCCATCAGCCTAACACCTGTAAAGCTTCTTATCCAATATTAAAGGGATGCCAAAATAGAATCTTCTTTGTTTTTATATCTATTACAATTTTGAATTGTTCTCATTAATAACATTGTTAGTGCTTGACATATTGTTTGTACTCCAAAAATGCTGTTTGGAAATCCAGCAAAATAGAAATTGAATTTATATGGTTATTAAGGGATAATTACGTGAAATAACATGTGATGAAAGGGACCAGGGGTTTGAGAGTATTGAATCTGGTAATAGCATCAGCAGATCTATCTGTAATTACAGTAGCTACTCTATCTCTGATCCCAGAAAGTAACCATGCAGTCTTGCTCTGGGAGGTTGCTCAGTATGTGAATTCCAGTCAAGAAAGCATTTATGTGAAACTACACTGGCGATTTAACAAACTAAGGTGGTGGCTTGAAGCAGTACTATGCCATAAGAAGCTACAAGGAGAGAATCAGTAGTACATGGGAAGTGATAGGAATTGTTCAAGAGAGGCAGTATTGGAGATAAGCATACCTGGGATCAGGAGGGTAAACCAGATAGAGATTAAATGGATGAGTAGTGATATAAAGCAGAAGCAGCAGAAATAAATTAGATTATGAGAGAAAATTAGCTAAGCAAATCAAAAGAGTTTTTTTTGCAATGTAGCAAGGAAGAAACAGAATGATTATGAGAGGATAACTTTACTCATTAACTGTCAAAATTTGTGGGAAATGAGTGGTCATCCATAGCCAGGAACAGAAAACGAGATGGAAAGAACTGGAAGAGGCCTTCATCCAGCAGTGGACTGGACAAAGGCTGGTGCCAGGAAAGAGATGGTAAGAAAGTGACAGAAGCAGAAGAAATAGTTGAGATACTAAGCAGTCACTTTGCAAAGGTGTATCATCCAAATGGAGATCTTGTAGTTACTGATGTGATGGAGACTGATATGAGAATTAAGATAGATGAACTGGAAGTACTCAGCATATTGAAAAATATCAGTGTGCAATACAGCAGTGAAACTGGACTGCATGTCAGCCATGCAGTCCCACTTCTATAGAGTGTGCTAAGAATGTGCAAGAGAACTTGCAGTGTCTCTGATGATGTTGTTTAATCGAAATCTCAGCTCTGGCAAGATACCAAGAGTGGAAAGAGGGTATCATAGTTCCTTAGTTCCATAAAGGTGGCCCTAAGATAGAAGTGGCAAATTACAGGCTAATTAGTGTCAAAGGAGTGGTGGTTAAAGTATTGGAAAAGTAAAACTCAGGAATGGATGAATAGGAATATAATACTTTGTGGTGGGCAGCATCACTTTGTAAAAGGTAGGTCATTCCTTTGTAATTTATTCACATTTTATAATAAAGAGACATTGGAATTGGAAAAAGGAATGGTTACACCATGATACTGCTGGACTGTGGAAAGGCATTTTACACCATGTGGAAAACTATTATATAAGTTGGAGCAAATGACAATGGATATGAGGCTGGTGGCATGGATAACAGGAGGGCTGACAGACAAACATCAGAGGATGGTGTATAGCAGAGTGGAATCTAGGAGAATGAAGGTGACCAGTGTAGCTTTAAGGTTCTGTTCTAGAATCACTACTCTTTAATTTGTTTATTAATGATATAGGGAAAGATTTAATGACAGGAGGAGAGTGCTCAGTTGTTTGCTGATGATGCAAAACTGGGGAGGGAGTAGTTGATAAAGGTGATGTAGATATCCTGCAGGATGATTTAAATAAAATGGCAGCATGGGCAAAAGATAATTATTGTAAATTTCATGTTGCAAAATGTAAGGTAATGAACTTGGGGATGAGAAGATTACATACTTTGTATCATATTGATGATATTGGATTTCAGGAAATTAATGATGCTATTGGTATGGGAGGGGGATAATACTGGACAGAGGTTTGAAATTCAGTGGACATATTGCAGAAGTCAGCAAAATAGATTAAAGAATTACTTGGATGTTGGATAACACAGTGACAAGTACAGATATGCAAGTTTTTATCTTTTTTAAGACTATGATTTGGCCACATCCTGACTACTATGCACATATTTGGTCACCAGGATTTTTCAGGGATCAAGAGGTCACGGAAAGGATTCAGAAAAGAGTGACCAAGCTGATGATAAATCTGTGGAATGCTCCCTAAGAGGATAGATTGAAAGTGTGTGGGTTGCTTTGAGTTTATTGACAAACAGAGGAGAGGAACATGATCGAAACTTATAAGTTACTATAGGAAATTCTATAAGATTGACAAAACAGAAATTTTCGAATATATGACGAGTAGTGAGAGAACAAGTGATCACTCTTGGAATTTATGTACGAGTGTGATTAGTAAGGTATGCAGACTAGATTTTTTGCATGGAGAGTGATGAATGAGGGAAATGGATTGCCATTGGTTTTCATGAGTGTCTGCACTAACCATTATATACACACATTACCTATCATACCTCTCTGTTAAACTCATTCACCATCTAGGATATATAATGTCCAGGGTATGGAGATACTCCATATAATAATAATACTGCAAAACCTTATCTGAAAGGCTCAGCTGTAATTATCATCTAAGTATGAGAATACTGATCATTGCAGCTTGATATTTAATTGAAACATGTTTTGGGAGGCCAAGAGAAAATTTAAAATAATGTATGCCTTAAAATTTAATTCATTACAATTTTAGGCAGATAAAATTATCAACATATAAGGAAGATGGTACATCTCAAATTAACAAAAGCTTTTGACTGCTTGTGGTAGATTTTGTGGAGAAATGACTGGAAAATACCTTACTTTTCTGTTCTGTTTTTTATTTCAAGAGAGAACGTATTATGAGAGAAAAGTACCTGCCATGTGAGAAGTGTTCCAAGATAATTGTAATAGACAAAGAAGCTTAACTATATGTGTCACAAACAACATGTTGATAAAAAAAAGAAAGTACTGAAATTGGCAGTTGATTCTGAGGAATGAAGAAATGCTTTCTTGTATTTTAGGTGATAACATACCAGTCTTATGAAAGACTATTTTGTTGAAAGAAAACAAGATTTAATGTTTTTTAAAATTATCAATGAATGCTTTAAAAAAATACCATTGACTCTGAAAATATTTTGGATCCTTGAGAAATGTGCTTCATTCTGATAATGAAATGTGCTTATCAATTCTAATAATGTGCAGGAGACAAGGTGGAATGGGGGAAAGGCAAAGGAACTGGGAGATGGCTATAAATTGTTCTACTCTGGAGCGAATAACGAGGGAAGAAATGGTGTAGGAATTGTGGTGTGTGGCAGAATGAAGGGTGAAGTACTGGACGTAGGTAGAAGGAATGACAGGATCATGCGAATGAAATTGGGTCTTGGAGAAGAGCGGGTGGTCGTATTATGTGTATATGCCCCGCAAGTTGGTTGTACAGCAGAGGAAAAAGATGAGTTCTGGAATGTGTTAGATGAAGAAATGAGGGAATTGGAAGAAAATGAGATGGTGATTGTCGGAGGAGACTTGAACGGACACATAGGAAGACAGAATAGAGACTGTGAAAGGATGCATGGTGGCCACGGAGTGGGAATGATGAACCAGGAAGGAGAGAGGGTTGTGGACTTTGCAGTAGCGTTTGATCTGGCAATTGTGAACTCGTTTTTCTACAAGAGGGAAGAACATTTGATAACATTTAGGAGTGGTAACAACAGCTCACAAATTGACTATATTTTGACTAGAAGAAACATCTTAAGGTTGTGACAAATTGTAAAGTAATTCCAACAGATCAAGTAGCACAGCAACACCGACTGCTGTGCGCAGACTTTAAAATAAGATCGAAGATAAGAACTTCTGGATGCCGTGGGATGAAGAAAATTAAGTGGTTTCGCTTAAAAGAGGAGAGTGTGAGGAATCGTTTTAGGGAGAGGGTGCTAGAGAGGATTTCGGATGGACTGGAAAGTGTACAGGATTGGTGGAAACATAATTCAAAAGTAATCCTGAGCTGTGCAATCGAGGTGCTTGGTGAGACATCTGGAAAGTTTAGAGAGCAGAAGGAGGGTTGGTGGTGGAATGATGATATACAAGTGGCAGTGACAGCTAAGAGGAAGGCAAAGCAGAAGTGGGATGAGTCAAGAGTGGAAGAGGACAGAGAGGTGTACAAAGAGAGAAAGCAGGAAGCCAAGAGAGTTGTGGCACAGGCGAAGGCCATGGCATATCAAGATCTATATGATCAATTAGAAACAAAGGAAGGACAGAGAAAAATTTACCAACTAGCGAAATGTAGAAATAAAGTAGCAAAGGACATCTTACATGTGAGGCAGATCAAAGATGCTGAAGGAAGAGTATTATGGAGGGATGTGGACATAAGAAACAGATGGAAAATATACTTTGAGGGACTTTTGAATGAGGAAAATGCAAGGACTCTCAGAGGAGATGGGCAGCCTTCTGAGGGGATGGTGCAGAACATCAGTAGAGTGGAAGTGATGGAGGCCATGAAGAGGATGAGGAATGGAAAATCACTGGGCCCCGACAGAATTCCAGTGGAGGCATGGAAGGCACTGGGGGAAGAGGGAATTGACCTGCTGTGGGACCTGTTCATGAAAGTTTGCCAACAGGAAAATATACCCGAGGAATGGAGGGAGAGTACTCTTGTCCCCATCTACAAGGGTAAAGGGGATGCACAAGACTGTAAAAATTTCAGAGGAATAAAGTTGATGTCCCACACAATGAAGGTCCTAGAAAGGGTTCTTGATGGTAGATTGAGGAAGGAGGTGGAGATTGCAAAGGAACAATTTGGATTCATGCCTAGTAGATCAACAACAGATACTATCTTTGGGTTACGGCAGATGATGGAAAAATATTGAGAGAAACAAAGGGAGCTACATCTGGTATTTATTGATCTGGAGAAAGCATACGATAGAGTGCCAAGGCAAGAAGTCTGGAGGTGTCTGAGGGAGAAGAAGGTGCCGGAGAAATATGTCAGGTTGATGCGGGAAATGTGCAGAAATGTGAAGACAAGTGTTCGGACCTGTTTGGGACAGACAGAAAGTTTTCAAGTAACAGTTGGCTTGCATCAAGGGTCAGCATTAAGTCCGTTTCTGTTTAATATTGTGATGGAGGTGGTAACAGAGGAGGTGAGAGAAGATGTGCCTTGGACAATGTTGTATGCAGATGACATCTTGTTGTGTGTAGATTCAAGAGAAGAAGCGGGAACTGAACTGGAAAGATGGAGAAAAGTACTGGAAGAGAGAGGTATGAGACTGAGCAGAAGTAAGACAGAGTATATGTGTTGCGCAGTCGGCAGCGGCCAGGAGATAGATCTGGAGCTGGAAGGAAATGTCATCAGGAAGGTGAGAAACTTTAGATACTTAGGTTCAACAGTGGAAGAAGATGGAGGAGCTGAGAAGGAAGTGGGATGCAGGATACAAGCGGGTTGGAGGAACTGGAGGGAGATGGCTGGAGTGTTATGCGATAAGAGGGTGCCGATCAATCTGAAAGACAAAATTTATAGGACAGTAGTGAGGCCAGCTATGACATATGCTATAGAAACTGTAGCCCTGAGGAAAAATAACATCAGCAGGATGGAAATAGCAGAGATGAGAATGCTTAGGTGGATGTGCGGTGTGACCAGAAAGGATCGTCTGAGAAATGACTATGTCTGGGGAACAGTGAAAGTTACGAACTTAGGAGCAAAAATACAGGAGGCAAGGTTGAGATGGTTTAGTCATGTGATGAGGGAGGACAAATATGTGGGAAGAAGGGTCATGCGGATGGATGTGTAAGGAAGGCGGAAGCGTGGGCGGCCAAAGAAGAGATGGAGGGAGCTGGTAGAAGAGGACTTGAAGATGAAGAACTTGGATGTGGTGACAGCCCAAGACAGGAAGGTGTGGAGGAGACTCATAACAAACAGTGACCCCACTTAAGTGGGAGAAGCTGTAGAAGAAGAAGAAGAATTCTAATAATGTGTCCAAAAGTATTTATGGCTAATTATTTTAAAGCAGAAGGAGGGATACATTAGATAATTCTGATGGCAGTTCAGGTGAAAATAGTTGGATCCAATGTGGAGGAAGATTTTAATAAGTGGGTTCTCTTACTTGACTGTGAGTTACATTCTCCTTCAAGTGCTAGTATTAAAATCTATATCAATTACATGGTAAAAGAATAGGAAATATTTTACATACATTAGAACACATGGATATTTTCCAAGTATGTTTGTTTGCCTTGAGCCTAGTGATCTAAATAAATATATATAAACAAAAATGACAAAATTAGAATTCTGAGTTGTTTATGCTAGTGAGAGTAAATGAATGAATGATTTAATACTGGAATTATTTAAAAGACTGTTAAGAGGCTTTTTGGTATTTATGTTAATTGCTGTATCAAGAGTTAAAACAGGCAGTTTCATTAACACAATGCCCAGATTTAAAAGTAAAGATTCTTTGGTTGGAACAAGCTAATTGGATTGTAAGTTATCCATGTGTTAAGGCTTAAGTGTTTGGAAAAACTCATAATAAAAGTTTAATAATAATTTAATGGAGTTAAACAGCACTAGGAAACAATTAAAATAGTATTTTAAATTAAATTAATATTAAATTATTATAAATTAACTGAATTTATAATATCAAACTTTTATTATGGGTGATTGTAAGTTATGTGCCGACATAATTGTGGCTTTATTAATTTATGGGATCAGTTTGTTAATAACCGCAAATGGTTTGGTGCAGTTGTATCCATCATTAATAGCAAAGGAAAGCTGACATTCAAGTATACCTCTGAATGACATACCAATTCACTAATCTTAAAGAATAAGCTTGGGTTGTTTTAAATTACTAACTGGAAAATGGAGAAATTAAGCCAAATGTTGTGACAATTTCTGAGTCTGGGTGAAACTTCCCTTTTAACAGTTTATTGTACTGAGTGAATTGGAATGCAAGTTGACCATGGACAAGTTAGGCCAAAACAGGTTTTCTCTTTGTGCATAAAAATGTATTTCTCTTTACCCTCAGTAATAGATAAGATAATAATGATGTCTCCCTGCTCTAATTGCATGCCTTTAATCAAAAATACTTTAACTGAGTGTTAAAAGAATTTTAGACTACCTTAAAAATTATTTTCTTCTACTATCACTTGTGTACACCCATTTACATTTTATTTGCCCATGCCATTGTAAGATATGTCATGCAAGAGAATTGTAAAGGCTCCCAAAGATAGCTTGCATTACATATTCATTTCATCTCTGAAGTGGAAATATGATTCCATAGAATTGCTTGCATTTTATTATTATTATTATTAAGAGAGACCTCCAGGGAATCAGAGACTCATTGATGGAGGCCACATGCTAAACACACCAGCTATCATACTTATTCTTCAATTCATTCACATCGCTTTCACTCTCAACATCCATGAGAGAAAAATTTAGCCCTCACCCCTTCTTAGTGACATTCATTCTTAGCTTCCAACGGTACCCTCTTTTCTTTTCCTCACCCTGCATAAATTGAAAAATTCCATCAATTGAAATCTTGTGTGACACTTTTAGAAGTTTGTAAATCTCAATTATATCACCCCTCTTTCTCCTGTTTGCTAGTGTCTGCAGTCTGCAAATTCTCAATCTGTCTTCATAATCAGTATTCCACAATCCTGATAACATTCTTAATACACTCCTGTTCACTCTCTCTCCAGTATATCAGAATTATAACGGAAACCAGGAGACCAGATCTGCCCATAATAGTACAAGTGAGGTCTTATCAAGGCCTTGTAAAGAGGCAAAATGACATCCTTATCTTTACATGTGGATATTTGTTTCAGCATTACAATTATCTTTTGAGTTATGTTTCCAATCTTTGCCACATGGCTCCTGAACTTCAACTTCCCATCTCCTAACACTCCAGAATCCCTAGCCTCATCAGTTTCTTTTAGCATATTATACAATGAAACCTGTGGGGAATTCATGACTAAACAAACACACACACAATAACCACAGTAATAAGTTTTAATAAGTAAATATCTCCTCCTAAGTATCTTAGGACATCAGTACAGTTAATTCAGTATTGTTTGAATTAACTATACTGATGATGTCCTAAGATACTTAGGACTAAATATTTACTTATTACTGTGGTTATTACGTGTGTTTGTTTAGTCTTTTAGCATAATCCCCACTATAATACAACATTGGATATCTAATCACGCCGAAGTGAATGGCTTTACATTTACTGACATTGAACTGACATCCATTTTCCCATGTCCACAATTTCAGCCTATTCAAATCATTGTGCAAGTACTGCAAATCAGTAGCATTCCTGATTATCCTACCTATCTTTGCATCATCAGCAAATAGCTGTATGTCGCTTGTCAAATCCTTTCCAATATCATTAATGTACAGAATGAATAACAGTGGACCAAGTACTGATCCTTGTGGTACACCACTTTTTTTCTTTCTTTTTTTAAAATCTTTGTACTGGTTAAGGGATTACTACCCTTACACCACGTCCACACTTGATATAAGCCTAAGCCTTTACAAGTGTTTTACCCTATGCCTGTTCTAGTTATCATTGTAGTCATTTTCTGGTGGCAAACGCCATGCCACCAGTGTGCCCTGTAGGGCCTTGAAGGAAAGAACTTTTATATCCTTCTGCGTAAGCCCAAGCTATTTATAACTATCTATGCTGCATATGCCATGTAAAGAGATGGTGGTGCTGATAAACCTCGGAGTTGCCCCATGCTCCTCCCATATTTTACTAACTAGATCTTGGTTATTCTTATAATAGTTTACCTTATTATTATGGCTATAGGCTAGTGGGCACCATGTTCCCACCACTTGGGCATCAACTACCCAAACATCACCATCTCGTTTAATCACTAAGTCTGTCTTACGCAAACCCGTGGATGTCCTATAATGTGGTTCCACCGCGGTCTCCCAACCTTTGTTCTTAAAGTGGTTGTTCAGAATGAAGACCACGGCATCATGCCTCTGCACGCTGACCCCATGGGTGCAGAAGTAACACTGGGCTATATGAGGCCATGTCTCATTGTAGTGGCAGCCAGCCCTACAGTTTGAGTCGTCACTACCCCATCGAGCTGTGTGGGCTCGAGTGGGTAGGGTATTGATCCTCGTCCTGATAAAGTCAATATACTCGAACCCAGGGAGGAGTCTGGTGCCATCCCTTACCCAATCATGCTGGAGAAGCACCAGATATGACTTTTTTAAAGGAGCACCATCTACAGAAGAGTGCAGCAGAGATGCCTATCTCTTGTGTTCTGCAGGTGCTGACTCAATTAAGGTACCTTGATAATGGGACCAGCCTTTAGCCCGCCTAAAGTCTTCTTGTATTAATGTGCTATAGAAAGCTTCTCTGCAGATAGGGGAAGAAGATAGTTCTAATTTCGCGATTCTGGACCGCCACAGATATAGGATCACCCATCTAAGTGATGGAATCCCGAGCCCACCGTCCTTCACCCTTGCATGGAAATATGCAGTAGGGGTGTCAGTCAGAGCCATGATCTCACAGCTGAACGGATAGCCCTGTCCATTTAGGACGTTATCGAGATATATGTCCTACCAAGCACCAACTTGTGGTAAAAGCAAGGTAGGAGATAGTAGGAAAGGAGAAACTGTCTTTGTTGGGGCTTGAGAAGAGCTTTCCTCAAAGAAGCAATCCCAGCTTCTAGGATAGAAGGGACAGAAGACCTTCCCTTTGGGGTAAACATGATAACGAGGTATCTCCACTCTTCCAGGATGGGCAAAGCATGCCCATCCTGGAAGAGTGGAGATACGACTAGAGGGGACAAAAGCTAATTCTTGCAGACTCACATCCACCATATACCACTTTTTGATATCTATCAGTCAGGCATCCTCTTATCCGTGCCAATAGTTTATAATCCAATCCAATATTCTCCAATTTATGCAACATTCTACCATGCGGTATTCTGTCAACAACCTTAGCAAAATCCTAAAGTATCATGGTGTATGCATTCCCCTTGTCTAGTTCAATGGTAACATTATTATAGAATGCGAGCAAGTTGCTAAAACACGACCTTCCCCAGAATCTTCACCACCACTCTTGAGATACTAATTGGTCGATAGTTGGATGCATTGGTCTTTGCACCACCCTTCTGCAATGGAATTACCATACTTTCTTTCCCTTCCCGAGGAATCTTCCCTGCTCTTTGACTCATTTTAAACATCCTGGTCAAAGGAATAGCCAGTTCAGCTGAACACATTTTTAGTACACATGTTGATATCCCATCAGTCCCTATTGCTGAATTCTTATTCAGTTTCTGCAACAGTTCTAATATTCCATCCTCATACACCTGAGGCTCTTTATTCAGTGAAGAGGTAGCAGAGAGCTCAATGTTGCGTAAGCCAGGTTGATAGCTTTTAACAAAATGGACACTCATTAATTGAACAGCCTCTTCTGCAGCTGTAATCCTCACGCCACCTGCATTTAGAAGAGTTATTCTTTTGTATTCATTCTTTCTTTTACTTACAGCATATCGATGGAATTCTTGTTGGTTGTCTTTAGTTTTCAGAGCCAGTTTCTTTTCATACTCAGACTGTGCTTTCCATACAATAGTTGTGACTATTGTGGCTAGCCTGCTGCTTGTAACTTTCATAACAGACATCATCCTTATGCACATGGTTTTCCTTCCACATCATCCTTTTCTTATGAATCTCTTGCTTAATAAGATTACACATTCATTTGACTCCTACCCTATTTATTCTTTGAAATCTCGAGACACATTCTGATATCACATCATTTAAGTATTGTTTAAATGCTTCCCATGCATTGTCAAAATTTTTCCCATCCAGCAACCCATCCCACTGAACTCAGAATACTCCTCAGTTGGTCATAATTTTCTACTTTGTAGTTCAGCATGTAACCTTTTCTGAATGCAACATTCATAAACTTAGTCATTTCCCAAGTGAATACCATATAATCACTGTCACCGACTGGAGGCAGAATAGTTACGTCTTTAACTGAAACGCCCTCTGACACTAATCAAATCTAACACTCTTTGACCTCGAGTTTCTTCTTTCACATACTGCTTGAGGAAGTTGTTCCTCAACAGCTCAGTAAATGCATTTTTATTTTTCTCATGAGATGCTACTGCTACCCAATCAATATTTGGTTAATTAAAGTCTCTCATTATGATTACTCTTTTTCCACTCATCTTTTCTATTTGATGATGAATTTTTCATCACTAGCAACCAATCCACCAATAGTCTGTAACAACACCCTGCTATGTAATTGATCTTGTTAGATTCCACCTCACACCTCATGGTTTTTTCAAATTCACTGCCACATGAAAAATTGTTACTAGTATTGCAGTCATAGGTCTCAACTCTAACTGGATTCAAGACATTTGATATCATTAGCAGCACCCTCATTCCCTCTCCTCTCCTGTCTATCCTTCCTAAAAATACTGTACCCTTGACACTCGATACCAGTTAGTATGTCTGATTCTGTTAGCCAGGTCTCACTAATTCCTACAATCTGAGGTCCCAACATATTGACTAAGGCAACAAACTCAACCCTATTTGTTTTTTTCACTATAAGTTAAAGATGCCAAGAAATTATATTCTTGGTTTTATCCTTTATCGAAGCATAAGCAAACAAAGTTTGCACATGAAGTAACCTCATGACTGGGCTACTTGTATATAAAGGCTAATGACTTCACATCAGTTGCCTTAGTATCCTATAATGAAAAGCACATACCCTTACTGACATGTATAATGCTATGTGTTATGGGAAAGGTCCAGACCAGTTTCAACCTTTATTGAAGTCTTCTAGTAATAAGGTGACACCTTTTGACTACCTGTATATGGGAAATATATGACTTCTACATTTTTTCAATCTTGGTTTCACTTCTGGGTCCAGCTCTAACTGGTGAGACCTCAGTAAAGATTGTAACCAGTCTAGGTAGTGACCCTTCCCATAATGCACAGCATTATACATCTCTGTAAGGATATGTGCTTTGCATTATGGGATACTAAGGCAATTGATGTGAAGTCATTAGCCTCTATATACAAGTAGCTCAATTGTGAAGTTACTTCAAGTGCAAACTTTGCTTAGACTTATAAAATATAACTGGTCATTTGAGAAAATAAAATAAAATTTGTCATTTTGAACTATGTTCATACTGTTTGTTTTGAATTTTTCTATAAAGAATATAATTTTGAAACAAAATTTAAAAAGTTGCCACAAATTTGAATTTTCATTAGACTGGCTAATTTGTAAAATGATGTTTCCATAATCATAGTAGTGACCCTTCCCATAATGCACATTTTAGAGGATGTTGACTTCACATCAGTTGCCTTAGTATCCCGTAATGTTTTTGTTTATGTGACACTAAGGCAATTGATCAGACTTCACATCACATAAATAGAAATAGAGTAGAGGAAGTTGCTTCATGCTTATGCTTTACACTTGGATGTAGGGTTAACAAGAATGTAATTTCTTGTCAAGTATAATGTACATTATATGATCATAGTTTAAGGAAAATAAAAAAACAGTCTGTTTACTACTATTATGATCTGGTTGATGAAACTTGGGATCAACAAAATATTATTAGATCTTAAAGGATTTTAGAATTTTAAGTTATTTTACTAATTTTTAATTGCCATTTTTTATTATTTACTGACTTTTTTTTTATTATAATAGTAATAATTTCTTTGTTGAATTATGAAAAGATATAGAATGCTAGTTTGGTTAGGTTCTGTTATTTTTCTTACAAATATTAATAAAGTTTTTATTTATTTATTATTATTATTTTTTTTTTTTAGTTATGGCTTGGCTTAAAGAAGAGGCACCCTTAACTGATGAACAACTGCAGCAGTTATATGTTGAAATGGGTGATTTTGAGGTATATTTGCAGATTTTTAAAAATATATTTTATTCTTCAAATTTAAATTATTAACTTAATAATTTAATAGATATTTATAAAAAAAATGCAAATATTTTTGCTAAGGTATGCTTTTATTTTCTGTGCTTTTGCATTACTAAATATTTTGAAAATTTTAAATATTATACCTGTTCTACTTTAAAAAAGGAAGCTGTCATCATCTTGGTCATGTATCTGTCGTTTGTCAGCTTGAACAATTTAGGCTTCATTAATCTGCACATGTAATGCACATTGGTCAGGAGATGAGCAGAGTTTGTGTTTGCGAAACAAGTGTTAAATCAAAATAATGATCAAAGCTGACAAACCGATATTTCATAATTCGTAAAATGGAATTTGAGTATTCCTTCAAATAGGGAGTTTATAGTTTACCTTCAACATTATTTTGACTTAGAAAAATGATATGTATATATGTATTATGTTATGTTCAAAAAAAATTTCTTTTTTTTTTTCTTTTTTTTTTCTATTCTCAAGTTCCAGGATTTTAGAATTATCGATTTCTGTTTTGATATCAGTTTTGCCATATTTTTGAATTGAAGTTTTTTATCGATTTCAGTCTATATATTTCTGTTTCAATTCAAGTTTTTCAAATTTCTATAATTTATTATTATTATTATGGATTAATTTTGCATTCTCGTTTGAAATAAAAGCTGTGCTGCTAAATATGTTTATTACAATCCAACTAAATGTGATTCTTGTCTAAGAGGAATATTATATCCTTAAGTTTCTTCACATTCTGTTCAATAAACCCCTTTGCATTATTTCACCATCAGCTCAAAATTCAGCTTCCTATGTTGGTTGCTGGTTAAAAGCAAGTGGCAGACTTTGGAGACAGTGATGTCCTAAGATGAAAAACCTGAACAGGACATTGCTGTGGGGATAACAACATTGTCTGTTTATTGGATGATTAGAAGCAGATTTTGGGATGAGCACTGAATTCAGTTGTAAAAGTCTTGATTGGGCCTAACTGAATCTAAATTAAGCTTTACCTTTGGTGTCAGCTCAGTGGTGGCAATTTTCTTTGGTGGTCAAACTTGAATGATCATGGCAATCTCATTTCAAAAATGCATTATTTCTGAGCATTATTCAACATCGAACAGCCTACATGCAGTTGGATGTTGAATTTTCCTTTTATTCTCGGAAAGCCTATATTAGTGGTGCTTGTAATTATATGTTATTTCATTTCTTGAGAAATTCAGCAAGTAATATATATATATATATATATATATATATATATATAATTATTAACTTATGAATTCTCAAGAAAATTACTCATATAAATTAAAGCATTTTTGAATGAAAAATGAAACATAAGAAAAAAGCATTAATATTAGCAGTGTTTTATAGGATTTAAGGATAGTGAGTATTAAAAATAAATAAATAAAATTCTTAATGAGAAGGGGAAGGGATTGTATGGTTTTAAAAAAAGTGGAGGCCCCATGACAATCAGTGAGTAACTGATTCTTATGGGGTCCTAGTAACTAATCTTACCTCTGTGGGGGGGTTATAATTCTGAATTTATTTCTCTATTTTGGTTGATATTTTTTATTGATTTAAACATTAATATTCAGGTTGTTTATTTTTATATATATTTTTTCTGATTCGAGTCCAAATTTAAATTTAGATTATTTTTTAAAATATCTTTCAAATTATTATTTATTTATTTACTTTTTTTGGTAAATACTAATTTTATTAATTTGGATTTGATTCAATTTCTCATCCCTGGTCTGTATGCTTCTGTGTTTATTTTTCATAATTCAGACATATCCACATAAATAGTTTCTTGAATTTATTCAATATACCAGTTTTGCAGACTCTGACTTGCCTCTTCAGGATTCAATTAACAAAAATAAAGGAAAGGAATCTATTAATGTATTTTTTGAAGAGGTGGAAGTTGTATACATTGGGAGAACAGTAATGAAGAAGACTGTTTTATGGCAGAAGTGTATGGAATGAGTATTTGATTTGGCGAGTCTGGAGCTGACATGGAGCCAGTTCAGTGGAGCAGCATTCACGAAAGTACCTATAGTCAGTTAGTTAGTGTATGATAGTACAACAACTGTGAGGCCCATAGAGCAGGTATGGCACCATCTTTATTTAAAAAAAAAAACAAAAAACAAAACAGTATGATGCTATTGGTTTTAATGTGTTTTTGTTTGTAAATGGCATGTGTTCTCCTGGTCAGTTTGCCTGGTGCCGGAGAAAAAATTCTGCCATCCCTGTTTGAGATCGGCTAACTCATCTTCAATTGAAAAACCTTGATAAGATTCTTCATGTCCTTGACAATTCGAATCCAGGTCTTTCCATCTAAAGGGCATCATTGAAACCAATTGAGCTACAGAAGTTACAAAATAATTATAGAAAAGGCATGATGAAGAAACAGAGCATCTGTGGATTGGAGGGAGTTTCAGAGAGGGAGAGCCATCTGTTAAACAAATAGCTCTTTTCTCGATGCAAGGAGGTATTCTAAGCATTCATTTTGGTGCATTCCAGATATGAAAGAGCACTGTTCTAGTGTTGGATGGAGTTGGGATTTATAAAGTGTTAGGAGTTTAGCAGAAGAGAATTAATGTTTAGAATAAAAATTACTAAGCGTTTTGGAGGTTGAAGAAGTCATAGATTTGGCGTTTTCATGCCAGGATAGACTATGTCTGAAAGTCAGTCCAAGAAGAAAAAAATGCTGATCTTATTGGCGAGAGGAGCATTATCAAAAGTGAGGAAGAATGCGGCAAGGTCTTTCTTCCAAAAAATAATACTTTATTATTATGTTCGGGTAGCATTAAAATACACTAAATTATCTTCACCCTACTTGAGAATGGCTCAAGTGTTTAAGATGTTGGCTATAGAAGATTTTGAAGCCTCAGTTGTCTGAGTGCTACAAGGTTTTGTTAATGACAAAGAAGAATACTGTCATCAACAAAGCTATGAATAGAATCAGACATTAGTGAAAGAAGAGCAGGAGATGTAGTGAAGAAGCTATTTTCTTGATGACCTTCTCCATCACTTTTGAGATTATTAATATAAGAGCAATGGATGATAGCTTGCTGACTTTTATCTCCCTATTTAAGAACCTGGATAAAAGCTTACTTGAATAAACAATTTGGATAAAATTTTGCTTCCATGATGTTGATAGATGTATACATGAGTAGGATAGTTTCTAAAGGTAATACAGGATAGGTGTTAATTCTACAGCACAAGCTCCTCTTAGTACAACTTTAGTGATAGCATCTGAGCTGCAGGACTTATTAGTATCATGGTTATTGAGTTCTTCTGTTACCCTTCTGTTGAAAGATCAAAGGAGGCATACTGAAGGTGGTTTGTTGAATAGGAGTGGGGTGGGGGATGTACCTTTGTTTTCTAAACAAGAGTTGGAGGAACAATGCCAAGAGGAAGAGAAAGAGAGAGAGATGGAAACATGTTAAGGCAGAAGTTTTGCCCAAACAGCCTTGGCAAGGGACTAGAAGGCTTTACTGCTATTTGAGGGGGGAGACAAACTTAGTGTGTTGCATCCTACAAAGTCTGCTTTTGATTTCTGATATTTTTGACAATTTTTACAGGCTGTAGTAAACTGAGATAGAGGCTGGAATTTTTAGTTTCAAACATTGAGTGTATACTTCAGTTTTATTATTATTATTATTATTATTATTACACTACACCTCCAGGGAATCCAAAGACTCATCGAGGGAGGTCACTTACTCTACAACTCTCCATCTCCACCAATGCACCAACCGCAACTACCATTACCTACACCAATGCCATCTACCGCCAACCACCAACACTATTATTTTCACAGACAATCACAAACATCCATGCCCACGCTTGGATTCGAATCCGCATCCTTTTGGCTGGAGAGCGGATACACTAACCACTCGGCCAACCAGGCCGGCAAGGCCTTTTGTACTTTGTATTGATGGGGACTTGGATAGTAATTGGGAATTTTTAATGGAGTGGGAGCCCAGCAAGAATACTTTCAGTTTATAGATCAGAGCAAGTATTTAGATCGGGAGAGCTGGAGCAATAATCAAACAGTGGAAAAGCAGCAGCATAGACATTCCATTGGCACCATTATAGTGCAATAGGACATAGGCTTAGAAAGTCTTGGTGGAGGACAATGTACAGAAAAAGTAACACGAACAATGTTGTGAAAGTTTCAAGAGGTAATGTCACTTGTATATTTGAAAGAAGATCTGATTAAAAAAAGATCCAGGGTGTTTGGAGAATGATTGGAATTCTGGTGGGTAGGTAGGTTAACAATTTGTATTAGATCATTACTGACAGCAAACAATTCAGTTTCTCTTCCAGCTTGGTCTGTGAAGTCAGAATTGCAAAAGTTGAAATCTGCAAGGATGATTATCTTGTTGTTTTTATGATTAGACTGTATGTGATCAAATTTCTGATATAGATAATTAAAGAGGTCAGTATAATATGGTCAATGAAGGTAGCAAATGAAGGCATCAAAATAGGCAAGGAAATCTTGAGCTAAAATTGATCACATAAAGGAGATTCCAGGTCTGATAATCTTTCACGAGAATATCAGACCTGAAAAAAATGCATGTTCTATTCTTCATACAGAAGATGGCATGCATAATGTACTGTGAGAAAATTTAGCTGAGCTGTAGTCATAGAAGATGCTAGTTGAGGTTCATTGATGAATAGCAGATTTAACAGAAAATAACAGGATTTGGATGTGAATAATTGGTATTGGTGTGCATCATTGTTGTTGTTGGTATTAAGCCCCCAGATGTTGGTAAAATCTATGTGGAATACAGAATTGGTAGTTTTGTTGGGTTTTTTTTTGGGAGTATATTTTTATTTATTTATTTATTTTGACTGTTTTTTGTATTTTTGATATTTTTATGATATTTTTTAGTTGCAGCAATACTAACTTTTTATGCTGTCTGTCATGTAGCATTTTGGGATATGAGGACATGATTATTACACAGGAAGTGCCCAGACTCCAATCCAACTATGGCCCCCAGGAACCGCCTATCAGAGAAAGCTACAGCAAGATTATTTGCCAGTTGATCGGGAATCCTCCCAAAGTGTTAACAATAGGTCCAATCTCACGCATCAGTCTGTGGAAACTGCTCTTTACTGCTGTGTCCTCAAATGGAGGACGTACCTTTCCCCAGTTTAGTAATTAGGACGTAGACAGCTTTCCCAGCAAGACTGCCACCATCCCTCCTGCATGTAATAAGGAAGGAAAGAGATGGAAACCAGAGACAATACTCTAGTGATGAAACATGGCAATGTCCACTTCATGTTTTCAATAAGCAGATAATGGTGTTTTATGGGACAATAAAGTTATCTACCCCATGAGACCAAATTGTATTAATTTGATCTAGCTAAATCCCAAATTGCCAGCCCATCCTCAAAATGTTGAAACAACATAATGGATGCCTGCTCAAACACAGCCCCAATTCTCTTTGTCAGGGAAACAGGGTGAACATCAAAAAAGTCAGCTACTGGAACAAAGCCCAGAACATGTCCAACTCAGCATCGACAGAGTGCAAGATTGGCACAGTCAACATAAGAAGCATCAATGGAAAAGAAATGGAACTAGCAGAAGAATTGGATAAGTATCATATTGACATAATAGCTGTTACCAAAACAAAGAAACAGGTGAGATCTTTCTAAGCAAGCAACAAATACAAGATGTTAATCCATGAAATAACAATCGAGAAAAAGAAGGAGCAGCTATAATATTAAATACTAAATATGAGAATAATCTTCTTGAATGGCAGGCAATATCAAAAAGAGTAATGTGGACTAATATCAGAATACGGAACTGAACAATAAGACTTATTTGTGCTTATGGTCCCACAGAAGGTTCTACCAAGGCATTAGACAGGGCAGCTGATCCCACAATAAACGAAAGGTTTGTCCCAGAGTAGGAAATGATAATGGTAATCACCTGTAGATTTCTACTCAGGACATGGACTGGTTATTACTAACACCATGTTCCAACATTAAAATGTACACAAATTCACATGGAGAGAAGATGCAAGCATTAAGAAAAGTCTCATAGACTGTGTTATTGTCGACTGATATTTTCCCACTGAATTTCAGGGCACAAGAGTATACAGAAGATTTGAAATAGGAAGTGATCAGCATTTAGTGTTGTGCTGGTTAAAATTGGATGTCATATTGAAAAGAAAGGTTCATGTAAGAAAGTTTGAAACAAATCAAAGTTGAACATCTATCAGATGTGAACTGTAGATTCAAATACATAAACATTATACAAGAAAAACTGAGAGTTTGAAAACTAGAACCAAACCCTGAGGATTCAGTGCCATCAACTGAAAGTTGCTATCAACTGAATGTTGGAAAAAAAAATCATTACAGCTATGTTGGAGTTGCTCTTAGGATGACAATCTCATAATTTTTGGCAAATTAATGCAACCATACTTGTTCAGGTTAGGAGAATTCTTCAAAGCCATTGCTGATTCAAAAAGTAATCTTTAAGATCTGTAGCAACTCCTAAATAGCACATTCGTTTTCCTCCATCTAATCCTATGTGAAGGAGTGTCCAAAGTGTGGTCTGCCAGTCCTGACTTTCCATAGTAATAGTAGCGAATGTGAATGTATTTTTTATGTTCTTCCAGGCAGATGTTAACTGATCTTCCTATTTGTCCATAGTAGGCAAGTCACAGTCACAAGGAACTTCATACGCTCCTGGGTGTGCTAAAGGATGAAGTTTATCCTTAGACGAGCGGATCAGAGTTGCTAGTTTTACATGCGGTTTGAAAATGGTGTGAGGGCCATCTTGCATCAGTACTTTGGCTATCTTTTCTGATGTACCTCTGACATAGGGAATAGAGATGGTCATGTTGTGTTCCTGTGTATTAGGGAGGGAGGGAGGAGTAATGGGGCTGTGTAGTATTTTATCTATTTTGTAGGCATTGTAGCCATTGGCTAAGAACGTATGGCACAGATAATTGAGTTCTGTGGTCATAGCTATATCATTAAAACATATAGCTCTGACTCTGTGTGTGATTGTTTTTAAAATGCTATACTGTTGGACTGGATGATGATGATGGTGATGATGATGATTTTCTAACGATACAGCTCTGACCACAGAATTGAATTATCTGCGCCATATGTTCTTAGAAGAATTCTTCTAACCTGAACAAGTATGGCTGTATTAATTTGCCAAAAATTTGGAAGACTGTCATCTTAAGAGCAACTCCCACATAGCTGTAATGATTTTTTTTTACATGTTCTTTTGAAATGCCTATAGTCTCAGCAATTTCAAGCATTTTGACTCGCCGGTCATCCAATGCAATATCGTGCACTTGATCAATGATTTCTGGTGTTATTACACTTTTTGCACTTCTTTCACATAGATCATCTTCAAGGTTGGTATGGCCATGTTTAAACTTAGCAGCCCATTTCTTAATTGTCGAAAACGAAGGAGAAGAATATCCATAAACTTCTTTTATGAACTTCGAATGAATTTCTTTTGGTGTTAAACCTTCTTTTACAAAGAATTTATTACCACACACAATACTCAATTTTATCCATTTCGAGGGATACAGACAACACTTTTGCTTCAGACAGCTGTGTAAAACAAACTATTTGATAGACTGACTAGCAATTTCACATGGATACTTATGACAGATGTATCAACTTAGAAAAAAAATAAATCTTGCTGATAGTGTTGTCATCTATAGTCGAGGCTGAGAACTTTTTAGACCACCCTCATACTACAATATTGGATATCTAATCATGCGAAGTGAATGACTTTACATTTACTGACATCCATTTTCCCATGCCCACAATTCTAGCCTTATTCAAATAATTCTGCAAGTACTACATATCAGCCACATTGCTGATTACCCTGCCTATCTTTGCATCATCAGCAAATAGCTGTATGTCACAAGCTAAATCATTCCCAATGTCATTAATGTACAGATTGAATAACAGTCGACCAAAGACTGATCCTTGTTGTACACCACTGGTTATCTTAAATTTTGCAGACTTACATCTCTTGTATACCACTTTTTGATATCTGTCAATTAGCCATCCTATTATCCAAACCCCACATTCTCCAATTTATGCAACAGTCCTCCATGCTGTCTTCTGTCAAAAGCCTTTTCAAAATCCACAGCTATCATGGTTAACAATATTATAGAATGTGAGCAAGTTACTAAAACACATAATAAATCCATGCTGTTCATTACAAAGTAGAGATTCTCTGTCAACCCATTTCTGAATGGAAGCCCTAACCGACTTTTCCAAAATCTTCATCATCACCACTCCTGAGATTCTGATTGGTTGATAGTTGGATACATGGGTGTTTGCATCCACCCTTGTCTAGTGGGGATTACATTCTTTCCACTCCTGCAGAATCTTCCCTGTTCTGAAACTCAAATTATAAAACCTGGTTAAAGGAATACAGTTCAGATGAACACTCTTTTAGCATCTATGCTGATATCCCATCAGCCCCTATTACTGAATTCTTATTCAGTTTGTGCAGCAACTGTAATACCTTCTCCTCATACTCAGAGTTATTTCATCTAGTGAAGAGATAGCAGTGAGTTCAATGTTGCATACACCAGCTTGATAGCTTTTAACAAAATGAGCACTCATTAGTTGAACAACCTCTTCTGCATCTGGTACCCTTACACCATCTGCATTCAGTAGAGTTATTCTTTCATATTCATTCTTTCTTTTATTTGCAGCATATCGATAGAATTCTTGTTGGTTGTCTTTAGCTTGCAGAGCCAGTTTCTTTTAATACTCAGACTTAGCTTTCCATACAACAGTTGTGACTCTTCTGGCTTTCTGCTTATAATTTTCATAACGAATGTCATTCTTATGCACACGGTATTTCTACCATATCATCCTTTTTTTTACGAATCTCTTGCTTGATAAGATTGCACATCTGTTTGATTCCTACCCTGTTTATTCTTTGAACTCTCAGGACACGTTCTGATGCATCATTTAAGTATTTTTTAAATGCTTCCCATATACTGTCGATATTCTTCCCATCCAGCACCTAATACCATTGTGCTGAACTCAGTATTATATGAACGTTCATATAACATACTTGCCAACATCTTAAAAATGTTGGCAAGTATAGTCGTACAAATCATAGTGAATATGGGTGAGGGTGGGTCAGAAGTGCTGGTATAGAGACATTAACAGTGTCTATGGCAACAGCATCCTTTTAATTTTTATGGCTTTTGCATGAATCATGGGAGTAACTGTACATAGCATCAGGAATGCCATTAAAGTGTGCAAGGCAGTGCTAAATTACAAGTTATGTCATCATTGTAATTGACATTAAAATGAAATAACATAATATGATGTATAGTCCGGGCTCAACAAATGTGTTTTCCCATTCACATGTGGCAGGTGAATTTTGCCAGTTGGGGAGGAGGTGAAGATTGTACAAAATAAAATATTTTTCATTTAATAAATAACTTTCTTAGCAACTTTTTGACTTTTAGAAAATATTGATTCAACACCATTGATGACTTTATGGAACTCCTATTGACTTATTGAAATATATCATAAAAAATGGGGGAGGTGGGTTCATGGACAAATACGTTTTTTGTTTGTTAAGTAGGGTTTTGCATAATTTATTGAGTTCTGTATATTGCTGGCATGATCTATCTGTTTTTTATATAGTTTGATGCCAGTATTATTTAAATCCCAGCATTTATTGTATGTATTGGTGTGGTTTCCTGAAAATTGCCAACTTTCAGGAAATGTGCTGCTGAGAAATCTTTTTGAACAAATGAACTAATCAAGTGGTGCTCATTTTGAACATTTGTTGCATTTTATATATAGGCAGCTTTGAAATATGTTCAACCATCAGCAAAGAGAGAAGGCTTTGCAACAGTGCCTGATGTTACATGGAATGATATTGGAGCCTTAAAAGATATACAGGAAGAACTGAAGTTGACAATTTTGGTAAGTTTTTGCTAAGTTTTAAGATTTTATTTTAAACAAATGTTCTTCATTGAATTTCACAATTTCATTACCAAATTTTTTTTATTTTAGCTATTTAAAATTTATATTGAAGGAGGAAACTAAAGTATATTGTGACCCAAAACCCTTTTGTGTTTTTTGCTGTTACTGTTTTTAAATAGCTCATGGAAATGAAACTCATAAATGTTATCTTGCAAATTTTATATATGCAACATATCATATCACTTATTATTGTAGACAGTTCCCGACTTACATCAACTTGGACTTATGCAAATTATCCTGAAAAGCTATGGAAAAAAAAATCGTATGTTAAATCAGTTTGTATGGGATATCTTTCATATATTTTCACCATATCTACAGTGGTTAAGCACTGCATATCATAGTAATATGCATCCAAAGGGGGGGGGGGGGATCACCTGTTGCAGTTTTATGCAGAAGGCAAATGAGTTCCTGTTGAAATATCATTGGATGTGAATTTTTGATATTTAAAATAGTCTCACAATTAGAAAGTGAGTAATGCAATTTAACATAATTTGTTGTTCATAAAATCAGAAACTTGTTTCTGAACTGAAGTGTGACATTCCATACAATGGTATTTTCCAAGGAAAGAAATTAAAAGTTCATATTTATTTCAATAAAAGTTCATGTTTATTTCAATAAATGTTACTTAAAAAAATATATATAATAAATATTTGACATACTGATTTTCAATGCAAGCATTTCAGAATTGCACAAATATAATTTCTGCAGTATTGTTATTAAAATGAAAGAATATGAATTTGATTTGAAGAATAAAAGACTGCCAGTTTATTACTACTGAATTCATTGAAAAGAGTGATCCATGGTCATTTCAGGATTGATTATTTATTTTTGCACATGTGAAATTCGTATTTATGTTTGAGAAGAGACAAAATAAATAAATTGTACAGCTAAAAATTCAAATATTGGAGGAAATTCCAAGGAACACAAGTGCACTTTAAGTCAAGTGACTGAAAGGTCGCTCCCTTACAGTTAATCCATTAATGGCTCTACAATCACCATTAAAGAATTAACAGCAGAGGAGGGTAATTACATGATGAAAGGTAGAATGATGATGTGTGGATCCATGAAAAATGCTAAGGTTGTCTGTTTCATTCACCTTGGCTGGTAGGGTGGTTAAACCACATCAAGAATGATTATCAGCATCATATAGATTCAAGATAATATACATTTTGTTATTATTTCTCTCTTGTATCATACTTTCTGAATAGATCATGGTTCTGTATGTTATATTGCTAGAAAAAATATCACATACATGTACACAAGTTATGCTAGTAAGTTTTGTTATTTTTTATTTCTTTTCTGTATTATGTATTGATTTCTTCTTCTTCTTCCATTCCTTTTTCTGTCTTAAGCTCTTTCAGCTAGTACAGGATTCACATCTCAGCTAAGTCTTTTTGGATGTTTTACTCCTAGCGATGATACAGTCTTTCTCTACGTTGCTTTCCATCAGGTTGCATCATGAATGCTTGTGCAGCCATTCTTTCTACATGTCCAAGCCATCTCAAATTGCAAGCTCTGATTTCATCAAATAGAAGCAGAGTACAGAATTCTGTTGTTCTTGATTATTTCTTCTGCTCCATTCACCTGCTGTGTAATCTCCTACAGGTCAAAACTTTTCTGAGGATTTTATTTTCAAAAATCTGTAAAGCTTTTTCATCTGTTATTCTCCAAGTTTCTACTCCATATAAAATAATTGGTCTAATAATTGTCTTGTATATTTCTTCTTCAACTCTGTTTGACAGAATTTTGGAAGATAGTAAATGATGTAGTGAACAATAAGATTATTGAAATCATGTATTCTAGCTTGTATATCTGACATAATTTTATTATCTTGTGTAATTAGCGTTCCAGGATATTTGAAGGAAGTTGAATTTTTTAATTTTAAGGTTATTGATAGTAAACTGGTCCATTTTCCCTTGATTGCGATTCTTACATACTTTTAAATATTCAGTTTTATCCAGTTGATTTGTAATCCTAGTTTTTTCAGTAGAAGTTTTGAGCTTTATGAATGGTATTCTCATAAAAAATCTACTGGTCCTGAAACTAGCACCAAATAATGTAATGATTTATAGTAATTAAATGTATCCTTTAATGGGAGGTAACTTTCTGGTAACCAACTTCAAGAATTTTATTTATTTCATATTTTATAAACTAAATACAGCCTGGATGGTCATTTCATCAAAATGAAGACTGGGTAGTTCATAATGGCATTGTCCTTATTTTATGGATTTGTTTATTTTTTTGAGATTACTATGGGTGGGGGGGGGGGGGGGTGGGGGGGGGGGGGGGTGGGGGGGGGGGGGGGTGGGGGGGGGGGGGGGTGGGGGGGGGGGGGGGTGGGGGGGGGGGGGGGTGGGGGGGGGGGGGGGTGGGGGGGGGGGGGGGTGGGGGGGGGGGGGGGTGGGGGGGGGGGGGGGTGGGGGGGGGGGGGGGTGGGGGGGGGGGGGGGTGGGGGGGGGGGGGGGTGGGGGGGGGGGGGGGTGGGGGGGGGGGGGGGTGGGGGGGGGGGGGGGTGGGGGGGGGGGGGGGTGGGGGGGGGGGGGGGTGGGGGGGGGGGGGGGTGGGGGGGGGGGGGGGTGGGGGGGGGGGGGGGTGGGGGGGGGGGGGGGTGGGGGGGGGGGGGGGTGGGGGGGGGGGGGGGTGGGGGGGGGGGGGGGTGGGGGGGGGGGGGGGTGGGGGGGGGGGGGGGTGGGGGGGGGGGGGGGTGGGGGGGGGGGGGGGTGGGGGGGGGGGGGGGTGGGGGGGGGGGGGGGATTCATTTTTTATATTTAGAAAGACATCCCAACTAATGTTATTCTGATTTTTATGTGTGGTCTCTTTGAGTTTACTTAGGTAGGGCGATATCGATGTTTATTCTTCTTTCCGTCAATTTACTATTTCATAGCGAACCCTCTCTCTCGTTTCATTTTGGTTGCCTAAGAAATATCGATGTTTATTTTAATTTTTTAAATTTAGTAAAAAAAAAAAAAAAAAAGATTACAAGCATTTGTTTTTCCAGTCTATTTTTGACATCCGTGCATCATGGTACATGAAGAAATTTCATAGTGAATGCTTTGCTTTCTCTATGTAAAAAAAATGTGGCTAATATTCCTTTCTCGTAGATAGGCTTATACGTTGGTTATGCATTTCTAAATAACTTAGGGAATTGAAACAACGTAGATCCGAATATAAATTAAATAATACTTTAATAGATATTTCCGATATTTCGGCAATGTCTCATTGCCATTTTCTAAAGGAACTTACAAAAGGCAGGAGCACAACAGGCCCTAACAATATAGTAACTGGAAATGAAGATATGAAGCTATCTTTCTCCTAGAAGTCCTGATGGTGCCCTCTGGCGGGCTAAGTAGGCGTTCTTGGCCGTTGGGCTGAAGGTCTGCTGATGTATGCCTCCCAAATTTGGGGCAGTCGCATACAACCAAATTTATTGAGGTTTGGGGGTGATCCAGATTGAAAGAGGAATCCGCCACCTTCCACATCAAATATTTAGCTAATTTGTGTAAGACTGGATGTAGCTTGTGTCCTTTCCATAGCAAAACCACCCAAAACCAATATATCCAACAAGGAATTTGAAGCCCTACAGGAATTGAGAAATAATAAAGAATTAGTTATCACCAAAGCGGATAAAGGAAATGCAACTGTAGTACTTAACCAAAAGGACTACAAAGGTAAGCTGAATGCTCTCCTATTAGATCGGGCTACTTACCTCCCTATCAATTACAATCCCACCAACTCACAAATTAGAAAGCTTCACAGCCTCCTTAAGAAAGTCACTTCTTGGCCTGTAGAAGTTACCAACAGATTAAAACCGTTTAACTCTATACCCCCCCCCCCCCGTATTTATGGACTCCCAAAAATACATAAAGAAAATGTGCCATTACGTCCCATAGTGGATGGCATTGATTCCCCCACATACAAATTAGCTAAATATTTGGCCAAAGAGCTCACACACTATACTGGCAACACACCATCACACAAAAAACTCAGCCCACTTCAAAGCCAGCATAGAAAACCTTACACTCCAACATAATGACATAATGGTCAGCTTCGACGTCTCCTCCTTATTCACCAATGTCCCACTCAAGGCAACTTTAGAGCTAATCCAAGCTAAATTTTCTCCCGATATTTCAGCCCTATTTCAGTTCACAATGAACTCAGGCTATTTCGTTTGGCAGGGAAAATTCTACAAACAAATAGAAGGGACAGCCATGGGCTCACCACTCTCCCCACCCTTAGCCAATTTCTTTATGGAGACCTTTGAGGAAAAAGCCTTAGCCTCTGCCCCACTAAAACCAACCATATGGCTTCGCTACGTTGATGATGTGTTCGCTATTTGGCCACATGGCTCTGAAACACTCCTCTCCTTCCTCACACACTTAAACAACCAACACGCCAGAATCAAGTTCACCCTGGAAAAAGAGGAAAACAACTGCCTCCCTTTCCTAGACACACTAGTCACCCGCCAGCCTGATGGAACTTTGGTTTTCTCAGTTTACAGAAAACCCACCCATACAGGCAGATACATCCACCAACAATCTCACCCCCCCCCCCCCTCACAACAATATGGAGTGGTAAAAACACTATAGAACAGGGCTAAACTAATCTGTTCTAACGACATAGCCCTTAACACTGAACTAAATCACATCCTAAACACTTTCTCAGCCAATGGCTACCCCCCCCCCCCCAAAAAAAATCCAAAAAATATTAAAACCTACAAACCACAGCCCCCCTCCTCCCCCCCTCCACAAAAAAGATTACTCTAAATCCATCATCATTCACTACATCCGAGGCACCTCAGAAAAAATTACCAAAATTCTAAAAAAAACATGACCTCACCTCCTGTTACAGGCCTTACAGAAAATTGGCATCCCTTATCCACTCTACCAAAGACCAACCACTTCCCCTAGACCTACCTGGTGTATACCAGGTCTCTTGCAGTTGTAAACTGTCGTACTTTGGCCAAACAGGCAGGACAGCGAATATCAGAATTTCTGAACACAAGGACTACATCCGGTTTTACAAATATAGCCATTCTGGTCTTGCAGACCATGCTCTGGATACTCGCCACAGAATACGGTGGAAGAAAGCAAAAATAATACACCGGAGCAAATATAAATTCGAAAGATTATTTATGGAATCAGCCTCTGCCCTAAGAAACTCCCCAAACCTCAATAAATTTGGTTGTATGCGACTGCCCCAAATTTGGGAGGCATACATCAGCAGACCTTCAGCCCAACGGCCAAGAACGCCTACTTAGCCCGCCAGAGGGCACCATCAGGACTTCTAGGAGAAAGATAGCTTCATATCTTCATTTCCAGTTACTATATTGTTAGGGCCTGTTGTGCTCCTGCCTTTTGTAAGTTCCTTTAGAAAATGGCAATGAGACATTGCCGAAATATCGGAAATATCTATTAAAGTATTATTTAATTTATATTCGGATCTACGTTGTTTCAATTCCCTAAGTTATTTATAATATTCCTTTCGTAATTAAGTTCATGTATTTCAGTAATGTAAACTTGCGTACTACAGAACTATATATATATATATATATATAAAACGTTTTTTAACTTGGGTATATTATGTATTCAAGATACCAAATAATTTTATATAAACTTGGTTTTAATCCTATTTCCCAAGTTAGCAAACGGACAAGAAAGTCAAGTTTGTGCCTGCAAGTAGTGCAAGTCCAAGACAACTCTTGGTAGTGCCAGTCGAGGCAACTCTTGGTAAAGGTGGATAAAGTTCTGATCACTTTTCTTAGTGTGTATAATACTAATATACTAATAACTAACTATATAATAACTAATAAAACGTAATATACTAATAAAGTATACTAAGAAAAGTGATCAGAGCTTTATCCACCTTTACCACGAGTTGCCTTGACTGGCATTACCAAGAGTTGCCTTGGACTTCCACTACTTACAGGTGCAAACTTGACTTTCTTGTCTGTTTGCTTACTTGGGAAATAGGATTAAAACCAAGTTAATATAAAATTACTTGGTATCTTGAATATATATATATATATATATATATATATATATATATATATATATATATTCATTTTTCTAAATTAACTGACTTAAACCCGAGAATTATAACACAATGACATTTATTTGAAAAAAAACGCAACATGTTTCGTCAAAAATGACTTCTTCAGGCGATAAGAACATAGAAAAGATAATAAAAGACACTTAAATTAACATTGACACACTCCAAAGCTATACAATTACCAAGTTAATATATTGTACTGTAAATTACAGTTATTATGAGCTTGAACTACAGTCCGAGTTAATGTTCTATTGTTGTGCACCTGTGCGTGTGTGGAATCACGCGATCTCCAGTATCTAATAATAGAGTTGAAAGAGTCAGCCAAATTATAGCTAAGATTATTATTCAAATGCAAAGGGTCTAAGGTGATTTCCCTTGACTCGACAATGCGGCGCTCTATTTCATCATGGCAGACGTGTAGGTTTGAAGTCAATGTCCAATTTATTTCATGTTGGTGGCCTTCGTTGTTCGTGTTTATTGAAAGCAGGACATGGCCCGACAGAGCAGTTGCTCTGGTTCTCTTATAAGCAATGTCTGTCTGATGCTCTTCGAGATGTAGTAAGATAGATTTCTCTGTCTGCCCATAGTAAGGCTTTCCGCATTCACAAGTGACCTTGTATACACCTGGGAATTGTAGAAGGTTGTGATGTTGTTTATAGTTCTTGAAGCGTGATATTATTTTTGGCAGAGTCGAGAAGCACGTTTTTATGTTAAACTTCTTTAGAATTCTGCTCAGCTTTTTGGATAGTGTGCTGATATATGGCAAGACGATATGACCTTTGGAGTCGTCCTGTGTCTCTACATTGTTACGTTGACATCGGGATAATTGGTTGTTAATACTTTTTAGAGAGTAGCCATTGTTTTTAAAGGTCCATTTAAGATGTTGTAGTTCCTTTTTCAGTTCTTCTTCATCTGACAGTACAGATCTTGCACAATTCGCTAGAGTTGATATAATACCCAACTTTTGTGCTGGATGGTGATGGGAGGACGCATGCAAATATCTGTCTGTGTGTGTTGGCTTTCTAAAAATAGAGACTTTAATTGATTCAGGCGTCTTGGTGAGTTTAACATCTAGGAAGCAGATGGAACTATTTTCTTCAATCTCCATAGTCAATTTTATATCTTGATGGCGGTTGTTTAAGTGGTCGAGAAACTTGTGAAGATTCTCAGTACCATGCTCCCATATGAGGAATATATCGTCCACATATCGAAGCCAAATTTTTGATTTTAAAGTAAAAGAGGAGATCGCCTTTTCTTCAAAGTCCTCGAAAAAAATGTTGGCTAACACAGGAGAGAGAGGGCTTCCCATAGCTAATCCTTTGACCTGTTTGTATAGTTTTCCTTCGAATTCAAAATAGCTAGAGTTTACACAGTGAGATAACAGAGAGAACATTTTATTTGAAATCTTGTTTTTTAAAATATGGAGAACGTCCTGTGTCGGAACGTTCGTAAAGAGTGCTACCACGTCAAAGCTCACCATGATATCAGAAGATTTTAGTTTTAGGTCCTTTATTTTAGAGACAAAATCTGTTGAGTTTTTAATATTTAATATAAGAAGAAGATTTTCCCGCATAAGCTTTTAATGATGACGCCAAATATTTGGATAACCTGTATGTGGGAGTCAATGCTGTCTACTATAGGTCTCAGTGGATAGTTTTCTTTGTGTACCTTCGGGAGGCCATATAACCTTGGAATGAGTGGGTGTATTCCGTGGAATTTCTGTGGTCTTTTGTAGGAGATTATTTGTTCTATTGTGTATTTCTCTTGTTGGGTCTCTCTCAATTTCCAAATAATTATCTGAATTTAACAGTGCTAAGATTTTTTCTCGGTAGTCTATTTTATCTAGAACTACAGTTGCATTCCCCTTATCAGCCTTTAAGATGACAATGTCCTTGTTAATCCGTAGATTTTTAATTGCAAGTCTCTCACTAGGGGATATATTATCAGAAGGAGGTTTTGCGTCGTTGATTGCAAGTATTGTTTCGATTCGAAGTAAACTCGCGTCTGCGGTAGGAAGTAGCGAAGCTGCCTTCTCCATCTTAGTTAAAAGCAATTCTTTAGGGATGCATTTTGGTGCTAACACAAAGTTTAGTCCTTTTTCGAGAATTTTCTCTTCATCGAGACTTAGCACGTATGACGATTTGTTAACCACCAAATTCTTAAGACCGCTATGACAATTATTTAAGGTAGATCTTTCTTGTTTTGACTTGAGAAAGTTGAATTTTCTGATTAGCTTTTGTTTGTTTAAGTTTTGATAATGTAATGCACGGTGTGTACTTAATTTAGAAAAATGAACATATCCCAACCCCGAGTTAATAGTACGTTTCATATATATATATATATATATATATATATCTTCTTTCTTAGCATAAACTTTCATTTCCTGATATCATGATCAGGAAATGACACTGTCTACCGGCAATTTATTCTTACAATTCATTTGTAAATATGTAGGCTGTGTATTTTTTAATGCCTGGAAAAGAAACTTTTTTTTCCCCTGGAATTATTCATTCATTATTTGGTGCCACAAGTAAACATGTGGAGAGCAATTAACTTTTCTTAACAATTAACTAGAATCTACACAACTCTTAGTGACTGATCTTCAGGGCCGTTCCGTGGGTTTGCGCTGCCTGAGTGCAAAATTTTTGTGCCCCCCCCCCCCCCTTTAAAAATTAAAAGATCCCGAAGTACAATAACACGTTTCGAATAATTTTATTATACTGCACATTAAGAGGAAATCTCTCTCTCTCTGTAAAAAATATAGTTTATGATCCTTTTTCATTAATGTATGAATTTTTATTAGCTAATGCTGCTATTTAGAATTTATGATCAGAGATGTTGAAGCCTAGATTAATATCATGGCTTTTAAGACGTCATTAAAAGAGTTTTTTTTAAGGGGAAGGGGCGGAAAAATATGCTACTGCACGTGGCGACAAAATTTCTAGGGTTGGCCCTGTGGCCATTCCTGGTGAATATGGTGTTTGAGGTAGATATTGAAATCCCAAGTCGTATATTGTCTATTGGATTTCATAAGCAGGTGCATTGTCCTGCAAAAGCAACACGCCTCTGCTTACTTTCTCGAACCGATTTTCTTTCAGTACCTTCTTCAATTCCTTCAGGGCTGCTGTAACAGTTTCACCTTTCTTGAGGTAAGGTAAGGATTACACCATCCATATCCTAAAAGACAATGGCAAGAAGTTTCCCTGATTACTGTTTGGTTCGAAACTTCTTTGACCATGGAGAACCTTTGTGTCTCCACTCCATTGACTGTTGTTTGTTCTCTGGGTCATAGTGACGAAGCCATGTTTCATCAACGGTTAGAATATGAGCTAAAAATTTCACGAGGATGAAATCCCTTTATGAAATGTTCTTTTAACATCTCAACTATACCCGCCTCAGTGGCTATCATTCACTGCAACCAGTATGCCTCGCCAAAAAATCGCTTTCCGAACAAAGTAGGATAAATAGTAGTTATAAATAGTAGGATAATAAAAAGATATATACCTCTCAAAATAATCCAAAACAAACGAAAAAAAAAATAAATGCACACATATCTTCGCCCCCACACGCCTTATAATTCATTTTTCGGTGAACTGTATTTTCGATCAATTGCGCTTCGATGAATTGTCTTTTCGATTAACTGCTCATCGGTGAATTGTCTTTCGATGAATTGCTTTTTCGATTAATTGTTGTTCGATAAACTGATTTTCGATGAATTGTTTATTCGGTGAATTGCTTTTTCGATGAATTGCCTTCGATGAATTGTCTTTCGGTAAACTGTTTTTCGATGAACTCTCCGGATACCATTAAAATAATTGGAAAAGAGATTAAAATATAATTAAATGCATTATTCCCCCACCTCAGTAATGGAGTACTAGTTTTTATTATTATTATTCTGTGTTGTAAAATCTAATTTATCATAATCAAATTCATTTATCTTTGTCTTTACAAAAAAAAAGAAAATAAATGTCATTCAAATAATTTTATAAAATTTAAACTGGTTATTAAAATCATCCAAATTGTTTCAGACATCCAGAGGTCAGTATTCATGAATGATTCTTTGAGATGTTTCTAATGCACCAGCTACCAAAGAATTTCTAAAAATAAAAAAGTTGGCAAATCAACAAATTTGCTAAATTTCTAAAAAAAACTCTGCTGTCAAACCTCAACAACATCAAGTAAACACTGTAATAAATTTATCTTCCTTCACATCCTCAAATCAGAAGCAATTAGTGCACTATCTCTTGGTATTCCTGCACTTATAAAAATTTCTACAGAAGAATTATGATTCAAATTGAACGTGTACGCATATTGCCAACAATGTTGGACTGGATGTTGCCAATATATTAATTAAAGAAACATCTCCAAAAGTAATCTCTCCTATAAAGATATGAAGTACTGTTGGAAATCAAGAAGAATAATAAAATTGTAATTACTAAATCTGATAAGGGAAATGCTATAGTAGTTGTAAACTACTATGATTATACATTAAAACTCGCTTCTTTACTTAAAGATCGCTCAGTCCACTTTCCCTTAGACTGTGACTCTACCAATACAGAGATCAGATCACTTCACATGTTCCTTAAAAAGGTCACTTCCTGGACTGTTGAAGTTACTAATAAACTAAACCCATATAATTCTAGAACCTTCCCACCCTCCCAAATATATTTGGGGGGGGGGTTCTAGAATTAATGACATAATGACACAATCATAAACAAAATGTGTCATTATGCCCAACTGTAGATGCCATTGATTCACCCACATACATTAGCCAAACATTTAATCAAAGTGCTCTCCCAATATACTGGCAGCACTCCTTCACATATAAAAATCTCAGCTCACTTTAAAACCAGTACAGAAAATCTCGCACTCCAACACACTGACATTATGGTCAGTTTCAATGTCTCCTCTATTCACTAGTGTCCCACTTAAAGGCACTTTAGACCTTATTCAAACTGAATTTGCTGCTGCTGATATTTCAGCCTTGTTTAAATTCTTTATGAACTCTGGCTATTCTGTTTGTCAAGGAAAATTCTACAAACAAATAGAGGGGACAGCCATGGTCTCTCCATTTTCTCCTCCCCTGGCTGGTTTCTTCATGGAAACATTTGAAGAGAAAGCTCTAAACTCTGTCCCTCATAGACCCAGTCTTTGGCTACACTTTGTTGATGAGATGTTCTCCATTTGGCCACATGGTCTGGATGCGCTCAACATATTTTTAATACACTTAAACAATGAACATCCCAGGATCCAGTTAACATTGGGGGGGGGTGACAACAGTCTCCCCTTCCTAGATATTTTAATTACACACAAGCTTGATGGATGGATGCCTGGCATTCTCTGTTTAGAGAAAATCCACACACACACACACCAGTAGATCATACACAAATAGTCACATCATTTCCCCCCCCCCCTCTTCTCTCAACAGTATGGAATTGTTAAAACATTATAAACAGGGAAAAATTAATTAGTTCAGATAACACTATTCTCCTTACTGAACTTGATCACCTTCACAAAACCTTCTTAGACAATGGCTACAATTTGTACCATATCCAAAAAATATTAAAACTCCAAACCCATACACCCTCTCCAGAATGGAGACTACACCAAAGCTTTAACTATTCTATATATCTAAGGCACATGAAGAAAAACAACAAAAATCTTTAAAAAAAAAAAAAAATACAATATTTCAACCACTTAAAGATCATATAAAAAATTAGCATCCATTATCCATTCTACCAAAGACCAGCCACAGTCCCTAGACCCTAGTCCCTAGAATATTGTTTTTTTTTTTTTTTTTTTTTGAATGGAGAGTAAAAAGTTAAGAAACAGAATCAGCGAATAGATTTATCTGAGAAATTTTTTCGTGTCAAATTGTGTAAAACCACCAGATGATATAAATCCAGGAGGACTAATATTGTCTTAAATGGTAAACAGCAGTATAGTTTTGAAAAAAGTTAATTCCTTTAGCAATTTTTTAACTGCTACAGTTTTCTTTCTGCCAAATTGTTCTAGTCAATAAATTGGACTGAAGGTATAACATTTTATTTGTTTCAAGATAAAGGATGTGTTTTCTTTAAATAAGTATTCTTCATGATACTGCATATTATAGTATATTGAAAAAAGGACTGAAATTGGATTCTTGAGACAGAAAGGGGAAACATTTTTCATCAAAATGAAGTGATCATTTAATTTTAAAAAATTAAGCAAATAGAGTTTATTCTAAGTGTTTCTTCCTCATGAACTCTCTAAAGCCAAAAAAATTTTCTGATAAGATTTTTATCAGAATAATCTGAAGTCTAGTGAGGTAGGACAAGTATATTTCATTCTTTTAAGGAAAGAATGCTAGTTTAATTAGAGTTGAGAAGATTCAATTTGGAAACAGTTGTATAAATATATTGGAAAGCTTAAGCTTTTAATTCTAAAAATGCTTTAACAAAGAGTTTTTGAATTTGCTTTGCTTGTCGGTAAAACTTTTTTTTTTTTTTTTAAACTAAACTTAAATTTGTAGATTTGAGAGAGAGAAAATGTATCCCTCATGTAATGTTTTTTAAATCAAATTTTATGTACATATATTTATATAATTATTTTTATATTAGCTAAACAGTACTTTTATTGTTATTATTACAGTACCTGTTTCTTATATTTGGCATTGAGATAAGTGAATATAATAAATGAGATTTACTATTTCATGTTGGAGGTTTAATGGAATATTGACACTAGGAAAGGATTAAAATCTAATTTTAATGCTTCCAATATTTCATCTCAGTCACTGACACATCTTTAGGATGTACAAATAACACTTGTGATACACACACACACACCACAAAGACAACACAATAATTAATGGCATGCATGGGTAACACTTAAAGTCCAATTTAGGTGGTCCCCTCCCCTCCCCCCTCTATGAGCAATTGTAGGGAACCTAGGATGTAAACTGTGACCTCTGATGATTATTGTTTCCCAAATTTTGGGAAATTTTATGCATCCATATTTGTTTAAATTGGATTGATTTCTGAGTGCCACTGCAATGGTGGAGTATGGTAGTTTTTTTCTAAAAGATCCTGTGAGTTGTGTCCAATACATGAATTCTTGGATTCTCCAAGTTAGCACTACCTACATTCCACTAGATCACGTTCCCACAAATTACCGAGTTTACCAAGTTAAAAAATTTACTTAAAAAAAGTATCTTCCTGGCTACTGGACGTTACAAAAAAACTCAAACTGTTCAGTTCTCCCCCTCCATCCCCTGGTTATATGATTTACCTGAAATCCACAAACCTAACTCCCCAAGACCTATAATAGATGCCACTGATGCTCTATGCTACAAATGGTCAAAACAGCTGACACTCTCTTACCCCCCCCCAAAAAAAAAAAAAAACTGGACTTACCACATTCTATATAAAAAAACTCTACCCATTTCAAAACATTAATTGAGAATTTAACGTGAAATAATACAATATATTAGTAAGCTTTGACATCACCTCCCTGTTTACCAATATTGCCTTAAATGACACCATAACACTCTTAAAAATGTTTTTCCTTCAGATATCTTAGATCTCTTTTCCTTTGCCATCAATTCAGATTATTTTTCTTCAAAGAACAAAATTGATGCAAATTTTTAAATGGAAAATTTTGAAAAACAAGCCTTATATTCAGCCCCTCATAAACCTTCTATCTGGCTAAGATACTATAAATTATAGATGCCAAGAAATTATATTCTTGGTTTAATCCTTTGTCCAAGTGTAAGCAAACAAACTTTGCACGTGAAGTAACTTCATGCTTGGGCAACTCATATAGAGGCTAATGACTTCACATCACTTGCCTTAGTATCCCATATCCTTACAAACAAGTATAATGCTATGCATTATGGGAAGGGTCACTACCCAGACCGGTTTTGACCTTTATTGAGGTCTCATTAGTGGGAGCCAAACCAAGAAGTGATATCAAGGTTGAAGTAAGTCATATTTGCAGAAGTTATATTTCCATGTACAAGTAGCTAAAAGGTGTCACACTTTATTACTAAAATACTCTGGATTAGAGATTTAGATGTTGAAAGTTTTTCTGCTTGGTTATACTATAAATTAAATGTGTCCTCTATTTGGCCTATTGGCACAGACACGTTAGACTCCTTTCTCAGTCACTTCAAGTCTACATCCAAGAATCCAGTTTATGATAGAAAAGGAAAACAACAGTAGTTCACTCTAGACACCTTAGTAACATGCCTCCCAAATGGTAACCTTTTTTCATGATTCACTGAATATAGAAAACCCACTCACACAGGCAGATAAATTCACAAACTTTCCCACTACCCATCAACAATATGGCATCCGTAAAACTCTAACCAATGCAGCCTATATTATAATCTTTGTTCCAGTGGAACAAAGATTTCAACTGAACTCAACCATATACACAACATCTTCCTATGCAGAGGCTACAGTGATTACAGAATTAAAAAATAATCGGTTTCTTCCCCATTCCTCGGCCATCTCTTCAGAAGGATTTTAGAAATGCTATCGCCATCTGTAGCACATCAGAAAAAATAGCCAGGTCATTAAAAAAAATTACAATCTCTACACAGCTTTTAAATCCCACTGGAAACTTACTATCCTTATCCATTCTACTCTCTCTCAGTGCCTGGAGTATATAAAGTACCTTGTTCCTGCAAGCTGGCTTACTTCGGACAGACAAGTAGATCAGCCACTGTCCATTTAGATGAACACACATCTGCAATCATGACTATGGTCAATTGGCCTTGCACACCATGTATTGGATGTAACTCACAGAATCTTCTGGGAAAAAAACCACCATGCTCCACCATAGTAAATTGAAAAAGGAAAGACTGTTTTCAGAATCTGTAGCGGCACTTAGAAAGCAACCTAATTTAAACAAATATGGATACATAAAAAGTCTCAAAATGTGATAAACCTAGGCTGCCTACAAACGTCCATATTGGATCCACCACTTAGATAGGACTTGAGTGTCACCCACATATTTCATGAAATATTGTATTGTATTGCATTGTGTGTGTGTGTGTGTGTGTGTGTGTGTGTGTGTGTTATTTGTACTCCCTGAAGATATCTCAGTGACTGAGACTAAATATTGGAAGCATTAAAATTAGTTTTTAATTCTTTCCTAGTGTTGTCAGTACTCTATTAAACTTCCAACATGACATTCTCCCAGCACTTAGGTTGGACTTTAGTGTCATTTACATGTTTCATGAGGTGTTGTTTCTTTGTATGTGTGTTATGAGTGTTATTTGTACTCCCTGAAGATGTCTCAGTGACTGGGACATCTTCAACACTTAAGCCTTAACATAGAGATTTACTATTATGGGATTCATCATGAAAGAGTACTTTATTTCATTGCACACTGTCTCTGTTACTTAATTCTTCAACTACATGACACTACCACCATCTTTTTTCCATCACCAGTACTATTTTGTGTGTGTGTGTGTGTGTGTGTGTGTGTGCGTGCGTTATTTTGGCTGATTTGCCTATCCGCAGGGTGAACTGAAGTTTCTCTGGAAACTCAGGTTTCCAGAAGAAAAACCCTGCCACCTCCATACGAAATCAGGTAATTCACTTATTAGAAAACGCCCATATAATTATTCCTTTTGACATAACAAGCATCGAATATCTTTTCTGGTCAAAGGGAATAATGTCCTGTTGCTGGTTTGTTATTTGTCATAATAATTTAGGGAAACTAATATTTTTCTAAGGTAAATAAATTTAGATACTGAAAAGAAAAACCAATATTCATGATAGGAACTTTAATTATATTAATGGGAAAAAAGAAAGATTTTAATCACTTTTCTTCATTTACATCATTAACTCTACTTCACTTTTAGTCCCTCCCCTGTAATTTTTTGGTATCATTTTTACTTTCTGTTAAATATTATTATCATACACCCACTAGAAAGACTTAAATATTTGTAGGATGATGATATTGTTGACTTCAGAAATAACGTAGATTCCTTATTTGTATTTACAGTCCATGTATATTATCAAATGTATTTGTGAGTTTCATGCTTAGAAGAAGAAATCGAGCTCAAGACTAAGTGCTGTTGGGGAGAAATGAATAATGAGATAATACAATAAATTCTATGAAGGCGATATACTGAGTAATCACCACTGTAATTGATATAAAAATATAAAATGATGTGGGAAGACATTGGATGCTCATCAACCAGTCTTGAACCTAAAACTAGTTTTTTACAATAGATGTGCTCTTACATCATACGCATTCAATAACATGAATGGGATTAATACGAGGGTGGTCTGAAAAGTTCTTGGATTAATGATCAAAAATCAAATTTATAATTTCAAAATTGTTTTTATTTTTCAACATAATCTCCCTTAAAACTAATACATTTATTCCAGCGATGCTCCAGCACCATTATCCCATCCCTGTAGTGGTTCTCAGTAAGATCTGCAAAATACCCCTCTACAGCTGCAATCACTTCTTGATTCAAAGAAAAATACTGACCAGCATGGAAGAGTTTTAGTTTTGGGAAGAGATAGAAGTCAGAGGGAGCCAAATCTGGGTAACAGGGTGGATGTTCCAACAATTCATAGTGCAGATCCCTTAATTTTCCCATTGCCAAAACACTTTTGTGGGCAGGTGCATTGTCCAAATTAAAGATGACTTTTTTCTTCTGCAAACCAGGTCTTTTCTCATGAATTTTTTCGTCTAGTCTGGTTTAAAGATCAGAATAATATTCCCTTTAAAGATAATTAATAATAATAAATCAAAACACCAATGCTATGACCTTTCCTGCTGATGGAACTGACTATGTCTTCTTTGGCACTGAAGAACCGGCT